>NC_140580.1:357340550-358540550 GCF_964204655.1 Triturus cristatus
AGTGGTGTAGAATAGAGTGTCGGAGAGTACATTATAGTGGCGTAGAGTGCAGTGGTGCAGAGTAGACTTTCATACTGTGCAGTGGCGGAGAGTGCAATGATTTTGAGAAAAGTTGTGTAGAGTGCAGTGGCATAGACCACAGTGGTTAAAGTAGAGTAGTGCACCATAGATTGTGGTGGCATGGAGTGCAGTTGCATAGATTAGAGTGGCCTAGAGTGGAATGGCGCAGAGTGGAGTAGAGTGGCGTAAATGCAATGGCGGGGAGTGAAATGGTGCAGAGTGGATTGTTTCAGAGTAGAGTGAAGTGGCGGAGAGTGGCATAGAGTGCAGTGGCCTAGAGTAGAATGGCGTAGAGTGTAGTGATGCAGTGTAGATTAGAGTGGTGTAGAGTGGATTGGCATAAAGTGCATTGGTGCAGAGTGGAGTGGTACAGAGTAGAGTGCATTGGCGTAGAGTGCAGTGGCACAGAGTGCAGTGTTGTAGAGTGAAGAGATGTAGAGTGGATTGCTGCAGAGTACAGTGGTGTGTCCTAGACTGGAGTGGTGTAGAGTGCAGTGGCGAAGAGTGCAGGATGCACAGTAGAGTAGAGTAGAGTGGATAGACTGCATTGGTGTAGAATGGTGTCGGGTAGAAAGGCGTAAAGTGTTGTGGCATAGAGTGGAGTGGTGCATAGTACAGTGGAGTGGCATAAAGTGGAGCATGCATGGTGGGGTACCACACTGCTATTAAAGACAACACATTTTCAATTGAAATGACCATCACATTGCAGAGACATAAGTTTTACTGATTAAACTATACAGCGCACAAATGATAATGTGGTGATCATTTTAAAATATTTGTTTTCACCGCACTTCAGAATTACCAAACATGCTTCATTTGTGCTTTCCTGATTCGGATATATTCTGAAATATCTGCACTGTTCATTTACAGACATATATTTTTTGCTGTGCTAGAAAAAAATAGCATTGGATAGCCTTCTTCCAGCACGCTCTCAGTACCCAGCATGATTGTCACATAAATGCTCTTACTTTGAAGTTAGAGAAATTAAAGTAAACACCAAGCTCTCTTGGAAGACAGAGCCTGATATTTGATCTCTGTCTCTGAATGCACAGCAAATGTGAAAAGATAAGAACACGATTTAAAGGCCTGTTTACAGAAAGCAGCACTGGTGGAAGAATATGAGGGGCCCTTGTAGACAGGCTTTGCTCCACTGAAGGGGTGAACTGAAGCTGGGCAGCCTAAAACAAATAAAGCCAAGAAACAGAAAGAAAGCAAATATGAGTTACAAACCACAAAACCAATGGTAAGCAATGGGAGGAATGCATTCTTAGGGAAGCTTTCAGAATGTCCCCAAGATGTCTTTAGCAAACCAAACAACTGCGCTGTCTGTTAACCTAAAAAGGCAGCATGTTGTAGCAGATACCAATGACCATGAAGCTACATCAGTGTAAATAAACACTGGACTGATAGTCTCATGTATACTGTTGAACACTACCAAGATGAGCTTGGGCAGGGGAAGCCTGTCCACAAAGTAAAAGACAGTTGCATGGCAAAGGGATACTAACAAATGTTTTACCTCTCGTATTCCACAGGAACTGGTAGGTATTCATAAAGGTGTAGAGGTGCTGGAAACGATATAGTCACAGGGTGTGAAGGAAAAGACGTCTAGGTTAGAAGGAATATATCACAGTGAGAAGAATGACATAGATTGAGATAAGGGAGGGGGTAAGGACATAGATCAACATTTGGGAAACAACATATGCCAATGTAGGACGGATGCACTGCAGGACTAGGCAGTGGCCGTAAGTGACACATATAACGTGGACCACGCCCTTGCAATCAATGTATGTTTACAGCGAATGAGGGGCAGGAACTCCACAAACGTGATGGCTTTGTAGCTGCCAGGTATGCATGGTCGTATGAATTTACATCTAAATAGTGAACACCTCCGCAAGCTCAAGAATGTCCAGAACGCCGCAGCCAGACTGGTCCTCGACCTCCCCCAGCACAGCCACGTCACTCAACACCTCAGCGAACTCCAATGGCTCCTGGCAGACAGAAGAATAACCTTCAAACTCCTCACCCACGCTTACAAGGCCCTCAACAATGCCGGACCAGCATACCTGAACAGCTGCCTCTCCTTCCACGCACCCAAAAGACACCTCCGCTCCGCCCAGCTCGCCCTGGCCACCGCCCCATGGATCCGCAAGACCAGAACCGGAGGAAAGTCCTTCTCCTTCCTTGCTTCCACTACCTGAAACACCCTGCCCCTGCACCTCAGCCTTTCTCCCACACAGTTCATGAAGGACCTCAAGACCTGGCTCTTCCAATGAGCCCAGCACTTAGACGGATCTGGTCCCCCCTCCCCCCCAGCATCTTGTGACCCTTATGGGTGAGTAGTTGTGCTTTACCAACTCTTGATTGATTGACTGATTGGTCATCTAGACAAGTAGCAGGCAGTAAGATCAGTGATTAAATGATCATAGCGGTCCTCATAGGGCTTCAATATCAAATAATTTGACCTTGCATTTAATTTTGGGGACTGCCAGCCAATAAGAAGATGTAATCTGCAAAAATCCTTCCTACCCTGAAACAAAATGGATATTTGAATTCTTGCCTATTTGTAATCTTCTGTGCGACCCGCCCCTTCCGCAAGACATGGCGCCACCAGAACAGGGAGCTACTGGAGGCTAGCAGCCGAGGTAACCTCCAGGCGGTGATGACCTTGGCTCAGTTTACACCTCATTAGCTGCACCTCATTACCCCAGCACAGTCACCGGATGACTTGGGGAAATGCTTTCAGAAATATAAATATAGAAACCATTTAGGTGTGAAATAAAAAGCAAATAGGACCGGTTTAAAAAATAAACAGCTGATATTTCCCAAAGGTTTGCCGAAACACACAGACCATGACAAAATTGTCTCTGTGATTGCCTTGTCTCATTCTTGGATATTGTTTTTTGTTTGCCAAGGGCATGTTTATGTGGCTGATGGACTCAGAACGTCAAGGGGGACTAGCCAATTCAATAGCTAATAAGCTTGCAAGAGGATTGTAAATATGCAAGTGAGAGCGCACAAAAAGATTGCATTCTGGAGCTCACGACAACAGGGAGCGTGGTGGCAGCCATATTAGAAACACACTTGACATTTCTTCAACTACTGTTATTTTAACTATTGTAGTCACAAGCACAGGCGGATCCACTAAAACAATGCCAGCTTTAAGTGCATAATGTATGTGTGTCCAGTAAATACAATGCTCAATCAATTAATCAATCAATCAATCAATAAACTTTATTCAATCTAATTTAAAAACATAGATCATAAAAGTTACATGTTAAAAGAGAGAAAAGTATTCTTTCTTAAAATTAACAAAGCTGTCGGTTAAACGGGCCCATTGCAATCCCAGCCCAATGGGGTTTCAATGTATACATTTGCACCAAAATTCATGGTTTAGACTCTGTGCTGTACACAATATACGCAATAAGTAATCGAGCAATGTTTTTCGCCCAGCCAACTAATAATCAATAGATCAAATTAGTTAGGAGTAAAACATTGTTCACGATCTTGAAAAACATTATAAAATGGCACAATTTATGTGATTCTTTTTGTCGTATCAGGTCTAATTCAGGTGGTTAGTATTCATGTTATCTTTAAAAGAGAAAACTTGGGTGGGTAAATGTCTGGGGTATACACAGTTCTCCCTTATAAAAAGAAGTCTCCAATACGATGCTCATATGAGGCATGGGCAGCTCAAGTGTTTTTTAATGAGTTAAAGTGTTTAGAAGAATGGAGTGGTCCTGAACAGTCCTTATGGCTAGGTTCGTCACACTGCTGCAGTTTTTCAGTTTGACATATATAGCACTTACGGTATTCATGGCGAACATATATGCTACACGTAATTTAATGGGCTTTGATCAGTCTCATTTAGCCATTGGCTTAATTTGTTCCAGAACCTTCCGCCAATGACGTGGTGCATTGTCAATCACATCTTGGAACAGCGTACATGAGTATTTTAGGCTAACCGTTTTTCTACTGGCTGTTTGGGTGTGACCTCTTAACTCCACTGGAATGCCCAGGGGGCTGTAGTACATCTGAAATCAGTTTTTGTTTTTTTGTGCAAAGATGTAAAGGTGGCAGAGAGGGCCTCTGAGTGTTCAAGCCAAGTGTGCAAGGAGCTGAGTGGAATTTCCCAGCATTCTTGCTGCCCCCAACCAAGCCTGCACATAAGCTGTGCAAGAGCAGCAGTCTGAGAACGCCTTCTAGCTGTGGCGCCAAATTACTGAAATGGTCTTTTTATGGTATAAGGAGCCAGGCGGCAACATTGTATTTTGCTTGGAGCAGTGTAAGTTGCATCATTCCTGTCCTCAAGTGTCGGTATTTGGATTATTAAGTTGTCCTGCCCCATGTCGTTTTAAGTCACCCAGAGGTTTCTTGTCCCAGTCGCTATATAGCTTTCTTTGATTTATGTCTCTTCCTTAGAGGATATATGTATACTTCTCTTCAAGTGTTTTGGAAAAGTTAAAATTAAAAACACATAGGGCCCTATTACGAGTCTGGCAGTCCGAGGACTGCTAGACTCGAGGTGGCGCAGCGGTGGCGAATCCAGCCACCGGCGCACCAGCGTTCCGACCGCCCGATTACGACCAGGGCAGTCAAACGGCCGGTTCCGCCAGGGAGCCGCTGTTCCCTGGTGTTGGAGCAGTGGTCAGAGGCCGCAATATGCTTGGCGGGACCACTATGATCCAGCCAAGCATATATTTGAGTTTCCTCTCAGCCAGGGTTTTCATGGCGGTTCCATCACTATGAAAACCCTGGCAAAGAGGGAACAATGGGGGCCCAATAGGGCTCCCTTTGCCTCCACCATATGTGGATGCACACAGGGGGGCATAACATGTGCCCCCCGTGTGCATTCACATTGGTTCCTGCACAGCATGGACTTTCGAGTCCATGCTCTGTAGGAACCTTGTGAGGCGTTCCCTTTTTCTTCAAAGGCACCACCGCCTTTGAAAGGGCACCACAGGGGGAACCACCATGCCGCCCACCCGCAAAACTACAGAAAAGTAGTCATCTGGCGGGCAGGTGGCGGTGACCTTCGGCGGAGCGGTGGCGTGGCAGTTTCACCATTCCGCCAAAAGTCGTAATCGGGCCAATAGTGGTAAAAAAATGTTTTAATACATTGCATGAAAACGGACTTTGATTGGGTTAATTTCCATGACAGATCACACAGCCCCACATAAGGATTTATCAAAGGATTTCACCCCAAAATCAAGGAAGAGGCTATGACAATTGTCCATGAAAAAGCTCTCTCTGCAGGTTAAGAGATTTAGTGCTAAAGATCAGTTTATAATCACTGACATTAGGCAGTGCAAACTGTGAAGAACTGTTTGCCAAAGACCATCTCTCATAGACCTTCAGCACTCAACGCAGGCCGTCACAGTCCCTCAAGCTCATCAGTGAGAAATCTGTGAACATAATTCCACTCACTGGTACTCAACTGGATCTAGCCGGCCATTGTCCAGTATATTCCATCACTACAGAATATATTAGTCTATATAAATCTTTCTGACCACCAGCCAATATGACTCAACTATAAGCAGAACAAAACACACCGAGAAGTATATCAATAATCCACTTTGACTCTAATCAACAAGAATCTGAGAATCGTAAAAGGCATCCAGCAAACAAAAGGTGGGAATGTGTTCTAAAAATGCATATAATATAAGATTATATAAAATTGCCTAACATATCTAGCAAGGTGTGTTCTCCAAGGGGGGAATTGTGGTGCTATTGACAGATAACATATGCACATTGTTATCCTACTAGGGGCCTGAGTCGGAGTGGGAATGTAATCCTGATTCAGCCTGTAGCAACCCGGGTTACCGGCCAAGTCGGGATCACAACTTTTACGAGATAAGTGCCCTTTCTGTGCTATCCCTTCCAGCTGAAAGCTGGTGACATCTATAAGTGGAAACAGATCAAAAATGTGGAATTAGGTGCAGCAACACTGAATGCAGCAGTAATTCCTCATTTTTCAGGGAATAACCAGGTTCTCACTTGGAAGCAATTCTGCGAACCCATATTAACAATTCTCGTCCTATTAGTAATTTTGGGTGCAAAATAAGTGATGTAGGATTGCCGCACACTTGGAACAAGCCCTTAATAGTGATCATTTTACCCACTTCAAGAGGCGAAGAGGCGTAGCGGATGTAATGGAATTTTAACCCGAGAGCATCAGGACCAAAACATGTTCCTGCACTAGATGCATTAGCCCACTTCATCAGTAGACCCAGCATTTCACCTTCTTGGAGAATAATGAACCTCTCAAAGGGACTGTTGTTCAGCAACATCAAAGATATAGTATAGAATACGATGCAACATAAATCCAGAGCGACATATACCACTAGAGATACAGCTACTGAATTTTCTTACTAACTAAGCCAGCCCCAACAGCTTTACAACTTGAGATTTCAGACAAAAACAGGGAATGATTCACACCCTCTTAATAATGTAGGACCTCTTCTATCCAGGACTGCTCAGAGCTTAATCAGAACAGGATTACACCTCCTCAGAGTGCACACTTTGTACCTTTGCTCACGCAAATTTATTTTCTGCATAAATTCCCATTCGTTAATCTTTTCGCTGAGATGTTTGCAGCGCCACATTGGGATGCACAAGGTGTAATTTAAGGCTGTACATATTGTATGCCAGCAAATCAATTTCACTCATTAGAGAACGTGATTGGTTGCGCGCGCTCCTTCTGCTGCTTCCGCCGGGCTTCAGCACTCCTCCCCAAAGTCTCCCTGCGAACTGCAGGGCGGCGAAGGACGCAGAGTTTATCCTGACTTTCAGGAGGAGATAACATCCTTGTAATCACATTGCCCTCGGGTCTATTCCCAGGAGCTGGGTCGTTTGGTATCACAACTTCTCATGCTTTGGAGAAAGCTTTATTTTTTATAGCGTTTGCTTTCACACTGAGTTTGTCTAAGACATACATAAAAAATAAAGAGTGTTGTACCGTTTCCATTGCCGGGCGCCGAGATTTTCTATTTTCCGTGTGATAGATCAGCTGGCGTTACAATTTTTTAATACAACTTCCATATATCAGTGTGTGTGTGTGTGTGTGTGTGTGTGCGTGTGCAGACAGACAGACAGACGGACGACAGACAGACAGACAGACAGACAGACAGACAGACAGACAGACAGACAGACAGACAGACAGACAGACAGACAGACAGACAGACAGACAGACAGACAGACAGACAGACAGACAGACAGACAGACAGACAGACAGACAGACAGACAGACAGACAGACAGACAGACAGACAGACAGACAGACAGACAGACAGACAGACAGACAGACAGACAGACAGACAGACAGACAGACATTCATTCATTATTCGGTGCTTCAAACATGATGCGTTTTGGCTTTACAGAAAGCTTTTATAAAGTGGATGTGACCATCTTCTGCAGGGACTTGGGTTTGTGTGCATATATGTATTATATTTTTATATATACATATGTGTGTGTGTTTATGTATATTTATGTATATATGCACATTCTTCTTATATATAAGAAGGGTAGTCAGATTTTTATGCTAAAAATACCTTCGAAATTCACTGAAAAATCACTACTGTTTAAAATAAAATAAAAAACTGGGAAATTTGCTAGTTAAATGTAACTGACATTGGTATAACTTTCACGGCTGTAATTTTTTGCTTATGACCTCACATATTACAACACCCATGACATCCGAAATCTATGGTGGTGCTAATCATACATAGGTCATTCATGTATAACTGGCAAGCTTCCCTGTTTTTTTGCTTTTAAACTGTAGTGTTTTTCCTGATGCTTTTTCAACATAAGTTTCAATCTTACTACCTTCCTCAAGTATAATCTGGGCCACCAGAATTACGCAGACAGGAAGGACCAAATTATGTGGCAGGGGTTTACTAAATTATGTGACAGAAAATGTAAATTATGTGGCACAATCAGGTACAATTTGTGATAGTGTTAGTTCATGTCATTCTTATACATTTTAACACTAGCTGGACAAAGGTTTCATGTCATTAAACCAAAATGCAGCAATAAGCAACAGAAAGGTGAACAGTTAACTTTTGCAAAGTGCCTTCCTTTGCACAGCAACACGAAGCTCCACAGTTTTAGTAACTTTTGTTAAAATCTGCAAATCAGGCAGCGGATGATGAATTGTGTGGCAAATACGGCAAATTTATAGCTATGCGAAAAATGCCACAGCTTCAGAATTGCACAATTCAAATGGCCTTGCATATGTCTTTAACTTTTGTTTATTTGGGTGAATTTCTATTTTTTCATGTAAAGTAATATCGTATTACGATATGTTTGAGGCCAGCCCTTGCCACCGGAGTCCTGTGGGTCTGTTAAAAGATACATTTTATTTTTGTTGCCAGGGGTCACTCTGGGAACTCCTCCCCATAAGGACCAGGGGTACAGGAAACCTATTACAATATTATTCTTTTTACATTTTCAAGGCATGGGGACTGAGTACCCATGACCTGAAATGGATGCTGAAGCATTTTCTTTCATGTTGCAGTCGGCCAATTAGATAGCTCGCTCCTACAGCACCATGAGTGCAGAAGGAGTGAGCCGGCAAAATAGAAAAAAAAGCACTCAAGACCAATCTGATCCTTCCAAAATTTGAATTTGTGGTCCCATGGGACTTCTATAGGAGTATTACGGGGTCAACAATCAATAGATCTATACATTTTGAACCTTAATTTCTCAAGAACCTTTGAACCGATTTACCCCAAATCACGGAAAGCACATTTCTGGAGGAAGATCTAGCTTTTGACCAAATCTGGTGGAATTCTGTTCTGTCGTTTTCTTTGTATTCTTGTCTAATTTTTCCTGTGAAAATGCATAGGGGAAAAGTGCTTTTGGACCTCCTTTTTCTCTACCCCTGCTTGACGAATCACTCTGAAATGTTCAGAGAAGGTGCTGAGGTGGATGGTCTTTTTTTTGGAAA
The DNA here is from genome assembly GCF_964204655.1 of Triturus cristatus. Taxonomy (NCBI): domain Eukaryota; kingdom Metazoa; phylum Chordata; class Amphibia; order Caudata; family Salamandridae; genus Triturus; species Triturus cristatus. Next base: position 357,349,553 of record NC_140580.1, read on the forward strand.
GTTTTGTGAAGATTTTTCAATCAACACCAAAGTTACTAGCAAAACAAAAAACACTCTTCCTATAGTAACACTCATATATACCTACACAGTGGCTATATATGTGCATATTGTTTAGAGAGACACCATACATTATGGATGACGATGTAATGTGGTCCAATATTGCTATCGAGCATTCTGGAGACATCATAAACCGCCAGGCTGAAGTCCAAGTGGTTTGTAAATATCACCAGAATCTTGAATGACTTGAGAAATAAATTAGTATTTCCAGACAACAGTGAAATATGTCCTGCATATAACATTGCATTTTGTCCAATTAAAGTACCAAAACATTCTATCTATCTGTCTGTCTGTCTGTCTGTCTGTCTGTCTGTCTGTCTGTCTGTCTGTCTGTCTGTCTGTATGTCTGTCTGTCTATCCATCTGTCTGTCTATCTATCTGGCTGTCTATCTAAATTAATGTAATGTAAAATATACATTTTAATTAATTATGTTAGCACATATGTGTGTGTGTGTTTGTACCAATATATATTTATATATAGTATTAAGTAATTAGTGGAATTTATGTACTTTACACTATATTTGTTAGAATATGTAACATTGACTACTTTAAATTGCGTGGGCCTGATTGCAAGTAAAGGTGCTATTTATCGTACCTGGTACATAACAATACCCTCGGGTACGTTATTTATCGGGTGCAATCAATAGCACCTATAATGAGTTATTGGGGAATATTATGCGTATTTTGGTGTTTATCACGCCAAAATCCACATGGTACGGTAAATACATTACATTTCCCCTATTACATTTCGTCAGATTTGACAGCCAAATTTAACAAACATTGGGTTATTTAACGCATCTGATCATTATTGGATGTGTTAAGTAAAACCAAACTCGAATTTGCGTGCTTTTAATCAGGGCCTATATAGCTAACAAATTCGATTTTTTAATGTTTTGGGGCGATATTAGTGTCCACTACATTTTATTTTTGAATTTTATCGATGCCTCCCATTATTAGTATCTGAACACAATATTGTGGTAAAAGATATTTTTGACATGATCTTTTTGTCAATGATTTTGTTTACTACTATATTGTGGCACTGAACCTATTGATTTGCCTATTTAAATATAGGTATATATATATTCGAACACACACACACACATATATATATATAGATATAATGTGCTTATGGCATAATCAGAATGCTCAGGAAAGTGCTAGACCTCCTACCTCTCTTTTCCGTCTCTAAAGCCAAACTACACAAGTACAGTTCGTGACTGCACAAAGGACTTTGGCACATTGTTACCATTGCCCTTGCCCTCTTGACATTTGGATGGTGAAGTTGGAGCGTTATGGGGACCCGAGGAAGCCGTTGGACCCTGGACTCACCTTTAACAACTTACAAACCTCCCTTTTGCCCGATATTTCAGCGCTCATTGAGCACGGACTCCGCCACTGGTACTTACCACCAAGATGCATTCTGGGGGCTGCAGTCTTCAGACATCGGACTGCAGCTGTGAGCAATCTGTAACGAGGAGCCAGCTGACTTCCCCACCCAGGGGGAGGATCGCAGTAATTCAAAAGGAGGGTGTCAGTGACCTTCCAATGAGAAGGGCGTCTGATGAAGGCACACCCCACGCCGAAATGCATTATGCCCTGATGTTCCAATAAAGAGCTTTTCAAGGATTCCCCTGTGTGGCCTCTGCTTCTTCTGCTTGGAGGAGTTTTGTTTGGATATATATATATATATATATATATATATATATATATATATATATATATATATGTATATTTGAACACACACACACATATATATATAGATATAATGTGCTTATTGCATAATCAGAATGCTCACGAAAGTGCTAGACCTCCTACTTCTCTTTTCCAGAAGGCTAGTCATACAGTCACTGGGGTAGTGTCTCGCCTGGACTACGGGAACTCCTTGCATTTTGGCTCCCAGTACTACATACTTAAAAGGCTACAGGTCGTACAAAATGTGGCAGCCCGTCTCCTTTTCAATATCCCTAGGCATCAGTCAGTAAAAAGGGTGCTGGCAGAACTGCCCTTGCTCCCGATTGAGCAGCGGATGCAGATCAAGGCCCTCTGGATTGCTCATAGGGCCTATTACAATAAATGCCCTCAGCTACTACAATCTCTAGTTGACCCTTACACCCCTGGAATGCGAACGCACATCTCATGATGGTTCCAAAAATCCTCAGAGCAAGATGGGGAGGCCATTTGTTTGCATATCTGGCCCCCAAGTTATGGAACTCTTTGCCGACTAGATTGTGCCAAAAGGACCGAGAATCCACTTTTAGAAAATCTCTGAAAACTTGGCTGTTTATCAATTAGCTGTTCCTCTCTGTCCATGTATGCAGATACGTTGTGGGTTGGTGTTGGTTTGTTCTTAGTGCTGGGAAGCCTGTGAGTAGCAATGCACTTTACAAATCCAATAGGGTAGAATAGGATAGAATAGAATGAAATAGAATAGAATAGAATATATGTATATGTTCCTTTCTATAGATATGTAAAGACCTATGTGTCTGTGTCTTTCTGGCTGTCTATTTAAAACTCTGCCTCTTGATATATTTAAGATGAGCAAATTCATCGGGGTCTCAAACCTGACAGTAATTAATAAATGAGATTGAAAAGGGTCCCTCTCAAGCCCTATGTACATGTCTTTAACTTTACAAGCAAAACACTGATCAGTTTCCGAACATTTACTAGTTTTACTTAATCTTACATTTTCAAAGAATCGTTGCTTCTTCCATGGTGTTATTTTTCTATTGTAAGATTGAGCGTTTATGAAGGGGCATCATTGAGAACTCTGAAGTTGAGGCTGAAAGTAGTGCCAATTTTTCATAGTGCCAACAAGTGGGTCACAAAAGGTATACAGAACACATGCTCCTTCAATCCTTGGCCTCTCTGTAAAGGCACAGAGAAGTGGTCCTGTGTGTCAATTGTTATTGTGATTCTACTCAAAAGCGTGTGTAGGAGTTACACAGTTGTTCAAATGTTGATAGGACGGAAGAATAAGAAAATGCAATGCTTCCAGGTAAGTCAGCATGTGTGTGGATGGTGAAGGGAAGGAGATGCAAGGGGTAACATACAGCAGAGTGAAAAGAGGGTTTAAAAGGAACCAATAAACAGGGGTATAAGCCCCACAGTACAAAAAGTGATGTAGAGAGACACACAAGGAAAGAAAGAAAAAAAGGAGAACAAAAATCTGTTTTTAAAAAGACCCCTCACTCACCACTAGTTGGTGACATGCTTCATCATTGGGGTCCCACCCGAATGGCCGAATGCCACTCGGGTGTGCTACGAAGCCTAAATTACAGCGAAGCAGGATGTTGTTGTGAACGCGGTGCAAGTGAGTGAGTTAGTGAAAGTTAAAATTATCTTTATTGTTCCCTAGACTTTAATATGAAGCAATAAGACAAGGTTTAAAAACAGTGTGGGATGCCTGTAAAGGTTACATTGGCCTCCCTAGGGCATCTGAGTGTAAAGGCGATTTAAAAAACAATTCATGGTCTACATGTGTCAGCCTATTGGTGTCACTGCCAGGCTTTCTTCAGGACCTATAATGTAACCCGATGGGTATGCACGCATTAAGGTGCACCCTTCTCTGAGTTACTTGTGGAACATATCGCTACTTACGATATGCTTGCCTTTCAGCTTTCTGTGAAAGGGGTAATGATCCTCGGGAATTCCGTGCGGCGGTTCCATAGGTAGGAACACAGGCAGTATGGTTTGACAAATGTGTGACTCCAACCTAAGCCCCCCCCACGACTTCCATGGGGCATGTCAGAACTTAACTTCCAGTTCGTTACCCCTTTCACAGGAAGCTGAAAGGCAAACATATCGTAAGTAGCGATATGTTTCACAATTAACTCAGAGAAGGGTGCACCTTAGTGCGTGCATACCCATCGGGTTACACTATAGGTCCTGAAGAAAGCCTGGCAGTGACACCAATAGGCTGAAACATGTAGACCATAATTTTTTTTTTTTTGATCACCTTTACACTCAGATGCCCTAGGTGAATTTAACCTTTACAGGCCTGCCACACTGTTTTTAAACCTTGTCTTATTGTTCCATATTAAAGTCTAGGGAACAATAAAGATAATTTTAACTTTCACTAACTCACTCACTTGCACCACGTTCAGAACAACATCCCGCTCCGCTGTAATGCAGGCGTCGTAGCACACCCGAGTGGCATTCGGCCATTCGGGTGGGACCCCAATGAGGAAGCATGTCAGCAACTAGTGGTGAGTGAGGGGTCTTTTTAAAAAAGGATTTTTTTTTCCCTTTTTTTCTTTCTTTCCTTGTGTGTCTCTCTACATCGCTTTTTGTACTGTGGGGCATACGCCCTCTGTTGTTTATTGATTTATCCTAAGGGGACTGGGAGTGTTCCCCCAAAATTAAAACCCTTTCTCTCTTTCTGATTGATCGTTTTTGCCTCCCACACATTCCAATTAATATATTAAGAATTCTGTGGAAATGTTATTTTGCTTTCGATTCGACAACTTTAGATGTGGACCCATCTCAAAAAGTACTCGATGTGTACAGTGAATTTCCGCACTTTGCACTGTTCATGATTGCGTGGCCTTCTATTGGCCTTGCATACGTAGAAAGATGTGTGAAAGAGTATTAGAACTCAAGAGCTGTTGTGGTTTCTCGTGATTGGATGTTGTCGCACTCCAGCATCAGCCTAGCATCTATAGTATGCGAGACTAATGATTACAGTACACTATCATGGTGAAAGGGAGCGACACAGGTTGTCTTGTGGTGTAATGGTGCAGTTCAGTACTCTTTGAATCTTCAGTGGTACTTTCTAGAACAATCAGATTTCTGTATAGTAAATAAACTTCAGTATGCTTGTTTAACCCAACAATAGTACAGTGATTATTCAAAAGACCAACTGTGGCTTGTCGGAGAACGTATTCGGGTACATCTTGACTAGACCTGCAGATACCAGGCTACAGCTAGACAACCAAACAGGATAGTAAGGTCCGGTTGATTGCATCTTTGCTTGTGAGTGGAATTCTGGCAGTAGGTTCAGGAGAAGGCTTTTGTCATCGAAGATGGTAACTGCAGCAACAGATTAAGGAAAGGGAAACACTCCAAAGCCCAACACAAAAGGAACGTGGAGGGTCATTAGGATGGCGGACGGACTTTCGTTCGCCTGCCATCCAATCGTATTTGAGACCGCCCACCTACGAGGCGGCGGTCCCACAGGGCAAATTAGGATGCGACCACCACCATGGCGCCCGCATTGTCCATGTTTTGCATTGTCGCTGGTGCTGTGCAAAACCAGACACCCCACACATATCCCTGCACTACGTGGCAGGCACCATGTGGTGTCTACCACATGGTGTAGGCATATGTAGGGGGTACCATAGGTGTTCCCCAGGACCTATGTCCCTGGCCCAGGGGGTTAGGGGGGCCCGCTACAGGCCCCCAAATCCGTTTCCGCCTGCCGTTTTGCTGCGGGTTGACCGCTGCAGAACGACCGGCGGAAAGGGATATTGTAATCCCTATGGTGGTACCTGACAGGCACCGTTGCAATTCTGGGATTACAGTGAGGTCCGAAAGGCAGTCGCATACAGACAGCCTGTCGGGACCATGGCGGTCGGTGTATCTGACCGCCACCCCTCAAAATGCTATTGTTATATGGTGGACGGAGATCCCTGGTAAGATGGCTGAAAGACCGCCACTGACAGCCTGTCGGTGGCTGTCCTTTGGCCATCGTAATGAGACCCTAAGTCCGGAGGAAGGGAACAAATAACAAAAAGTGAAGAATGCCAATTGGGTGTGAACTGGGTTGAAGCAGAGTAAGCCCAACAAGCACTAATGCCAAGCAAACAATACTATCTCTGATGACTGATGCCGCTACTCTTGCCCCTGAAGTGTAACGTGTGTGTGTGAAATTGAATGTCGTTAGTCCTTATGACCTGTAAGCAGTCCCAGCCGCAAATTTTTTTCTCTACATCTAGCTTTCCAGCTTTTCTAGGCCTGCGCATGTCTGCCCCAATGATGATCAGCAATACCTGCATTTGTCAGCGGGTTCCTCATCTGTAAACAAAATAAGCTCATGACTCCAGTGGAAGTTTTGGGTACCAGAACTATTTTCTTTTACTTTATTTTTTTAATTGTTTTCTGGGACCGCATTATACATGCGGTGCATATTCCTTTATTGCGCCGGGCACACCTTTTAACAGGTGCGCCCAGCGCAATGAAGGAAATTGTGCTGTATTATGATGAATGCGCTGCCCTCAGGGCAGCCACAAACTCGCCCTGCCCTAGGGGCAGTGCATTCATGTGAAAAATGGAGTGGCTGCTTTGAAGCCGCTCCGTGTTTTCACAGTGCAGGCGGCAACACACCTGCACTTTTAAAGGGGATTAGAGATCCCCTTGCAGGGGGGTGCAGCCAGTGACTACTATGTCCTGCAAGGGGATGTCTGTGGGGTCCAAAGAACTCCCTTTCCCCTGCCAGAGGTCTGCTCTCAGGGGGCGCACAGACAGTGCCGCACCTTTTAGAAGACGCGCTGTCAGTGCGCCTCCTGAGAGCTTCTTTGTCTCTGCGCCTAGGTCTGTTATACTGCACGGGCGCAGAGGCAAAGGGATTCCCTCATTTGCATGGGGTGCGCCCCCTGAAGATAGCGCTGGCACTTACTGTGTATTACAGAAGGGGCCCCACAAGCATCTGAGGCCCCTTCTGTAATACCAAAGTGATTTGCGCAATGCGGGCGCAAACGCTGTTGTGCCCCAGGGCACTTTGTGTAATACTGCTCCTGATTGGCTTTCGTTTTAATCAAACTTTGCATGTTATAACTTTTGATCCCTTGATTCTATTCTTCCAAATTGGTGAAGTCTTTGCTTACTAATATTTTGTCTCTTACAATTTGTTTGGATTTCTCTGTTTTATATTTCCTTACAATGGATGTTTTGTGTGTTTACACATTACACGTTGCACATTTCCCTAAAATTTACACGTTTCCAGCCTCTGTAAAAAAGCGAGAAACAGAATCCAAAGGGAAACCTGTTTACCTCTGTGGACAAAAGCAAGCCTACTACTGTAAGGCAGGAGGTTTTAATCTGAATCTTTTAGCTTTAAGACACTTTAAAAAAGATTTAATTTAGAAAACTAGTCTCACCTTATTTTTGTTGTGTTCCTGCTTTTTAGATGGCATTCTACTTGCCTCTGCTGCAGCCTGTGAGATGTATTGTTTTATTTTAATTGATTTTCTTTATGTGCGGCATTATGTTTATGGTACCAGAAAACTGGTTTGAAATGTTCACAGATTGAGCAATAAAAAAGCTACAAAAGAATGAAATGGTGCATAAAAGTTATGAAATCTGCATGCATCCGGTCAGAAGTGGTTTTGGCTAAGAGAATCTTGCGGCACAGCTACACGATGCAGCTGCCCCACTGAGTGCATAGACAGAGCCAGCCATCAAAGGTACTCTTCTGCCTCTAGCTGTAGGAGAAGGGGAGCAAAGCTGGTGGAAAACAAGAAGAGAGCTGCTTTTTAGCTGTGGCGTTAGCCAAGGGTTTTAGATTTTACTAAAATTAAAGGTATACAATTTTTATTTTTAGGTACTTCAAGCTACGTCTTTTTGTCCATTGCTCTGTTATTGTGCCATTCACATTTTTCTTCCACCAGCCACAGTATAGCACATGGGTCCGCCCACTTAAGCTATTGGCTGCCTTTACTGTGAGTGACAGCATCCTGCCCTTTCACACGAACGCATCCACACACAAAGAAGTTCCCTTCACTGCCAGGGACTAATATGTCAATGTGTGTTTTTTGAAACTAGAAGAATATGTTTGCTTTTCACCATTTCTTTTATTAGATTGACAAGTTCTCAGCAGCTTCCCCAACTTTTGCACAGCTATGACCAAACAAAGCAAGCATTGGCAGATTGAAAAGGCTGGTAGACAACAACCGGCTTATTGGCTTTGCCGGTGCTTGTTGCTGCAATGAGACTGGTATTACAGCAGAACTTTGTGTTACCACATGTGTATTTGGTGCTCACAATGCTGTGCTTTGATAGTGAGACTTTGCTGAGTGGGATTTTAGGCACAATCAAAACTTTAGTAAAAGGTGTAGTTCTGCAATTTTTCACTAACAAGCATCCCTATCATACCACTTATAATTCGCGATCTAGATGTATGTGACTTTATGATCGAAAGGTGAATCCCTCTCACTTTTCCTATGGGCCACACATCTTCTCCAAAGCACATTAAAAATGGAGGCTGTTTTACCATTTGTATTTCTCATCATAAAATTGTCAATGTTTGGGATTGAGAATGATACAAGATTTTCTGGACTCCAGAGAAAATACACCATTTCCTTCTACAGCACTTCTTGTACACAGAGAAAAGTTAGATTTTCTGGTTTTTGCAGTAATTCTGCATAATAATAATACTTACCATAATATCTTGCATTATACTTTCACATTACCTCAGAATTTAAATCGTAATATTCATTTTCAAACTTAAGTAAACACAAAAAAAGTCTTAAAAACAATCATGTTCTTCTATATTAGTTCATTATATAAAATAAAGGTTAAATAAATACTCTAATAGAAGCTTTAAATCCATTGCTATGAAACAATAGTGATCTCTCTTGAATGTAAACATCCCTGAGTGGGTTGTATTATATCTGTGTATAAAACAGACACTTTACCCTGTTTCTAGTTGCTGTGGCTTCTTAATGGCAGTGTAGGAAGCCCCTACGCAATTAATGAGTATTAATTCCACACAGCACATTTAATGTGGGGACGGGGTCAGGGAACGTTTGTATTGTTGTTTTTCTGAGTGTACAAAGCGGCATTTCAAGCAGAGTGCAGCCAATGCTCCAACAGCAGTACACCCGCACTTAAACTATTACTATTAATATGTACACACAAATGAAGATAGTCCCTCTTCTTGGTAGCCAGGGCACTGTTGGGCAGGGCTAATCACCACACACAAGAGAAAGCGAATTCCATATTTCCCACCATGGGACGTACGTTCAGCAGCAGCGGCTGGTATTTAATGATGGAGGTGGGTCGCGGGGGAGGAGGAGGGAGTGAAAACAAAAAAATAAAATTACACTTACCTGTCTGCCTCTGCCGCCTCCTCTCGGTCCTCTTCTACCTGCTTCCAGGGCACCCAGCCTCCGAATAGCCAATCACAACGCTGCAATGCAGCGTTGTGATTGGTCTGAGCCCCGTGGATCGGCGCTCAGCCAGCTAATGGGAGGCTGGATATGTTCTCCATGCAGGCTGTAGTGAAGCCTACATGGAAAACATGTAAAGTGCGCATGACGGTTTACTTGGCCCGAGACGGCCGGTCAAAGCGTCCTGCACACTTGGAGTGGACAAACCACTCGTCCCCTACCCTGCGAGCAGAGCAGCCTCGCCCGCCCCAGCTGAGCAGGAACGTAAAAATAAAATGATAATAACAATAAGTTATTATCATTTTATTGTTACCTTTTTGACTTTGTCCGTGGGGCGACGCTTCTCTGCAGTAGTGGAGGAGGCGCCACTCACATTCAGACCGGTTTTCGGCTGAATTTCTCCTTTTTTTGTGGTGATATGATTAAAAAAATAACACATTTGAACCGACTGCAATCATAGTTGAGATTAACAGGTGCAGTTGAGAGACGTCAGTGAACAAGAAGTCTACATACACTTAAACCCGTGACAAAAGAAACACAGTAGGCAATAGTCATTTTTTTTTTATTTTTTTTTAATAAATTAAGGAGTTTCGACAGATTGATAAATAGCAGTTTTATTGCAGGAATTATGCGCTTCTACGCATCTTTTACCTTGATTTGTTTCAAAGGAGAAACAAGCATTGGCCAAGACACTAGAAGTCTGGAGTTGGCAGCTGATCTTTTCACTTTGCCAATACTTCTTTTGTTTGTGAATGGTTTTTGTATGAAAAGTAAAACATGGAGCACATAAGCAACCCAGTAGCAGTGTGGGGGGACACTACCACTCCCTCATCTAAATAAAACAAGTATTTTTTTAAAGTAAATATAGATGTTGGACCTGGCTCTTTTGGCAGAGCTATCCCCAAACTTTTTGCCTTCCTTCTCCTATTTTCCTAACCTTGTTTTGTAGGTTTTAGGACATTGGGCACTTTACCACTGCTAATCAGTGATAAAGTGTACATGCTCGCTCCTCTAAACAAGGTATGATTGGTTTACACTTGCTTGGCATATTTGATTTACTTGTAAATCACTTGTAAAGTGGTATCCTATATACCCAGGGCATGTAAATTAAATGTAACCAGTGGACCTGCAGCACTGCTTGTGCCACCCACAGAGGTTACCTTTCAAACCTGTCTCAGGCCTGCCACTGCAGGTCCTCCGTGCACAATTTACTGACACATTGACTTGGCTTTTAAAAGTACTTGCAAACCCTTAAACTCCCCTTTTACTACATGTAGGTCACCCCTTAAGTAAGCCCTAGGTAGCCCTATGGGCATGGTGCTGTGTAAGTAAAAGGTAGGACTTATGCTTTTATTGTGTGGCATGTCCTGGTAGTGACAAACAGCCTAACTTGTTTCTCACTACTGCGAGGCCTACTCTTCTCATAGGCTAGCATTGGCAACTCCCTTATATATACTTCAGTGGTAATTCCTCATCTGAAACGGGTAGGTAGTGTTGCCATGTTTTGTATGTTTAGAATATTAGAAAAATCATGCTTACTGGTGTAGTTGGATTTTACATTACTATTTTAGAAATGCCACTTTTAGAAAGTGGGAATTTCTCTGTGCTTATGACTCTTTGTGCTTTGCAGCCTGTCCACGTGACAGCTACATTTTGTGAATACTTTCCATACAGTCATCACACAACAAGGGTTGGGTGTGACAGGGTTACATCTGCATTCATCTGCATACTGATGGTCTTCCTGTGCTGGGAGAGGGAGTTCACACTTTGAAATTGTATAGGCTGTGTCCTACCTTCACACAAAGGGCTGATTAACCTCCCACTGATGTCTGGAGCCAGGGCTGGGTTGAATGGGCTTGTTGTGCATTTCTAAGGTTTCTTTTGAAGTTCCCCCTTGAACAAAGACATTTTGAAATATATGTACAAGGGCTCTGAACCCATGATTTTAGACACTTTGTGGACTTGTAACCAGACGCTGCTGGCTCTACAAACTGCACATTGCCAGAAGTAACTGCGTTGATGCCAGGAGGAACTACCATTAGGACTGCATGCTTTGTTGAGCTGGCCTGCTGCCTGTTGGGCAGCTGGAGGAACTGCCACTCTGCTAGGGACCTGTATGTACTGGCCTGCCTGCCGCTCCCCATGTGCTCCCAGTGCTCTCAAGGGGCTTGTTAGCTTGTTCCCCCGTTAAGTCTTAGGGTCACCAAAAGACTGTGCCATGCTCCTGCTGTGAGACCATCCATCTGATCAGGGTCAGCCGTGCCTGCCCTCTAACGACAACTCCTATCAGGCTCCCAGTGTGCCCTGGGAAGTACTGAAGTACTGGTGCCTCCATCAGGACTAAGCGCCTTGGCCTGTTTAAATACTGCTGCTGCACCAAAGGAAGATTTAGCAGTGCGGGCATCATGGTGACACCCAGGGACAATGGGGCGGCTGAGAAGTTAGCACAGCCCCGTTCGCCAGCCGTGCTCAAGCTCTCCGTTTTTAAGCTTTCTCTCAAGAAGGCCGGCGTTCTCATTGACCGAGGGTGGCAGGAACCTGAACCGTGACAGCATCACTTGCTGCCGTCCGACTTGGAAGTGTTACCTGGGAGACTGTGTACCCCACCTCCTCCAGGTGAGAGCTGTCATGACGCCGTTCGGACCCAGCACAACATAGCTCCTGAGTGGCCCTGAGAGAAGACAACATCACTCCCGAGGTCCATAACTGAGACTCTCCCCAGCAGCCTCCCGTGCTCCCCTCAGACGGTACTGCTGAGTTTAAGTCACTCTCCATGTCAGAGAAGCAGCAACCCGCTCTTCCACAGACAGCTGTGGGTAGATTCTTCTAGTATTTTTCACATGTGATGAGTAGAAGCAGAAACGACGAGCTCGGGAGTCCCCGGAATTCACACTAGCCATTTATGGAGATTGCTTGTACATAGGGATCTACAGTGTGTGTGTGTGTGTGTGTGTGTGTGTGCGTGTGTGTGTGCGTGTGTGTGTCCCACTGATTTTACCTAGGTGGCATCTTTTGCTTTCCGCTGTAATCTACAGGATTCAACAGAGGTCCCCGATTTTCATTGGAAACTTGGCGCATTTAGGAAACAGCCTAAAATTACTGCATATGGCATAATAGGCGTACAGGTGTTCCAGTGCCCTATGTTTTGGGTTGGAATGCCCTGGTGTCCACGAGTCTCACAAGAATCTACTGTATAACACATAACAGTAGTGCAGGTGTGCTGCACCCTATGTTCTTATGGGGATATTTGGTTATCTATGCGTTTACGGTGACTTATGAGGATCTGTGGTGACTTATGTGTTTTTCCTCTAAACCAAGTTATAGTACTTGCACTCATATTCTGATTCATGTGCTTTCTCCATAATCTAACTGTAGCATTTCATTCACTGATGTGGTAATGTATGACGTTTGATTCTTGCATTGTCAGGATACCGAGCACTATTACATTAACCTCATAGTATGCACAGTTTTTATGATTCATGTCTTTTGGTCTATGTTTTATTTACAATATACTATATGTATATTTTTATATAATTCTCTGTGGAGTCTCTTTTGTGGTGTATTTATTGTGTTGCTGTGTTGCACACATGCTATACACATTGCCTCTCGTGATAAGCCTGCCTGCTCTGCGCCAAGCTACCAAAGAGTGAGCACAGGTTATCTTTGGTGACTAGAGTGGTGGGTTCTGCCTGGCTTAGGTGCCTACCCTAGCCAACCAGAAACCCCATTTCTAACAATAGATATATGTTTTTAGTGTACAAGCACACATTGCATTGTACTTGACACTGAAAGGGACTGTTTATTGTGCAGATGTGCACCTTGTGAAAGAGTCAAATGCCTTACTCACAGGTAAAATCCAATGGCTGAAATGTGCTTACCCTGTTGTGAATCAAACTACAGCAGACCAATGGATGAAAGGGACTAACTGAAAGCCCCTTTAAGTAAATATTCAAAGTAGATAAATATTTTTTATTTAAAACAAAATGTGTTGGTTAATATCAGACCTAAAAACTAGAGGTGTGCAAAGTTGTGAAGTCTGCCACCTTGTGTCTATCCCCAAAGATAATGTACAACATGAACTGTAGGTTGAGCTTTGTGGTATATGGTAACCCTATTCCGTCTGGCTGAACCATTAATTGTGTGGAAGCCAAGGTAATTTATAGCCTTTGCCTCTCTATCTGTGGACACCTTCATCGCTCTAGTACATGGTCCACAACTGGTGTCCAAGCATCTGGGTTGGGCAGTTTGACCTGTTGGCCTGGCTAAGGCCTCTGCTGCCTCCGCAGATGCATTGTGCTTTGACACCCTGAACATCTTGAGTTCGATAACTGGGCCTAGTGTCTTTAGTAGCAGCTGCCATGGCTGTTACAGGATTTGTCCTCTTCCCCTTTTTGTTGTACCCCATAAAAAACAAGAATATTGTTTCATCGAATTGTAAGAATATTGTGTTAAAAATATCTCATGTAAAAAAGATTGAGGAACAGAATATAGAAGGTAAGAATATGTGTTTTAATGTATATAATAACGTTTTTTTAAAAAAAATATTGTTTTATATAACATTGTTTACTTTAATATATTGTATTAAATATTTAGTTTTGATTAATTCCATCTTTACTAGTTATTATATTAATTTTAGGTGGTATTATTAATAAATTTGATTTACATTTTTGTAGTATGGTTCTTTTACATTTAATTGGTAATTTACAATTTAGTAGCAGATTATTGTTTCTAATGAAATAGGGTAGGAAGTTATTTAAATTATAAAAAGAAGTTTTTATTTTAAATTAATTTGTTGTGTTAATGAAATAGTTAATTGGTAATTAATTATGCAAATGTTTTAATTGATTAGATGTTATTTTAATTATTTAAGTCTATTTTGTTATTTTCGAGTGTTATTTTATTTTACTGTAGTTAAATTACGAATGTATCATTTAATAGCAGGTTGTTGGGGGTTGTAGGGGAAAAGGGTTGGAGGTTATTTAACTATATATTTTTTTATCATTTTTAATGTTTATTAATTATTTAATTTGTAATTAAAATGTAAAATATGTCAGTGATTAATTATTTATATTATTTCATTATTTGTATTTTTTCTTTTTTAATGTGTAATTTTAATTTTCTAAAGTTTAATCACTAATTTATAATTTAGTAGCTGGTTTTGAGAGTTTATAGGGAGATAGGGTAGGAAGTTGTTTGTATGATATAATATTGCTTTTATATCAAATTAACTTTTTATGTTAATGAAATATTTACTTGGTAATTAATTATGTAAATGGTTTAATTTATAATCTGTTATGTCAATAACTTGTTGCATTTTAAATAATTTTCTCATTGAAAAAAGGATATGATAAACATTTTTTTTTAAATTTGCTTTTGGATTCAATGTTATTTGTTTAATTTAATTATTAATGTAATGTTATTTTTTATTTATGATTCAGTTTTTTTGGTTAGCGGTTTGTTTTTGGGTAGAAGGGATGGAAGTGTATTTATTTTAAATGTATTTATATGTATTCAACTATGTTTGTATTATTTATTTTTAATTAAATTCAATTAATTGTATTTATTATGCATATATTTTTGACTTTGAATATATTTTAATATGACGTTGTTAAAAATGTATAAAAAACATTGTTAGAAATTAGAATGGTATATCTAACACTTCTCAAGTCCAATGCTTTATCTCCTTTTGCTTACCTTGGAGTGGAAATAGTAACTCTAACCCCCACGTAGTCTGCCATATTCCCTACTATTGCTTAGATTGGACAAGGAATAGTAAATCTAGCCCCTCCTTAGACCAACACTTTCCCTGATTTTGCTTCAGTTGTAGTGGGAACAGTAGATCTAATTCCCCCAAAATCCAACACTTTCTCTGCCGTTCTTAGATTGGAGGGGAATAGTAAACCTAACCCCGCCAAAGTCCACCACTTTCCCCACTGTTGCTGGAGTTATAGTGGGAATAGTAAACCTAACCACTCAAAAGTCCAATGCTTTACCTTATTTTGCCTATGTTGGAGTGGGAATAGTAAATCTAACCCTCGGAAGTCCATCACTTTCCCTACTGTTGCTTAGATTGGAGTGGGAATGGTAAGTCAAACCCCTTCAAAGTCCCACACGTACTCTACTTTTGCTTAGGTTAAAGTGGGAATATTAAATCAAATACTTTTAAAATCCAACGCTTTCTGTAATGTTGCTTACGTTGCTAACCCATCCAAAGTCCAATACTTTTCCAGCCTTTGCTTACTTGAAGTGGAAATAGTAAATCTAACCCCTTCAAGGTCCAATACTTTTCCTACTTTTGTTGAAATTGGAGTTAGAATAGTACATCTGACTTCTTTAAAGTCTAATGTTTTTGTTATTTATTTTTTATTTTTGTTATTTATTTAATTTTTTTTTTTTTACCGATTATTTTATTCATAAAAACTGTAATTTTTATTTACATTTTATATGTTTATATTAATATTATTTTTGGTTAAGTGTGCTCTATATTTTTGTTAATACATGTTTGTTAATTTTAAATAGTTATTGTTAATATTATTAATGTAATCTTTGTAATTATGTACATGTTTTTATATTGTTAAATATGTATAGAATATATATATGTATATATGTGTATATATATATATATATATACATACATACATACGTTGATACACACACACCCATATATATATATAAATCAATATATGTTTTGTTTATATATGCGGCTCCAAGTTTTAATTAAAATCATTTTTCATATACATTTTTTTACTACATTTCATATATAAGTTTGTTAATTTCTCATTTTAAGGTATTATTAAAATTGTTAATTTAATGTTTCTTCAATAATGTTTACTTAATTATTGTTATTATAGTTTTAAGAAAATATACATATATATAACTACCTACATCTATGCATATATATATTTAGTTTACAATACTGACTCAAACAGTTTATTTTTAATTAAATAATATTATTTTGTATTTTGATATTTTAAATAAAGTATATATAATGCTACACATATTAATTTTTTATAGACTTACCTTATTTTTGCCAATATTCTGTTCCACAACGTTAGTGACTCAATATTTTGGTAGATTGCTTACAAAGTATGTAAACTCGATATTGTTTGTAGAAGATATTTTTGGCATGATGTTCCAATGTCACAATATTTTTCTTGCTATTCTGTGATACAACAGGTGTAAGATCTCTTGCCAAAGCAACCAACAGTGTTCACTATTTTGAGGCTGTCAGGTTATTTTCATCTCGCTTGACTACCTACATTATTGTCAGAATTGCTTCCACAAGTGAGCCACAGACAGGCTGCTATATCTGACTGCAGCGCCTGCCTGATCGGGGTCCCTACATTGGGGTCATTAAAATGTATCTATTGGCACTTCCTGTGGGGACTGAAATGAAGTTGTTCCAACTGTGAATACTGCAGGCTAAATCATCTCTTAGCTTGTATTTCCATCAGTTGTGGTACAAGTCTTTCCTTGTCATTTTGAGCCGGAATTGTGAGATCTATTCTTGTGGCGATAGCACCATTTTATGACTATTATTTAGTAAGACTCCTTTTTATTTCATATTATAAGCTATAGTGTTCTTTTCTTTCTTGTCACCTTGGTTGATTACCTGATCATCTTTGTTTTTTACATTTCTATTTGTTAATCTATTTACGGATATATTGTAGAATCCCCTTAACTTACTGTATAACACTTTGGTGAAATTTAATTCAAAGAACAATGAAATGCTTCTTATGCCTGTGGTGGGTTAACCATTGAAATGTAGCTCACAATGTAATGCCTCTGTAGACTATAATAAAGAACTTATCTACCAGGTTATGTAGAGATATTTCAGCCGTCCATTTATTATATGCAATTGCACACACAACCTGCAAAGCACCTTAGAGAAAAGGTCTACATTGGAACGAGAACATAAGAAGTTCATTCACAAAAGCAGTTATGAGCATGGGAAGTAATACTACAGGAGTACTCTTTTACATACTCCTACATGCTTTTGTGCATCCACACCAAAATTCTCAGCTCCCTATTAGCAAAAGTGCCCAGTGGGCACAGCCCTTTCTACTACTACTGATTGTATATGATTAGTCTCATTTTAGATGTTTTAGAGCCAACTCACAAGGGTATGTAAGGGTATGTAAAGGAGTACTACAGGAGTGCTTGTTTATGTACTCCAGGGTGTCTTTGTGAATAGGCCCCTCATTGTGCAATGTAACATGATGCTTGAATACACATTGCTCTGTAGAATCATCTTCTTCCAATACTACAGGCTTCCTCTTACTCACTGTACGGGGTGACGGTGTACAGTTAGTCAACGGGTTTGTAGTTAATATTTCTTTTCTAAATGACCGACCATTAATGGATTGCATACTTACTTACTAACTGAATAATTGATAATTGAAGAGTCTCTTGCAGCAGAGTTTCTCTACATAAAGTCCATTTATTAAGTGTAGAGTAAGGATCCCACCCCTACTTAAGAAGCCATCAATACACATTAGGACAGTAGAAAGACAATGTCAAGAGAGTGACTGAGATTGATTTCCGACTATGAGCAGAGCTTTGCGTAAACCACAGTAGATATGCTCATATTGGTGTGGTTCAGATTCCTGGTACTAAGACGGTTTGTGCTGTTGCGCGCCACATGCTAGAAAGGCCGTGAATGATGGGCGCATGACCGTTTGCTGAAAGAATGTGGTTGGGTTAGAGACTGTATAATGGATTGTAATGGCCAAGTGCTTTAATAGTTTGTTAATAGGTTTTGGAGAAGATGTGGTCTATAGTGCTTAATTTGATGATTTTGGAAGGAGGAGCTATGAGTTCTATTCTAGATCTCCAAACAAACACAGTTTGAACCACGACTGATAAAAGTAACCCCTGAAGCTTGTTTCTTTTTTGGTCCCACGTGTGTGGCACTTAGAAAAAGACTGAACTCAAATTAAGGCACTCTATCATGAACATTACACTATTCTAATGAGTCTGGGTATGATTTGAGGTGATTCAGTTGTTAAGCTCTGCCCTTCCATAGTGATGTTAAATCACGAAAATTACAGATGCCTTATTTGCATATGAGTAAAATGCGGCAATTAAAGATTATAAAAATAGACCTGAAACTGACATGTCTGGGTGTGTTTCGCATTCATGTGATGTCACGTACTCAAGAAGGCAAACATATAGTTCACAAAGTTGGCTCTGAGAGTTCAGTCTTGCCTCTCAAGGTCATGAGTCAAAATCCCGCAAAGGCATAGTCAGCTATCCATCTTT
The DNA here is from genome assembly GCF_964204655.1 of Triturus cristatus. NCBI lineage: Eukaryota > Metazoa > Chordata > Amphibia > Caudata > Salamandridae > Triturus > Triturus cristatus. Next base: position 357,367,975 of record NC_140580.1, read on the forward strand.
CTGAAGTAGGCAATTTAAGCCCTATGTAATTGGGTAATATTATGGTCTGTCACCGGTTTTCAGGACTACCTCTGGAAAACTCTTCTGAATTCCAAATTCCGACAAAATGGCGGCATTTAAATACGTTCTACAATTGTGCCTGTGGTGGGAATGCCACTGTCTGTGTAAACTTGCACTGCATTAGGAGAACATGCTTTGTCTTGGCAAAAACCTCCTCCCGGCACCCCGGCTTATCCCTGCAAGGCAAACTGACAGCTACCTGTGGCAGGAATACATTTCTGCCCTTGTCGTGGGTGGGAACGTTTCGGAGAAGATTTGGTCAAAATGTACTCGTATGAAACTTTGTAAAAGTGCACAAACTCACAGAACATTTCTGGCACACTCGGTCCCCAGGAGAAGATGTCCTCACACAACTATCTTTCTGTGCGTTAATCCTAAAACAAGTGCAAAACCTATTTTTTTTAATACCAAAGCTAATTTTGCACCCTTAAAAAGTAGTATACTTGGGCAACATGGGCAAGTAGCTTTGATACTCGGTTCTTGTTTGCGTGGGTTAATGTTGCACCTAATACTGACTTGATGCGATTGCAACTCTCGAATGACCGAGTTGTGCGCGTGGTCTAACCCCTGAAGTTATCCATCGCTTATATTTTACTTCTGAGAGCTATTGGTAGAGCTGTGAAGTTCATGAAACTGAAAAAAATACTTGTCATTCAAATGGACGTGATTGACACTTAACGGCGGTTCCGGAAGCAGTACTATAAAAACATAAGAATTCTGTGCACCCTGTACCTAGTGACTAAAAGCAACTCGCTCCGACTCTCTTTTCCCTCGTGTTTTTATTTTTCATTGAGTGAAAGCAACCTTAATGGGGGTGGGGGCAGCGCTGCTACTAGGCGTGTAGCTACAACCCCGCGCACTTTGCGTGCGACAATGGATTTTTACGCAGTGACTTTAATGCTCGCCTAATTTCGATTTTCAATGACAGATTCGACACTCACCCCCTACCTTGTCCGCTTTGTGTCTATTGTGTTGCGCACTTTGAAATCCTTTGTGCTGAGGGCGATATGAACTAAAATCCCTCGGCTTTTTATTTTTCTTTCAAGAATACATATAATAAAGTGGGAAGTTAATAGATTGAAAATAATTTCCACAATAACAGTTCCAGCAAATCTTCGAATTGCGCGGATGGAGGTGGCTAGACGGAGTGAAGCAATTACGTCTATTATTAGTCGCGCGGCGGAAGGATTGATGTACAATGGGCCGCGCGTGAGCAGGAGCCCACGGACGTGAACCAAATGTTAATAGTGAAATTCTCATAGATTATAGCTCCCTTCATTAACATTTTCACACCTCGCTGACTAACAAATGAGCAAAAAGGCCTTCTGTAGCGGCAGATTTATAATACACTGGATGCTTTCACTACCGCGGTGTGTGGTGGAGCTTAATCTCCCCTAATGTAGGAATTACCAGAGGTTTAACACTTCGTGGGCCTGATCTCAGTTCACTCTTTTATGGAAACAGCACCGTTGCTCTCACGTGCCAGTAGGCCGCCATCTTGCCCCAGGTAAGCAGCAGCTGGCGTTTTGAGCCGACATCTAAGTGTTACAGCATTAAATGGTGATTGGTGCATGGTGATTCCCCTGTCCCGACCAATCTAGCGCCAACCTACTGCGTAAATTAGAAAAACAAAAGTGCATGGGCCCAAAGTATTTCTTTGGAGACCACTGGTGGCACAGCCGAATGCCATGGCTGCTGAATGCCAAGGCTGCCTAATCTTTATTCCACCTCATTCCTTTTTCTTCCACCATCCTGCACATCCTGTCATTGTGTTCTGCAATTGTGGACGTTGTAATATATTCCACCAAGTGCCACTGTCAAAATATAGAAGGTCCACTAATTATTGCTCATTTTGTGGCTAGGTCTTCAACTTGACGTGGCAGGCGAGGTTTCTAATCATTATGCAACTTTCAATCATTTACACCAACTCCCCCAAACCTCAGTCACAGGTCTTAAATGACTGTCTTTTGCACCCCTCCCCCCAACCAAGGCATAACTGATTTGGCATATTGAGGAAAGAGAACCTCCAGCACAAAACACAATATCGGCTTTAGTCTCCTCAAAATCACAAACAGGATAGAAGTTACCTATATCATAGCTAACAAATACCAATCCACCATCATACCTGGAAGGAGCCAAAGCAGAGCATGTGTGAAAGCAGTTCAACAATTCCTCAACCTACCACCAATACTACAACAGCATGTCAATCACCTGAAATTAACACGCTCTTCATAGAAAAGAGCTAACCGTTGTAGGCCACCAATACTACAACAGCATGTCAATCACCTGAAATTAACACGCTCTTCATAGAAAAGAGCTAACCGTTGTAGGCCACCAATACTACAACAGCACGGCAATTACCTGAAATTAACACGCTCTTCATAGAAAAGAGCTAACCGTTGTAGGCCACCAATACTACAACAGCACGTCAATCACCTGAAATTAACACGCTCTTCATAGAAAAGAGCTAACCATTGTAGGCCACCAATACTACAACAGCACGTCAATCACCTGAAATTAACACGCTCTTCATAGAAAAGAGCTAACCGTTGTAGGCCACAACTCATTCATGCCCAACAACATCATGTTCCCACCAAAACTTTACCGAATATGCCAAACAGATCAACTTTTGGCTACGTACACAAACAGATTCACTATGTATGATTCTTTCCCCAGCGCACCCATATTAGGATTTTTAAAATGTTTAATTGAGGTGCTGGTCCTAAATGCCCTCTCCTCTTCACATTATTGTGATAAACACAAAAACATTTGGGGTGGGGTCTTCCCCAGTAGGGCACCTTAGCATTTTTTACCTTCTAGAATTATCCTTCAAGCTCTCAATAATAAAAGTTCAACAATGTTCCTTTGTCAAATTTAATTCCATTCATTCAAGAATATTGAAGTGATTGTTTATACATTATTTCCACTCTATTGTGCATAATATCATTCTATCACGATGAGTGATTTTTGTAAATTCTCAACTCGTTTTGGAGTAATGCTCTTTGTCGGGAAAACATTTTAAAAATCCATCAAATATCCAGTTCTATAATGGTATCATCCATCTGCTTTGAATTATCAATAGATGTCTGTAGGCCTACTGGTTAAAAATAAATGTTGCCTAGGAAGTTGAGCTTGTTACTGGAGGCTATCTCGTAAAACTAGACAATATTTCTATATTATTTACTAGTATATCTATGCAGCGTGTGTGAGGCCCAAGATCAATACAGCCTTCTACATAGAACATTGTACATGCATAAGGAAAACAGCAGCAATTAACTGAACGAAATAGAGGTAGATCAAAACTATATACACAAACAAGGTGGATACACAGGGACACAGAATATACATGGTGCATAAGACATGTAAAACGAAATACACAATGTAGAGGTAAAACTACAAGCACATTCCAGAGACTCAAATGTTCAGCAGATAGAGCTCGGCTCCAGATTTCGAAGACAGTATTATTACAATAATATGTGCAGGAACAATGCACATGATCTCGAAGGTAATCCACTACTTATTGACTTCCAGTGAAGGCTTCCGAAGACTTATGCAGTAGATACAGAGGGGTTAATATACCTTTTAAATGATTCTGTCTGATGCATATTATACTAATTGCAGGCAATTCATTAGTTTTTACAGCAGACCCAGGAAGGGGATGGTAGCATATTCTATCATTCTAGTAGAAGCAAACACAAACGCCAGGGCACAGACCACATTGGAAACAACCATATGGAATATCATATATCCGTCTGAAATCTGTGGGCTTGATCGCAAGTCAGGTGGAGGGGTATCCATGGATGGATACCGGTCTGCCTGATCACGCCTGGCCCAATTATCCCACACCCGGTTTTCCTAGATGCAAGAATGCCAGACCTGATTTTTATGTGTTGGAAATTCTGTCCAGTAAAATTATCTGGATTTAATTTTATGTTTTTTGACTAGGATTCTACGGTAATGGAATCTCTTGTTTAATAATTTACAGTTTTAAATACCGGTGAGGACTTCACTAGGCCTTGGTCCTCAGCACACCTCACACCTGGGGACTATTTACCGGCCGGAAATAGCCTCTTGGATCCCTCACTGCTACCATTAATCGTTTCGTAACCTGGGATGCCCTCTCTGCACCAGGAACAGGTTGCTCCTTTTCCGTCCTGAAGAAGACTCGCAAGCGGAGGTTTTAAGTTACCCTCTACACACTAGTCGGTTTCAAACATCGACGCTCCCCTCCCACCAAGGGCCTGTACCGCGTTTCATCCCTACCATCTGATGTTGCATTTATGCACCCACAAAATACTGTAAAATATGTTGTAAATGATTTGCTTTGGACAGGCCGCTTTGTACTGGTCTACTTAACAAGTGTTCTGTTGAAACAATGTAAATACTGAGCCAGTGACTTTCACTTCTCCTTACCCATCACAAGCACACTCTCCCCCCCTGTTTTTAATTTTTTTATTCTTTCTTTTTTTTTCTTTGCCAACACATTACAAGTCAATTAATTCATCTTTTAACAGCATCCCCCCCCCCCCCCCACTCCGGGTCCAAGGATAAAGAAAACAGGAGAGAGGGAAAAAAAAAGAAGAGTGAATAAGAGGGGCATATTATATTTACAAGAATTAAGGCACAGTCATTCGATATAAATACAAAAATAGAAAATATCTTTCTGATCTGGGAAAGGAGAGCAGGGATATAAATAGGCCAGACAAGGAGCGGGGGAATCGGGGGAAAGAGGGAGGAAGGAAGGAACCAAACATGCAGGAGAAAGAGAGAAAAATAAATAAAAAAGGAATAAAAAAAGTTCATTATACATCTTGGGTATTCAAAGTGTCTAGCCATCTAGTCAAAGGGTCCCAAACCACCAAGCCCTTTTCTCTTGCCCTTCTTCCCTTTTTAGCGTAAACTGCTCTCTCCAACCTATAAGTGGCAAGAAATCTAGCTTGCCCTTGGCCGAACGACGGGGATTCAGATCTTTCCAATGCATAGAAATGCATATCCGCAGGATAGTCATTGCAACGAACAATAATGCACCCCCTTCTTTAAGATCAAGTCGATCATATAGCCCTAGCATAATGGTAGTTGGCATAAGTTGAATGTCTGAAGAGAGAATTCTACTTAAAAACAGTTGTACCTCTTTCAGTAGTGGCTCAAGTTTTGGGCATGTAGCGAACATATGCACAGAGTCCGCGCTATATTCTGTACACCGAGGACAAGTAGTTCCAAGACCGATTGCCCATTTGGCAATCCTATTAGGAGTTATATACATAAAATATCTTGTCTTATAGAATTGTGCCTTTCCTGAGCAACCCTTTAATTGCTTTGATGATAAAGGATTCACGTTTTAATTTAACCTTGAGTAAACTCATATATATAAAATGAATACACTAAACTAAAGTGTTGGCGCATTCTGTGTTTTTATTCACATATATTGTATGTTCTGAGTAATTTCCCTTCCCTTCCAGGGTATGAAGTTGGATTCAAATTGTATTGATTACTAGTGTGTGACTGGTATGGTGACACATATGACAAATTCTAGTTTGGTTTTCTAAAGTCAGTCACGGACCATATTTCTTCATATCGTACTGTACCCAGGTCTTGTGGCGATCATTGGGTTACCCCATTATTTTGTAATGGCTCACTTGTAATCAGGTCATATGTGCCCTGTCACGTAATCTATTGCCCTTTTTTGGTCGAGCCTGGGCAGCACATGCTCTGTTCTGCGAGGAATGCTGTATTCGAGTACAGACTTATAGCTCTGCCCACTCTCCGCCCATATTTTTTATTGGCTTGTGTCAATGTCCTTTGTAAATGCTTGCTTCTGACTGATTAATAGGCTTTTTAGTCCCTCCTTAGTATCTTCTTGTCTTCATTTGCAATCTCCAATGAGGACTGGCCTATTTACTTCTGTTGTTACAGGGAATGTCTTATTTAGTCTGTAAGCACTATTTTCTTTAACAAATTTCCCCTACTTCAGGCATGACATTCTTTCCTGCAACATTCAGTACGCCATGCGCACTTTCACTTTCCAAGTAGCCCTGGGCAATGGCAGACGCTTCTTTGAAATTAATTAGGTCTTGCATTTACAAGAGTTTGAGCTATTGGCATTGTATATGACAATGCCTTTTTATGAGTTAAATATCAAAACAGATAAATAAAAGGCATTGTCATTTACACTGCCAATAGCTTAAACTCTCGCAAATGTGAGACATATTGCATTGCAAATGCTTGTTTGTTTTAAGTCAACCACCTTGTCCTCAACATAGATTTCTGTAATACAAATTCAACTATTCTTCTTAGTTGGATTTCACATCTGAAGCAAACTTCTTTGACCTCTGTCTGTTCCTGCCTCACTTGCTTTGCCTTGTCCCTTATAGAAATACCAGGTTATTAATATTAAATAGCAGTACAAGTGCAAACTATAGCAACTATCCACTTTGTGTGTTTAAATGCTTAAATTGATTCTTATTCTCATGGCTAAGATATGTTTGTTAAAAGTTCCTGAATGTTTATCCCATGAAGCCCTACAGTATTAAGCTGTCTAAAGGTAAAGCAGGACTTTCTATAGGTGTAGATGGAGGCCAGATTTTCAGGAAAATCCCTATGTTAACTAATTCAATTTAGGCTCAATGGGGCACATGCATCAACCATTTTTGCGAGCTCAAACGGTGCGAATCGCAAAAATCGTCCGTTTGCGCCCGCAAAAAGAGCATTTCCGATGCATGAAAGGTCAAGGCACTCGCAATTTGAGAATTCGCAATTAATTACGAGTTCTGAAATTGCGATTGCATTTAAGGAATCGCAAATTGAGATTCCTTAAATGCAATGCATTAAAGTAAAAAAATTAGCGATTTCGCTAATAGGGGGGGGGGCAAATTACCATGAAGTTGAACTTCATGGTAATTTGCAAAAACTTTGAAAAATGCACTTTTGTGCATTTTTCAAAGTTTCATGTTGCGCACACACATGCCCTGAAGGCATGTGTGTGTGCAACATATGTGCACAGATCAATTTCAGGGGTGCAACAGGGTGTCATTTTGACACCCTTGCACCCTTGAAATTGCATGAGCAATTTGCGAGTACCTACTGGTACTCGCAAATTGCTCATGCAATCTCCAATTCATTCCTATGGGCCTGGAGGCCCATAGGAATGAATGGGACGGCATTCCTTAATTGCGACTCTCAATTTGCGAGTCGCAATTAAGGAATGTGTAGGAATCGCAATTTTTTTAGCGATTCCTACATGCATAGGCTTTTGCAATTCCTTAATTGCGATTCCTTAATAATCGCAATTAAGGAATCGCAAAAGCCTAAGTTGATGCATGTGCCAGAATATATGTAAATTTATGTTATGGGGATATCCAGAAAATAAACTGCAGCCCGGACCTCATGCTCCTGCTATGCACACCCCACTGTAAAGGTTGGCATCAGAAAAAAACATGTAGAACTGCTCATTCGTTAACAATTTGGTGCAATAAAATAGTTATAATATGACAACCTAAAGCGACATTTGACCCTCCTATATATACTCTAGCTTTCCTAGTACAAAAGGCTTAGGAATATGAAGCACAGGAGTTCTGTCCACCAGTAGCGGCCCATCCTCTACCAAAGTGGTGTGGTGAGTCGGAGGAGGGAGCTGGGAGGGGGGTTCGGGGACAAAAAAATACAAATAAAATAAAATAACTTACATGATCGCCTCCACCACCCACCGCATTGCACTCTTTCAGTCTTCTTCTGGGCACAGGCTCCCAGTCTGCACTGCGGCCAATACTGACGCTGCTTGAAAGCAGCATCAGGATTGGCCTGAGTACTGTCAACTTGCACTCCCAGGCAGACTTGTGTGCCTTATATGTGTTAGACTGGGATCCTGTGCCTACTCTCTCCAGCCCCATCAACGCAGCTGGGGCTGGAGAGAGCTTCACTGTGCATGACAGTTTAACCGGCCAAGCTGTCATGTGCACTGTAGCAGTGCCCACCACCGTACCCCCCACCAGCAGTGCCATCCCCCTGGACCCGCCCCCAAGACGCCTCAGAGTCCTGGGGGCGGGTCCAGGGAGATTAAAATAAAATGATTCTAAAATGGGTTTGAAACCCATTTTATTATCGTTTAATTTGAGGCATCATGGCAGGGGGGTGGTGCTCCTCCGGCCTAATGGAGTGGCCGCCGCTGGTGCCACTTGTAACAGCCCTGTATTGCATTTGAATGCCAAGGACGTCATAACAATTTATTGTTTGGGACATACTTCACAATTCTGTCTCCTTAACTGACTCACTCCATGGTAAACAAACCACAGAAGAATACCTGAACACATAAGGTGAACTTTAAGTGAACTGTCTCTCTAACAGACGTTTTTATAGAAACTATCATTTGAACCTTGGGTTTGCAGTCACGTGGTAGAATGGAAACATTTGCAGCTGACTTTGTAACGTTCCTTTATGGATACCCGGATGTATGCGCGTGCTGAGGCAGTGCCCCAATGTTGACAGCGGGCTGTCACCCCTCTGGACCTGTCCGCAGAAAGCTCGCTGAGTTAGCAGTGTTCCGCGTGCAGCCCATCATCTCTTAATTTCCCTCCACCTCTTATGATTCTTCTTGTGCTGCCTGCCAAGTTTTAAGTCTTTTGGCATGGTTTATGAATCACATAAACTACTTTCCTCCTCTCCAGAAAGGAAACTGCTTAATGACCTTCATGCGGGTGCCCAAGATATGAGGGTCATCCTCGTCTTCATTCAATGCCTAATAGAAACCAGTCTAAAACACTCTGTGTGGAGTGGGCGTCGTACCCCCGGTGTACTTATCTGAATGATTAGCTTAACTAAATACAGTAAATGCAATTAAACCATCATGCACCACCCCAAGCCCACTTATGCTTTTAATGAGAACATTTCTCTTTTCTGTTGTGGACAATTACTGCAGATTTCTCAATAGAATCAATTTTGTCAACTCTCTAAAACCTTTTTTCGAAGCCCATGCTTGGATTTATAATCTCACCATCCCAACATCTCACAGTTTTTCTTTTCCTAGCTCTGTCCAGTTTGACCCTTTTATTCATGAGTTGTTGCTGCAAAACGGGAATATATTAGGATTCTGGTTTCTGCCTTTGAATGTCCTTGCAAAGGCTGGTTGTTGTGGGATTCTTCATTTTCACTACTGTTGGAGATAACCATTCTATTGTGCGGTATTCCCTGAGATTTTTACCCTATTTTGCTGAACGCATTTTTGCTGGCCATAGGACCTTTTACACTTTACTGCTGCTAATCAGTGGTAAAGTGTTTGTGCTCTCCTCCCTAAACATGTTAGAATTTGTATACTCCTAATAGCACCTTTAATTTACTTGTAAGACCCTTGCAAATGGTACCACATGTACCCAGGACCTTTAAATTAAATGCTACTAGTGTGCTGTAGCACTTATTGTGGTAGATAGCTTATTAGATGTCCAACAAATGCCTGCAAATAAATGGAACAAAGACTGAAATACTTCTGTTTGGGAAAGCCCAACTCCTGCTGAAGTCGGATTGGTGGCCATCTGAACTAGGTCTTGCCCCATCCCCAAAACAAGTAGCTAAAAACCTTGATGTTAAGCTGGACACTTCTCTGTCCATGGAAGAACATGTCTCAACTTTATGTGGAACCTATTTTGCCACCATGCGAATATTTAAAAATCTGCCTCTCGGTAAACCCTAGTTCAAGCCTTAATCACAAGTCGTCTTGATTATGGAAATGCTTTACTTGTATGTGCAAATGAGACTTTGCTGTCTAAACTGCAGGTGGTGCAGAATACTGCAGCCAGACATGTGTGCAAACTCCCATCTTGTTCGCCCTCTGCTCGAATACTGCACTCCCTGCATTGGCTACCTATTAGGAAAAGACTAACCTTTAAGATGTGCTGCCTTACCCATAAATACTTGAATGTAATGCTCCATCCTACCTACAAAATAGACTCGGACTCTATCACCCGACCAGATTGCTGAGTTCCACAGACAAAGCCCTACTTCAAATTCTACGTATTCGAACTTCCAGATTTGTTGGGCGATCCTTCTCCTATCTGGCCCCTTTGTACTGGGAAAAACTTACCATACAAATTTGTTTGTGTACAGAGCAAAGAAAGTTAAAAAAAAAACTCCAAAAAACATTACTGATTTAGTTAGCTCGCTAGTCTTATTCTCCAGCAGAGCTCCGAGATATATCTCATGTGAAGATTCGCTGCGCTATACTAAGTGATGCTAACATAACATAACGTAACATAATATAACATAGCAAAGGTGCCTTTTTGCCAGTGTCCAGTGTCACATGACTGCTGATAGCACCCCTGTGGTGTGCTGTGGATTGCTCACAGACACTGGACAAAGTGCTTGGATATGGGGAAGTGTTTTTCTTCCTTGAGCATGATGACAGGGGGCTGTTCCCAGAATCTTGATGAGCTTCAAATAATGCCTACACTGACACTGGCAGAAGTAGCTCACACATAGGCCTGCCTGCTGTTTGTCTTCCTAGACAATCTGTCTCCAAACCCAGTGGGAGGGGGAGCTACCCCAGGATTGGTTTGAAATGATCACAAGGGAGGGTTTCCACATTATCATAGCCACAACTCTGTGTGGGCACAGGGAGCTCTGGCCAGAGAAGAAAGGATCTGCCATGTTGGATTGAGGAAAACAGTGATATTGAGGGATAGTTTACAGTACCATGCACAGGAAGTGCTGCAAACGTGGGTAGGGTCACCCCTGTTAACCTTTACACCACTGATTAGGAAGTGGCCAGGGGTTTTCTCCCAACCACAGGATGACACTGGGCATACATTTGGCATCTCCAGTACCCTTCTCGGAGCACTCCTAGACCTGTGAGATCAGAAGAAGGACTGCCCTGCTTTCTGAAACCTGAATGAAGTCTGGACTTTAGCTGTGAAACTAAGACCCCTGAAGTGACTCCAAGGGTCCGTTAGCTGACCTCCTGTTTGAACTACAGGTACAGAACACAATTCCAGAGGCTCTTACACTGCAACTGCCCAGTTGACCAGTTCCAACTGGACATGCACTGGATCCTACTGCTGACCTGTTAGAATGAGTTCTAACCCTCTAAGTGATGCTCCTCAGGTCCAGTGCCCTAGACAGGTGTTAGGGTTTACTTCTCCGGTCCCGAAATTGCAAAAAGTGGAACTTAGATAAATGTTGCCACATTTCTGCCTGGAGAACTGTCAGAGACCCGAATCGCCTTTGAAGCCGCAGCTGTTGACAGTGAATCACTAGGTGGCTCCTCCCCTAGGGTGGAGGAGCATCACCCCACTGCTTTCTCGCCGCGCAAGACACAGAACCATAAAATGGTAATAACTTTCAGTCATTACCATTTTATGTTTGGTTGCGGGCAAGACGGTGGGCAAGGCTGCTCTGCAAGCAAGGCAGGGGAGGAGTGGTATGCCCACTCCTCAGTGCACAAAGACTATTTGGGTGGCCCTCTAGGGCCCCCCAAACCAGTCATGCACACTCTACCCTTCTCCATGCAGGCTGCAATGCAGTCTGCTTGGAGAACATTGCCTCCCCATAAGCACCTGGCTGGGCAGCGTCCCAACCAATCACAATGCTACATGCAGCATTGCAATTGGCTTAGAGTAAGGAGTCTGGCTGCCTGCTTCCTGTTCCTGCCGGAGTCAGAATAGCAGGAGCAGAGAAGACGTGGGACCCGGTCGACAGAAAGGTAAGTTTAATTTGTATTATTATTATTAAATTGACCCCCTGCGCGACCCCCCGTATCCCCACCCGCGAACCATGCCGGCCACAACTGGTCTTCAGCTTTCTGGTTTGCTCAGCTGAAGAAGATCTGATGTAGTGAAAAGTTTCTAAGTCTGAACGTAGAAGACTTCCTCAAAACTGATGCTGAGCAGCAACTCATCAACATCGAAGCCTTTCTGGGCTCAGACTTTGTCGAGAGCTGCACTCGGTACCCTGCTCTTTAGCAATCTGCCATCATCGAGCCCACCAAGATCCAGTTTTCAGATTACCCTGCTGACAACTTGTTGACAACCACTTTATCTCCATTAAATGTGCTATGTCTGAAGGTAAACATTCCTCTGGGATCAACTTGGTCACTGCATTTGACCAGCGATCCACTGCAGTCGGCCTTAACTTTTGACTTTGACCTGGTCCTTCATGACCAGTTGACCGAGCTTGGCGGTAGGGAGCCCTTTGAAGCTATTTTTTAATTCAAACTTTAAAAATTCATATCTACAGATCAATATAGATCAATATATATGATTTTGGGGATTGTGGTGTAATTTTAACTATTAAAATGTTCTCTATTGTTCTAAATTGGTTTGGGATTTTTCTTGTGTTGTGTTTTCATTCTATTGCTGTTTGAAGGGCTGCATAAATAGTTTACACATTACCCCTAAGTTAAGCCTGACTGCTTTGAGCCAAGCTACCAGAGGGTTAACCATAGGTATATTTAGTGATTTTTGTGATTCACCCTGACAGTGACAGTGATTTTTATTTGAGGTGGGTTCTCACCTTCCTCAACTAACACTCCAATTTCTTACACCTACACCAATGAACACCTGTATATGTGCGTACAACTTTAGATACAGGGGAGCCTGAAACATGTATTGGAACTTTTAGTCTCCATTCATATTTTAACTCATTACGAATCGGGAGGAGTGGAATTCCCATATAAAATTCCACTCAGCCTGATCACTGATCGGTCTGGGTGTCGGCACCCAGTTTCCCAGGTTCTAGAACACTGGAATTGGTTTTACCAGCCCCAAAAAATTGTAGGTAAAATTGGTTTAGGCTTCTGACAGCAGCCAGGCTTCCTTTTGCCCTCACCCGACTCCTTCTCTGGCAGCATGTGGAGTAAATACTCCCCAAGCCAGAATGCTTCTTCCCCTCACTTCTTGTGTCCTCCCCACCACCTCCTCCAGCCGCGCCTTGCACAGATGGCCCTGCTTCAATTTACCATCTGCTCGAGTCGGTAGTAATGTTAGTGGGAATTCCTTGTGCGTTTGTCTATGATAAAACTGGGTCTGCAGATGTATTGACCATTCTATGGGGTTCAACTCGTATTTGCATGGTACTGGCAGGGTGTTACTTCACGAAACTGGTAAGTACAAGTGAGGAGTTTGCACCCTCCCAGAACTGTGCAACTCGTAATAAGGACTAATGTGGGGAGGACCTTTATCATTTCCATCATTCAGAAGGCCTTCTTGTACCCATGCTAAACCCAACATATTCTGTGATTGCACTAGATGAACTGTTAGAGTCGGATCATTGCTCTAATATGTGCACAGCTGCAGATTTACCCTGCTTTGTTTCCATATGAAACCCAAAGTGAATTCGACTTACTAGATGTTATTTTATTTGTCTCTTTTTGTTATTTTAGTATTAGCATTACATATTTTGCTTTGTACTGCTACTAGAAGCAGTACTCCCAGTACTATCCATATCTATTTTCCTTTCATCTACTACCTCACTTCTCCAGAAACCGGTGAAGCTAACACCAGGCAGCCATCTTGCTAGAGCCACCACTAAATGTGCACATCCCTACTCTCTTCCAAGTGACCATTGTTTTCTCTGCAAGCTCCACATCACTAAAGGCCCATCCACTGACAGTGTGTACTTCTCAACACACTTACATTGCCAGTCTCAGGGGCTTATTTACAAGAGCTTTGTGTCACTTTTGCACCAAGTAAAGTGGTACATGCGTGACGCAGGGCTATGAATCAGATTTATGAAGCCATGCAAAGTCACCCAGCGTAGCTTTGAGTGGCCTCATAAATCTTGAGTAAGGCGATGCAGCGCAAATCATTGCGTTGCTTACTCTGCTCTCAGGGGATGGGTGGAGGGTTCCATGGGCATTGCAGTGGGTGTTTCCATGCAATACCCCTCGATTTTGATGCTTCCCAGATTTAGAAAATCATGTAAACCTGGAGAAGTGCCAAATCCTTAACCCTCCCGAGGTGAGGCATAACGAGGAGAAATATGTATATTTATCCTCATTTTTTCAAAGACGAAACCACTCTTAGTATTGTTTCTGTGCAGGAAGGTGCCCCTTTCTGCACAAAAACAATCCTGCATGCAACCGAAGCACCCTTGCACCCTGGTGGAAGGGTGCCTTCGTTGGCGCTAGGCTGCCAAAACGGCGCCAGCACGGGGATAAAGGACAGGAAGGCACCATATTGCATAAGTATGCTACATTCCTGCTCTTGCACTTTGGCATAGGGCAGTGCAGTGAAGCAAAATCTCATAAATGAGGGCCTCAGTATTTTAACTGACACTGCGTATGCACTTCTGTTAACCAAGGTATAACCCTACCCACCGAACCACAGAACCAATGTCCACCTCACTGACATCCTGTTACTCTGAAAAAACACAAACATTTCTTGAAGCCTCAAACCTGTCTCCACCTCAATATAACTACTGCACAGCACTCACTCATGCATGAATCCTCGCATTCACCATATACTGTATGACACTTGTCACCCAACCACAACAATTAAACATTACATCCAAGTAGCAGCACGTTGCATAAGCAACCCCCTTCATCAAGCTCATATGAACCAACACTGTTCTGTTACCCACCAAAATCCCAAATGACTACAAATAACAGACAATCCCAACAGACACACAAACACAAAGGCACACATTAATGCATGAACACACACATCAGTGTATGAATACCCTCACAGACATCACTGCATGCACACACAATCAAATCATACACATACACACATGCATACACTTACAATTCATATAACAATAACGACTCCCCACACCTATCCCATACACATCTCCCTTTCTCAGACTTTGGTCTGCATGTATCAAAGACCTAAGAGGCAACAGGCAGAGCTCAAAGTCATGAAGAAACACACATCCTTGTCAGCTAAGTGCTATGAAACAGTGGATAATCTAGGCCAGGGTTCTCCAAAGACAGTCCTGATTTTTAGAATATCCCCATTTCGATTAATGAAGTTATCTTAAAAATCTGGTATGGATCCAGCCCTCCAGGGCCGACGTTGGATAACCCTGATCTAGACAGCAACAGAGCCAAGAGGCCACACCAGTGGAAGACGTGTCCAACACAAATACCAATAACATAACTTTGCAAAAGCACTGTATTAACATGTTCTCAGGGCCTGTTTCTTTATGCTTGTTGGTCTTGCAATACTCAAAGCAGTATCCGGCTTCCCTGAGAAAACCGCAGCACTGGCTTAGTTGAAGCCAGAGAAATCCCTCCTCTAATAAAGGAGTCCTGAAGCATCACACCCATAACTTCGGTTCAGCCTGGATCAAGGGCGCTTTTAAGTTTGTATGGATGTAAAAGAGGCATGGGAGGCGCCATATTGTATTTATCAGCGCCACATGCGGAACAGAATGCCCACTTGTATCGCACGCAGAAGAGGTGACATTTTTCTGAATGGAATAATTCTACATTTGAACAGGTTTTCAAGTCTGTCGGATTACTTGAGGGATTGTAAATGGCCTTGTGGTGTTCACTGTCTATATAATTAGAAATGCTGAAAGGCTCAACTGTTACTCCTTAAGGCTCTTCACTGAAAACAAGTGACTTTAGCAAATCTCCTCCAAGTCAGTGTGTGGCAAATGTAACCATCTTATTTATTTAACTATGTTCAACTGAAATATGTTATGTGTTTTCTATGGACATTTCTACAGTGGACAGCCTGCTATTAATCAGTCATCGCAGCGCATTCGGTGCCTGGAGATGACTGTCCATCACAAACCTGAGTCTGATCTGGCTTCTAAAGATGTGCTGTCAGTAGTGTGAGTGGGCGTCTGAATGTGTTAACTGCAATACGTTGTAGGTGTTTATTCTGGTGTGTGATGGGTAAGAGTGGATAGCAGTACCAAATCACTTATGCATCTTTCAGGATGGAAAGCAGGCCCATTGCCAGGCAGGATATGTGTGCCTGACAACCAGGACCGTAATACTCAAGGGGGCAGATCTACAAGAAACTAACGCAGTGCAGTGCCGCATGTCATTTTGCTGCGCTGCATTAGTTTCGAAGCACAGGAATGCAACATATTTACAACAATATGTCTTATCTCTGTGCTTCGCCCTGCGCCGGCGCACAATCTGCTGCCATGCGCCGGCGCAGGCACCTTTGCACCATGATGCAAGGATGCCTGCGCCGTGGGGAGATTGTTTTTGTGCAGGAAGGGGCACCTTCCTGAACAAAAACAATCAATTGAGGTGATTTCCTCTTCCAATGTGTGCTGTAGAATGCAGCACGCCTTGAAAGAGGGAAAAAAACGAGGAGAAATGAAAACATTTCTCCTCGTTGCACCTCGCTGCACCACCCCTAGGGTGGCGTAGCATTCTGACGCATTTCCATCTTTATGATTTCTCGTAAATCTGTAAATGCATCAGTGGACATGGGTGTTGCGTGGGAACACCCACAGCAACACCCATGTCATGCCCCTAACACGCGAAGTGTTGCGTGAACAGGGGCGATATTTACAAGCACAGGTTGAATCACGTAGGGTGACTTTACCTGTTCTTTTAAATATCACTTAGGAGGCTGCGCCACCAGTGTGTCACACAACGTGATGCACCGGCGGCACAAGGGGATTGTAAATCTGCCCCAAAGTGCGTTTGCTTTGCTCTGTGCGCCCCAAGGCACTTTGCACTTTGGTAATAAAGACGGAGGCTGCACACATTTCCAAATTCCATTTTTTGTGATTTGGATGTGACCCGGCGCTATCTCAAGAGGGCGTTCTGTCACTTGCTTGCGGCTGTGGCCCAAAACAAATAGGGAAGTCCCTGGCCTTGCACCATGCCTTATGACAGATATAGGAACAAGGGCAACGGGGCCATTGGCTGTTCCAAATGAATGCGCAAACAGTCAGAGATTCCACTTATGCTGGAGAAGGCACAGTTATTTCTGTAATCATTCCTCTTGTTCTGTTATAATTTTCGTTATTTTTGTCGAAATGTACATGTAGTTGATTTTACTTACATTGTGCATATGAAATGATACATATATGACTCTTGATGTAGCCCTGAAGAAGGTCAAATGAACGAAATGTGTTGGCTGTAAGCAATTGTAGTATAGGTTACAATACAATCTGAGATTTTGACAACAATAAAGATCTGTTTTGGAACAAAGGACAGGTGTATACCTTGCCTGAATGAAGTCAAAATAACAATTTATTTCACGTTTTCTTACACAAAGAGACTTAAATGGGATTTGTTATTTCTTAGAGAGTGCTGAGTTTTGGTTCATTAACTGTATGCAAAACAGCCAGGCCCCATCCCGCCTTTCCAATATATTTATTTATGCAAGTGTGAATAACCTGAACATAGTCGGGCGTTAGAGAAGTTGTCAGTGAAAAAGAGCAAAGTAACAGAATGAGTGAAATGACACGAAGGTGACAAGGTGTGAGACTGCAAAGACATAGTAACACAATACATAATAAAGCCCGGGTGAGTATGTGCCTTATTGGAAAGCTATCTTTGGTGGTAAAAGTAATGGCTCCATGGGATACAAAGCAGTCAAGAATTTCCTTTACATTTAGTGGTGTCTGTTGAACCTCCTTATTTCGAGAGGAGATGCCCGGATGTAGCATGGGCGTAGCTTGGTCAGTAAGATTGGAGGGGGTTTGAGCTTTAGATTTTCCAAAAATCATGCTGGGCATGTCAAGAATGTATGAGAATCATGCATGAGGGGGGATTAAGGGGCAGTGGAAAGGGAGAAGAGTGTAGATGGTTATGGGTACTTAAAACCCATCATGTGCTAAAATAACCAACATGTTTTAAGACCCTCAAAACAGAGACAAGAGAGCGTGTGCTTTTGTCTGTGTGTGTATGTAAAAATCCCAGGTGAAATCCGACAGACACCTCACCATACCTGACTGATAGCACCTGTACCCAACTATTTATTAGAAAAAACATTCAAAATCAAGCGGCCAGATTAATATTCAAGAGCAATCGCAGGAAGTCAGCCAAACCTTTGTTGGCCTCCCTCCATTGGCTCCCCATAACCCATCGGATCACTTTCAAGACAGGCTGCATAATTTTCAAGGCCCTCCACGGTAAAAGCCCTAGGTTCATCAATCAACTCATAAATAAACATGAACTGACCCGCGACCTCCGTTCTGCCATCTGTCCCTCCTCACGGTGCCGACATTTAAAAAGAAACGACTTGGTGGATCCTGCTTTGCATACCTTGCCCCAAAAACCTGGAACTCTCTGCCCTTGTCTATCCCGAATTGTACCAAGTTGACAGAGTTCAGGAGAGCGTTGAAGACCTGGTTATTCAAACAAGCGCACGGTTAGAGCATTATTCCATCTGCCTTCTTACTTACCATCTACCATCTGCTTCCTCAGCGCCATGAAACCTCTGGGTGACCGTGCGCTTAACAAATTCCGTATAAGATATAAGATAGAGGGGTCTAACACCCCAAACACCCCACTTAAGCTATGCACCTACACCTAGGTTGCTTTGTCTAGGGACTCAAGCTGCTAGGGCCTATACCTCCCAGTGGAGACATGGTCGTAGTGTGCCATATTGTGGTGGTATCAAATTACCAAAAAAAGTCCAAAACACATGCTGTGCTTTCAATGCATAGGGAGCCCCCCAGTAGGCAAAATGCTGTTCGGAGTCGAGAGCTGAGCATCTTTGCAGTGTTCCTGGTGGCTAACCCCCATTGAAGAAACTAGATGAGGCAAAAACAGGTCAGGAGTTGCTTGTTAGCTTGTGCAGAAGAGCATCTGGCCTTTAAATTCGTTGCACTCTGCTCATTTGGTGGTAGTTTCAAATGGGTTGCACAGATTTGGTCCCTTAACTAAAGACAGATAGAAATTATAATTTAGCACCTCATTGCCAATTAATTTCCTCACAAATTAAGAAATGCTGGCATGTTTCTTTTTTACAAAAAAAACCCAACACCATAGGGGAACCCGTTGACCTAGTTTAGACTAGGGTAACCAATAATATCTGCAACAATGTCTGAACAGGTATTAGTACAAATATAATTATACACTTAGTTAATAAGAACACAAAAAGGGAAGTACCAAATATATTACTGAGTTTCTGACCTCCAAGTTGGATGATTCTTCGTCTTGGGCGCTATTGATATGTCCATATGATTCATTTGTATGTCGAGTCACGTTTGGAGGCTGCCTTATTTTGGTTGTGTTTGGAACCCCCTGGCATCCTGTTTTACTGCATAAATGGAAGCATTAGTCATTAATTTCTGGGAACAGTCCCTGTGCTTGGCATCTTTTGACCTCCCAGCCAACCATCATTAGGCTGGCAATTGGATTGGGACAATACTATAGTGTTATACAGATATTTAAAACTTGAACGTCTCCATTGGAACCACCTCAGAGGATTGTTGTTTCAGTAGTGTTTCTAGTTGTCGCCTTAACCGGCCTTGACCTTCGCGTATGTTCGTTTGATTTCTTGATCAGCACTAAATTATATTCTGGATTATTGTCCTGACAATGACCCTTAGTAATTGGGGTCGAAACGCCATCAACACTTGAGGCAGCGAATATGTGTCTTTTTGGACTTACTACATGATTATATTCATTTCTACTTCATCATTGTGCTCATGTTCTAAGATCTCGATAAAATCTTTATTTGTACGCTGCCTTTTAAAAAAATGTGTTTCACATGTGTCAATCATGAGCACTGGCTCACCAACATTAAGGGGCCCATTAGGATTGATGGGCGGATCACCCCCGCAGAGCCGGCTGTAGTCACCGCTGGCCCGGCGGGGGCGATCCGCCCACCATCCACACTTCAAAGACCCCCCTGCCATATTAGGATGGCTGTGGGGTCCGAGGCGGACAGAAAGACTGTCCGCCTCTTTTCTGCCGGTTGACTCGTCGACCGGGCGAAAAACATGCATAATATGGTGGCGGTGTCTGCAAGAAACCACCATCCACATTATGATGATAGCGGAGAGCAGCCCTTCCATGGCGGCGTTGTCGCCAAGGAAAGGCATGGGGGCTTCGCTGGTTGGGGCCCGTAGCACAATTATGAGAATGGGGGATGCCACTGCCACGGTGGCATGCTAATTGCAGGTGTGGGACTGCCGCACCCCTGGCGAACGGTCCCTCATTCCGTTACGGTGGTGGGTGGCGCCATCGTAATAGGCCCCTAAGTGTTCACTTTGTTGTATTCACTGAACCCATTGTTGAATAATGTTGATGCTGTTTTTTCATTACTTTGTACTTTGAGATATTCATATAAACTCAGTAATATATGTGGTACTTCCCTCTTTGTGTTCTTACTAAGGGCCTCATTACGATGTCGGTCGGAAAGGCTCTGAATGGCATTTGGATTTTCCTAACCCGTGTCGGAACCCATGTTCCTGACCAACTCAGAAACATTTCTGACCGACCAATTACAATGGAAGGTAACCAGTCGGACATTCGAATTGGTTCTAACCTGCATTCGAAGAATCTGAGTTGGTCGGAGACGATTTGTACAACTCAATGGACAGCGTTTATGACCGACCGATTACGATGTCGGATTCTGACAGCCTTTCCGAGTCGGACTGTCAGACACGTAATGGCTGTCGGAATCTGACTCTGGGGGCCCCTCGCAGGCCCCCCTTCACCCTGAGGGCTCAGGTTTGGGCCCGTGGAGGTACCCAAGGGATCCCCCTTTAAAACCGTGCACAGTGTTTCAGGCACCATGGGGTGTCTGTGACAGGGTACAAGGTTTTCCGCAACCACCCCTTTTTTCAATGAGAGCCTGTGTTGTCGGTCGGAACACAGGCTCCCTTTGAAGTCAATGGGAGAGTTTCCGACCGATGTTAGGAACCATCGTAATTGGTCGGTCGGACTCTCCGAACACGAGTCGGTCGGAAACTATTCCAACAAGGAGTCGGTTGGAATGCTTTCCGACCGACATCGTAATGAGGCCCTAATTGTATAATTATATTTTTACTAATGCCTGTTGAGACATTGTTGCAGATACGATGTTTCTCTTCTAGGCACTTTAGCCACCACCATCCCTCTGTAGGAAAGCCGTACTGTTTCCTTTGGGATGTAATTAAATGTATCTTTCTTTAACCATAATATCTTATTTAAGAGCACAAAGGAACAAGTTGTTTAGATATCGATCTTGAGTAATTTGTGTTTAATAAGGTGTTTAACATATATTTGCTTTCTCATAATGTGGCACATACAGGGCGATGTAACTACCGAATACACTAATATTCGGTAAAATGACCTGTACATACACAGATCGTAAAAGCAAGCGCTCTACCGACCGAGCTACATCACCAGCCACATTGAAAACATTACAAGCTTCCCTTAGTCCCTCTCGCCCCCTCTCATGTCACATCACGTCTTAAACTAATTGGAAACCAGTTCACGTTTACAATATACATTTTCCAAGAGCTAAAACCCTGTAAGACCCAGAATTAATGGCAAAGTTCTGCTCGCTGCTTTGCATTACGTCCCATTTCCTTTTCTCCGAACCTCTCCACCTCCCGGATTTCCGCTGGAGCAGTAGGGTCAGGTGGCTGAGGCAAAAATCCACATCCTTAAAGGAAATAATATACTTCTTTAACGGCAGCTAATTTCCTGTGCATTAAATGCATAAGAAGCATTTAACAAAACCACCCACCGAAAACAGGTAACGTCCTCTTCTACTGAATCAAAACCCTCTACTACTGAATTAAAACAGGCATTTTGGTGTCTTTCGCTCCTGTTTTCGCTGTCATTTACTGTTAGAGAAATGCACTTTTAGCCTAGAAAAGGGTGTATTCGCATGCGTGTCCAATATAATAAATCCATAGACACATAATTCTATAGTAATTATACTCATTTTTTTCGTAGGCGCACTGCATTAATCGTGGAACCAGGTTTATCAACTTTCTAAGGCCCTCATTATACATTTTGCGGGAGACCCCGCTGCCCAATTATAACTCTCCCAGTGTTCCCGCTTTCAGATTTCCTAGGTGTGGGAACACTGGAACCGACTCAACTGGCTGGAAAAACCAGCATCTAACTGCCTCTGGCCCTCCATCGACCATTTCCAATGGGCTGATGGAGGCAGTCGTTAATTTGTAAATTAACAAGTACCAGGGCTCTCATCAGGGGGCAGCTTGCACCATGTCTCCCGTTAGTGCCGCCTAAAACAGAACCGACTACTAACCATGAAAGTAGGGAGAGGATGTGGGTAATGGCAAGAGCTGCCGACTTCGGAGCTGGGGAACCAGGTTCGACTCTTGGTGTCAGCTCAACATCAACATCCTGTGATTCCAGGTAAATCATTAAATCTCCCCGTGCCTACCATAAATGAACGGGTCCTTAACTGGTGCTCAAGAAAAAAAGTGTTGTGTTGATAATTAAGTACCAGTGCTGAGCACAGGACACCACTGGCTCAAATTAAGCACTGGATGGGGAACACATGCTTCCTCCTGGCAACCCATCTGTTCCCTGATGCCCACTGACCACACCCCACTCCCATTTACTACCTTATTTGAATGGGTGGTAAATACGAGGGATAATCCCCACGAAATTGGGAATTCCTTGAAAAAGTTCACTGGAAAAATTTAGGGGCATATTATCAAGAACGGCGTTAAAATTATCGCCTCTTTAGCGGCAGGAAACTATTGCTAAAGCGGCAATAATGGGCTTGATAATATGCCCTTGAGAATTCCAACAGAAGCCCAGGTTCTGGTGTCAACCTGGGCTTCTATTGGAATTCTCTGCGGCATATTATCAAGCCCATTATCGCCGCTTTAGCGGCAGTTTCCTGCCGCTAAAGCGGCGATAATTTTAATGCAGTTCTTGATAATATGCCCCTATGTCCTCACAGTAATGTGCACGGATGCTAGCCATAAATGTTATTTCCAGACACAGTATCCCAGCACATAAATCTGCTTAACTTAGAACCTAATAGGACAATCCAGACAGATGTATTTGGATAGCCACAACAAATATGTAGGAAAATGTTTACCTGCTATGTCTCAGACCACAAAAGATCTATAAGTAGAATGGCCTCCTGGGGACAAAATGCGAAACTGGCCATCACCAATTGCACATGGGCCCAGATTTACGCAAAAAACACACTCATCGCAGGGCAGCAACTAAAGTTACTTCACATGCGTTTCTTAAAAGCAGAACAGCACCACATGTACTAAGAATGGGGCTATTTTCCTCTCTCCTTGTGCTGGGGAACTTTAGGCCGCCGTGCGACAACGCACACACCTTTGCGCCTTAGTGCGAGGGTGTGTGTGTTGTTTAAGAACAGATGACCCTTCAAGTACAAAAACTGTCCTTTATCAATTTCCTGCTTTGTATCTGTGTGAGCTGTACAACGCAGCGCACATGTAAAATAGGGACTACAAGGAGAAATTGAAACATTTCTCCATACGCCTGCCTCGAGGAAGCCATAGATTTTGGTGCAAAGCCCTGCTTACTAAAGTTTCTAGATAGGGATATGCATCCATACCCATGGATGTTTGCATAGTAACACCAATGTGCCAACCCCGGAACACATCCTTGACGCAAAGTAACGCAAAGCAGCGCATACCACAAATTTATGTTAACGTGAGAAACAAAACAGTCCAAAGTAAATCCAGATTTGCGTTGAACAGTAAATTTCAGCATAATACTTTGCATCAGGTTTGTCACAAAATGAATTGAAACCCGGCGCAAAGGGATAGTAAACCCGGGCCACGGTGTGATATTTACTGGGTCCACCATTTGCGACCAATTCCTCTTCGCGCAACTCAGAAAGGTGTCTAATGCTTTAACAGCACACGTTATCCTCTTTACAAGGTTTACCAACAGCACATGAGTGCTATTACAGTCTACGCACTAGAACTAGCCTGCTGAATTTTAGCTGAGCAAAATCTCTTTTTGTGCACAAGTTTCCTCTGGGTTACCATTCTGAGTTGAGAGCAAACAAGAACCTCTGTAATGAAATACCAGCACTTGTAAAGCGCACAGCTACCTCCAGAGAGGTGTCCCAGGACTAGGGGCCCTTGGGAAGATTAAGCGAGCTATTGCCCAGAGTCACATGGTGCTGCGCTAACCTGCCCCTGGGGATCGAACCGTGAACCCCGTGGTCTGGAGTCAGGCACCCTGGCCGCTGCACCACACCTCTTCCACTGTATTATCTCAGCATTTGGATTGGGGCCTATAAAATTCAATGGAGACCAATGACAATACTTGTTGGTTATTCCGAGTATTGGAATTTTACTATTTGGTGGGTGGACGAGGCCAGGCACCATCCATTGTATCAGACTCTGCCTTCAGAGACTGCTTCCTGCCTCTTTGCAGCTGAAGAAACACCTACTGTAGCTGTTTCGCATTGCCTTCTTCCAGAATGAATGGGCAGTGTATTTTTGTGAGGCTTGCAGCCTCCTGGGAAATTCCAAGAAAGCAAAAAAAATGAATATAGCCATGCAGAACAGGGACTGCTGGAAAACAGAGGCAGCACTTCTGTGTTAGAGGGAGACATGACAATACCCCTACAGCATATAGATCCGCGTGTAATCCCTAATTGCCATTGCTTGAAATAATAGATTTTTCAGAGCCTGCCAACCAGGCCTGGCCTCTTTCCTTTTTCTCATCCAATGCTTCTCTTGTTCTTTCCTAATTGAAATTGCTGATTGCCTGGTAAAAAGAGGTGTCCTTGCTTTGCTCTGCTTAGTACACTTTAAAGGTAGCATGCTGTTGTTACTGAGCCACAGAGAGGACGCATGGTCTACTGACTCGCCTCTCCCACCGCAAGCTTGAACATACTATTTCCATCTATTGGATTGCATAGAAAACGCTTTTCTGACACTTATATTGGTGTATATGCTTCATCTAAGCCAAGTTTTCATTTAATTGTACAAGTATTTGACACAGGCATGTAGGTGAAGCATTTCTATAGTATTTTTACTAAATATATATATATATATATATATATATATTCCATACACAATGTGGGTCCTTCTGGGATCAGTCCCGTCGCCAGGTGGAGCGTCCTCCGGTAGTGACCCAAGCCGGTATCAAATTGTACCAAAACTTCAAATAATGACGCTCACTCGGGAGTCCATTGCAACCATAGAGGTTTAATAAAGTGAACCGCTACGCGTTTCGACACAGAAAGTGTCTTGATCACACGATTTTCACAGTGCTACGTGACGTGTATAAGTAAACAGTAAACATAGAAAAGGCACTACATTGGGAGCAAGCCCTTTCTGCTCCGTTTTTTGGCATCCATCTTGGAACAGTACCCACAGTCAGTATATAATATTACACACAATGTGTGTAGATACCTTTCAGTGACCACAGGGATAGAAACCTTTGAGGTTGTAATTGTTACAAAGTTGCCTGGGGAAGTATTTACAGGATTCATGAAAGGTATCTACACAAAGCCACTAGAGCGCGTACAAAAGGGTTCCACCGATTGTATATAATCAATAGTATTGTTGCAAAGGCACTCGCCTGTTAAACAATCAATTATGTTTGAACTTTATTTAGGCTCAAGCAATCGACACACATGCATGTACAATCATGGTCGAACATCATTTTGAATAAGAGATGTCTCATGGGTACTTATACCGCTTTTTAATTAAGAACAATAGCATATACAATATAGTTATGTATTGATGATTGCATTTTGTTCAGGATCGTACATTGTGTGTAATATTATATACTGACTGTGGGTACTGTTCCAAGATGGATGCCAAAAAACGGAGCAGAAAGGGCTTGCTCCCAATGTAGTGCCTTTTCTATGTTTATTGTTTACTTATACACGTCACGTAGCACTGTGAAAATCGTGTGATCAAGACACTTTCTGTGTCGAAACGCGTAGCGGTTCACTTTATTAAACCTCTATGGTTGCAATGGACTCCCGAGTGAGCGTCATTATTTGAAGTTTTGGTACAATATATATCTATATATATATATATAATAAGACTACGATTATTACAGGATGGTGGTTAACATATAATATGTGTAATATACATATTTAGAAGGGAAATCAACCATCTTTTAATTCATAGTGGTATTTTTGTGTCATTCACATTTTTCTTCTGCACTGTACAGCATAGAGTATGAGGCAATGGATCAGCCCACTTCAGCCATTGGCTAACTTCACTATGAGTGACAGCATTCTGCCCCGCTCTTTCACAAGGAATGCACCTGCGTACAAAGGAATACCCTAAGTGCGATACACTACTATGGTAATATGTGCTTCTGATGGCAAAGAAAAATGTGCTTTTAGGCAAGTTGATTGATGAAGGCCCAGCAGCTTCCTAAACACAAACGTTTGGCAAAACCCACGACACAACAAAACAAGCATTGGCAAAGTCAAAAGGCTGGCAGCCAGCACAAGACCAATTGGTTTTGTAATGGTCAGTCTTCATGGAACACAATATTTCACCTTCATATAGTGCAGTCGAAGCTCACCATTACCTTACTTCTGCACAAGCAAATGAGAAACTATATGTGTTTGAGGCAGGTTGGGTGGACCCGTGATTAATTTGGGCAGGTGGTTGCAGGTGGTGCCCACCAGCCGTCATTTTTGGGAACTGACACTTCATCTGCACTTCTGCATCGTCATCACCTTGAGCAAGAGAGTGAAAAACATGCAAGGAAAAAGAAAGAGGAAGAGAAAGATGGAAAAACAGTGAGAGAGGGAAAAAGCAGGAGCCTGCAAGAGTGAGCTCAAGGAACGAGAAATGTTTGGTGGTGGAAAAGAGGGTTGAGGTAGAATCAAGATTACGCAGCCTTGGTATGCGGCATTGCAACATTCAGAAGAGCTGGCCGCAGCCTTTTGAGAAACATTTTGGACCGCAGCACTTGTTCTTTGACAATTTCAGCACTCGGTGGCCCAAGCTAACACCAGGGGTCATAAAGCAGTGACAACTACAGAAAGATGGTAGGACTGTAAGAGGCCTGATCCACCCTGGCCTTTCCCTTGGCCCCTCATCAGCAAATATGAGGCCATTAAGGGGTGAAGCAGTAGTGTAGCTAGACCTTGCGACGGCCCCAACAATTGCCGCCCGCAATGGCTGCATGGAAGAGCGGGGGAGAGAGTGAGTGAGCGGTGCTGGAGATTCTTTTGACGCCTCCCCCGCCTCGGCCACAGGTAAGAGCGGGGGCTGCTGCGGCCCCCAAAATTCGTGCCACCCGGGGCAGACTACCCCCTCCCCTTGCTACGCCACTGAGGTGAAGGGTGAGACTATGTGACGTCATTAGGTGAGAAATTATGCGCAACATCTCTTCTGGTACTCCTGGAATTTTGGTGTATCAATGTCACTAGGAATGACCTAGGATATTTCCACATTTTATCTGTTCAATACTCGCTGTAAACACTGGACTGCAGCCATTGGATACCCTTCCACAGCTCCATTGGCTTGGTGGGCATGCCCTCCTTGACAGTGGCATCACATTGGCAACAGTTATTCTTTTGTAATGGGGACATTAGCTGATTTACCACTTCAGAGTGGAGTAAACCTATTGCTTCTGACATTGACGCTTGTATTCCTAGGTGTAGCGTCATAGCTCACCCACTTAAACTGTGTGATCTTCAGCAGATTACTTTAATTACTCACCTCAGTCAGTAAACTACAGCACATATAAGGACCTCTGAATTGCAGCGAGGTCTCAGTTTACACGCCATTAGCAGTGTCATTTTCTCCCTTTGGGTGACGTATAATATTCGCTTAGACGCGCCCCTCAAAATAGCATACTGAACGTGGAACAGTCAGAGAACAGTGCAGTTTAATGGGAACAGCAGTTTCTAATATCACACATAATCAGATCCGACCCACATTGTACTCTCAGCTCTGTGTGATGCAAATTAATATTTCATCTTATAAAGTGCAGGAGGCAGCGCGTGTTATTAAACTAATACTTTTCAGGTTGTAGCTGCAGAAATGAGCATTTGCCTAATGAACTACAACTCCCAGAATGGATGAGAAACTTATTGAAATTGCCATGGAAAATGCTCGGCTTCAAAATGAAGCCGCTTGTTGCCATTATTTCTGCACAATGCCGCGCAGCTGCCCAAAATCTGCTATTTCACAGGAAAAAAGATATGGAGGCCTGTAATACGACATGTAAACAAACGTGTAAACAAGTTTGAAAAGTACAGGGTGGAGGCACATTCAATCATATTGTAAAATGCACACATTTTTTCTGTATAGGTAGAAATCAGGGCCGGAATAACTGTAGCGGGCACCGGGTGTTTCCCCTGTGGGCCGCCAGGGTGGGGGCCGGTTTTAGATCCCCGGGGGACCGTTTTTGTTACCGTGGGCCAGTTTTGCATCATAGCTGCAATATCGTCCGCCTGCAACAAAAGCGCAAAAGCGGCACAAAGCTTTCCACTAGCTTCCCCTGCCGAGCTCTTTGCTAGGGTCGGTTTCGACTTCCAGCCCGGCCATGGTAGAAATGTGTAACGTAACATAGTTAACGTGGCGAGAAGGGGACAATATAAACATATGGCCACCTAGCTTGGATAAAAGGAGAGACAGAAATACCGTCCAGAATTTATTGAAGTAGACAAGTTAGAAAACGTATGGTGCTATTTAGCACCATTGCTGAGTGTGTGAAGGGGCCATAACTCACAAGAGGCACACTGGGCCAGTTTAAGATGAACTGACCTCCTCTGGTAGGGTTAGGGATAAATTGTGCAGTGATAGATGAACTCACCTCCCCTGGTAGGGTCAGGGGTACATTGCGCAGTGTTAGATGAACTGACCCCCACCCCCGGTAGGGTCAGTAGTATATTGTGCAGTGTTAGATGAACTGACTTCCCCCCGGTAGGGTCAGTAGTATAATGTGCAGTGTTAGATGAACTGACCCCCACCCCTCGGTTGGGTCAGTAGTATATTGTGCAGTGTTAGATGAACTGACTTCCCCCTGGTAGGGCCAGGGGTACATTGCGCAGTGTTAGATGAACTGACCCCACCCCCCCACTGGTGGGGCCAGGGGTACATTGCGCAGTGTTAGATGAACTGACCCCCCCCCCCGATAGGGTCAGTGGTATATTGTGCAGTTTCAGATGAACTGACCACCCCTGGTAGGTTTAGTGGTACATTGCTTGGTTTGCAGCGATTGCATGCTGCTCTGAGTCAGGTTAGAGTCGTTTGGGAGGTTCTCTTTTTAAGTCTGGCTTTTCGGTGATACTGTCGAAAGACCTATGGTGAATCATGCCAAACCTGAAAGTGGGCTTGGAGCCAGCCTACGACTTAGTATTGGCTAGCGTAGTACCACTCTCATGTGCTTGCTTTTTATTCCATCGCTTTCCTTCCTCTTCTTGTGCTTGCTCCTTCTCTGGAGCATCGCTTCTTCACCATAGTTTGATTTGATGACTCGTATGCTTCCATTGTTTGTACTCCAGGATCTACTTTTTTCTTTTTTTAAGCACTCCTTGAGAGTGTGTGTGTTTTCTTACTTTCTTCCTTTGGTGCTGATCCCCTATAAAATTCCTACCCCTTGCACTCTCTGTTATTTCCTCCTCGCCCACACCCGGGCAGACTACTGCTTCCCCCCTGATCTAGTCCTCATGTGCTACTTATCCCACCTCATGCCATTCATGTTGCTCCTTCCGCCCCCACCCATTGCTGTCCCATCCTAGCGTTACAGTTTTTCATTTATTGTCCCCCCCCTGGCCTCAAGCTTGGCTGTTGCTCTCCCTTCCCTCCCCACATTGCTTCTCTCCCACCCGCTTCAAACAACCTCTTCGCTGTGGCTTCCCCAACCCTTTTGGTCCTTGGAATACTTTTTAGTACATTTTTTAGAGGACTTAGAGCTGCCATGTGCTGCCCCTCCGACCACCCAACCAGGGCCCTAAGAGCAATATTTTCTTGAAACCTGTTCCTAATGCACCTTCTTAAAGTTTCTTTTGATGAAACCTGTAAGTTGTGTGGCACTAGCGTTGATATTGTGCCAGTGTAAGGTGTGCTTTTCCTTCCATTGTACACAATTTGTCGGAGAACAGACGTGGGTTCAGTTTCCTAATGCATTCGCGTGTCAGAATCTTCTTTCCGCCAGCTTGATGCATCCTTTTGAAATGGGTCCTGTGCTCTCCACTCATAATTATAAGCATTACAAAGTTACTTTACACCATCTTGACCTAGCAGGAAACTCTGTAGGTTTCGGGAGATCAAATCAGTTAGTATGAAAATGTCCTCCAACTGGAGCTGAACAGAGATTATGAGCCATCATTAAAAATTGATTAATTTCATTAAAGATAAATGAGGTGTATCAGGATGATACGTGGTAAGGAGATCAATTTCACTGTGATTTACGACAACGTAAACTAGAACCTTGGCTTCCACATCTCCTCAAAAAGCGTGATCCTCGGCAAATTACAGTATCTCCCAGTATTCACATTCCCCTAACTTCAACTGTCTTCAATTATTCTGAACTCATAGATGCAGGCTAAACCCTCAACCTTACACATTAAACTAAATGAAGGCTTTTTTTTCATTTGTTAAAGATGCTTTATTGAAGAAAATTATGAAACAGTACAGAGTAAAATGATATACGTCAGCTCAAGCATTACGTAAACGTAAGATATAAAACGTGCATAGAACAGATTAATAGTTCATTATAAACAGCCAATGGAAACCATAATGCCTAGAATGGAATAGTCAAAAAATGTATAAAACGGTAGCATTTTAAAATGTTAAGGGTGCAGATAAAAGAAGAAGAAAGGAAAAGAAGAAGAAAGGAGAGAAGAAAAAGAAGAAAGTCTATCACAAGGTATAAATAACATATCTAAAAATGATCTATTAATATCTAAACAACCAAACGAAATGGTGGCTACCTTATGGGAAAACGAAGGTTTTTATTTGTTAAAGGAACTAAAATAAAGTATATGCAAAGTCTTTCGGCAGAATGCTGGGCTCTTCATCCAAAGGGTTGGTGTTACTTGACAGGAGACTCACCCCGCTGCCGCCTGCACCAAGTGCTTGGGTTTCCTTTCTGCAGCCCTGTTCCAAATGCCTTTTTCTTTTGCAAGATGCTGCCCAGTGCAAGCTTTTCTTTTCAAATCAGGCCAGCATATGTGATTAATTTCCCGGAGCTGCCTCATCTGGCAAATATTGTTCCGTTTAGAGGCAAAGACTGCAAATTCCTTTTGAGAATATTAAATATTCATGAAGCCCCTGGTGCAGCAAAAACAGACCTAGCATTTTTTGGAAGAATTATTTCCCATGCACGGCTTTTTTCCTGTGATCATTCTGTACAGCATGCTGGCAGCATGGCCGGTGGCGTCAGTGCGTAAGGTAGAGGAAGTGACAGCACACGCTGTTTTATCCTAATGACATAACAGGAAATGACATCACAGTCTTTGGCTCTGATGACAGGACATTGTGGTCCAAAAAAACTTAATTGGAAACTTGAGGTTCCATCACGTTAATTCTTACCAATCCAGTCAATTAGCCTCAAAAAGTGGTGAAAGGTAGGTCAATCTTAGTTTTAAATGTTCGGGAGATTTGTTGGTTCCCACTTCTTGTAACTCAGTGGGCTAATGCATCAATTGTTTGATCTTCAAATCACAGGTTCGAATCTTAGTGGGTCTATCTAGTCTTTCATCCTTCTAAGGTTGACACAAGCAGTACCATCGACTACAGGTGGGAAATACTTTTGTGTGTCTTGGGATATAAGTCTAGAATTGTCATGACTTCCATTTGGGGGATTTGCTTCTAGAATAGAAGCAAGATAAGTACCCCAGACTCTGTCCCATTCTCTCCCTGATGCAGTTTTATTTAGAAAGTGTTTCTTTCAATCAATAAAACTAAAAACATTCATTTAATTTAATGTATTAAAGTGAAATACACATGCCGAGGAAAGACTTTTTTAAATCTAAAGAGTTTTAAGTGCCTTCATCATATTTTTACATTACGCTTGTGGCGTGATTTACAAGCTAAAGTTTTGGTGGCTGGGGTCCTGCTCTGACTTTTAGGTCCATATGCATCTGGCTAGGCTTTCTCTATACATTGGGTGGCTTGCTCTCCTCTACCATTTACCATTGGGATATGGGCAATAGTAACATTCTGTTTTCTGTCAAAAGTGGCAAGAGACCCTCATAAGTGAACATGCGATGTACAAGTACGGCTATTATGTTTTTTAAAATTAATTCATGGGGATGCAAAACTGTCCTGAGGGATGGGCCGCAAAAGTAAGTTGCTAAATAGTTTTTGAAATTCTTATGCCGAACTGCCTCTGCGCCATGGCTCGAAGTGCGGTCTCCTTTCCAGGGTAGCAATGAAGAATTGCTTAAGGGTGCAATACTATTCATTTTAATCCCAGTACAATTTTCTGCATCCCACCAATTCCTTCCAAGGTCATCACAAACAGCATCCAGACTTATCTTGCAGACAGGCTCACCATCTGTGATGGCCCTCAACACACCCGCATCCAGGTCACCATCTGAATGCTGAACAAGAAATGCAAAAAGGACAGCAGGCCTTTTCCATCCATGAACCAAGGATCTGTCACAACATTCCATATCCATCAGGAATGCCCCAACGTTGCTCCAACGTAGAAACGAGCTGAAGTCTCACCTCTTTAAAGAACCCTATTTAACTATCCATTAACTGCCCACAAATCAGCTACCTCGCCTATTGCTCATGGACTTTATGCTTGTGTTTGACCCTCTACCGCATGCCGCTGCCTTTTGTATAGGTTTGTGCTATGGAAATACTACATACGTGCATGAATACATACAATGTTGAAAAGCTGTTTGTTCCAGAGGTACGTGTGGCGGTATCTCACTCGATTTCCACTTTATACGTGTTTCGTATATTCATCCTTGCACCATTTCCACAAGAATGGCACTTCCACACTTGTAGTACGGCTGAACATAGACAGCCGCAGCCTGTGCAGGTAAGAGTGGTGGGGCAGGGTTGGGGGGGGGGGGTGAATTCGACAAACGACCACGAAGGGAAATTAAATAAATAATTCATTTTCCCTCGTTGGCTGTCGAAATCCCCCCCACCCGGCCCCACCTCTGTTACCTGCAGGGGCCGCGGCTGCACATAGAGATGGCGCCCAAAAAATGCAAAGTGCTCCAAAACTGTAGAGGGAGACCTCTAGGGGTGAAATTGCATTTTGCCAGGAGCGCAGGGAATCATCACACTGCTTTGCCCTATTCTCCCTTTCATCATCTCTGCCCACTCTTTTGAGACCCTTCTCCGGACCCTTCTCCCAGGCGAGTACCTGTGTCCCTCCGCCTCTTGACATTTCTCGGTTCCCAGAAAGAGCAGGGGTGCCCTCTCAAAAATGACTGACATAAAAATGAGAACCCTGACAACTGTCAGCCTGGCAGTGCGTCGAATCAAGTAGAAGTTAATTTCCCCATGAGTGACAACGCTATCTGGCCATGCAATTACGCGCCATTGTCAAGTCACTATATTAGCTTTACATTATATTCCTGACAGGATTTGAGATAACATGTCAGCCCTGGGTATGATGTAAGCATTGAATGTATGGCTATTAGCATGTGGCTGAGGCACACACTCTGTGCTGACTGACATACTGCCATTTACGTAGATAGCTACAGTTAGGCTCTGTTAATAGTAAAAAATAAATGGTGCTTTTACAGCACTTTTTAAACATTACCGCACAGTTCAGTCAAAGATGGTATTGCTCGATTGTATTGTATTGTTTGCAGAATAGTGTCAGTACAAGATTCATGGTAAAGAGCTAAGAACAAAGGCATAATAAAACAGTGGACCTTGTTTTGATGAGTTATTTCCCATCTCTTTTTTCCCAGAAAGTTTAATCCGACGGTAACCCCATATTGTAATTTAATTACCTCAGGAACCACTGCCATTGGATTTAGCCCTGCATTAGGAATGAGGGGCCTGCACATTTTTTCATGTTTCTTCCTGCATTGATTGGCCCATGCACACATTTTCAAGATGCAGCCACCTTTCCTGAGCACCTACAGCAAAAGGTGAAAGGTTATAGCTGTTTCAAATTCGGCGTGTGAAAAGTTTGCCATTGATTTTCCCAATTGTAACACATTTAGGTGAACAATGGGCACTATTTTAAATGCTTTTCCCCCAAAAAACTTGTGAAAATAAGATTTTAGTAATGGAACTATGGCAGGTGATTGATCTAGAAGCAGAAAACACAGAAAGCAGTAGAGTAAAACGTAAACAAGCATTGGCATAGCCAATAGGTCTCGCTATTAGGACCTTATAAGTATTTAGTTATGCAGCACAATATCCTTGCATGGCTAAACACTTATAAGGTCCCAAAGGCGAGACCTATTGGCTATGCTAATGCTTGTTCTAGTGGGGAGGCTCATTCAGGTAGACTGTGCAATCATTTCGTGGTACAGCACAATGCTTTTAGAAGAAAGACTCTGAGGACTCTTTGTATGAAGCTGCTAGGTGGCCCCAATGTATAATTCTTATCTGCGAATCACTATGCTCTTCACTACAGATCGGAGTAATAGTCAACGACATATTAAATGTCCTGCATCCATAGCAGGGGTATACTGTTCATCATGCTGGACAGTAGCTAAGGCATAGTTCACTTTGGCTAACAGAAATGCAATTTGTGCTTACAATTATTACATGTCTCACAAAAGTAGCATTACACTAAAGTTCTCTCTTTTGTGGGCCAGACAGGGGGAGAGTTCAATGTTGAAGGCTCCCTTATAACAGGAGACAGAATGTTCTTGTTAATAACACTGTTAGTGCCATCTGTTTTAAAATCTTCAGACAAAGAAAGCATATATTTAAAACAATCCACAATGCCACATTATTCTCTTGGAAACTTCGAAACACTCGTTCAATTATAGGGGAAACTAACTCTAACCCACTTTCTGGAGCCTGGCGTTCACCCTCCATCGTTGGCATCAGACACAGCAGAGTAATGTATGGTTCCTCTAGCTGCAAGAGTAATATTTTACACTAGGTCATCCATCATACAAGCAAATAATATCTTTCTGAGTAGGTGCAGTAGAAGTCGTAGCCAAACAACTGTGTGGATGCAGGGACATGTTGGCAAGGACATGTCAAAGTTCAGCACGATGAACGTGTGTACTTGGAGTGTGAATAAAGACATGCAAAGCCAGATTCAGGCGTTAAGTAGGGGAGGAGTACAAATTAGATAATTGCGACAAGATAGTACCTGCTCTGGTTCTGGTCGCACCTCTGGGATTAAAACGATGTCTGTGTTTGTTAAGCCTTAAATATCCTCAACAGTGACTCATACTGTCCCACTAGGGAATGAACTGTAGTCCAAAGGCTCAAATGCAAGAATGAGCTCGAGAATTTGTGGGTCTCAACATTTTTACGTAAGTATAAAAAAAATATATATTTGCTGCTCTTTAATTACGTTGGTGTTTAAAGCACCCAGGGCGATTTCAGATTCCATCAAACTTTATCAATTCTTCGGGTAATACAGCCCATATTCCTCTCATAAACATTTATACTCTGTCTTCATGTATTTTAATAGGCTCCCCACAAAACTCAACTAGTATCTGGCTTAGTGAATGAAACGTTTAGAACGTCATGTCCTAGAACACAGTGGTGCTGAATCCCAATACTGTGAGACTGTGGTCAAAGAGTTAATTAACATCAATATGTTTGCTATGTTCTTTGGGTTCCATTACGCTCACATGCTATTAAACGTTTGTTCAAATTATTTAAATTCAAGAAAAACGAAAGGTCACTCTGAATTCTGTGATTGGCGTAGAATTGGACACAGTGGAAAAAAACAGCCTCCTTCGTCCAGAAATGCCCTGGATTTTGAGCTCTGAACTGGAAAAGTTTCAGATATGGCTTAAAAAATATATATACATCACACAACACCTAAAAACTTCCAACACAAGCATAAAGACAGGGGTAGTCTAATGTTTCCTCACTGGCATTTGTGTAGCACACGTTATTACGCTGCTAATGCCTCATTCATAGCACTTAAGTGAATCTCATCCTATGCAGTTCAATCGTATAAACAAGTCCCCTAAAATATATACATTTTAATCATAAACCTGAAGAGCCCGAGGCCAAGTGTCAGTGTTCTTTACATTATGGTACGCGTAGTACTGGACGTATGACGAGGTCAGCAAAAACACATCTATCAGAATACAAATAAAAAGATAACTGCGTGAGAATTGGCATCTTATAATGATCAATCCGACTAGGTGTAGTTGTAGCAGTTATTACGAAATTCTACAATCACAACACATCCACCAACTTAATAACCCATGAGAGCTATCAACCAAAATCTACCTTGACTGTCAGAAGAGGGATTAAGGGAGGGCGCCACTTCAAGATAGGGTCCGCAGCACAGTGGCGGGCGATGCACGAAGTATTTTAATGGCGAGAACCAGGCTGGCATAACGGTTCTAGTTTCTTGGCCACTGCTTGGTAACAAATTAATACCGGCCTCTCTATTATATGCGTGGACAAACGCCCGGTCTAGAAGTACAATGTCCATTGGGGTTTATCTTAGGTTACATCAATATTGGTGGCTTTATCAAACAGTTTTAACATAAAAATAGAAGATGAAAAGTGTCTACAAATCGGCAGCAATACTGCGGTGTCTGGGCAGCCCATCCTGCCTCCTAAACCCGGCAAGGTCTAACCTTTAAGCACTGCATAAGTGCAGACTCCCTTACTTACCTAGTGCCCTGAAGCGTGCGCCTGACCCCTCCTCTGGTTCACCTTCCACAATGTAGACCACGGACCGCAGCCACTACGAGCATCCCTGAATGACAGACAACCAGCAGAGCAGTCAGCTGATGCCATCATGTGACGGGGAGGTGTTGCGTGGTCATGTGACATAATCCCGAAAGAATATAGTCTCATTGCTTGAGATTCCATAGAAAGAGAAAACGTTTTACTGATAAACTCCGATGCAGCAGTAAGCCTCACATTCAAAACAAGCATTGGCCACGCGGCCCTGAAAGTGACGCAGCCGCGAAAGGGAAAGTGTTCTGCTTAATGAGGAAGTGAGGGGGGGCGGGTTGGCACGGCCCTGAAAGTGACGTGGGAACTGCTTAATGAGGAAGAGTGGGGCGGCGGGTTGGCACGGCCCTGAAAGTGACGCGGGAAAGCGAAAGTGTTCTGCTTAATGAGGAAGACAGTTGTGTGCGCACGCGCGCTAAACCGAAATTTAAAAATAAACACGCGAGTGGTAACGGGATCTGTGGTGGGGGAGG
Organism: Triturus cristatus; assembly: GCF_964204655.1. NCBI lineage: Eukaryota > Metazoa > Chordata > Amphibia > Caudata > Salamandridae > Triturus > Triturus cristatus. The sequence continues at coordinate 357,405,132 of NC_140580.1, forward strand.
GAATTGAAGCGCAAGCAAAGCGGACAGAGGCACGCAAGGCTTAATGAGCCATGACACAAACCCACATGGCGGCTGCGCGCATGCATGCGCTCGTGACCGCAAGCTTGAGGCCAGCAAAAGCCTCTGGTAGCACTTTGAAAACCCCCTTACTAAATGTTTCGCAGCGCTACGCATGCGCTGGCTCAGACGAGAACTAAAAATAATGCAATGGAAAAGTGAAATTATTTTTAATATTTGTAATTGTTTAAAGAAAGAAAGGTTGCAAAAATACTCCATTACAATATTGTGGATCAAATGTCATCTGACAAAAATGTTGGGATCTAAGTATCTACTACCAAAATATTGTGAAGGTGATTATATATAAGTAAATATATGTTTACTATAACTAACCTCACACCTACGTACCTTGATAGTATATATCGGGAGACATCCTTTACATCGCATTCTATTACAACGCGGTTGTTACAATGACTGCGTTGTTACATCGCGTACCTTTACAACGCAGATCGTTGCTGTAGGGGGCACAAGGTGTTGGATTTAAAATCCAACACCTTCCCTACTGTTGCACAGACTGGAGATTGAATAGTAAATTATACTATTCCAACATCCAGCGCCCCCTACAGCAAGTCATTGTAATGACTTGCGTTGTAATGGTATGCGATGTAACATTGCATATTCGTATATATTCTCAAGGTACCTGGATGTGGAGTTAAGAATTGTAAAACTCTACTTATCTATATATACTTATCTTCATAGCATTTTATTTGTTGATATTTTGGCAACACTATTTTTGTAGTACGATATTTCCGTCCTTGATATTCTAATATACAACCCCCACTATCATGGAACAATTTCCAAATTCACCACAAGAAAGCGTTTCGCACTTCAATGTTATTATTGTGTAATGTTAAGACTCACAATCAGGACTGCAATATAGGACTGTGGAAGGACGGTGTGAGGGGAAAAAGAGGTAAGTGAGACAAAAAAAAGTATTCCACATCAACTAAATTAAGAGGTTATTGGCAAAGCACCATAATTATGCCACCACCATTTGCTACACTATTGGGGACTGCGTTCTGAAGCCGATGATCGAGGACTTAGTTCTAATGATAAGCGTGAGAGAGTTCCAGGCTGATGGTGCAGCTCCGCTAGATCAGTGATTCACTATGACTCTCCTTCTGAAATGTCCAAGAGGAAAGCTTGGGATCCAGCACCAGACCTGCCAACTCACACAGTGCCACTGTGTGACACACAATATTGGCTCCCATCACACAGTCACCCGGAGAGGACCCGATTACACGGTGGCAGGGAAAGCGAGCTGAAACCCATTGTAAATAGTGGTTTTCCAGCTCGTTTTCCGAGGCTTTGAACAGCCGATGTCCATTAAGGAACAACAAAGCTACAGTGGTTCTGTTGGGTATGGGAGAAATTATTTCACAACATTATGCAATTTTTCAGTTTTCAGAAGTACCATATAATTTAATAGTACTTGAAAAGAACACATGCAAAACCCACTTCATGTATGTTGAATTCAATCAGAATATTTATTTAAACTAAATTTATAGAATAATCAGGCTGTCAACAATAAAAATAGTGACATGTGAAATATGTGCTCAGTGACTGTGATAGAGTGAATGCAATATATACTAGTGCAGGTAAAATATATAGAGGTATTCAGGTATACACAGTAGATAGAACTCTTTGATCAGTACAAGTCTAATCGATATCTCCAGTGGTGTGCAAAGGTACACTATATTCGAAGGCCAGGAGATTCAATGATACTGAGCCAGCAGGTTACGCCGACGTTTCGACCCTGAAGACAGCTTAATTCTTAGGTGTCATGGCGGGTCTTCTTCAAGGCTATGGAAAGGATGTGGACAGCCTAAAAATAAAAGGATTGTATCAGGGCATGTGTGCCAAATGTGGTGTGAGATATTACGTGTCACCAACAAGGTGAACTACTCACCAAAGTCTGGGGTCTGACTACCCAGGGAAGCTCTTCTTCTTGGGTCGAAACGTCGGCGTAACCTGCTGGCTCAGTATCATTGAATCTCTTGGCTTTCATGGCTTTGAAATGTTATTATAAAAAAGAAGAGAATGAGGTCAGAGGGCAAGAGGGTATTGGGTATTTCCCTGACCCGCACAAAAAACCACGCATTACTAACAATCCCTCGTTTCCTCCCCACAAAATAACACCAAACTTTTGACCAATGATGTAAAAACATTGATTGGAAAAGGAAAACAGTAACACACGCACCCCGATTTACATGTTGTAGTTTAAAATCTCTTTTAGTAATTTAATTTAATTTTGTAATTTGGGCACATATTAAGGAAAATCCGGGTATAACTTTCAAATACAGTTTTCTTCCAGAAATGGGGGACCAAGAAGCTGCTTGCTGAATAGTGGATAACAATAAATAACTGAACAACTCAAATGAAATGCTGTCAGTTCTTGCTTTTGTACCTTGCAGACAAAAGAGCGTCTAGACACCGCCACTGGGGAGGAAGGCGGGGAGACCTGAGGAATAATTTTTTTAGAATCTGTTGATGACCCTCCTCAGCTGCTCATTTTTAGGCCTCCATGTGCACATCCTGATACTCCTGCCATAGAGCAGATATCAAAATGTGATGCTATTTACCAACAGTGTCCTCCCTAGTATTTACCTGCAGTAAGCTTTTCAGCAGATGGGCTGGTATGCAATTTGCACTTGGGCAACAGAGCATGTGCAATTAGTTCATGGGTGAATGGCGTCTGACTTGGAATTCAGCTTTTGATGCAAACAAGACTTTGCACCTTAAATAGAATGAGTCCCTGCTGCAGGGAGGGATGTATAATTCTAAGGACGGGTGTCGCAAGACCTATTTTCAGGATCTCGCCTTATTTGGAGACATTTATTTTGTTTGTCTTCGTTTCAAAAAGGCCAAATGTAGTACTGTGCAGTGCTATAAATGGAATGTTATTAATAGTTCTGAAACTTGTGTGATGTCCATCCTCTCTTGCACCAGGTAGAACTTTTTGAAAGTGAACTATACTCAGGGCAACTGGAATTATGCGGCAGGTGAGGTACATTATGCGGCAGCATTGAGTAAATTATGCGTCAGGAAAAGACAAATTATGTGGCATAATGCAGCACATTTTTACCTAGGTTAAGACTGTCTTGGCAAAAGTTTTGACCCATTGGTACCAGTTTAAAACCAACAAGTAAAGCATTAAGCAGCATCAAGCAACATTAAGGGGACTGGTCAACCTATGCAAAGTGTCTTTCGGTCTTCTGCAACACGTCAGGTGATGGATTATGTGGCAAATTCATAGTCATGCAGAAAACGCTGCAGCTGAAAAATTGCCTTATTCGGGTATATAACTTTTATGCATAAGGGATACTTATTTGTGTCCACTCCCACAAACCACTCCTTTTCATATAGATGCACACATTAGGGAATCATCACAAATGTGTGCAGCGGTGGATAGGGTGATGGTAAGTAGAAGTTGATAAGCATAGTAGATAGCCAGAGTACGGAAGAGTCAGTCACATGTATATCGTTCCCTGGCAAGTAACTGACACTGCACCACCCCTGAATACTTTTTCAGAGCATGACCAGTTTTATTATAATCCAATATTCATACACGACAGTCCTCCCATGATATGAGGCGTCATTATGGGTGAGGTACCGATCCTTATAGGGTATCTTAACAGAATGTCCAGTCTTAAATATTATGCTTCAAAAGTATGATAGCCAGAATATCGGCTACCAAAACATTGTGAAGGTAAGTTTCCACTTACTGTACCTAACTGCAGTCCAGAGGTTAATTTGTAAAAAACATAAGTGCTGGGGCTCTGGTCAGGAGGCAGCTTGCACCAGCCCATTTCTCCTGTTGGTTCTGCCTAAAACAGAATCAACTACTAACCATGAAAAAGTGGAGAGGGGATGTGGTGTGATGGCCAGAGCTGCCAACTTAATAACTGGGGAACCAGGTTCGAGTCTTCGTAGCTGGCGAACGAGCTTCGAGTCTCGGCGTCTGCTCAATATCCTGTGATTCTGGGCAAATCACTTAATCACCCCGTGTCTACCATAAACGAATGTGTCCTTAACTGGTGCTCATGAAAAGCGCCGTTGTTGATGATTAAGTGCCGGTGCTGAGCACTGGATACCACCGGCTAAAATTAAGCACTGCTACTGACACATGTAACTTGACAATACGCACATCATCGAAGTACGTAGATGTGAAGTTAAGAATCATAAATGTATACTTATTTATATATTCTCCCTTTTACAATATGTTGGCTGTGTATATTCTGTCCGCTGTCTTTTTGGAGCGCTGCATTTTTTGTGCTGATACTCTGACACGCAGCCTGTTGCAGAGACTACGCTGTAGAAGAAGATAAGTGAGAGAGTGACATCACATTAGAAAATTCGGACCACGCCATAGGGACCGAATGTAATGTATTCACGAAATAATTATTTCAATAATAAAACATTCATTTGAGATTGGAGAAAGGGGCTCCCGCGGGATGCGATCCCGAGGTTGCCCAATGGCTTTCCAGATTTAATGTGGTCCCGGGGTGGCGCAATCAGCTCTTCCAGATGCAGGGACCCGACAAGCCCTGAGGGTTTAGCGCGCGCTTCCGCTGCAGCCATGACCCTGAGGTGAGCCCTGGCAGGCGCGGAAGTGGCACGTGGTGCAGACTCGCCTCTCGCCTCCAGGAAAAGGAGTTCGCAAAATAAGATCTCTTTTTGAGAGGGACACTTCGAAACTGGGGGCCAGGGGACAACATGGCTGGCTTGAACCGGAAGGCCCTGCCAGATGAGCATTACAACCTGTTCCGTATTTATTATACGCAACAATGTGACGAACGGAGAATTTAGATTAATAACTTTCAGCCGGGAGAAGTAATTTCCTTTGAGAAAGCGATTTACGTGCACTCTGCCAAAAAGAGCCATCACCACTCTCTTGTCGTGTCAGCTCGAATAATGAAGTTGCAAATAACACGGAAGGTTAATAGGTCCTGCTTATCTCCTTAGAGCGGAAAAGGGAGATTTACGGCGCGCGGGCTGCTTTGCATATTTCCACTGGCAATTGGAAGATATTTTAAGGCGAGATTTATGAGAAGCAGCGGCTAAAGGTAGCTGCTCTGTTATGACTCATAAGTGAGGTTGTAAACCTCTTCTTCTCTATACAAATGTCCTCCTTCTAACCCTCATTCCGGGTGGTTTAATATGGCAGACCTTACCTCTCTGGGGGAAAAAATGATAGCACAGTGTGGTGTTTTTCCACGTGCGCTATTGCCACCCAGTTATGAGTTCATCAAATTAGAATGGGGTACGCTGTGCTACCCCCCCCACACACACATATGTATAAAGGTCTTATAAGTGTGCCGCCTCCTTTCCACTGGTCCAAGCATAATGCTTTCGAAAGGCAATAGAAAGCAGCGACCATGTTTTTGACAGCAGGGGGTGGATGATAGTTGTAAGAAACATTGAAAATGTCTCTAGTTAAGAAAGAGATTGCAAAATACCACTTCTAATGAATCAGAAATCTTTCCACTACCCCTGCATGGGGCACTATGTTGCGCATTAAGGCCAATGGGATGGATTGTTACTGAGGTCTTTTCTGCACTCCTCTCTCTAATCTTCTGTGAGCACCAGTGATGCTTCTAGTCCCCTTATTTGTACATGTCCTGCACCTGAACCGCCATCGAAGTAAATTCTCCCGCTACGACAGAAATTCCAATATAAAGTTTCCCTTCATCTAGAGATTCTTTTGATGCATCACATTCCCATGTGCCCAATTTATTCTGTTACCAAAGGCTAACTAGTCATAAGGGATTATTTTTTACTACCATCCGATCAAACGTTTGCCAAATTTACATCTTGAAGAAATCTAAAAAAAATTGATTTGAGTTAGGCGAGTGTAAGAAATGTGAGTATTAGTTGGAGAAGGTGTGAACCCATTTCAAATAATAGTCAAAATGATTGTCAAGGTGAGCCATAAAAGTCACTAACTAGACCTAGGCTTAACCCCTGGCAGCCTAGCACAACACAGTCAGGCTTAATTTAAGAGGCAAGGTGTGAAGTATTTATGCAGCTCAAACAGTAATACAGTGAAAGCAAAACACAAGAAAAATCCCAATCCAATTTGTAAAAATAGAATACATTTTAATAAATAAAATGACAGCTAAACAACAAAAATTCAAGAAGTAGAACTGGAAATAGGAACTTTACATTTTTTACTTAAAAATAGCACCAAAATGCACAGTGTACCAACCACGATTATCTGGCACTGGGGGAAAGTTTATCTACTGACTTAGAAACTTTTATGGGGAAAAAGTGGGAGTGGACCAGCTGTCGGTGGGGAAGCTGGATCGAAATTGAGGCTCAACGATGGCAGGTTCTGATCTTCACAGGTCCAGGAGTGTTCTGAGGACGGTACTGGGGATGCCACATTTATGCCCAGGGTCAGCCTGTTGGTGGGGGAACCTCTCGCCTCTCCCTGGCCAATGGGTAAAAGTTCCCAAGTGTAAAAAGTTCCCAGATGTGACCCTACCCACTTTTGCAGCACTTTCTCTGTGTTCTATTGTACACTATCCCATAGTGCCCCTCTTTAACTAAATCCATCATGGAAGAACCTTTATACCCCGGGTCTGATCTCCCTGCCCCCCTCAAGGAGGTGTGACTATGATAATTTAGAAACCTTCCCTTGTTTTCACTCCAAATCGCTCTGTGGCAGGTCCCACATTCCACTTGGTTTTGAGCCAAACTGACTAGCAGACAACAGGGAGGCAGGCCTAGGTGTGAGCTACATCTGCAAGTGACAGGGTAGGTATCCTTCGACACTCAGGATGGGGCTAGGCTCAGGCCTCAGGCCATCTTGCTCAAGGAAGGAAACACCTCTTCACAACCTAACCCTTTGTCCTCTGCTAGGAGCAATCCCCACCTCACCAAAGTTGAGCCATCAGCAGTCATGTGACACGTTGCATTGGCAGAAAGGCTCCTTTTGGCTTAGGCAGTAAAATGACAAATTTATAAAAGTTTAATTTTCAAACTAGTAATAAAAATCTGACCTGACCATTTCATTTGAGTTTAAATTATTATTAAAATGAGTCATTGAGCCATACTTCTAGCTGCCCCCGAAGTGAAATTAAGCACCATAAGTTGTTACAGTGAAACCCAGTGTTTCCTATGGGAGAGGCAGGCTTGCCACAATGAAAAATGACTTTGGAGGTTTTTCACTGTCAGGGTATGTTAAACATCAAATGCCCTACATTTTAAATGCCATACACCCTGCTCAATGGGTTTTTGAGGCCTGCCTTAGGGGTGACTTATAAGCATTAAAATGAATGATTAGGCCTGGCAAAAGGTTTGTTTTTCCATATCGAAATAGCAGTTTTAAATCTGCAGACTTAAGCTATAGGGGCATTCCTGGTGACATGTTTTACAGTGCTACTTTAGTGTGTGGCACAATGAGTGCTGCAGTCCACTAACAGCATTTAATTTACAGGATCCGGGTATATATAAAGCCATATATTAGGGTCTTATAAATAATTTAGGTGTGCCAATAATGTATAAGTCAATTTTACCAGGTTTAAAAGGGGGAGCACAAGCAGTTTAACAATGGTTATCATGAGTAATATGTGCACGGTCCTATGGTAAGCAAAAACGGGTTCTTCAAAAGAAGGCAGAAATCTGGGGGAATACTGTGCTAAAAATGGTCATTTCCAACAGGGAGTTTGAAATTTCAAAGGATTTCATCAACAAATTTTGCGAGGTTTTGTTCATGCAAGTTTCATGATGTTCAGTGAAGGCTTCAAAGTTAAAATAATGCAGGCAGACATTCTCAGGAACATAGTTTCTGTTAAAAAAGCATGCAAAAAATCAACTATAGCGGAAATGTCTTATATCTTTAAGAAAAAGGAGTTCAATGGATACAGCTTCACTGGATCCTCAAGACAGAGAGCACTCCCACAATTAGAACACACCTGGACAAAACCATGAGGAGGCCTTCAGCTAGGTAAGCGGCTTCCATGTTGGAAGATTACTTTTCTTTTTCTGGTTGGGTGATCATCCTCAGAGTTCCAAACCTGGTGGTTCGATTACAGATTCTTTCAAATCTAGCTTCAGTCCTCTATTCTTCACTCCACAGTGTCCGTGTTGCATCAGAGGAGGCTTTGGTCAAGGTAGAGTTGCAGCTCATCAACCTGAGGCCACAATATGCTTTATTCAACATCAAGGAGAAGTCAGATCATAAACCCATGTTGAATTCTGTGCTATTGTGAACCTTCATCTTGGCGAACCCCTGATACAAGTCACTTTCTAGAATGATATAGTTTTCATACTTCCAGTTGTGATGTAACAGCTTGCTTGTATATTAATATAATGTGAGGGGGATTGTAGTATCCATTGAAATGTTTGTCAACTATTGTATGAGAAGCTTGTTCTGAAGGCATAATGCAATTCACATAAAAAAGTAAGAACATAATAACAATATTCATACGTAATCATTTTTTACAAGTGAGTAGTGATGCTACAGTACCTGCCTGCAAGACATCTTTTCTAACCCTTCTGGCATTACAGAATGCAAACTGCTGCATTGGCTCACTTTTCCTGCTTGCTGATATCAAGGCACCCTAGATGGGGCCAGGAGTGTCTCTGAGCAACTGAAAAGACTCTGCACACAGCACACCTACCTCTGTATATTGGTCTACTGATAAAAGCACCATAACTGACAGAAACAAACTAAAACTGACAGCACCAGGAGCGATACAGTAGGAAAGCGCGAGGGAAACTTCAGCCTTTAGTCTGTGTAGCACAGCAAGTGACAGTTCAGGACAATAGAGCCGCTCAGCTTTCACATTCAAACAGAGTAGGACAAGTGTGGCCACAATGGCAATTCAGGGAAATTGGTTTTATTTTTATTTTCTCCCTTCCCATTTGATGTGCTTGTTCCTCCAGAGTGTTACCTTTTTTACTCGGCTCCCATATACCAATAGCCATCATTACAAGTGTAAGTTTGTCAGATAGGGTTTCATTCAGTACCACTTTGAATTCTAGAACTTGCCATTTTGGATTTACTGTGATATGTAGTGTTCTACAAGTTCCAAAGTGCAAAGTGCTTGTCTCTAAGTGCTAGATGTACGAAGATTAGTAATAGCGATTTTTTGTGAATTGCTATTTGGTAATCGCTATTACCATTGTGTTAAAGTATTATCTGGCCAATTAGCGATTCGTAGTGGGTCGCAAATAGACCTACCTAACAAATATTAATGAGATAGATAGCAATTTGTGACCCACTAGGATTCGCTGCATTTTTAAGTATCCTGGCCTGCTGGACTCAGCAGACTACCATGTCTGTGATTGCTTTTAAATAAAGCAATCATTTTTAGGTCTCGTGCCTAGCGTTGCAGTGCGCAGCACTGCTCGCGCAGCGCGAGACTTCCTGTAAGGGGTTCTGGAAGCTGACCACACGCTCGTGCGTGTGGTTTTGTTTTTGTCAGCTGCTATTGGCTTTAGCGTGCGTCTTTGTGAAAAAGGCGGCACGCCATTGGTTAAAGGTGTGTTAATGTCCCAGCTTCTTTAGAAATGGAACCGCCCATTTTCCGGCGGTGTCTGTTACGTGCAGCAGACATGTGTTTCTAATTAGCGCGTTCTCTTTGCTGCCGCGCTCCCTCGCCCCCGCTCCTCCGCTTCACCGCTGCTGGCCCGGAGTTCGCTGACGTCATTGTCGTGCCACGCTGAGATTGGTCTTAGCCTTCCCGGGATTCCCGCTTCGTCATTGCCATGCCGGGCTGGGATTGGTCCCAGCCTTGAGGACTTCCCCACGCTCGTTCCAGGAAGCGGCGCTGCGCCTGAGGCCGGGGAGCGTCCCGAAGACAAAATCGCCCGGACTGCTGAGCCCCCGCCGCTTTGCACTATTGTATCCGGAGCTGCAATTTTTTCGAATATTGCACTTGTTTAAAATCTGCAGGTTTGCTGTGTTTCATAGCGCCGCAAAGAGGCTTTAATGTGGGATTTTAGGTCATGATGGTTCGACTCTGGCAATCAACCCTCCCCCTTTTCTTCCTCTCCATCAGTATTAAGCTCGGGCAGAAATTGATATTTCCAGGCGGAAGTGCGTGATTGATGGGGCTGCTGGGAAAAGAGTGTGAGCGACGGTTCCCATGGCAGAAGGCGTTTTATAGCGCAGCAGTGGCACTCGGTCATGAGGAAGGCTAGAGCGCCCCCAAACTCATGCTTGTAGCAGTGCAGCAGGTTCTTCGAAGAAGTACAGATCACTTAAACGTTGAAGTACACGGTTAGGACAATGGGGTCCACCATCAGCAAACAAAAGATCTGATCAAATTCTAGGGTAATGTCTTCACAGTATTCAGACAGAAGAGAAAGTTTCAAAGCAATGTTAGTCCAGGAGGTGTCGGTGACCCTGCCTTTGGATTAGAGGTGCCCACCGCAGCTCTAAGAGGGCTGTATCCAGGCCACGCTTTCAGACTGTCTACATAAGATCACTGGCGTACAATGATGATAAATCGAAATCATTAAAAAAAAGCATTTGCAATGCAAAAGGTCTCGCATTATTAAAGTTTGAGCTATTGGCATTGCTAATCATAATGCAACACCAATAACTCCAACATTCAGTAATGCGAGACCTATTGCATTGCAAATGCTTGTTTTAAAAATGCAGCCTGCTTTCCTTAAACGAAAATGGGATGCGTTTAAAAATAACAAAAGAAAAGTTTCATTTTTATTTTTTAAGAGCGGGCTGTGGTCCGTGGGGCTACTGCCTGCTCTTAAATGTATATTTTTAAACATTCTCAAAGGTGAAGGGGTCCCATAGAGACCTCTTGCTATTTGAGAATGGGTTACCGCTTTGAGTTGGTGGTAAAATGCGAATGTTTTGAGACCGCATTTCAGTCAGAAAATATTCAAACATCCCATTCTGATTCAGTATTTGGAAGGGATGCCCTGGACACTCCCCTTCCAAATACTGAATCGGAATGTATTTGCAATTACAAATTGTGATTCAGTAATATGTTACTGAATAGCAATTGGGATTAATACATACCAAAATGCATTTTTGCGGTTGTAACAGCCGATTCTGCAAATGGAGCCGTTTGCGACTGCAAAAATGCCTCATACATCTAGCCCTAAAAGCCTAAACTGCTATGAATATTGCACATTATAATTAATAAAGTACCCTCAACCATTCATTAAAAGGGATATTTCAAGCCATTTTGGTAATCTGAGTCCGTATACAAGAATTAGACCTGTGGACACATGGCTCTCTATGGTCATAGTATGCCTCGGTGACTTGTAATATCCTCACAATGTACACTGGAACCACTTCACGCCATATTCTATATACAGGTGTGATGTTGGATTTGTTTTAGCATGTGGATTGCAAACAGGATACAAAGGATAAACTAATAAAATGATAACTGTTTGTGCTGTGCTTTTTATTTGATTATTAACTTATCACTAAGAAACCTAGTTCCTAAAAAACAACTAAAAGAACTGTTTCATCATGATAATTAAGGTGGCATAGTATAGTACTTTGGAGCATGTGAAAAAATAGAAGCTGTAAAGAAAATAGGATTGTTAATAAAGATTCGGATCACCCCCAATGTTATTTATTGTGTATTAGAACATTACAATGTTGACAGCTCTATTGTACCCAATGGATTGGCAGAGGGCCATTAATCAATAGTATAGACCTTCTGCTCCTTCATTCCAGTGTTTGTCTTTGTGCTTCTTCTTTCATTTTAAACATCCTGCTCTCTGTCATTACACTGGTCTAAGAGCATTATAGCCTGCTGTTGAGGACTGTCTGGTTTGTTAAAGGCACTCAGCCGCAACCCGTGCAAGTTAGAGCGGTGGGGCCAGGTGGGGGGATTTCAACAGAGGACAACGAGGGAAAACGTAATTATTTATTTCATTTTACCTTGTCATCGTCCGTCGAAATCGCCCCCCCCCCCCCGGACCCATTGCTCTTAACCGCACGGGCTGCGGCTGAAGGCACTCTCCCTCTTCATAGGCCTTCGCCTGTGGCAAAGGCTTTATAACTCTCGTTCAGGGTCTTTAAAAATATGTTTAGGTTTTACATATCTCAAATCTCAGACTATCGAAAGAGACGTATTGACCCTGCTATTTGTTTTCAGCATCTTAAAGTCTTAGGGTCTGATTTAGAGTTTGGTGGACGGGTTACTCCATCACAACTTGACGGATATCCCTTCTCCTGCTTACAAGTGGCACTTCTAACATTGCGGACGGGATATCTGTCACGTATCAGCGTTGCGGTTACGTGATACTGACATTCATGGTCTTGGCAGGCAAGTGACTGAGAAAGGTCAGTAGTGCTTGAGTAGGCGTTTTAGGTGTGCCTAGCTCAGTCTTAGTCCCACAAAACACTTAGAGGCACTGGCCTATAAGGAGATTTCCAAATTTCATACACCTCAACCCACCTCTCATAATGGGGAAATGATTTGTAGCTTCCGATGAACACCTACTTTCTCATCAGAAGAAAGACGTTCATGGTATACATCTAAAACATGTACATCATATCTTCTAAGGTCATTTGTTGCCTCTATTGACTGTTCTTTAATACTTTTTCACTTTCATCTAACAGATAGGTAAGAGTATTTTCTAACAGTTTAGGTTAAGTTTAAGAACTTAAAAAGGATCTCAGGGATCTGGAGAGCTACATCCTGCACAAGAGTACAAAGCCAGGTATCTGGAATGTGTTGGTTAATTGTAAAGAAAAGGTTGTCTGTGGGCATCATTGTATAGTACTTGTATTTTAATAACACCTTCCTACCCCTTGTAAGCCCTAACACACATTACTGATTGTAGAGGAAGCAACTACTCTGTAAGTATCTGTTATATACTGCACCACTGCCTTGATGAGGTCTTGTAGCACTCTGATTTCCATCAGGTTCCAGGGCGCCCTTCGAGTGCACTGTTGAAAGTGTATTGGTTGTAATTTGGCCTAAATGTGAACAGTTAGGTGAGATTTGTGAAGTTTGAAGTTATGGTATGACGCATAAGCATGGAATGGAGCAGAGAGCACACATAGATGGAATCAAATAAGGTGCACAGTCAAGTAGCGATTTGTGCTTGGTCAATTGTGTAAAGCTCTAGGAAGTGGAAAGAGAGGCAACAAGAATAGAATATGTGGGCTCCGTGAAGGAAAAGATGCAGACATAGTTTGTTTCCCTTGAAGTGCTGTTTAGGTCAGGTATATGTGCAAGTGTGTCTAACAGACAAAGTCAGCAATAAAGAGGGGAATGACCAAACACCAGAACCGTTTTAGGAAGACGAAAATATTTTTTTGCATTTAAACTACTTTGTGTAGTTTAATTTAAAATATTAAGCCCTCATCGTGAGTGGCTTGTTAATGGGTCTGATAATTCTGGTCTTTGGATATACGATTACTGGCCAAAATGATAATGGTAATTTGAGGTCGAAAAAGTTGGTCCATTATGAATTGGACCCAGAGGAATATCAATCAATCGATATTTTCACAGCGCTTATCATCCCAATAGGGATCCAGGCGCTACTTGGGGTGGGGTTACTCGAACAGCCAGGTCTTGAGGCCACTCCTGAATTCTGCAAGGGAGGTAGACGTTCAGAGATGGCTGGGGAGGTTGTTCCAGGCCTTGGCAGCGAGGTGGGAGAAGGAGCCTTCTCTAGCTCGAGTACGATGGATGCAGGGGATGGTGGAGAGGGCCAGGGAAGCAGACCGCAGGTGTCTGGTGGGCTGGTGGAAAGTCAGGCAGCTGTTCTAACAAAATAACTGAAAATTCAATTTCACACATCTCATTCCTCAGGTTATGCCATATTCCTGGCTGAAATTTCAGAAAATGTCTGGATTTCACCTACTCTGAGCAGCAGCCAGACTACCTAGTGAAAGCAATCTGAGCATTTGGTGTGGTCGAGTTACTCGTAATCTAAATTGGCCTGGTAATACCGGTTACCGGGCCCAATGAAGATTACGGGCATCTCAGGGCTTTAGTATGCCCACCTTAACTGCACGGAAATCTGATTCCAAATAGCACCTATTAACATTTACCATATACACTGATTCAAAGTTAATTCAAATACAGTGCGTCAATTGTAAAATGGAAAGCAAAATACATTTTCACAATGATTGTTCTTGGCAATCGCCCCTGGGTAGGTGGGCCAATTAAACATCTGCTAAGAACACGATGCTCTCTTGATTTGCTTTGTACTGTACTGCGAAGGAGAGAAACCACCAAAGGAGCTCGATGGCTCCCTTCATAAGCATGTCTTCGCTCTGGCATTTAATCAATAATCGCTCGTTTCGAAGGTTGTGCAAAACAAAACATTCTGCAGGAAAAAAAAATAGAAAATATTTCACTTGGTTCTCTTTCTCAGAATCTAATAAGGAAAACAACTATTGATGTGGGATTTGTCGTTCCTGTGTGAACTTCTGACTGCCCTAAATGTGTTTGATTCAAATGTCCCTACTAATAGAATCAGAAATGCATCTCACTTGTACCTTTGGACATTGAACATTTAGAACCCCTGATCACCTAGGAAATTCAATTCACATGATTTGTCACAGTTTGGAAGTGGCTCTCCTTGTTGTATTTTTTGTTGTTGCAGTTTTATATAGAGCGAACTCGACCCGAAGGTATCAGAGTGCTTTAAATGAGCACCAGTTGCATGACAGACAGACACATTCCTTTTTAGGCACAAGAGATTAAGGGTCAGATGTAGATAAATTCAATTTTGCGAGTCTTTTATAGCGATTTTTACCGAATCGCTATTAAGAACTCGCAAAATTGAATGTAGGTAGGAATCGCAAAAATATTTGCGATTCCTTATTATTTCTTAATTGCGAATCGCAAATTGAGATTCGCAATCAAGGAATCCCATCCTATTCATTCCTATGGGCCATGAGGTTCATAGGAATGAATGGGATTTGCACCCGCAATTTGTGAATCACCGAGAGGCACTCGCAAATTGCGGGCGCAATTTCAAGGCTGCAAGGGTTCCAAAAGGACACCCTGTGGCACCCCTGAAATGTGCATGTGTGCACATGTGGCGCACATACATGTCCTAAGGGCATGTATGTGTGCCACATGGCACTTTGTAAAAAGCCAAAAAGTGCTTTTTGAAATGAAATCGCAAAATACCACCAACTTGAAGTTGGTGGTATTTTGCGATTCCTTAAGGCAAAATCGCAATTTGCGATGCCTACCAGCATAGCATTTAGGGAAACGCAAATTGCGATTCTCTAAATGCTTGCGCAAAATAAGGAATCGCAATTTTGCGATTCCTCATTTTGCGAGTAGGTTTAAACTTACCTACATTGCAAGCAGCCCAATAGTGATCACAAACGCTGAAATTTGGCTTCCTACATCTGGCCCTAAGTGATTTGCCCAGAATCACAGGATGCTTGAGCCTCCCCAGACTCGGACCTGGTCCCGCAACGTCAAGGTCGGCCGCTCTAGTCGTTAAGCCACAATTTTCTCACTTTCAATGATATAGTATAACTATGTAAATTACAAGTTTTTCCACGTGGATATGTTCTAAGGAATGTCACCCTGTGCTAAGGGACAGTAAGCACAAGGAATTTCCACTACACTTTACATCTGTAGAGCATTCGATTTTCAGATGTGGGGCATGTATGCACACATCCTTAGTGGGTTAGAATTCAAATATTGCAGTCGAAATTTTGACCTAAAATATATTGCATCCCCTAAATATCACCTACCACTGCATCTTCAGGGTATGTATATATTTCCCATTTTCAACTCCAGATTCACTTAACGTGACGATATATTGGTAGTCAATGAAGAGGGTGGGATATTTTGGTTGGTTGGCATTTTGACCACAATGTCGCGGGAAAAACACCCCTATGTGTACACATGTGCAGACCTGCCACCTCACTCGGTTCCACCGTGTGTCACACGATATCGGCCCCCATCACACGGTCACACGGTGAGGAGCTGATATCACATGGTGGCAGGGAAAACTAGCTGAAAACCACTGTTAAACAGTGGCTTTCCGCCATTTTTTCAGAGTCTTTGAACTGCCGACTTCCATTAAAAGGTGTGAACCCCAGGACATTGGCACCAGCCTCAGCACGTTTTTTGGTTTTGGAGGAGGGGGCTCGGGGGCAGGGTGGGGGCAGGAGTGCCTCGGTAGTACTGCTCGCCATGGGGCCTGCCCCTCCTAGACCTCGCCCACCTCCTCACACTGTGAGATTGTTCTGAAAGTTGGCAGGCATGCATGTGCCTTTGTGCACTTGATGTACTGTGAGAGAGGACATCTCCTAAGTGGTTTAGTGTAGTGGTACATTGGTGTGCAGCCCATAGGAGCGGCCCTAGTGGGGATTACCAAATCTGTGTCTGGGAACTGTCTGCCCAATACACAGTGTGCTCTGTTACCGTACCACCATGGCAGAGTCCCTTAGGTGTTCCATGATACCATGTTTTCCTGCCCCAAAGCCTTCTGAGTGGAGATGCATGCCCTGTGCATGTTTCAAAGTAGGAACATGCACAAGGGCACCCAGGATTCCCTCACTTGCATTTGGATGTGCCCAGGGAAAAAAAGCAAATTCCCTTCTGTGAGAGTCTTGGCAAAGGGATCTCTACAATGCTTAGATATTTCAGAAGGGTCGTTCACTGTCTGCGATTGGGAGGGTGTTGTAGATGAATCTCAGGACACTTCTAGTTATGTACATGTAGGTTTATTGTAGACACAGCTGAGCGCACACCTCGCCAACTGACCAGACCATCAACTGACAAGGGTAGAACACTCCGGTATAAGTTAGAACACACATAGGTATTCTGTGAGGCTAAGGAGGTAAGAACACAAAGGAAGGGCTAATGACCACTGTCAGCCATGTTACATGAAGAACTAATTTACAACAGAGGGCTGGACACAAAAATCCAGGTTTTGGCGAAACAGCTATTCTCCGTTTCTTCATGCACACCGTGCAATTCCAATAAAGTGGCCTATGATTCCGAGCCACTAAATGCAGCTAATGAAAAATTCTAAATTTGTTTCCACAGATACATTTTGTGGTGGGTACAATCTCTCAATACCAAAGTCACACTAACCAAGGAAACACAATAGCAGCAGTTGAGCCTAAAACGGAGGTTTGGAGTACCTTAGCAGATGGAGAGCACCAACCTCAGCTGCTCTCTTCAAATCTATGAAATACAAAAGGTAATGGGTGAAATGCTGGCAAAAGTTAAAGCCACTTGTAGTGGTTTGGGGCTGCATTTCAGTTCATTGTTTTTTTGGCCGCTACACGAAATCGCGTCTATGTCTACAACAAAAGAACAGACCCTGAATAAGATTTCAGATTTCTGATGCTTGGACATCTATTTAATAGTGATCTTTTGTGTTTATTTAACATGTTTAATGCGCATCTGTCTCCCAATATTATATAACACTGAGTTTTGAAATCTTTTCACAAGGAATACAAAGTATTGCTGATGTAGAACAGTGCTGACCAGTTTCAGAGATCTCTGACAGTAGTCTGGGACGCATGTTTTTTGATATCAGGTTTCTAGTGTGAAAGTGCAATTCTCTCATAAAATCACAGATGCAGTACCTAATAAAAAATAAAATATATATATATATATATATATATATTCTCACGGCCTTTCTGCCGGCAAACCGAGAAGCTGGGATTTTCCAATTCCAAGTCTTAAAGTCTTACATACACCTAATGCCTCTTTCTTCCACCACCATACAGTTCCTGTCTCTTTATTTCCTGGTCGCAGGTCACATTTTATATTTGGTTTCTCCTATTGCCACTATTTCCCTATCTTTCTTTTCCTCCTTTTTCCCTCCTTTCTGCCTTTCTCTGTCTTGCCTTAGGTCAATTCCTAATAATAAAAAATAAGCCCCCACCTGCAACCACTAGCACAAATGAAGTCCTGACAGACTGACACCTTTAGTAGCAGTGTCTGGTAGGCTAGTCGGGGGGAGAATGTGGATTAATGACCAGAGCTTCCGACTTTGGAACTGTAAAGAGGTTAGAGCCTGAGCACCGCCTCAATATCCTGTGATTTGGGTGAATCACTAAATCTCCATGTGCATACAAAAAATGAATGCGTCCTTGTGTAATGTAACTGGTGCTCATGTAAAGTGCTCCAATACCATTGGGCCAAGTTTGCGATATAAAAAAATGCAAAGAGAAAACCTTGAGAAAAAAAATATAGAGTATCCTTTCGCCTTCCAGGACACTTAATTTAAACAGAAACATGTTGGTATATTTCACCAAGAGAGGGCCATTTTTTATTTTTAGTATTAGTCTATCTGACTCCAGTATTATGAAATCTATCTCTAAAAGTGCAGAGGTCTGGTCTGCAGGCTGCGCCATCGTTTCCAGGGCTCTCCAAAGTCGGTCCTGGAGGGCTGGATCCATTCCAGATTTTTAAGATAACTACATTTATCTAAATGGGGATATGCTAAAAATCTGGGATGGATCCAGTCCTCTAGAACCGACTTTGGAGAACCTTGGTAGACCAATCTCTTCTTGTAGTTTCCATTGATCTTTGGTGACAGCGTGCTGCTTTGTTTTTATACTTTCCCGTTCCAGAGAATGTAAAAATGTCAAATTTAGAGCATTTCTATGTGTTTTTTTCTCTTATGGCAGAGACATCAAATGTAATCTTGCAAACAGACATAAGAGTGCCCGAGATGGTCCCCTTCAGTGCCACAAATTATTGGTGTGGCCCGCAGTACCCGCGCTTTCACTGAGATTTAAGCCATGTCCCCTTTAAGAGAGCACCAGGCGTTTCTGCACATCTCCAATTTATCATCCAACTGCATCTTAAGGTGGCAGGCAAAACAGAAGCCCAACTAGAGAGATATGAACAGTGCCTTCATTTTCTTGGTTTTGCCGAGTATTGTTATGCGGTGGGGCTTTTTCCAAAAGATTATTACCAAATATTACCAATAATTATGCCTGCCACACACAGTGTTCATACATGTGAACCCGTGGCACTAGGGTTCGAATGGGGCTATCTGCCACATTGCTGGATCTTCAAAACTCCATAAAACCCATAGTGGATGTTCACGCAGGCTCTCCCACACTTAGGGGCATATTATCAAGACAGGCGATAAAATTATCGCCGCTTTAACGGCAGAAAACTGCAGCTAAAACAGCGATAATGGGCTTGATAATATGCTCTATGGAATTCCAATTGAAGCCCATGTTAGATGTTCTTCACATCTAACATGGGCTTCAATTGGAATTCCGTAGAGCATATTATCAAGCCCATTATCGCCGTTTTAGCGGCAGTTTTCTGCCGCTAAAGCGGCGATAATTTTATCGCCTGTCTTGATAATATGCCCCTTGGTCTTTCAAGGAATGTTCATTTTGCTAGGGGATAAGTTCGACAGCAGGTTACCTCCAAGAACTGTCCGTCACCACTAGACGACAGTCAAGATTCCCAGCACCAGTTCTAACAATGCACTGCAATTTAACTCACCACGAATATGTACCCATATTCCAAAATTCTATCAGGCCATCTAAGCCTGGTGAGTGGCGCTCTATAAAACCCCCAAATAAAATAACACTAAATAAATAATATTGAATATGTTCTTTACAGACACTGGTCTTGGGCGCACAGAAGCAGCCCAAAAAAAAGAACTGTAAGTCACAATAGCTTAAGGGGTGGGAAATGTGCAAACCACTGGATGATCAAAAGGAAAAGATGATTTCTTTCTACAGTGTAGAAAATTATTATGGTATGCCCTGACTTAAAAATGAAGTCTACTCGTGTTTGCTCGGGTAATATACATACCCAACCTGCAGTGGCGGCCAGCACAGGTAAAAGTGGTGAGGCTGGGCAGGGATCGAGGAAGTCAACATACAATGGGATAAGTTAAAAAAAAAAGCACTTAATTTTTGCTCGCCGCGTTGCTGAGTTGGCGATGCAGCGAGCACAAGGCAAGTGGTTTTATTTTTTTTTGTATTTATTTCAACTTATCCTGTTGTATGTCGACTTACCTGAGCCCCACCTCGCCCTGTCCGTGCCCCACCGCCCATACCTGTGATGGCCTAGACTGCCAACCTGTAGTCTTTAGCCATCCAGAACAGCTTTAAAAAAAATCTCATTTGTTCTAATAAATCGATTTTAAATACATTTCAGAATAGTGTTTTCCCT
Organism: Triturus cristatus; assembly: GCF_964204655.1. Classification (NCBI taxonomy): domain Eukaryota; kingdom Metazoa; phylum Chordata; class Amphibia; order Caudata; family Salamandridae; genus Triturus; species Triturus cristatus. Next base: position 357,425,276 of record NC_140580.1, read on the forward strand.
AGAAATATAACTGACCCCGAGCTCCAGAGGACCCCCTGCTGCATTGTGCATGGGGGGCCTGAGAGCTCCAGACTGGGTCAGGAGCGTGAGGGTTCCCGTCTATGCATTTTTCAGGGGGGGTCCCAAAAGTTTTGTTACGCGACTGGAGGAAGACCGCTATCCACTTGCATATACCCGCCACCACTTGTTCCCAGACCGTGCTATGCGCGCATTCGCAGCTAGGAAAGGTACCGCTTAACTCTGCTCGTTAAAGGAGACGCTCGAGTGCCTTTGAAAGCGCAGCTTTTTTTTTCCCTGACCTGCCTTGATTCTGCACATATGGAAAATTGAATTGGAAATGAGCCTAGAACCAGTCCCTGTGAAAACTGCAAACAACAGTATGTGTTTTGGTGTGATGATATTATAAATAGCAGCCGAGGCCCCGGGGTGCTTCTGGAAGCAGTCATCTGTGTACATGCTGGAGACAGGCGCTCCTTGCTGGAAATCCCAGTGCCCCCAAGTAACGTGAACTCATTTTGCTCTCTCCGATCTTCCCTCTCAAAGAGATGACAAAACACCACTCAACTGAGCCTGGAAAGTAGCGCTGCACAGAAGATGCACACATCCCCAAAGGTGGTCCTATGAGGGAGCGTCATTCTCATATTGAAGTATAAATCTCAAAATATGGATATTAGATCTTCTTTCAAGAGGGTTGATAGATGGTACTTTTTTATTTGTGAAATATTCTATTTTGCAAGTCATTGTTAACAAATCAGATATGTAAATATCGCACTGGATTATATGAGAACCCTGCAACTTCATTTTAGGACACCTCTCTTTGAGTCTGGCGTTGGGAAAATATTTCAATGGTATTACTTAAACACAGATCTATCCACGTGAAAAATGCTATAGATTTAGTTTGTTTAAAAAAAGGAGGTTGGGACGTTAGCCCTCCAAGATTATTCAGCCTTATTTAATGGTGGGCAGGGTGGAGATCTGTTGTTTTTAGTTGCCGCCAAAGAGATGTTTCCCGAAGCATAGCAGATTGGGATCTGTCCAGAGAAGTAAATTGACAAAAATGTCCCAATTCTTTGCCTCGCTGCCAAATATTTCCCAATCCTTTGTTCTGCTGTCACACATTTCCTTCCACATTTAGTTGCTTTCTTGGCATTGTATTTCTTGTGGGCATTTTTTTAATCTGCTCTTTTGTCAGTGATGGTGATAGCTTGCCATTTTATTTCCATTTGACCTTTAGCCAACAGAGTTGCTGGATGATGGTGGTAATAATTTGTAGGCAACTTGCAACCATGTTTTAGATTTCGCGAATATTTTTCTGTTCTTTTGAGCAAAACACTATAAATTATTCATTAAAAATACAGCTCTAGAGTTTACTTCAAATTGTGGGCCACATTACACTGTGGGCTTAGAAAGTGGAGAATGTGATGAAGTAGCAGAAGTTCACAAGCTTCAACACATCCCTTGAGATAGGACTGTATGAATGGGCAATGTAGCACAAGGTTTAATACACAGTGGTCCAGTACATTTTCTCTGCCACTGTACAAGTTGTTTCTAAAAGATGGCTATACATGCTGAAACTGCCCTACAGATGTAATGTGGGCCTCATGGTATACATTATTGGTTGTGTGGATTCTCCACTATACGAACAAACAAGGTGTGCTTCTGAAGGCCCATGGTAGCACATTTTCAACATGAGCTTGGGGCTCTCTAGGGCAAACCGTATGTATTTTCAGGAAAGTACCCAACTGTGGTACTGATTCAGGGGAACATGTGAGCATTGAAGGTGTACACTGTCACATTCATTCAATAGATTTTGGTCCCATGCGCTGAGCAGCGTGGAAGAGTGAAGGAAAGTGGTGGCCGCTTGATCTTGTTGAGGCTCAAGAGATCAGACTGCGTAACTCTTGCTTGTGACTGGCACCGTCTAACATTTGACATATAGAGGCATATAATGTGATCGTGCGGAAGACAAAAATACTATAGAGAAGGAATTGTGTGCATTGTAACTCAGGTGCACTAGTGTAATTGTCTTTTGGTGCAGTGATATGCACCAGTATTGTACTGTCTTTTGATACACGCCTGCAGTGTGCATTGCTGCTAACAAACAGGAGCTGCAGTACAACCTCTGACTTGTGCAGTAGCCACGCAAGCAGAGGCACAAGGACCAACTATCCACCGGGACACTCCATCTCTTACTGCGCACCGAAATCCTGTAGGCCACTTTGATTTTTTTAGGCCCCCACCCAAGTACCCTCTTAGTCATGTTGCTTATTTTAGACTGCCCGACTGCCCTGAGTGGGGTGGTGAAGAACCAACCTCAGTGGCACTAGTACAACAATCTGGGTACCTGGTACAGAGGAGATATTGTGCATTTGCCGGAGTTTCACGGGCTCCGCCCCCAAGATGGAGACTTTCGCTGCTTCAAAAAATCTCTGTATCTGTTAGGATTACTTATACTATTACCAAAGAGGGTGACCCGTATCTGTAAAAGGAAATGTGTGATGCGCTACATGTGGTAAAGACTGTGGCTACTGCGCCACCTTACACATTGCTACACACCAAGGGGAAAGAGCAATGCGTACGTTGGGATTCGATCTGTCTGAATTACATAGTTCCTTTTTTTTTAAGAGACATATGCCTGTAGCCATTTATAGTTTCATTTGATATCCATATCCCTTTGGCCTGAATTCCATGTACATTTTTTATGTTTTGACACAATGCCGGCCCAATGGTGGCGGCTTGGCCAGTGCACATCTTATCTGCTCTCCTTGAGTAGCAGGGATACCCTTGCTTCTCATTCATCTCTTCCCCGCCTGACATCCTCAGAGTAGGCAAGCGCCAGGCACTGCGGGGAGGGCATTCTATTAATACACACAGTACATGACAGCACTTTTATTAGACACCGGGATCCTTCCCACAGCCTTAGAAGCCGTTTCACAGTCCTGGCTCTCGTTGTGGCAGGTGGATACATAACAGTTCTGTCACATCCAAATACATATTCAGCAGCGACACTGAACCCATGCACTCCAAGCAAAGTCAAACCAGCAGAAACTGAATTAATAAAATACTACTTAAAAACATCTTTAAAGCGAAAGGCCCCTTTGTCAAAGGGGCGTACCCTGACTTCCACTCTGCCTCGGGCAACAGTGTTAAGGATACATTGTACTGCAAGGTAATGTTGGGAAATTGGACTTATTGAGCGCTTTCTACCCCTGATATAAATGCATGTTTTAGAGAAAAGTTTTATTAGCTTGCATTCTCTTCCTGGTCCCAATTGAAATAAATCTGGTTGACTTCTTATGTCTGAAACCACATAGAAGAGCAAGAGTGATCAGAGGCCACTCCTCAGGTGAGTCTACTGAACATATGGGAGGATACAGATCTCACGGAAATAGAGCAGCAGATGATAACGCTGGGCTTCACCCTGGTTAAGTGGGAAATAGCACGCCATTGGGGGGCCGCAGGGGTGCCATCCATACGAACATGGGTACAGGAATTAGACAGATGTATGGTAGCTGAAAAGGAAGTCTTCATAACTCGGGGGTGCCCTAGGAAGTGGGAAAAGAAATGGAAAGCGTGGAATGGGTACAGAGGGTCCCTATGTACGTCCCCGTTGGTGGATTTGGCAATGCGACGGAAAGAACTTAAGGAAGTGTTGAACCAAGAAATGTAATTCATTCTATGTTACTCCGAAAAGTGTTTTACGTTGCTGCTGATGCAAATATGACCCTGTATATGCAACTGGTAAAATCAATAAAATGTTATCCAAAAAAAAAAAAAAAAAAAGAGTGATCAGAGGCGTCTAGCAACTGTGAAAATCGGTGGGGTGCACCGTGCCAAAAACGCACCAATATGTTGCCTTTCTCCACTTCCCTCTCCCGACAATGACAAGCCAGAAGGAAAGTGGTTTACTTCTTGCTTACGAATCCAACCAATCTTGGTTCGAGAAGACTAACCCAGCGCTCATTTTAAGGTCGGGGGCCTGTGCCTGCAATCCCTTGGCTGTTTTACAGCACTCGAATTGCAGGCTTTGAAGTGCGCATGACAGATTGGCCGGCTGTAGACAGCCAGCCAATCTGTTATGGGCACTGGGCAGGCATCCTGCAATAGGCAGGAATCTGTCTGCCCCGCACCCACCATCACGCTTGCGCTAGCGCAGCCCTCAGCACACAGAATAATAAAACGGTAAGGACCATTTTATTATTCTGTGTGTACCTGCTGCGCTCGCAGCAAATGGGATGACGTTCCTCCGCCTTAAAGGAGGAGCCGCCTCTGAGAGCGATGTGTAAGGAAGCACTTAAATGGTGCTCAGATCAGCGTTAGAAGTGCGTAAAAAAAGTAAGGGGACTGTAATCCTTAGATCAATGGGGGTGGGGTCAGTGAGTGTAGGGGTGGGACTCAGATAGGGGACTAAATAGGCATGAGCCTGACATGCATGTTAGATGCAGCCTGAAAAGCACTACTAAATAGGAGAAATCTGCAAAGTTTTATTTAATGTGATACGCATTATTGTCATGAATATTGATTGAACGCACACATTTTATGCCAAATACTGAGGTATGCAGTTTTCAAGTGAGATACCAGAAGTCGAATGCTCAAGTAGAACATTTTTGGTTCGAAGAGAAAATGTCCATCAGGGAGACACTGCCTTCTCTAATCAGTCTCCTGTGGGCAAAAACCATACAAAACGTCATGGTAATTCAAAATGGGGACATTTTTGCACATTTTGTATAATACAAAATTCCAAAATCATACATACACCCGCATAGCAGAAATTTCGTACATGCTTAGTGAGAAGACATTCTGACAGCAGGATGGATGGTTAGTTTCATTTTTCAAAATTTTAGGAATGAAATACATTTCTGCTACAATTCCAGAAACTGACAAATTGTGATAAATGAATCCAATGGGTAAGAATATAAGACTTGAAAACAAGTAGTTTGCTAGGATTAGAGAGGAAAGCAAATTTGATCTTGGTGTGTAATAGAACAATTGTGCTCTGGCCATAGAAGACACTCTAACAGACATGAACCTTTCAAGTGAGGAACATAAACCTTTGTAGTGTGATTCTTTCTAAAATATAATAATACCAGAGACACAGAGACTTTTTAATACCCGGGTTCTGTCGGATTCCTAACGAAAAGTAAAACTATTTATATTTCTATGCGGAACAATTTGGATGGAATGCGTGGCTCCGTAGATTCCATTTAAATGGTCCTAGAATAAATCAAATTATTGCATAATGGTAACCTTTGATTTCCATGAAACCAATTACTTAAAAACTCATTTGTTCTATCCCCAGCTTCTTACAATCACCTACTTCGAGGTCTTATGCTGAAACCTTTCAGAAAAAACGCAAATGGTATCCTGTTGAAGCATTACTTAATAATCCTACAGTTTTATTATTTAAATAGGTATTGTATAGTCTCACCATCGAGGACGGAGAAATGCGTGATGTACAACAAGAAGATAACATAAACATCTAATACAGAGACCAAAATGGATAGAGAAGGGAGCAATATCAGTCTTTTAGGTACCCGTAGATATGGTAGGTTTTCAAGTTGTTTCCAAAGACTAATACATTCAGAAAGTTTCTCAATTCAATAGAGTTGGTTGTACCTACCTGTGGCGTTTACACAATAAACTGAGAGAAGTTGAGGCTAAATGAATTAATTCCTCATTTATAAGAGAAGTGATAAGTAACACCTTCACTCAATTCTGTGTGGAGTATCTTTGTGTAGTTGTACCCGCTCAATGCAAGCTTTACTGCTTCTCAACACGGCGAAAGCATCAGTGCACCACGTTCAGTAGAAAAATATATGGACAAAGCACTTAGGCATTGAGGATGCTATTAGGGAGTTTAAACCCTGCCAATGCTCCCAAAATATATGCTGTGATGAGAATCCATTGTAAACCCTGATGAAGGTCCAATAAAGCAAAAAAAAAGAGAAACGTTTAATGCAACAGACGTCACTGGGCAGGATATTGCACTGGATGTATTAAGCTAAAAGAGGCTTGTACTCTACTATTCCAGGAGCTTAATTTTGTTCTAGCATAGCGGGCCTTCACAACAAGGTCAATTTCCACAATGGTGTGTACCAAATATATGGCCAACTTGAAGACCCTAAGGCAGGGGATAATAACAGATATATTTAATGCACAACACGACTGTGCATACTTCTGAAAAAAAGGTTTATTCTTACTTAGACTTTTTTTAAGGGATATTTTTTAGCTGCATCATTAAATTCAGTCACTACAAATAATATACAGTCAAAAATACTGACATTTAGAACCTAGTCATCAATGTTGGGTATGAATGTCCAGCGCCCACATTGTGTCTCTTTTTAAACAACATATGTTTGCTTCCAAGTAATGTGCCTGAGGTCAGAGATGCCTTGATTATTCCAGAGTCACCTGCACAATGTCAGAAAATATATCCTAGTCCTCAAAAACGATCTAAGGTACCTTTGTGATATTATGTACGCATTTCTCAGGTCTGAGAGATGAAGTGGCTTCTAGGGGTACTAAACTGTTTGATTGAAGCAGAACAAAAACAATACCCCCCTGCTCTCCCTTAAGTACGTGAGCATCTGGAATCTTCCCTGATCATTGTGTTGCCATGCCATCTTCTGGGGCGTGATGATCTGATCCACACAGTACCACAGCAATATCTCAGAGAATCCAAACAGAGCCATTATTTGTGCTATCCTAATACAAGATCTACTCTCTCAGTGAGTAAGGTGGCGAACGATGTACCAATAGGTGGCATATTTCAAATCTCAGGCAAGGCGCCATTTCCTGTTCTATTATTGAACCAGCATCACAGGGAACTCCATTTCTACCTGCGATCTGCAATAGCCGTATCACAAAAAAGGGACAGAACAGCTGGGGAAAAAAAAGAGAAATCCAACCGTTTTCAGATAGCATGCCAGCGGGCGCCACTGTCCAACTCAATTTCGCGGAACAATGTTTCATTCTGAAGAAAACTCCTGTCAGCTCATACTATTTTGAGAATTGCTGCTATTCGATTTCACTTGTCCATTTCAGATTTAGTACTTACGTTAGGAATTAGGCCAGCTCCACATCTGCTCTATTTCAGCAGGCTGGGAAATCCCTCCCGTCCCCTATGGACATATGTATCAGGGGGCAGATGTATGGAGTCCCAAAGTCTTCTGTTCCAAAAGTTGCTATAAGTAGTGCTGATTGAGGATGGGACACTAATTTACTGATTGAAGGTCTGGCTTAGAAACACCAATTCTGATATTAATGTTGCGTTAAAAAATTATGCAATATTTACATACGCATTACTGCCGCCGGTTTGCAATATTATAGTCATGAATGACACCTACTATTAGTAGCTAAACTAAGTGACTGCTTTTGCTAAATTAAGAAATCTCAGCGTACATGCTCAGCTTTGCATCTGGGAATTGTGGGTGGAAGGTGTGGCGTAACGACCAGAGCTGCTGACTTCAGAGGTGGGGATCCAGGTTCAAGACTTGGCGTCGGCTCAACATCCTGTGATTCTGGGCACATCACTTAATCTCACCGTGCCTATGGACAGTGTCTGGAGACCCTTATGTGTGATTAGCCATGCTATACAAGTCCAAGTATTATTATTATTAATATTTTTATTTATCGATTACAGTTCAGCAGTAGATGCATTAAGCCACTGAGTGATCCTGTGGTACATGATCAAGCCCGGACTGAGGTACAGTAGACAATATGTCATATCACATCCTATGGCAAACATACCTAAAAATAAAATGGTATTGTCAAGACAGTAAAGGTATTCCACAGCATTTCCTGGTGTGGTGCCCTGCATGCAATGCCTTCACATACCTTTAGGCAACAGGTTTAACACACTGGCCGAGAGTTTTGTGTTCTCTCAAAATGTTTGCCCCTACAACACTTTAGTCCCTACAATCTGCAGCCCTTCTTTCTTAAATCCCTTGTCTCCAGCAAAGTAGTGTTTGATATTTGTGTGAGCAGCTCTGATGTAGTCAAGATCAGCATATTTGCCATAACAGCATAAAACATATACAAAAAACATGATAAATATTTTTTTTAATGTAACTGCATTTTTAAAAAATGATCTAAAATGGACAAAAGCATTAGCATTCTATAGTAACTAAGAATAGTAGGAAAATAATAATTAATCACATAAAATACAGTTTGCAGCCAATTAAAAGGTTAGCAGCTCTTAGCGTCGTCTAATATTTAGCTCACTCTTAACAAAATTTAGGACGGCATGGCACAAGTCTATTGTAAGTACTCCATTGAAGGCAGATAAGACGTAATTCCTGCCAGACGCAATACAGGTACTTGGAAGGCAACTCTTGGACCTGAGGCCAAAGGACAAAATAAGGTAAAGTGACATGTGCTCCGTAATGAAACATTTTTACAATGACATAGATTCATAATTCCATGTACATGGTGTTGGGAAAGCAAATTTAAAATGAATAAGATTTTGTCTAAAACATGTGAACAACAAGCGGTGAAATGTATTGTCAATCCAGATGTGGTGTAATCCATCGCTCTTCTTTGAAGAATGGCTTACCAGTGTTCTCATGTTCACTGTGGACTGCAGTGTACCATACAAGATAACAGCCCCCCATTCCAGAAACAAAATGTAGACTTTGGGAGTCAGTCACTTCTCCAAGACCCTCATCTGGAGTAAATACCATCTGGTTACAGAGTGAAATAATGCCAATATGTAATTTTTCACCTTATGATGTTGCATCCATTCCAATCTCATTTTGGTCCACCCTTCCCTCCTTTAATGCATGTGAGTTGTTGGAGGTCAATATGCCACAGATTTAGGTAATAGTGTCCATTCTCTAATTAAACAGGGGAAACTAGAATGTACCATCTAATGGGAGGAATAGTCAAGTTTGATCTGCATTATTTTTTATGACGTGCGCTTCTAGGAAAAGTCAATCCTGAGTGGATTGTCTGGGCAATGGGTCTGGGTTTGTTAAAGAGAAGTTAAGACTTTGTAGTCAGATCTGAAAAGAATGTACATTATAAAAAAGCCTACCTTCAGCCAGCACCTTAACTATTCATTCTAGCCTTGACATCAGAGAGAGCGAGAGAGAGGGAGAGAATTACAGATATCAATAGACATGAAATATAATGGAAGGGTTTCTTTCCAGAGATTCCGTACATTAAAATTCCGACAATGAGTAGGCATCAATTGGTCACATAAAGTGTCCAGTTTCCGAGCCAGTGTCCCACAGCTGTGAGGATTCAACAATTCACAAAGAAAACTGAGACAAGCTGCCTCTGGTTTAGCCACAGCAAGATAGGGTATTGCTGTTTCTTTAAAAATGAACAAACATTCGATGCACAACCTTACGTAAGAATCCACCCAAACACCTCGCCCTATCACCTCCCAAAGACATTCTGCAAGCCTACTTAGAGGTACCAAAATATCGGAAAGTACCACTTCCATCCTGAGAGAACTCCACCGGCTTCCCCCTGAAGGTCTAATCAATTTCAAAATAATCTGCTTCTTATACAAAGTCTTTCACCGTGAGCTCCACGTGATGTGAGGAAAAGAGACACTAGAAGCAAATGTACCCATCTACTAGAAATTGCAAAGACTAAAATCTTTTTACAAATCTCTAAACCTGGCCTTCTTTTGTCAGGTTCAAAGGATCTAGATTCACCTTTCTGCAGAGCTTAGATTTAACTCGATCTTGTTAACTTTCTGGAAAGGTCTAAGAATCCACCTATTCAGTTTACATTTGGAGACTGCACCCCATTTCATCATCCCCTTGTTGTGTGGTTACTCTATTTGATGTAGCTTGTTTTTTATGTGAAGCCATCTGCTGCCATCGAGGCAAGGTTTGTGAAGTATAACTAGTTGTAATAGATTTGCATAACAACACCATCCTTTTACAACCAATGCGAAAAGTGTGAGAACCATTTTGGGAACTGGACTGCTTAAATTAAAGGAGGATTCTCCCAGGTTCTGGATGGATCTGGGATACTAGAACCTCCTGGTTCTGGACCCAGGTGCAGATCCATTTTGCAAGTATGGCATTCATGTGGATCATGAAGTGGAACTTGCTACCCTTACGTTGCTGCTATCTAAGAATACATATCATAAAATAGTTTCCCAAAATGTATTTTGCTAAAATTACTTTAGCAGGAATATCTTGACCTGTGTGTTTTACTTACATTCTTGTACTCTTTGGAGCTCATTACGATGGCGGACGGACTTCAGTCCGTCCGCCATCGTTTCGGATCTGTGACCGGCCACAATTCCCAAAAAAAGTTACTTGCATATCCCTGCACTACGTGGAAGGCACCATGTGGTGCCTGCCACATGGTGCTGGCACCCCCAGTGCCCTTGCCCCAGGCCCAGGGAAAAGGAGGGCCTACTATGGGCCCCAAATCTATTTCCGCCTGCCTTTTCGTGGTGGGTTGACCACCGCGAAACGACCGTTGGAAAGGGATATCATAATCCGAACGGCGGTGCCTGGCAGACACCACCGCAATGTTGGGCAATGTGAGTGCTCAGACAGGCGGTCGGAAAAGGACCGCCTGTCAAGACCGTGGCGGTCGGTCTTTCCGACCGCCACGCTTCCCCAACGCTTCTCCCGCCATCATAATATGGCGGGCGAAAAAGCGCAGTGCAATGGCGGCGGGCCTCCTGCTATCATAATCAGGCCCTTAGTTTTGCCTTTTATTTACATCAAAACTTGATCTATCTATCGATCTATCTATCTCTCTCTCTCTCTCTCTCTCTCTCTCTCTCTCTCTCTCTCTCTCTCTATATATATATATATATATATATATATATATATATATATATATATAATTTAAAAACATAGATTGTCTGTGATCACAATTTAGCACGTCTCCAAGAGTTCTAGAGCCAATTTACTAAAGCACTTCATTGGTTGCTCACTCCACCGAGTGTGTAATGAAGCTAACTCTTGCTACATACTTAGAGCCACTTCTGGAGCAGTCATTGTCTATGGAGTGTGTTTTAACACTCGAGAGTGTGTTATTATACTTTGTGCAGCTGTTATGTCTGCTGTGGTACCTGCTCCCTCTCTTTTATCACCAATGCCGATTGTGCACTCACTGCGTTGTTTCAGAGAACACACAACTGCTCTAAGCTCTGTTCTTTATCTTTACTACACATTATATTATATGGTAAATTAAATATGTACAAGATGATGTTAAACTGACTTACAGAATGACTCATTATCCCCATACGAAAGACCAGGACTATCATAAAAGGAAAATTCTTAGACGGGGAGGGGGGGGGGGAGGTTGGTGGGGGATATGAACAAGCTCAATGATTGACGAGGTGCAGATTCACCGAACAGGAGTGCTTGCGTACTTAAAGATTGTCTAAATTCATTGCCCAGTTATCAGGGACAAGAAATGGCGTGGATATAGCCTGACCTGAGCACATCTCTGCTCCAAGCCTCCCATTCTTGGCAAGCGGTATACTGTTGATGTTGTTGGTGGGATCCTGCCAAGTGCCATCGAGTGGACTTATGGTCTCCATTCCGGCGTTGGGGTCAATGATCCTCTCTGTTCCCATTGACATTGGTGGGCTCCTGCGTGACGCTCTCAGTGGCGCGTTCTGTGTGATGGTGAATGACTCCATTGCAGCTGTGGTGACATTGCTGACCCATTGTGCTCAGCTATAGTGATAGCTTCCTGTGTAGATGGCCTCTCTCTGTGAACTCGGGATGGACCCCCTAAAGCACATAATGATAAAGTTCGGCTACTTTGTACTGCTTGTGGTGGGCCTACTCCATTCCAGCTGTGGTGACATTGCTGACTACTGTGTCCTCATCTAGAAGGGTAGTAAAGATAATGGGGTGACAATGTGTCCCTCAGAACCTGGGTATAAGTATAAAGTCTAACAATTGGTTCTGTCGGGGATTCTCAATTGCTTAGGATATTCAAAATGTAAAACCTTATTCATAACACATATGTCAATAATTTCAATAATGTATTCGAAATTGAATACCAAATACTTTAGGGCTGTCACAATTTACAAATTCAATTGTAGTGAAACATAGGTGATTGTGGTGAAAAAGTGACATATAGTGGTTGGTGATATTGACAGGACAGTAAATACAGGACAATTAGACATGTGACACTGAACTTGGGAAAGAAGGGACTTTTTGTTATGTCCATATTATTTTTTCACATATGCTGTAGGATCCATTAGTAAGTATAAATTGTGATCATGAGCAGTGCAAGGACATATGTAACAAGTCGACGTTTCAACAAGATATATGGTTTAGCTAATCACATTATATTAGCTAAGCCATAGATCTTGTCCCAGCACACACCTGATCAAGCTCTTTAATAAAATCCCTAGGCTGTCAATACTCCCCCTTTCCAGTCCTGAAGAAGACCCGCCTTGATGCGCCTCACATTTGCGCCGCTTACAGGGTCGAAACGTCGACTTGCTACATATGTCCTCGCACTGCTCAAGATCACAATTTATACTTACTAATGGATCCTACAGCATATGTAAATTGTGACAGCCCTAAAATATTTGATATTCAATTTCGAATACATTATTGAAATTCTGATTTTGGTGTGTGTTATCTCATCTAGAAGGGACCTAATTTGCAGTCCACGCTGTACTGTGCCTTTTGGAGCAGAATTTATCTCATTTGCATACGGCTGGTCTCCGTCTAGTTAGGCACAATAGGCAAAAAAGTGATGGACTAGAATATGACTTAGTAATTATCATTGACTGAGAATAATGAAAGCATTTTGACCATCACTTGTTGCTTTTCCCACCAATGGTAGTAGTTCTCTGTTTACAATGTTCTTTTCAGGAGATTAAGATGGATTGTATTGGTCTAGTGGTGGCTGTGGTTTTCTTAGACCGCGCAACACTGGTAGCCTTAGCACCAGCGGTGGACCTGTTCCCAGCGGCGGTAAATGTAAACTTCGTCCTATCAGTAGACCTACACTGCCTGAACCCTCCCCTAAACCTTGACATATAGATGTTCATATGTTTACCATCGATCTATGGAAAAGTACAGGAAACTCTTTCATGGCGCTGTATCCCGCCACAAATATATATGCATGTATCAGTTTGAAAAATATCCTTGTCATGTACTAGCACCTCGTTGTGAGAAGTAAAGTGCATTTGCAACTTTATACTGCCGCGGTATGAGCGTCACAAAATGTAATCATAAGACCTTTGTCACACAATCACTTCTTGAATCTCTATTGCCAAGGGGGAAACATGTGCAGGCGTTTATTAAAATTGCAAAGCTGAACCGTAAAATTCGGCTTTTTTTCCAAAACGCGTAGATATTGTTCAATTGATACAATTTTGATTGTTCCATTATGTAGTTTAGAGTGACATTTCTCAGACATGGCTTTCTCGTTTTCTACACCGATGTATATATTCATGGTATCAAGATATTATTTCTCAATGCTAGAAGTGATTTGACCACACCAGAAGACGTAACATTTTTTTTATTTTTTATAAATTCCATCTGATAATAAATAATCTGTGAAGTAACCTAGGGCCTGATGTAGATCTTGGCGGAGGAGAATACTCCATCACAAACGTGATAGATATCCCGTCTGCAGTGTTACAATTCCATTATATCCTATGGAGATCGCAATGCGGCGGACGGGATAGCCATCACATATGTGACGGATTATTCCATCTACCGCAATCAAAATAAGGCCCTTAATTTTCACTCAGGAGTTCAAATATACAAAATTCAAAGAATCCTAATGGATCATTTTATGAAGATTTTTGCAGAGTTGACACAATCTAATATGCAAGTTAGCAAACACGTATGGTGGCACCGGTAAATATAGATTAACCTTAATGTGTCGATGCCCGCGTGGGTACCCAGATAAGATCACTGCTTCACTCCAGGTCGTTATGAACACTTTCTCCTGCCCCGACCTTTTCATCCCCAAAAGCATTTTTCTTATATGTGGTATTCTAATTAGTTCAAGGAAAACCAAACATTACTACAGCACCTAAACTGCATTTGTTTATCACAAGAAATTCAAGAACTGGTAAAAGTGTTCGCTTTGACCTGCCAGCTATGGAAAGGGGCCCCATTATGCAGTGGGTCCACCTAATGCAGATGGGTGCTTTGTCCTTGGGCGATCAATTGTGATGTGAAAGCTCATCCAGCAACTCAAATTGGCTAAGGTGCTTTAACCCCTTCCCCGCTCATGACGGAACCGCTCCGTCATGAGCCACGGTTGCCATGTGCTCATGACGGAGCGGTTCCGTCATGCCACGACCGTTGGCGGCCGCTCCGCCCACGCGGCGCTGTTTCCCCGCCTGTGCGGGGGGACAACGCAACTGGGCGGAGTCATGACGGAACCACTCCGTCATGAGCACAGCTCAACCGTGGCTCATGACGGAGTGGCTCCGTCATGAGCACAGCGCCACCGCGCTGCCCCCCCGCACCCCCCAGCGCTGCGGCGGAATTCCCGCCGCAGCGAAGGGGTTAAAGTTCAGCTCCTAGACCTTCTTGTATGACGTAATCCCTGACACACAAGTGCACGGCATGATAAATGGCTATTTCAGTAAGAAGGGTCCGTGCATACGTATGAGGTAAGTGGGAATCATTTGGAACAGTATTTTCTAAAGTCTGTCTTTGAGGGCCGGATCCATGCCTAATTTTTAGCATATCCACTTAGAGATAAATGTAGTTATCTTAAAAATCTGGCATGGATCTGGCCCTCGAAGACTGACTTTGGAGAACCCTGATTTAGAAAGTGGTGGTTATTGTGAACATCTTGGCATGGATCTTGCCCTCTTGGGGCAATGTTAGACACACCTGATTTCGATTAATATCAAACTTCCCTAAATATCCAATAAAAGATGGCGACGAACAGCAGTGTGCTAAAAGAACATATTCAACAGCAAAAAAGGTTAATGGTACCCTTATTGCGCTCTAAAGCATCAATGTTCTACAGCTGAATGTATTCTTCTGGGAGATACATAACACTGTGCAGTACGTCACCTTGACGGTACTTCTATTCACTAATACTTCCTATGCAGCAGAAGATTGCTACTCTGAGTTAGCACAATAGTTATGTTTACCTCCTAGAGATGGTTCACGCTGAGAAGGATGCTCTTCATGTCTAGCCTTTCTGTCATTTAAGAGATACCATTACTTTCCAAACTACAGTTTCAAATGCAGCCCAAGTCTGTAGTGATCAAAAACTGTGGCCTTCTTGTAGCTGGTTAAGTGGCCTGGTTGGAGAAAGACAGCATTTCCTTTTACTTATTTAGGAGGTTGATTTAGCAAGGGCCAGACAAGGGGGCACCAGAACCCCATGCCAGAGTTAAAATATATAAATAATAATTTTGATAAGTAACAAAATACAGAATTTTAGAAGGTCAAGTGATGAATGAAGAAATAGCACAGTGGAGCAAAACATGAGATCCCAAGCTGCCAAATGCGGCATGGGTCTTACGTTGGGTCAACTGCCTGTGGCTTTTGGGTTTTTCATGGTTCGGAAATGTTTGTATGGGCTGTCCATCAAGAATGTCCCATTTCGTAGATGGTTATAATGTCTCACCCGTGTTACCACTACGTTTTGGCAATAGCGTAATCCTTTTGACATCCATATTGTTGCAGGCCAAAATGTTGCTTCATTGTGGTGTTTTCTTTTGTGGGCTGCTGGGGACAAAACACTCAAAGCCACCCAAGTATTACCAAGTACTTCCACTAACGAAAAGCCATATCGGTTGGCTTTGTCAATTCTTGTTCTTATCTTGCAAAAAGTCCTCCCCACTCTACAGCAAATAATTAGCAGTTATATAAAGACGTATGAAGCCCGGTTAAGCCTGGAACCAGTATTTGCTGAACTGTACTGTAGTGTATCATGTATTGGGAATGGGTTCACATAGCTAAGGAGGGGTGGGTCCTGGAACGCCTATATATTAGAGATAAAACTAGAATGAATAGAACCGTTGAAAATAAAGTGAAACCAACATTAGAGTTAGTTTTTTGCAATAGATAGCCTGCTGCTGATTTCTATACTGGTTTGAAAAGGCCCTGAAACTGAGCGGTCAGGCCTAAAATGGCGGAGAGTGGCTTTAACAACAGGTTTAGTCGGCATTAATGTTCATATTATGCACTTGATGTTAAAACATTCCTTGGCTTACATAGAAAACTTTTTTAAGTAGAATGTACATGTGATCTTTACTTTGGTGCTTATAGTGTGTTCTGTTTGTGTAGATGAGGGCAGCTGCACGCTGCTTGTAATTCAACAGGGTTTGATTTCATGTCTATCATACATGTTACCTAACTTCCAACAGTGCTTAGAACAGTCTCTACTCCCTCACTGTTGTATGGCAACTTCTTTTGTTGATTCTATTTTAAATCTACATTTGAATGTTTTTCGTATGTTTAAAATTCACTATGAAATTGACATGGATCCACTCTTTAAACAATAAAATAGATTTTTAAAAGAAAATATGTTTTGCTTCTTTTTGTTTCAGTAGCAACACTTATGTGATTTTACCGATTTTGTGCAAAATTATTCCTACTCGCATTTAAAATAAAACTAACTTCAGACATGTAAAGATGTATGATCTGTCAGGTCTGCAAATAGTATTTTTAAGTGGCTGGATTAAATAGTAATCTGTTTAAGCTTGGACTATAAAGGAATTACTGGGGGGTATTTACCTTCTTATTACCTCTTCTGACAGTCAGCCCACGCCTGTCTGATTGTCTGCTGAAAATCCCCCAAGGTGATTGGTTGATTGTTAAACTATTTCCCACAGCTATTGATCTGAAAGCACTACCTGGCCCCCTGTCCTTGGATTTGAAAACAGAAACTATAGTCCAGTGAACACTTTGTGATATACAATAGTACTATTATCCTGCTACAAAATGTACGCGCAAACCTATGTGCAGAGGTTCCGCATATCTTTTTATGTGCAGCGACATCTGCTATGATTGCAGAGTCTCTGCACATGTAAGTATACATTTCAGCAGTAAAGGGAAGAAGGACAGAGGGTAGAGGCTGGAAAATTGGGAGTGTTTCCTACTAAATGGAGCGATTAAGGGAGCAATAAAGAGGGGTTAAGGGAGGGATGGGCATCCACCCACAAAAAAGTAAGCCCATTCCTATTCACATACTGCACTTCTAAAGATATAGTAAAAAAAGGACCGAAAACAGTTGTAAATGTACATGAGCACAGAGCTGGAGTAAGTCCTGCACCAGTCATGGTCTACCACTGGTACAGCAACAGCCTCCAATAGAAAATATAGGAGGTAGGTACTTAAAATAAAACCCTATAGGGAACAATGCTAAATGAAATTGCATTACTTAAACTAATTAAAAATAGAAATATATTTAATTTAATGTTAAAAACATTGGTTACATTGAACCTAGCTGGATAACTTTTTAGATTTAAAAATTAATGTTACTTTAATTTTATTCAAATATAATTAAATCATATTTTCCTGCATGTCACTTTTCATTGGTTTATGACATAATAAAAAATGTTTTTTACTTGGAATTTTTTTACGGTGGGAATTTTTATATAATTTAAAATTCAGGAAAATAATTTAAATTTAAATTATTATATTCCAAAGAATGACATTTTGAATTTAAACTAAGTTATTAATGCTGTAACAATTGTCATGTTCTACAATCAACAATGAATAATATCACATTAAATGTATGCATATATACAATTAGTTCACAATAATATCTTTCATCAATTTCTTTTAAGTTCAATAAACCTATACATGTTTCCGTATACTTTACCACCTACATGAAAAAAGTTACTAATAGTAACTTTAAACTAGTACCATAATTTAAAATAATAAAAATAAAGGCTTGATTAATTTAAATATAATAAATTAAATAAAAAATAATCTTCAAAGATTTATTTCAAATAAAACCCACCTAAAGTCAAATGTTTGTACTCACTTCTTAGGTATTGAAAATTACAAAAATATATGTATAGAATAATTGAAATTGATTTCATTTTTTCTTAAAAGATTACATGTATTTTTAAATTAGAAAAGGTTATTAAAATATTTCATCATTAAATAATATATATTTTTTAAAGCATAGTTTTTTAACATTTAATTTCATTTATGCATATTTTTTAAAAGAAATGAAATAAATGACTTTATTTTATTATGATTTATTTAGGCCTCTGTATTAAGTGCATGCCGCTGTTATTTTCCATGGGTGGGTGTTGCAGAATCAGTGGTTGGCCATGCGTGGCGCTGGATTTACTGCTACTCCTTTTTGGCTGTAGTAACATACACTTGAAAATTTGACTTAGATGTGTAGGTTTACTCACATGTATGTTCAGTTTTTTTAAATAGAATCCTTAGCAGTCATTTAGAGGGTCATTAGGAAGGCGGGCGGACTTTTTCCCCCCGCCATCCTGTCGGGGAATGGGATCGCCCGCCATCGATGCGGGTGTCCCGTTGCAGAAATTAGGATGCGCCCGCCACACTGGCGGGCGCATCCTGCATTCCTAACATTGTGGCGGGCGGTGCTCTCAGCACAGCCTGCCGCAATGCCAGGAAGGCATGTCATGCACTTCCTGGCATTGCGGCAGGGGGGTACCATAAGTACCCCCATGTGCACCCCGCACTCCCCAGAATCCCTGGGGGCCCGCTACGGGCCCCCAATGGCAAAGACCATCTGAAAGGCACATGCATGTATGCTAATATGGATGGCGGTGTCTCCCTGACACCGCCACCATGTTAGCTGCTTTTCCGCCCGGTCGACTCTGTGACCGGGCGGAAAACCGGCGGACGGTCTTTTCCTCCGCCGGGGTCCCCCCCGCCATGATAATGTGGCGGGGGGAATTTTGAAGCAGGTGGTGTTTTTAAGCGTTTAGCGGGCGGATCACCACCGCCATACGGGCTGTGGCGATCCGCCCGCTATTCTAATGGGCCTCTTAGTTTTTGCCAGAATGGTAATTCCACATCATTGAGAGGTGTGACCTCTAACCAGAAGCCCACCTGCCAAAGGGTGTCAGATCCAATGCATCACAAAGCCACAGCCACCATACCATATCATGCACCCGACATTATATTGTTCCTGAAATTACTCCTGCAGCATTGTTAAGAAATTGATAATACCAATTGACATATCTAACGTTAGTAAAACCACAGTGATATAGTCCAAAACATTATCCAGTGGCCTAAATGTCAGCTATACATGGCTACATTGTGACCCAGGTCCACCTACGAGTGCCTTAGGCTCCACGACTGCCATTGCAGGTCTGAACGGTTGTAGCCATACCAAAGTAAACCAGTTTTTGAAATGTGAAACACGTACGTTTTACATCAGCTTAGTCACCCTTAAGCAGTGCTGTGTAGCCCACAAGTCCTACATGCAGAATGTGCAGCAGTGATTGGATGAAAAGTGCTACTTTACTGCATAGACTGCAGTAGCCTTTCCATACTTTGAAGGCCCGCTTAGGTGGATAGAATACCTTCTGTGCACTTATACAAAATCTAGTTCTGTAGTAATGTTGGATGATTTATAAATGCACCTTATAGATAATTTTAATAAAATGTCTCCATCTCTGGCTGAAGCCTCAATAGTCATAAAACCAGGGATACTCCACTTATATCAAGTTATTCTTCCTTCAGTGGCAATAAATACCTGATTAAGTGTGAAATACCTCACTCAGCAGACAAAAAAGCACCATAGCCTTCCAATAGATCAATGGCAGCAAGGCAGTGGGAGTTAATTGCAGAGCATCCACACCTACTTATCTTAGAATGCGACTGGAACGGAAGGGCATGATTAACTGATAAACAGCACAAAGGAGGAGACAGGACAGGAACACCCTTAGAAACCTGTTTATGGTCAGTAGGGTTCTCCTGGGAGATTTGACTTTGATAGTGGCGTGCTTTTAGCTATTTTATCCCTAGTACTGATAGGTTGAAACGCGTTGCCAAATAAATTGCATCTTTAACTGAAGCGTTGAGTGCGGTCAATCGTGAGGTTTGGCCTTTATATATTATCAACGGGACCCGTGTTTCAAACTCAAGGTCTTCGTCCCAGGCTCTTCCCATACACCGACCCAGATGACCACTATCTCTGCCTACTTCATTTCACCGCCTGCACCATAACTGAATAAAGAAGACATGCAAACAAGGGTGGTTTATGCCCACATTGTAAGCACCCTGAGTCAAGTAGTCTTAGCTGTGTGTTAATAAATGTTATTTCTCATTGGAGTATGGCCCGCAAGCACTTGTAGACTCCTTTCTTTGCTGCTTCAAACTTCTGGTCTAGTAGCAACCTTCTACCCGCTGTAGTACCACGAAACATCATCGTATATAAGGATGAAAACCAGAAGGCTCTCAGTGCAATGGAAGATCCTGGGTAGCTGTGAATGTGCATGGGCAGTGTTGGAAGTGGTGATGATGAATGGTTTTCTAGCCATGCTCTGACAGTGAAAGATGGGGCAGTGCTATGGAACAGGACGGAGCCAGGTCCCCGCTGAGGCGGAACTTATCACCTGATCCAAGGAATTTTCTAACAACTGGAAACATCATCAGGACTCTTAATACTTTTTTTTATTGCTGAAAGCATCAGTAGGCAGATGTTCCAGTGTTTCTTCCTTCTCACATTAAGCAAAGCCGACCACTTAAAATTCAAACAAACCGTGAAGCACAATGCAATGTTTAACCTTTGGAAATTATTTTTCCTTTCAGCTCGTGTTACTACGCTTAATAAAACATTGTTGAGGCAGGGAGCGGAGCCTGTTATTCGCCGTCCTGCAACATTTAAAGATGGAACTTTCATTGCTTGGAGGTGGGGGTAAAAGTTCGACGAAAAAAGTTTTCTCGTGATGGAAATCGCTTTTTTAGGTCTCGCCTTCCAGAAAGCGCAAGCTGTTTGGTTGTGAAACAGCCTACTGTAGGCAAGGCTGGACTGGCCACAGCGGGCATCGGGCGTTTGTCTGGAAGGCTGAAAGGGTGGAGGCCGGTTTTGTAGGGGTGGGGGCTTGTTTTATTACTGGGGGCCGGTTTTGCCCCAATGCTGCAATATCGGTCCCCAGTAACAAAAGCAGCAGGGCTGGGGGCCGGTTTAGTTAAACAGCAGTTCTTCACACTTTGCCACCCCCCTCCCCCCCATGTGGGCCAGGCCAACAAAATTGCCAGGACTGCTTTGGGACTGCAGCACGGGCCTGATTGTAGGCTTAACAAAATCTTACACTAAGCTTACAGCCCCGCCCATTGCTTATCATTGGTCCTCACTGTTGTCACTTTGATTTGCTTGAGTCTTATTTTATGGCTTGCCCGGTGCTTAATTTGGGCCGGTGGTTGCCAGTGGGGAACTGCCACTCATTTATGGGGAACAGCACTTTCTTTTCCTCATCAGACATTTTCCAAGAGCAAGAGAGGGATTAAAAATGTCAAAGGGGAAACCAGGAGGAAGAGCAAGTCAGAAACACCTTCACAAAAGGTAAAAGCAGGGACCTGCAGGAGTGAGATAAAGGGGGAGGGAGTGTCGAATAGTGGATTGGAGAGGCTTGAGGTGGATTAAAGTCTACACAGCCTTTGTATTCAGCAAGCAGCATTTAATAGCACAGGCCATGGATACTCAGCAAAGCTTTGGGCTTCGGCACTCGTTCTTTTACAAATTTAGGACTGGGCTTGTCTTCTTCTTGTGTTTGTCCCTCCCTGGCACATAGCATCTTTATCATACTTTTGATTGGCTGACTTTTATCCTTCAACTGCTCACTTTTAGTAAACTAAATTTTGGGGTTTGGCTACGCACTCCAAGAGAGTGCATGTTTTTTTTCCAGTTCCCTCTCCTGGTGTGCTTCTCCCCCTGCCAAATATCCACACCCGCATTCCATGTTGCTGCCTCCCTTGTGTGCTGCGCGTTCTCTTTCTCTCGCGTGTCAGCGTGTCATTCTTCCAGCCCTCATATCCATGTTGTTATCTCTCTTGTGTGCTTCTCCCATTACCCTGTGATGCTCTCTTCCTCATATGCTCCTCTTCCTCCCACCCCAGCTTTATTTTTATTTTATCTCCTGCCCAATTCCCCTGACATCCCCCACCCAGCCTTCCTGCATCCGTGGCCTTTTATTAATATACAATAAGGCAGGCAGGACATTGCTACTTGTCTTTCAACTTGAAAAAGGCACTTTCACGCAAGTTGAATTTAATGTTTTTTAAATTTACTGATCCATCTCGATCAGTAAATAAAAGAAAATGGTGCCCGAGTCATTTCATAAGCAGGCGCTGTGTGATGCACACGTGCATTCTTCATCACGCCTATGCAATGAAGTGGCAGCGTCAGAAGTGCAATCACACCGTTTTTTTCCTTTTGTCTGAAGCTGCACAGCATCAGCCAAAAGAAATATTTTTTACCAATGCTACATATATCAGCAAATAACAACTGGCACAGCAAATTGGTCCAAAGGCTAAGATCTTTGTTCTATATTATTGTGTATGACGTCAGGCAGGGCAGTTTCTAGGCACAGGCAAAATAGATTGTCACACATAGGTGTCAAAATGAAAGAGACCAGTGCAGAAAATGTACATCGACTAAGGTGTCAAAATGCTTGTATTTGGTCGTTACCTTATCACCTGATCAGAGCCGGACTGGCCGTAGAGGGCATCGGGCGTTTCCCCGGGAGGCTGGAAGGGTGGTGGCTGGTTTTGGTACTGTGGGGGCCAGTTTTGTAGCGATCCTGCAATATCGGCCCCCAGTAACAAAAGCAGCAGTGCTGGGGGCCGGTATTGTTTCACGCTTGCAGGCCTAAACCCCCTTCCCTGGGATGGGGCCAGTTTGACTAAATTGCCAGGGCTGCTTTGGGTTCCCAGTCTGGCCCTGGTTGTGGTTCGCCAGCCTAAGATTGTTGAGTTGCCACATAGCTAGTCTTATCGGCTGGTTCAGAAGAATCACATACCTGCACTTTCAGTGCAAACATTGTGAAGTATGTTTTGCTATTTGTCTTATTCTGAAAACTTTGTTTCTTCAAGCGCTTGCTTTTGTATTGTTATTAAGAGTTTTTCTTGAGTATGTGGTAGCCATGGAGGGAAGGCTGTTGATTTTTGTGGCGGTTACGCTTTGTTGCTCAGGGAGTCCATTCTTTGATGATGCACTTAATGTGTCTCTTCACTCACTATCTTCGTGAAATCTTGAACTCGGGTGGTTGCTGAAGGTTTTCGTAATCAATATGGGGCAGCGATAGTGAGTTTAATGTTTTGTTGTGACCGAGCCTCTGTAAGAAACACACACTGCCGGTTGGTGTTTGGCACACTGTTGAGATGCCTACAGCCTGATATAGAGTAGGGCAGTACAAGAGAATGTGCCACAGAATATTGGATCCTCCACACCTCATGCAGAATACTTGGTTAATTTCAGTGGCGGCTGGCATTTACCGAGGGTGGTGAGGCAGGAGGGACACAAAAACAAAATAATAAATAAAACTGACTTACATTTCTTGCTTGCAGCGCGAAGTCCTCCTCCCTCAGGTGTCTTCTCCGTAACCAGGAAACTGCACTATCCAATCATGTTACAGCTCTCACAGTATGAGAGCAGCACCAGGATTGGCGGGAGCAGCCTCACTCAATGCTCTCAAGAGCACGTGGAGACCTGCGCTTTCTCTAATTCAGCTGTCTAAGACAGCTAGGTTAGAGATGTTTAAAATGTGCATGTCTGGCTGGCTGTCTCAATTCAGCCAGCCAAAGAGACATGCGCATTTTAAATCTCACAGCTCCCTGCTGCTGCTGCTCTGCAGCACTGACCCCGCCCTGTACTGACAATTAGTTTGGGACGAGTTTCTGATAAATAAAATGGTAATAAATAGACTTCATTACCATTTTATTTTTCAGCTCTAGGGCTTGTGGGGCGGCGCCACTCCGCTCAAATGGAAGGAGCCGCCCCTGGGTAATTTTGAGGTTCTTCCTTGGCAGCAAGTCTGCTGGTGGAGGTACAGCCACGATGAGATACGCCAAGGACGTGAGCCTATTCTGCAAAAGACTAATGCCACAAAAAGAGTGGAGACATTCACCAAAAAGTAACTATTGTGTCTGTATCATGCTGGGGCATGACCCCGCCATGTCTCAGCATGATCCCGATGCGGTAACGACAATCTCCCCCCACTTTAGGAGTACATTTTCAGGGCTGTTATTGTGAAGAAGAAATTCCAAACCAAAATTCCTTCTTGGAGGAGAACCCTTGTTTACTTTGGTGAAGAACTCTAAGGGCAACAGGGTGATGCAGAACAAGCATCCATTGTTAATCGATGTAAATTTAAATTCCACTCGCAAAATTCAAAGCCAGTCTTTTAATATTTACAGGCTGCTTGTGGTAAGGACGCACCAGGTGTTCTATTTTAACAGTTGTCTGTTTTGATCTTCATTAAAAGGTGAATATTATAATAACATTGACAATCAGTATGGTGCATCCTAATGAATTTATCTTCGTCGTTAATGATTTAGGGGCCACCATTGTTGACTTCTACGGTGCTCTATTTAATACACTTGAAAATATTAAAACCTAAGGGAGCACTTTTGAAGTTTGAACCTATAAGCTGAATGGTTCATTCTGATCTTCTAAGTGGAGTCCTACTGGCTCCGCGTAGCAACCATGAGGATGTGGTCCGTCGGCTGCGCTGCCGCCTCTGGTGCAGGAAACCAGGGTTCGAGCCTCAAGGTCGCGTCACCTGTGATTCTGGGCAAATCACTTAATCTCCCCGTGCCTGAATGTGTAATGTAAATACGGTGCTATGTAAAGCGCTCCAATACCTTCGGGTCGAGTTCGCGCTATATAAATATGCAACAAAAAAACAAAAAAAAACATCGTAGTGACTCCCAATCTCTCAAAGAGATGGGAGCTATAAAGTGCATATGGTGCTAGAGTGCCAAGACTGTATTTGAGGGCATTGAGTAGTGTTTTAATCCTCCTTCTTTCAATGGCTATTTGGATGTATGCTCCCAACTCCACTGGAATGCAGGTATGACGTATATACATGTGAAAAGTAAATTCAATTTTCACATATTTCACTCTTTATTTCATCACTAAGAAATACATTTTTAAATTGTGTTGCACCTCAACTGGAATGATTTTTTTGCTTTTGTCAGTGTGCAAATAAACCTAAAAGTTTTGCCAATGCTTGTATTTTAGTGAATGTGATTAATAGTTTTTTCAGTGTTGCCTAACTGCATGCTATTGGAGTATTGGGCAAAGAACATCTATCATCATGTTGAACAAGCAATAATAAGTAACAATGGTGAAGAAGGCAAGCTATCTATATAGAAGTGAACCGCAATCGATGATCTATAGGGTGAAGGGAGGCGGGGACAAGCCACATCAAGGGTCCAACTTTGATCTAGTGTAATCCCTTAACAGATGTAGAGTGTGTTTTCAGGGTCTTCAGAAAAACCTGAAAGAAATGAAAAGCCGCATTTCATCTGCGGTTTATACCACATTGTTGGGCTACAAAGGAGGATGTTGTATTGGTGACTTTGGAAGCTTCTGGTGCCTCTTGTTTGATGTGAGGTTTACTTCTTGTTCTAGATCCACCATCGATTGTCATTTCTTCACATAGACAAGCAGGTTGAGCTGGGGAAAGAGTCTTACGAGCCATACAATGGGACTTGGAAGCTGTCTCTTCAAAGGGGAAAGAATGCAATCGAACCAGAATTGATGTTATGTGGCTACAATTCTTCCTTCCTCCACCACTCTAAGTGCTGCATGTATCATCTCTTTGAGAGAGGACTTTGTAGGTTTGGGATGGAAATTAGCGCCCATTTGCATCTGACAAAGGCATGGCAGAAGAAATTGTACTTAGGTTTTTGATTCTGAACAGTCGGCCATTTTGTGTAATATTTGCTTGACGATGTCACCAATCAATATATCTCCCTTGTGCTCTGTAGGCTTAAAGTCTTTTTCTTGAGTACTGTAGTCGGGGAAATGAAACATTGCTGCTGCTGAGGAGAACAAGCAGGGCACGAGTCAGGGTTACACGCGGGTGGATGGCGTCCGCCCACTATTTTCACAGGGTGGACGCTGTCCACCCTGCCAAGAAGTTGGGCTCCACTAAAAAATATGCTGAATTCATCCTGGTGTAATTTACAAACACCGGGACACAGTCAGCAGCGCCTGCACGCTGCTGTCTGCTTTCGATCCTCAACAACGTGCAGGCTGGGACGGGAATTTCTTAGTTGAGACTCCTGCTGGGCCCGTAACAAAGGCCCAATTTGAGGGGTCATCAGGCCTCCTTTTGTTCGACTCTCCTGGCTGGGAGCAGTCAGGAGCCTCACACTTAGAAGCAAATGAAGCAGAGGGGAAACAAAGGCTCACACCTTGTTAGCACTTCACACATAATTAAGAGAGGCAGCTTTTCACTTTGTTCAGACCCTGTTTACAAGATATGCATGCACTGTAAAAATGTCAGATGCATTGGTCTTTCCCTGCATTTACACAAAATAAATGTAATTTATATAGTGCTTACTATCCCTGAGGAGGCGTTGAAATAATTTAAGTACCACTATTTTTTCTTTTAAAGTACTATGGGTTGAGGAAGTTTGCTCTGACAAAAGGCAACACTGTTTTATGCGTAGCTTTCAAAAGTGTGATCTTCTGCCTCAATCAGGAGGGTTTGCATGTATACTCAAAATGTGCTCATGATAGACCTGCTAAAGATATATGTGAGGGCTCAAGATCTGATGTCACTTCTTATGATGCCACTTCCTGTGATGTCACACACCGTGATGTCACGCGCCGTGATGCCACTTGCATTCAGATTAACTAGGTTAGCCCCCCCCACTTCTTTTTTTAGGACTTGTACCCCGAGAACAGGTGCAGCAATGCACAGTACACCTTAAATCATTGCTAAATTGGTGCTTCTATCTAGAGAAAAATGTCACACCAAAGAGGCATCATGTTCTGTATTTTTACCTTATGTTTGAAGGCGGGATTTTCTCTGTTAATTTACATGGGCTCCTCTTATACTTGTATTAGATTTTTTTCATAGACACATTTATCAAATATTTAGAACTCCCCCTCCACACTACCCAGCCCTACTCACACGTCCCAGCCCCAACTCCAGAGGAGGAGTGTGGCTCAATGGTTAGAGCGGCAGACCCTGAAGCAGAGTTCTGGCCAGGGACCAGGGTTCGATTCCCGACTCGGCGGGGCTCGGGCTCAATTTCCTCAGACCTGTCTATTCTCGCCTCGGTGCCTATTCTAATCACTGGCCCCACGCTGCAACTCTGGGCAATAGCTTGCTTAGCCTCCACACTGGCCCCAACAGCGCTAAGGATGCCTGGCTTCACCCTGGGGGTGCCCAGGAGTGGACACTTCACAGGGAAAGCCAGGAGGGGTTCCATAGCGGTATGAGTATCAGCGCCAGGAAACCGCAAAGGCGACACCACAAGGTGGCCGTCTGGTGACAGTGCGCTCTATAAGTACCTTGACATTTACATTATAACACCCTAAGAGCTAACACCAAGGAGAGCACAAAGCAGAGGAAAAAAGAAAACCTCGACCAAGCATACCTTTTTAAGCCCTATGAAAGGCAGTGGCTTGTATTGCTTTAGAGCCTGCCAATTTCTGCTTGGTTTGACATTTTCAGGAAGCGAGCATTCTGTTCATAAACCGCTCTGTGTGCCATTTCAGGTATTGCACAAGGCTAGCCCTCCCCTCCCTCCACCTCTGCCTTTCCTCCTCCGTCGAGAGGTACTGACGACGAGGCTCAGGCGCTGGCCTGGGCGCATTTGTAAGCGCCATCATCCCTCCGACTCCTTGACACCGCCGTGGCTGTGTCACTTGCAGAGATAACGGCACATCTCTCTCGGAAGTTCCGGCTTGACACATTACACACAAACTGGCATATCGAGACTAATAGAAAAATCTCCTTTCACTGTCACTTTACTGCTCCGGGAGATTAGCATATCATTACACCGCTAAATTGAACCTGATCCTCTTAAAAAACATTATGAAAAGGCTTCGCTTGGCAGGTGCGCTGCAAACTTTTTATTAGCCTTTACTGTATATTTGAAGGTTACAGAACATGCTAAACTGTTCACTTACTGTAAGGCTGACACATTCAGGAAGCTCAATGTCTTTTTATATTGGTTCTCTGAAAGACTTCTTTGATTGGGGGAGATAGCAGGCACCGTCGCTGTGCTTTCCCAGCAGGCCGCTTTATTTGTAAGGGGCTTGAAGCAGGTGAAGTCTGAGCTGGCAGAGACAAAGGGATGTTTGTCTTCCTAATCTGGAACCATCTCCTTCAGAGGGTTGTTTGTTGTTTGGTTGTGTGATGTGCTTCATTTGTGCTGGTGGTTGCTGGTGGGGCCTACAGGCACCCATTTCTGGAGACCTGGACTTATATTTCATCATCAGGCTTTGATCTAGAATAAAAGAGAGAAAGACAGAAAAGGGAGAAAAGGGTGGAGAGAGACCTGTGAAAATGGTGACAAAGGGAGAAAGCAGGGGAAAAAGAACCTGCAAGAGTGAGTGAGATTAAGAGAGAAGTGAAGACTAGTGGAAGAACGAGGCATGAGGTGGAATCAAGAAAAGCATCCGTAGTATGCGGCAACCACGGCCTTTGGCAGTGCCGGCAATGAACTACTGAGAAACACTTTGGTCCCTGCACTCATTTTTTAGGTCTCACCTGACCCAGCGCATGCGCTGGTCTGGCGAGACTTATTGAGAGGGCTCCAAAAAGTGGTACCAGGTCAGCCTAGAGCTAAAGTGCATGTGCGCGGGCGCGCGCGACGCGATTACTTTCACTTTCGCAGCCTCACGGCCGCTTTGATGCTTGATCGAGATCACTTTCCACTTTCGCGGCCGCACGGTTGCTTTGCATAGCCAATAGGTCTCGCTTTCGGGACCTTATAAGTATTTAGTTATGCAACTGTTGCATAGCTAAACACTTATAAGGTCCCAGAGGCGAGACCTATTGGCTATGCCAATGCTTGTTTTTTTTGTTCTTCTTTTTTTTGCGAATGAGGAAATTTTGCAAAGCAGCACGGTTTTGTTTTCGTCCCTTGTCTAGCTTTATTGGTAATGACACTCTAATAAGGTAAAGTAATCCAGGAGACTAATGGCACCTTCTGTCTGTGGTATCAAATAAAAAATAAGAGCCAGCATCGCCTCTTTTTGGTGAATTCGCAGCACTTCTGCTTGAAAAGCTTATTGTGCTTGAAGCACCAAGCTTTCTTGCACCATTCCTGATTAGAACTACACCTGAGAAGGAATAGCCATTCAACCTTTTTTTATCCCATGGTTTGGCCCTTCTCACCTTACCTGGTGCAGACCAGCTGTTTTCTTGTGTCGTTTGCCAAACGTATTTTCCTCTGAGGTTCCTGATGAACATGGAAGTGATCTTTCCTTTAAGTTTTCTTTATGTCAGTTTTCCTTCCAAAAATCGTAGTATCTTTCAAACTTAAACTTGACTTTCTTCACACTTCATCACATTCCGCAACACGCATATCCCACTGTTGCGCGGTCTATCACACGTCAGGAGCATACTCGTCGACTTCACCTATGACACCAAAAGCCTTGGTGTCACCTCTACTAACACAAGGAAGTGTAAGAGAGTAGATATTAGCTTTGTGTGGGGAAACATTTGCAGCACACAGCAGACAACATTTCTTTGTTCCCCAGTAATTATTGACTCCAGCAGGGGCCAACAACCAAACACTGGTATGGTGGTGTCACTGGTACGTGGCATGCCTCTGTGTTGTTTAAAGAAATAGGTGATCAGGCCCCTAACATATTAGTTTGCATCTTATACAGATCACTGTGTTGCTTCTTTGGTAGGATTTTGTGACAAAGGTAGGTGGACTAATCTACCATCTGGACTTTGCTGGGCTTACTGTGGCTGCTTGCTTCGGTGAGTAGATATTCGAGGAGACAGATGCATGGACCATCTCTCTTCTGTTTTCATGATTTTTTCTCAGAGGTTAGCTGCGCTATATTGTGTTCTCCATTGTCGTCTTGTTTAATAAATGCCTTACACCTCTGACTATAATTCACGTTTCAATACATATGTATGGAAACATACAAAGGCACAGGGAGACAAGGACAAGGGAAGACAAAATATACATTATAAAAATAATGATTTTCAGGAAACCATGCATCACATGGAAATGGACACTCCATAACGGCCATAGTGCCATGAACAGTATAAATGGTTACGCGGTGCACTACCTCTACTGTGAAGTGCAAAGGGAGCATTTTCAGATAGGCCCAAAGCTTGGTGAGCCGAAGGCTGATACTGTGACCACATATATAAGGCTAGTACCCGGCCCTCAGATCAAGTAGCAGTGCGAAGGCACACGATGGCAAGGACAACTCTCCTCTTTGTGACCCTTAGGGCCATTAAGGACCTTGAGCAAGATTGTCTACTTCTGAACCTTGAAACAAGAAGTCTGGAGCATATGAAGACATGACTCTCTTGAGTAGCCATGCCAGCACCCATCCCATGCATATACATGCCCGGCACTGCCAACATCATTAGGGCACTCACCTGGACTCTACTGGATGGTGTACCCCTCAGCAGTGTGCCTCTGGAATATCGCGGTAGGAATCTCGATGGCACCAATTATAGTGGACACCAGATCGAAGGACGAAATACTGGAAGGTAAGTCTAGATTTTCTGAATATCTATCCATCTATCTATCTATCTATCTATCTATCTATCTATCTATCTATCTATCTATCTATCTATCTATCTATCTATCTATCTATCTATCTATCTATCTATCTATCTATCTATCTATCTATCTATCTGTCTGTCTGTCTGTCTGTCTGTCTGTCTGTCTGTCTGTCTGTCTGTCTGTCTGTCTGTCTGTCTGTCTGTCTGTCTGTCTGCCTGTCTGCCTGTCTGCCTGTCTGCCTGTCTGCCTGTCTGCCTGTCTGTCTATGTATGTATGTATACATACATATATCTTTAAGGTGCATAGATGTGGAGCTAAGAATAGTAAATATATATACTTCCTGAATATGCATCTACCTTTCGATATTTTATCCCTCTAAATTCTGTCCACGATATTAGTGTATTTGGACATTCCTAGTCTTAATATTCTGTAATATTCAGTAGTACAATCCTCCTCAGACATTCACCCAGACAGCCTCGATCAGATCCCATATTGGACAATAATAAGGCATGCCCCACACTTTAATATGTGAAAAGTAGCTACCGAAGAGCATATAAAGTCACTATCGACATCTTTGATTCACTGAACCTCATCAGGGACCACAGTGATCCCTTTATTAAAAAGGCGTTATTCACAGAAACTTCTGAACATGCAGTTCCAATCCCATAACTTATCTCCTAGTGCTTCCCAGAACCAATTACAAGCAGAAAGAAATGACAGACACTCCATGCTGGCTTGGTCAAATGCCGATTGCACAAAATGCCCGCCTCCAAGAAATTTGCGGCCTGCTTTCTTTCTAAAAGCTGATAAACAAATGCATGTTTTATCCCCTGTGGGAACTGTGCCAGGTCCAGCTGTTTGGCTATAGTTAATGCAGTCACATTCAAGCTGCCTATACATTTGCTTCTTACATGACATAGGCCACTCAAATCAAGGTTAGAAGTTTTCTGTTACTTCCTCAGACATTTGTGGAAATTAGTCTTTTTCTTCTCTGCATTTTGTTTTCTTTCTACCTGAACTCCGCCAACAAGCAATTCATTCCCTGTCCTTCAGCAAAGAATAAATCAGCAATGGTGTTTATCTGGTCTCCAGAAGTGGTCAATACTTGATGCTACAAGATTTCCATGCGTAAATGTCTCAGCTTGCAACCATTTCACTGTAATATGGTGTCCTCTTACTGACCATGTCATTTTTAAGGGGGAACTCCTAACTATACGTGAAAGGGCACCATGCATAGTGGGCACACCTCGTGTATTGGAATGCAGCGAGGGCCATTATTTAAAAGTCTTTCGGTAAGATGGACACATCTTGCAGTGTTCTGTCCTTTGCCTCAAGGCCACTTGGAGTAGCAATCTTCACTGCTGCTTCCTAGGGATACTGCATTTTTTTGAAAAATCTGTTTATTGTTTTGCAAGTTTTACAGCTTACAGACAGGCACCAGGACTCAATTAACATTGACCATATCATAAAGCAGTAGGCTAGACCAGAGGAGCCGTACCGTGAAACATGGGGACCTCTCACCCGCCAGTCAATGGTTTCAATGACCAAGTGTCAATAATACGAACCCCAGTACGATACACAATATCATGCTTTGGTATGATAGGTCCAGTGGTATAGTGCACAGTGTCTACACAAAGCCGACAGGATACTTGTGGTTACAGTTAATAAAATGGAACATAAACAGGATCCTAGGGATACTGCATGAGGCCTCTTCCTACCTTAGTATATAGGGCTGAGCACCCCCATGCTTCCTCTATACTTTCCTTTACCAGGATACATCCAGATTTTGACTATGAAGGGCGCCATTTTGTCTGTTGCTTTCACCATTTCCCTTACCAGAGCCGGATGGAGTAGCATATTTTGTAGGTCACTCCACGTGTTAGAGCATGGCTGCTGATGTGTTTTACGTACTTGCAATTGGCACATGGCCTCATGGTCCATGCTGAGTGAATGTCCACCTGTTAATGGACCACTCACGTGGTCTGAAATATTGGGTATTGCAGAAGGGTCTTTAAGGCCTACTCTGTCCCATTAACCTGAGCCTGAAGGGATACATCTGTGCCGTTGTGATTTGTCACCTGAGATCTCTGCCTCACGAGAGCGCCACAGTTCCACTTTCTGAAGCACACCATGTCTCCCACCCCAGCATCCTGTGCGCCCTCTGACACAGGAGGTAACTCAATTTAATTAGGTCACTATCTGTCATGAATAAAAAACACATTTCTCGTTCATCGACTTCAACTTGCCAGTTTATATGCTCGCGCATGTACTTTCGCTGTTTTCAGTATCGCATTACTCAGCACTGAGGGCATCTGCATATGTAAATATTCAAATAACCAGGCTACCTCAATGTCTCCCCTCTGTGAATTGAATGGAATCAGCGTTGACATATGACAAATGTGGAGAGATTCATAAGGGATGTAGGGACAGGTGGGAGGCCGCGGCTGCCAAGTCGGCCATTTTGTCAAATTCGGCTTCTGCTGATTGAACGGTTTCTAAAAATATTTTACCTGTATTTCGACGACAAGACCATGGTCCCATGACAGGATTTATTTAAAGGTGCTTTTCCAGAGAATGGCGTTGCACAGAATTGTACGCTATAAGATGAAATACAAAAGAAGAAAAACAAGGTTTGTCTCGGGAGGTGAAATATGAATCTGCTCGCCGTGTTCTGTGAATAACTTGCCAAGAATTTATAGATCCCTGAAGTTCTTTTGGGTTTATATTGTTTACCTTCCTGTCTGAAACACCAGATAATTTACAGTCGGCCAGTGGATTTCTTCGCAGAGCGGGAGACAGGCTCCTTCACCATGTAATTGTGAATGACACTAAGAGAGAAGAATTTGTGTCCATTCAGGGCCAGATCGGACCTAAAAAGTAAACTCATCGATTGGCATTAAATAATTAGATTTATAATGCTCAGCCACTTTACCCTGCCTACGCAGATTTTTGTGGATGAGAGCTGCTCTCGCTGCCACACTCCTTAGGAAACATCTACTGAAGGGGCAGTGGAGTATCCCACTTTCCTCCCGAAAAAAAGGGTTCCAAGTTAATGCAACGAGGAAGTCAATACATCTTTGTTCAGTTGTGTACCCACAATGGACTATATGCACAAATAAGCCGTACATAGGGGCATATCAGTAACAACCGGCGATAATTATCGCTAAGCGCACTTAGCAGTTGGATAATTATCGCCGGCTATTGCTGAATTTTATCGCTGAGATAGTGTGCTATCAGCAACGCTTATCTCAAAAGCGATGAAATTCCTGGCGCAAGCTGTCAAATGTGCGATTATCGCTGGAAATCCAGCGATAATCGCACAACGTTTGGCGATAGCTTGTTGCTAGGGCAGGGTATACTTAACCATGATATCCACCTTCCATTGGATATCATGGCTAAGTCAAACTAAAAGCAGGCGTAAGGAAAGTAGCGATAACCAAGGTTATCGCTACTTCTCTTATCGCTATGTTGGTTAGCGTACCCATTGATAATTGGAGAAATGTTGGTTAGTGACATTTCTCCAGTTATTTTGGGAAGGAACGCCCACTTTGCATCTCATTAGAGATGCAAAGGTGGGCGTTATGGGAAAGGGCGCTAAGGCAAGGATTCACGCGATAGCGTGACCTTGCTGATAAAGCGATAAAATTATCGCCGCTTTTCGGCCGAAAACGGCCGCAAAAGCAGCGATGATTTTATAGCGCCGCCTTGTTGATATGCCCTATATTTTTCATTAAGGACACACAGTGCACATGGGCAGCTACGATTGGCTTGCATGGACTTTATTTAGGGGTCACTTCTGCGATCCCTGGCTTGTCCTAGCGCTGCCTTTGCGACCCCTGGCCTCAGAGATGGCACATTCAGTGCCAGGAACACAGACGCAACTGGGGCTCCACTCTCTTCGTTCTCTGCCAATTTTTTATTACTCTAATAGTGAATAAATAACATATATTATTCACTAACAGTGTAATGAAAATGAAGTACAATAAGCTGGAATACGCCCTTCAGCTGAGGTAAGTAAAAAATGCTTTTTATGTTGTGTGCATGCTTGGGGTGAGAGTGTGTGTATGTGTGAGAGAGTGTATAAGTGTGAATTTGTGTGTACGTGTAAGTAAGTGTGTGTGAGTTAAAGTGGAGGTCAGAGCGTGTGTGATGTCAGAGAGCAGTTAAAAAACAAGCATTGGCATAGCCAATAGGTCTCGCCTTTGGGACCTTATAAGTGTTTAGCCATGCAACAGTTGCACAACTAAATACTTATAAGGTCCCAAAAGCGAGACCTATTGGCTATGCCGAGCGGCCGTGAAAGTGATCGCGATCAAACAACAAAGCAGCCACGAAAGTGAAAGTAATCGCGGCGCGCGCGCCCGCGCACATGCACTGTAGCTCTAGGCTGGCCTGGTAGCACTTTTTGGAGCCCTCTCAAAAAGTCTCGCCAGACCAGCGCATGCGCTGGGTCAGGCGAGACCTAACAAGCCTTCAAGTTCATCAGACATCCGTGCCTGACCTGTCCCAGTCATATAACCTGTGCGCACACACGAATGGAGAACTAATGTCAGCAGCAGAGCACTATCTCTGCTACCAAGCAATGGGTGGTCTATTTATATGTGTGTGTTGGGTGAATGCATAATAAGAGGGGCCACGCTCCAACACATGTCCAGAATAGCCAGTGGCATAAATAAACCGAGAGACCAGTGGAAAATTCAAGGTTTGCAATTTTTTGCATTTATTTAGTTTTTTTTTAACTTTGACTGGCTTATCAATGAACCAATTTTGCGTCAATACATAATGCAGCCATCGAATGTATTAAGAAAGAAATACTATTGTATACTGAATTGCTATATAATATGGTTGCATACTATGATTTTTTATGAAAATGTTTGGAAAGTCATTCACCGGCCTCCGTAAAGGAATGGCAGTGCTTTACTAATTGCAGATTATGTGCTATGTAAGTGCTAATTACCAATGCCTGCAAATCAGCCCTTTCCACCCACTCAGTACTATTTCCATTATAGTGCACAAAATGTTATGAAAACCTTCTGTAGCCTTTACTCATTATTTATATAAATATTTCAGTGCATATTTTCTAAGGGCATGAATCACAAACTACTCTTTGCAGTATGGAAGATAGCACTATTGTAATAATATTTTTGTACTACAAAATGTAATTCAGAAACCTACAGCCGTAGCCATCAGCATCCTCCTCTCTTATTTTGTATGTGCATAGAACTCCACTACGGCGATAGAGATGTACACAACCATAAATATACTCCTTTGTGTTAAAAGTGGGAGGGGCGGGGGGAGTGTTGGGAAAAATACAGAGTTATTGCTTAAAAATGGGAGAGCATAAGGACAATTTAAGGAGGTGGTTTAGAGGGGCATCTGTTACAAATAAAGAAAGCTAGGTAGTCCAGAGATGTGGTCCAAGATCTTAGCTTTATTCTTTGGTTAAGATCCATATTAAGTTCATGCTAGGCCTTAATCATTGTCCAGCAATGCCCCACCAGGAGCAGCCTCCCTGCTGCTCAGCCCATCTCTCCAACTGATCTTTGCTTCCACTCAAACACACTCAAATTCCGATGACATCACACAGACTGAGCAGCAAGGCAAGGACAGCAACAGAGAGGATGCATCATTTACTTCCTAGATTATAACAGCATCCCAATACAAAACACTCACCTATAAAAGAGTACAACTATTGCAATTCATACAATACACTTCTGAAGTTACTATAGCCCTAGCAGTGTAAACCCAGGCTTGAATGTAGTCCAGCCCAGCCTTGAGGTAAATCAAGCACCACATATGCCCACCCACTGGTCCTGCAACACACTCCCATAAAACACAATGGAGGCAGATAGTTAAGATAAGTTCCATTAGGAACTAATGATAAATTAATTTGTCATTTAAACATTGCACAGTGGTGGTCTTCGCTGTGTAGTTATAATTGGGTGAGAGTTAGGTCAGAGTTTCAATTGGAAGGTCATTTGTTGTTTCACTAATAACTTTTGTGCCTTTTGACGAATCTGCACAGCACTTTCCAAAAACAAATTAATCCACTTTGGTTCCTTCCAGGAAGGTTTTGGGGTGATCTGTGAAGCTTGCGCCAAGAAAAAAGATGTGCTCCTAAAACCCTGATTTCTCATGATGATTCCTAATAAAAATGTTGGGAAGTGATACAGAAAAAACGACAGAAAGGAATTACACCCAATGTTGCAGAAAGTTAGAACTGCCCTGAGAAAATGTGCTGTTTGTTATTTGGTGTAAATTCGTTCAGCCATTTTCGAGAAATTAGCACTTCAAGAGGTGTTATGAGTGGTCATGAAGTGGTTAGAAAATTAGGTATAGCTGGACGCTTTGTCCCACGGGACTCCTGTGGAACCAAAAATGTAATAAATAGGACCCTCTGCTTAACTGAAGGACCTTTTACTGCAGTTGGCCTTCTTGGTATAGTAGCAGTCCAGCAGTACAGAGATCTGATTGTCTGGCCACAACCTGAAGAAAAAGTATGTGTCTGCCATTACAGGACCCAAGGACTCAGTTTACGTGTCCTAAAGTAAATACAAATTTATAAGGGAGCAGAATAGGGACCCCCTGGTACTGTGGAGGGGGGAGGGGACCCAGAGGGAGCCACATAAGGGTAAAAAATGTAAAATACATCTTGTTTTCAGTATTGTGGTACTCCCGTGTAACAGAGTGTGGCCCTCCCAGGAAGTACGGCGGTCCTCCACAGTACAACCGCTCGTGCTTCAATCCCATGGACTGTGCTAGTTTCATTGCATGAAATAAAAATATGTAGAGTGGTGATCTGCGGGGGATAGACATTCATGGGTGGTTCAGCACAGCATTTGCCAGGCCCGGTATCCAAACTCCACTGTGCAAGGCCACAGGTCGCGCACAGCGGGGGCTGGTCAGCTGGGGGGGGGGGGTTGGACACATGCAGCGGAGGGTTGGCCAAAGGGCCTGGCCAGAAGCTAGGCCGTTTGGCCAACCATCTGTTGTGCATGGCCTGCAGTTGTGTACAGTGGCGGTTGGATGCAGACAGGGGTTTGGGGTAGACCTGGCCAGAGGCCAATTGCTGTGGCCAACCCCCTGCTGTGCACAGCCTGTGGCTGTACATAGCAGGGGTTGGCTGCCACATGGGGTTGAGTGCAGGTCCTCGCCAGAGCTCTGGCATAGTGGCCAAACCCCGCTGAACACAACTACAGCTGCGTGCAGCATGGGGGCTGGTCACCCATGGGGGGGGGGGGTTGAGCAGAGTGGGGGCGAAACGTATTCGCCAGTACAGTGAGAGTACTGTGGAACAACAAAATAAATAAATAAATAAAATGGGTTGGGGCATCTGTGAGGAAAGGGGGCTCCGTGGAGGGTTGAGTCTGTGGCCTGGGCTGAACCAGGCCGTGGCCAGGCTCCGTAGACAACCACTCGCTGCACACAGCCTTTGGCTGTGCACAGTGGGGGGGGGGGTGGCAGCCAGCAGCAGGTGGTTGGTTGCAGGGCTTGTCCAGATGCCAGGCCCTGCGGCTAATCCCCCGCTGTGGATAGTTGAAAGCTGTGCACAATGGTGGTTGGCTGCCTGCAGCAGGGCACTGGGCCGAAAACCTGCTGCCAACCCCAGCTATACATGACTGAAAGCTGTGCACAGCGGGGTATTAGGGCCTGGCCAGATCAAGGATAGCACAGAGTGACTGGAAAAACACAATTGTCAGCAGGCTGTAGTCTCACCCAGTGTGAATGGAACATCTGACTGCAAAGAATGGGTCGTATAGAGTGAAGCTTTGCTTTCAGCGGAGTCAACAAACTTCACTTATCTTTCATTAAGTTTCTCTGGACTTTGAGGGAGGAGGGTATCACTTCAACCAGCCAAAAGTGCCATGTAATGGCATCCCCACTGGCTACCAGTGAGCTTTTTCTCTGTGAGCATATCACATGAGGTCCTTTGAAGTTTTACTCTGAGTTTGATAAGTGGTTGTCTGAGCCTGGCACATGTTTGCTGCAGTGCAACCAACAGGGATGACTTCATTTCTCAGCATCTTTTCTTGCCAAGCCATGTCACTCAGTGGATTGCAGTAATTGGCAAAAATGCATAACCTGAGCTTAGATTTACGGGCAAGGGAGCAAGTGGTCTGTGGTTTGATTTTGGTGATCTGCAATGTAGGTGTGCCGGCTGTGATTGGCAGGAGCAATGAAGATGAGTAGCACTGGTTGCTGACAGTTGGCAGTTGATATTCATGCTAACGTTGCTTCAGTGTTTATGAGTTTTCAGCGCTGCAGCAATTGTTTGCATGACAACGATATGGTAAATTTGGTGAATTGGGGTCAAATCTGCCTTTCGCGTTTTTGTTGTTTGTTACACTTTCATTCAAGCTAGGTGTGAAGAAAAATTTGTTTTCTCTTTTGTGACACTGTGTCACAGAGATATTTGCTGCTCGTTCCCAAATTGATCAAACTTGTTGACGGACTGTTGGACCTCGCCCTTTTTCGCAGGGCAATCCCCCAGATTTTGCTGAACCTATTTTTGTTGGCATTAGGACCCTGCACTTTTTTCCCTGCTAGCCAGTGGTACATTTCCGAGCTTGTGACCTAATACATGGTACAATTGGCATCTACATGATTGGTGCATTTAATTTATATGTACGTTCCTAGTAAATGGTACTACATGCAACCAGGGCACTCATTGTGCCACCCACTAAGGTAGCCTTTTAAAACGTGTCTCAGGTCTGCCACTTCAGCCCGTAGTGAAGTTTTAAACTGCCATTTCGACCTAGTAAAATAAATCTTTTGCCAGGCCTAAACCTTCGTTTTTAATACTTATAGACACCTCTAAGGTAGGCCCAAAAGGCTCATTGGACAGGGTGCATGCTATGTAAAAAGTGGGAATTGTGAGTTTAAGTTTTACATGTCTTAGCACTGAGAATACTTCTAAAGCCATTTTTCAGTGTTGTAAGGCCCATCACTCCAACTGACTAACAATGAGTTAACTTATTGCATTTTATAAGTGCTCATTTTGTTATGGAAGCAGATAGTGATATGCTGTTTAGACTCAAATAAATTCCAATTTAAAGCCCTGTTTGATGGTAAAGATTTTAAGTCACAATTCCGAAAAATGCCACTTTTTGAGAGTTGGTATTTTCTTGCATTATTCATTTGTGCCTTCTGCCAGTGTTCTGGGTGACATGACTGTGAATTGTTCAGCTTTGGGGGTTTGTATATTCCTTAAGAGTGACACAAAGGCACTAGGTGTTAGCAGGTTGAGCCATTCTTCCAGGATTTCAGGGGGGAAGAGCAATGCTCTCCCCCAATTGCACTTCAGAGGGCTTTCCTCAAACACACAGGAAGGAACCTGTAACCAGCCTTTTTTCATCCTAGACTTCTTGGAGCCTTGACAGGGGAGTGTAAGAACTTTCCAGAACCAGATGTGAGGGTAGTATAGCAAACATCCCCACACAAAGGCTGGCACCAGGTACAAATATTGGCCCTCCAGAGCCACTCTCCAGAACACTCCTGGACCTGTGGTCATCACCTGCTGCTTGAGGACTGCCTTGCTGTCTTAGAGGAATGTTGGGTTCGCTTACCTTCACCGCAGGCTAACCAGAGTGACTCCAAGGATCAGTTGGCTGATCTCCAGTTTGAGCTACAGGGGCATAACAAGCTCCAGAGGCCTCCTTGCCACTGTGCAGCTGAAAAGCTGCAACTGGACCTGCCGCCTGCAATTGGACCAGTCTGGAACTGCTTGAGCCCTGCGGGCCTCTGCTGGAGTGAGTTCCTGATCCCTAAAATGTGCCCTTCCATGTACTGAACCCATGGCTGGCAGCAGTCTGACCTACTCCCAAGAAGAAAAGGCGAGATCCTGAAGTTTGGACTATTCGTGACTGCAAACAAGCCCCTTTATGCCTAGACTCTGCTGTCCGACAATGACCTCCAATGCGAAGCTCCTGTGAGATCTGCTCTTCATGCTACAGCAAGCAACAGCGATGAGAAGCAACCCGGGATAGGCACTCCATGCTACAGCAACAGCAGCTCGCGGTGACTGCCAACACGAAGCTCCAGCAATGACAAAAGAGGGCCTTCCCGATCTGCTGTTCGCGCTACAGTAAGGACTTCACACAGAAGTTCCGCCCATCCAAGTGTGTTGATATGCTGCAATGTATTTAAGGTTATGTCTTCTAGTGTGACCTCATTCTATCTCCCCCCACGCCATCCCACCAGACTAATACCATGCTTCGTTGGTATTGTACCATTATTCCTTGCAAAGCCTGTAAGCCCTTTTTGTGTATGCAACATTATACGTCTTGCTCTGCATTGATGTTATCACAGGGGTTCCACTGTTTCACATGTGTGGTGCTATTGCACCAGAACATCAGTGTCAGAATCTTGTATGACACAATGTTGTGTCCGAAATATCATCTACAAAACTGTTGCCTGATCATGAAAGAAAATTTACACCTAATGGGTGTTATTTTTCGAAATGACATTTGTGTAATATGATATTTCTGTAAACACTATTATGACACACAATCGTATATGGGCAGTGCCTCTTTGCTACACTCAAATTTAGTTCCTTTATTGTCATGTACACATGCTTGCTGGAAGGTTTTTGTGTGTCTATATTAACAGGGTACATTTTTCCCCATTTTTTTTACTCTTGCTTTGAAATGCACTATGCTCTTTTCTAGGTGCCTGTGCACTGTGTTTGGGTCTTATGTAGTCTATTGTGTGCTCCGTTTCTTGGTTGAAATGGTCATGTAGCTATGTTGATCTACATATATGGACATGGTTTGTGCAATTCCAGTTTGTAATGGATTTTGAGGGTTGTGTCTATGAGTGTATTGTTGATCTATAAAAAATTTGACTCTGATGTGTTTTCGAGGTTTTGTGTGAGTAATTAAATAGGGGTTGAATCATCTGAGTGTTCGCTTGAATGATGCACATCTGCTTTTGCTCTTATGCTGATGATAGGTGACATTTGTTTAGCATGTTTTTATTGGTTTTGGATTCTACGGTGAGGCTTTTCTCTACCAATCAATGTATTTGTAGCAATACCAAACCAAAACACATGACAGTCAAACATTAGATAGGTACCTACGGAAAATTCTGCCTTCTCCAAATAGAATCAAGATTAAAAGCGGGGTCCTCCATATTGGCTCTTGAAGAAGACATGGCTCATAACCACCCTAAATCACCCAATCCTTCACTTGCGTGTGTGAGAAGTAATGACAAATGAATAATCTAAGACCAGGCCTTCCTCGAATCACGCGTGCTCTGGATTTCTATTGTTTCATCCCCTGAAATACCCAATCATTGGTCATTGGGTTTGTGCAATAATGATCTCCGTAAATACACGCCACGATTGCCTATAAAGTCTGTTTCATGGGGTGGAAAATAACTAATCTGCATGTATATTTTGTGTGACAATCATCATGTCCAGATTTAATGAGTGGAACAAAACACAAGAAGAAAAATATGAGTCTTTTATAGATTCTGAATAATTAGATAATCTGATTCGTAGACACGCTGCATTCTCGCTTTAATTTGATAGTTAATGGATTCATGACTCACATTATAAGATGACTTCCTCTCTGCTTTCCTCAATCTAAACATTGTACCAGCATTTTACACTCTTACCTACTGTGTTATGTTGCATAAATTGTAATAGGTCTTGTACGGCCTTGCGTCAGTTGTATTCGTTCTGGCGAGTAGCTGGCAGGTGTCTAACTATAATGGCACCATTGACGTCCCCTGTGATTCCTACTCATAATTGAAATTTGTGTACTATTCAGGTATGTTTGTCACTCCCTTCTCTTGGTTCACTATGGATTCTAGAGCCATCTTAAGGCACTGATGGAGTAGGGGATGGGGGTTGCACTGTGCAAAGGGTTGGTGTAAATTTTGAATCCCAGCTATACTCGAGTGGGTGGATCTTTGTCTAGAATTTAGGCTTAACATCAACAGTTCAATAGCATGCCAACAACAATGAAGC
The DNA here is from genome assembly GCF_964204655.1 of Triturus cristatus. Lineage (NCBI taxonomy): Eukaryota > Metazoa > Chordata > Amphibia > Caudata > Salamandridae > Triturus > Triturus cristatus. Next base: position 357,467,849 of record NC_140580.1, read on the forward strand.
ACATTTTGTCACACGTGACTGACAGAGTAGTTAGTAGATTTGCCAAACATAAAGGTTTATTAACAGACTATAAAAGTTGCAGACTTAAATTAGTCAGATTATTCATAAATCAATTAACATCTGGTTACAGGCTAATTCAGTACAATGCAAAGCAAGTCAGAATTGTGAAAGCAAAACCAAGTTATTTAAGGATTATTATAGGCAAATCGTGTTAAATTTGGTCCCCCTAAAGGGAATCTCTCTAATGCTAGGATAATGTTTTGAGTGAGGTTGGGGAAGTATGAGCAGCAAGTGTCAGCAATGAGGCCTCTGAGGCAGAACCAAATGAAGGTTCAGTCAGACAGAGGAGAATAGATACGCTTGAAAGTTTAACTCGTTGCATGCGCGCGTCGGCCCCGCCCACTCAATAAAACTCCCGCACCGTGGCGGAATTTGCGCCGCGGTTAAGTAGTTAACTCTTTGGGCAGGGCAAAGTGAGTGAGGGTCTCAAGAGAGGGAATGGCATCTGCCTTGAAAGGTGGGCAGGAGCAATCTGGCATTTTTTAACTGAACAAAATATAGTTAAACATACACTCTTCTGTAGAGAAATACCACTCCCTTCAATTCCAAAGAGGCAAGAACCAATCAAAATCTAACATTTGATGATAAGCTGTCTGCGCTCTTCTTCTCCGGCATCACACAAAGGTAACTTGCAGTTGTGTGGCCTTTCCACAATGTCTCGTACATCTCAATTAGACTGGTCTGGACACAGGTGCATGCCACCAATTAAAATGTTACAGTGAAAATGTCAACAATACATTATCATGCAGATGAGAAGAACTGAAACAAGTATTATTCAAACTATTGCAGTCAACTTAGCTCCTGAAGTGAGAATAAGGAGTGAGATGGCACATTAACGGCCAAAGGCAGTTTCGGTGTTAGCAAGAATGTCCAGACTGAGGCCTTCATCGACTACGGATAACTTGACATGAACACACTCTAACTATGGGTAGCTGTAAATTTAGAATCACTACTTATGGTCAATCTGGACATAGAATCACACTTGGATATAAGTATGCCATGACTATATATGATGTGCATTAGAATGTTGTTAAGATAATGAATCGTCAGCACAAAACCTGGAATCACCTTACAAGGTGTTCCTCAAGAGCATCTGTTGGCATGCAGATGGGTCGTCCAAAAACCACTCCAGTGCAGAATATGTATTAACCAAAGCTGATAAGAGGCAACATTTGCTAACCTGGAAAAGTGTCATTTGCGTGAAAATGGTAACTGAAATTTGTCGGATTCATACAAGTATGTCTGCCTCCCCAAAAAAATTAAGTAAATCCAAATGGTCATACCAAACCACTAAACCAAGGATTTCATTGACACGTGCATATTACATGTCAAAGTCTGTGATACTATTTGCCTTCCACTCGGTGAATCACATCAAAGTCGATGTTGAGACATCTGTGGCGGTACTCTAACTATAAGACACGTGTTGTCACCTTCTGTGTGTATGTTAAAAACAAATAATTTTTTTTTCAGCCGCTTACTAACCGGCTTGGAAAAGCTTACCTCTCTCACTGTACCAGTGGAGCTGAAAAATGTCTGTAGGTGCAATCCATTTCAGAGAAGCACCTGGGCATCCTGGCAACCGCAAGCAGGATCCATTCGCTCCTCTCTGGAGGTCAACGCAAGGTCAACAGCCTCACCAGCCTCACCACATATGGAACTTCACATGCTGCAGTTGGACTTCTTTATCTGATTCATCTTGTTCCCAATTTTTCCATCTGCTCTCAACCCTCTTGCTGTTCATAATCATATCTCAGACTCCTCGATCACACCATCTTCTTAAATATTTTCCCCCCATGTTACTTTGACTCTCTTGGTTCCTCCCACCCTTTCTCCTAGCTTTTTCCTTAATTGCTCTGATCATCCACTTGCCCCTCTTTCTCTTTGATGTATATCAAAATAATAATCATTTTTATAAATGGGCAGAGTGAAGACTCATTACAAATTGAAACATAGTAATCTTTTTATTTAACATTTTGTCGCAAATTACAATACAAATCAACACTAAAATCCAAATTTTAATAAACAAAAGAATCTTTGTGTACACCCTAATCTCTGTGCCTTCAAATCCTGCTTCACGTTATTCAATCGCCCTTGCCCTGGCAAGTAAAATATTTAGCTGTTACTCCTCCGGAAATTACAAAGTACTTTTCAATGCAACATGAAAATCTGTGGTTTGAATAGAGTGAAATCTGAAAGCTTAAATTTAACACAGTGTGGGGTTCTCTGCCCAGGTACAGATTGAAGCCCGTGTCTGATAGCAAACCACATTCCGCCTATATTCTTACTGTAGAAAGTACAAGGGAACCTGGGTAGCTTTTCTTGTCTACGACTGCAAGAACTCTCTATAAATTCATAAGTCAGCACAAGCGCTACATGAAATCCTATATGTTTTGTCAAATGATCTGTCTGGGTATGTGCAGCACGAGATTCATTTAATACCATAAACGAATCATTTTTCATGTCGGTGAAGTATTTTTAATAAATATATCCATCTTCTTGTGCTTCTGAGAGCACACGCTGAGGATTGTCCAGGCCTAGTTTAAACCAAGAGACAGTGTTTCAATTGGAAAGTTTCTTTTATGTCTTCCATGATATTGCATTTTTGTTCATGTTTTATTTAAGTGGTGCCTAATTTTGTGTCGCTCTGACTGCTGTTATTAGGTTTCTGTTCTATGTTTAGAGGAGAAATATGCTCATGTAATTCCCACTTCTAACATATTTCTAAGAAATATGGACCAGCCGATGTTTCCAAGAAAAAGAAACTGTAGGTGCTGTTTCTATATTTTTTCCATACTCCCCCCCCACCCTTATATTTAGCTTTGGCTTCTGGGACCTAATTGGCAAAGTTTGCAAACTCGGAAATAAATGTGGAGTAGATGACGCCTACTCACAGAAGTATCTATGCAAAGAGAGGCCTTGAGGTTTTGATGTAGGGAGTGGCTGTGACCTGAAAAAATGCATAACTTTAGTGTTTTGTGTAACTGGATAATCATTTTTTTATTTTCAAGTTGCCATAACTTTCACTCTGATAAGACAGCTGTCTGTCTGCAGAACCTCTGCCCTATTACACAGAGTACAAATGTTGGGAAGAGTAAGAAAGAGCGATATATTTGGATTTACTAATCCTAAAACATATGGTTTTAATTACCTGTTTGTTCCTTTTTGTTTGTGCTGCAGGACGTCTAAATCAATAACTTTTGAGAGGAAAGTGCCAAAATCAAATTTGTAGTGTTTAAGTAATCTACAAATGAAAAGACCGACTGTGAAGCTAAATTCTTATTACCAGTGGCATAATGCAAAATGACGACCCCCCCTCCCCGCAGAAAGTGATGACGGCCCCCGAGTATCCTATATCTAGGGCCACTGGAATTATGCGGCAGAAGAGAGTTACATTATGCGGCAGAAGAGGGTTAAATTATGTGGTAGGGTTGAGTATATTATGCAGCAAGAAAAGGCAAATTATGCAGCATATTTTGTGATAGTATTACTACATTATTTTGTCATTTTTAGATTTATTAACACTATCTGTGCATTAGTTGCATCTATTTAGTACCAGTTGAATACCCAAATATAGCAATAAGCTACAGAAAGGTGATCAGTCAATGTTTGCAAAGTGCCTTACACTGCGCGGCAACATGGGTCGGGGCATTTTAAGTAACGTTTGAACCATTTGAGCTAGAAACTATTTTTTGTGTAAAAATCTGCAGATTATGAAGCAGATGATGGATTATGAGACAAATGCGGGAAACTATAATCATGTGAAAATCGCAGTGGCTGCACAATCGCATAATTCCAGTTGCCCTGCTTATATCTTCCAAATATTGATTTTCCATTGGGTGACTAGGGGCCCCATGAAGGGCTGAGGCACCCACAGCGTCGCGGAGGTGCAGGAACCTGTGTTGCATCTCTGCTTATTACCCTTTTGCAGTACGAAATTTACACAATGTTAAGATGCTACAAGGGAAGCCCATGGGACCTACAGACTGAAAATCTGGGATTTCAAGGTCTGGTTAGCATAGTTCCTGGCCATAAATGGGTGCCTCCAGACTCAGTGAAAGCAGGCGCTGAAGGAGGTCTGGACCAAGTGTTGGACTGGAGTGGAAGAGCCAAGGAGGAAGTTGGATGTCCTGACACCCTTGACAGGGAAGTCCCAGTTTGTTTTTTTGGTGTATGGAATGCTGAAATATTTTTTCACACAAAGCATACCCCTTAGAAAGGGGGTGCATTCCTTTGCTGCAAAAGTGTGAGCATGAAGCCTATCAATTTTGCTAGACTTAGCTAGCCCTTGTCACCAACCAATGATTGGGTCAAATCTAAAATATGCTGATTGACACACTCAAAGGAAGTCTGCCCTGGGACTAAAGAAGAAAAATACTTCCCTGCTTGTTGCCTAGAAGAATTTTTGAGTAATTGAGTTTTTAGTGAAGACAGCTGCCTCCAGCTTTTTCTAGAATGTCTCCCTCCAGGAACCCTCCCCAGAACTGGTAGCACCACTTTCAAACCTTTGCGTCTTCAGGGACATTTGAATTCATCTCCTAAGAACAGCGTACTGCTGGTGGCTGCATCCCTGATTTGGAGGAACCATGGAATGAGCCTCAAATGTATCTTTATCTCTTCTTTCTTTCCTCACACAAACACCCACCTAGCTAAAAGCCGCTTATAGATAGGAACCCTTTTCATGTGCTAATGAACACATCACATTTGATGCATGTGTCAACAGCCTGTGGACTTAGAACTACAGAATTAACTGGTCAGGATGTGGCCCAATGGAGATGTTTGCAATAACACAGGTAAATAGGGGGTTGATATAGAGTTTGACAGAGAGATGATTCCGTCGCAATGGCGACAGAGTATGATCTGCCAAACTAAAAGGCCATACACCTGATTTACAGTACAGAGGACCTTAAGTATGTCAGCGATGAAGAGTACTCCATCTCTTTCACTGACATACTCCTCCGACAGACCGACGGAGTAAGGGCCATCAGAGGTTTGGCCATTCGACCCACCCCCCAATTTAGAGTGGGCGACTGAATACCAAATTTCCATTTTCCATCAACGGCAGGTAAGACCATGAGGTATAGAGCAGTGAAAGTTGGATAATGACCCTATCCTTTGAGAGATAACTCTATAATGTGGGGGACATTAGTTTATGTATTAAAAAAAAAATCCCACTTTGGGATTTTTTTTTTTGAATCTTAAAAAACATGTTGAAAGTGGTATGGACGGTGCTATCATGTTGACAGTGCAGTCTGTCAAATTTGTATTACTTTGACAGGGTTGCAGTTTCTGCCAATGCTAAGAGATATCTGCAGGGCCGGTGGACATCTATTCATTTAGAGTACAGTTGCATTGTCAGGGCGATGGAGTATTTAACTCCGAAATCATGACGGAGTAAATAAAGTACTCCGAAGTCTAATTCAGGCCCTTGATTTCTTATGGCAAAGATCCTTTCAGAGGGGTAAGTAATACGTTTCATTGCTTTAAGCTGGGTGTTACTTTGCCGCTCTTTATGAAAAAGCAGCAAATGTTTCCATGTGGAATCTACTAATGATCAGCAATTGTAGAAAAAAATTCACTGGTTAGGAAGAGAACTCGTACTATAATGTAACGGTCATTCAATCTTAGATATTGTCAATAATGCGCTGTCTCGTGACTACTACTGCCTGTTGCGCCCCAGGGGCAGTTAATGTTTCTTTATTACATCAGGACTTGTTAATTATTCTTGTTTGAGCTATGCAGAAGTTTTGATATTTTCAGGTAAGCAGTCAAAATGATGCTATATTAACAGTCCCTCCTTTTTTCTCCTTCTATTTGGAGAGTAGAATCATGAGCCCAGATCATACATTGGGTCTATGTGGTGTATGCATAGGCATTTGGAGCATAAACCTAGAAGTGTGTGCATACATTTATTTTATTTATGCAAGTTAATAGGAAAGTAGTGCTTTTAATGTGCTGGTACTGTCCGGCACTGAGTACCGGCACCTTTTTATTTTGAGAGGGAGAGTACCGGCACTTCTCAAGAGAAATGTGATACTTTTAATTGGAGAGTACTGGCATTTCTCAGAAACAAGCAGGTACTCTGGTACAGAGTACCTGCACTTCTAATTTTCCACCTCAAGCCCTGTTAGAAACAGACTAGTGTGTATGCTAAAAATGAAAAACTGAAACAGGGCCACCTGAAAACTAAAATCAGTTCTATCAGAACTGTGCAAATGGGCCCCACACTGCAGCAGACTCCGTCTAGAATGAGGCCAAAGGAGCTTGTATGGGTCATGGCAGCCCATCCTGCTCTGAAAGTGGTACCCTTGTCTGCAGGCAATTGGGAAAATACCAGAATGGCACCCTGGCCACCTGGCCTAGGACAACAATTGGGCATGATCAATTTCTGAATTCAGAGAAATCGAGGATTAGCCAAGTATTATTGTTGGTACTCTTGGTGTAACGTTGTTTACTTTTTGCACAAATTATTGGTATCTTTCCCAATGTTTTTTCTCTGTTTCTTCTATTCAAAGCACTGTGTATGTGGAACGCCTATTTTAGGACTTTGTTGCACTGTCAAAACCTTAAACTGTACTGTTGGCACTGGGTTCTGTTGCAGTAGAAATATTATTATGTATTAGAGGTTTAGTGGGGTCTAGGCAGGGGCCAAGACTTTAAAGCTGGGTCAAGATTTCACTCATTGCTGGGTGATTGAGGTGGAGGGCGCACCGGTTCTAAGACTGAAGTCACAAATGATATTCTTGATGAAGTCCTCCAAAACATCACAGATGACTTCCCATATTCCATCACCAGTGACAAAATCTATAACGCCACTGATCAGCTCACTTGTGACATCACTAATAACATACCTCATGGATCCATATGTGCCACTCTCAGCAACTATTCGCTCTCGGCACCTTTAATTGCTTCCAATAAGCCCTCAACACACACACTCATCTCTGAAATCCACGTCCTCCATCCAAAATCTTACTAGATGAGTCCCATGGATTTCTCTCCATGTCCATTTCCTCTTGCAGCACTCTTTCTAGGGCTGTGAGATGGTAGAGATGAAAAAGAACCATTTGCATGTGACACATAAGCCACAGTCGAAAGATGAACAAGACTGAAGTATTCAGAAGAGCATGAGCCTATGGCACGTGGGTACACAGGTAGTTGTAACGGCCACTGCGTACCGACTGGAGAATGTGCCGCAGACGCAGAGAGAACATGGGAATGAGGAGCGTATGGTGGGAAGATTCGCGGAGGAGTGTATAGTGGGAAGATTCGTGGAGGAGCGTATGGTGGGAAGATTCGCGGAGGAGTGTATAGTGAGAAGATTCGTGGAGGAGCGTATGGTGGGAAGATTCGTGGAGGAGCGTATGGTGGTAAGAATCGTGGAGGAGCGTATGGTGGGAAGATTCGCGGAGGAGTGTATGGTGGGAAGGTTCGTGGTAGGAGTGTGCTTAGAATTTGTCTGCACCATGAGTAAACGTGGGTGACGCAAGAATACCAAAGGTGTGTGTGTGTTTGGAATGCATTGCTTGTGGGCTGCGTTTGAGGGGCAAGTGACCATCTTGAGCACAACCTATCGGTTCCATTCCCCTTAAATTCAGTAGACCGTTCATTTAAAACTGTTAGGTTGTTGTGATTTTGCCAACGAGGACCTCAAATTCGCTTTTAGTGTGTCTGAGATGAACATCTACTGATAATGTTATTTTATCAGAATTTGCATAGCTTTCATTTGTAATTCTATTAGTGGCATTTTACATGAGGTCATAAGCATATCATGGGTAGGGCAAAGTTAATGTTGCGCAGGAAGCTTTATAACATAAATTACAAATTATTTTAATGTTGCTAGATCAATATTAAACTTATTTCATAATATATTTTTCACTAATATGTATTTACTTATCATGATAGTAATAGAAATGTGGTTGCTTTCGTTTTTGGACTGATCCTTCCTATATGAGGTTGTAATGTTGTGTGAGTTGTGGTTAGTCTGATGCAGGGCTGGAGAAGACAATTCCAGTGTTCACACTGATTACTAGTTGTGTAAGGATGCGTGTGTCCCCTATTTGTGATATTTGGTATATCTCTGCCGGCGGGCGCCGGTGATAGCTATAGCCTGTTTTCGAAACAACGCTGAAGAATTTATTCACAAAGAATGCATCTGTGTTGTAAGCTCCTCATTTTGGGAATCAGTCCATTCACACGCTGCCTGCCATAGACCATGGCGGGATTGAGGTTGTCGCGAACCATCGTCAAAAACGGTCTGCGTTGGAAACTGATGGACCCAGATGGGACTCGTCAGTTGGCGGTGAAAGCCTTATTGGAATCAATCTTAAAATCCGTTTCTCCAATTGGCTCTTCATCCTCTCAGCTGTCTCGTCGCCTTTATGCCCATGTGCAGCTAATCCGGCAGCAGAGCTGCTTTAGTGGCTGCATATGGTAGGTCTCCTGTGACTGGTGAAGTGCAGCCGCCAGTTGGCCGGCCCTCTGCATTCTACTTCCTTAATGTTGTCCAATTCAGTTTGCCATTTTAGGAGGCAGTTCTGCCAACCTTGGCGCAATGAAGAGGCTGTGCTTTTGTTAGCTTGAATAGCAAGACATCAGGCTTCCAGTAAAGAGCTGCTGAAATATGGGGGTGTTTTCCCAACAATGGAGCCTTAGTGACCCTAAAAGCTATTTGCGCCCTGTGACCTATTGGTGAGGTGGCTGAGTAAGAAAATCTCCAAAAGTCTCAAAAGAATGCTGGGAAATTCCCTGTTTCACAGCAAATCTCACCCCTGCTAAACTTGGCTGCCATTTTTACGTTTGCCCAAATATTTTAGTATCTTACTCCCAGGCAATCTGTATGAAGAGATCAATTGTAGGATCATATATGTAGCTTCAAATATCACATCAATATTTTAACATTTTAACATAAACTCTGAAAATGTCACTTTTTTGTATTTTTTTTTATTTGTATTTTTTGTATCTAGACTGAGCTTTTGTGTTGGTACAGTGCTTAATTTGTAAAAAGAATAAGTGTCAGGCCCAAAGCTTCTCTCAGAAGCCCACGGTTGGCGCTATAGAAGGTCAGGAAGGCAAATATCAAAAGCTGCCTCGTCTTGATTTCCCCCTCTTGCCTTCTTCATCCTCCACCAGCCCCTGACAGCCTTTTTCTCTCACTCTTCCAGGTTCATTTTGTATCCTTGCTTGTCACTGTTTTACTATCAGTCTCTTCCTCCTTCTTTCTGCCCTTCTCTCTGTTGCACCGGGTCAAACTCTGATGATGACAATTAAGGCCAGGGACCCAAACACGGTGCCCGTGATACCCACCTGTAACCACCGGCTCAAATTAAGCTCAGAGTTCACTCTCATGTGACTGCAGTCACATTTGATGCTTGTAGTTTGGATCTGAAGCATTCTGGTTGATTTGTTCCCTTTGCTCAGTCCTTCTGTGTGTTTTCATTCTTTTCCCTTTGTGACTGCCTAGAGGTTTGGCGGGGAGAAATTGCATTTCACGATACAAATCCGTTTCAGCGTCTTTCCTGTTTTTTAACAAGTTTTGAAATTGAATACATAAACAACGTTAACTGCATTGACTATAGTCTGTGGGGCACCTTAGTTTTTTTGTTAACAAGTCCTTTATTGATGTTTCAAACTGAGAAGCGTTACTTATGCCTGATTAATAAAATAATATATGACAAAATATAATTTCCCGATGAGCAAAGCTGACATTTCAGCACCGGTAACATTTTTAAACAGCAGGATGGCACAGAATTTAACTGATCCATGTGTAGCGCCAAGTACCAACCCTTTTAGGCACTTAAATACATCCCAAACACCGATTCGAAGGCAGCCGTCGTACTAAGGGCCTATGGGCTAATCGAACAATTTGCCGCAGTCCTCAACCACGCCCATGTCCAGGAGCGTCACTTGGTCACTAACAACAGGGGAGTGTCAGTTTCAGATTTCACAAAAATCACACTGGCACAAATGTTTAAATACAATTATCCAATGAGCAGTGTGAACGAGAGGGGCTTAAGGGGCAGCAGAAACGGAGAGGAATTCCCATTGGCAGGGGTACAAAGCGAGAGAAAGGCCATTAATTTGTGGAATAACCAACATTTTTGAAGTCTTTCCAAACAGAGGGAGAGTGTGTGTGTGTGCGTCTTTGTTTGTGTACGCAAAAATTCCTGGTGAAACCCTACAGGCAGCTCACCATACCCGACTGAAAGCACCAGTACCCAACTGCTTATCACAAAATACATTTATTAGGTGGGGTGTAACACTGCAAACACCCTCCCTGAAGCTATGCCCCTGCCCATGTCTTTAAGCCAATATTAATTTGCATTCTAGGATGTGTGAAATCTTGCCTAGAAAGGCAAAAATGAAACTATAATTTTTAGCATGCATAGAGTTCAGCGACGGCCCGTATAGGGCGTGTTACCGGGGCGGTGAGGTGGGGCAGAGGAGGGGCAGGGTGGGGGGGTTGCAAAATGCGGCATACGGCCGATTGCAGGTAAGTTACGAAAAAAATAAAGAAAACACATTTTGTTACGCGCGCTGCATCGCATTTGGCGATGCTGCGCGCGCAACGAAATTCGTTTTTTTTTTTTTCGTAACTTAAATAAATTCTTATAAAAGATAGGTACATTGAACATAGGAGCAAGGTGCTTGGAATCTATGAAGTGGGCATATAGAATCCAAAGGAGTAGTAATGAAGCTCAGTTTACTAATCTAGTTATTGTTAGCCCTGCATAGTACTGGTTGCTTTTTAGTCACTTCGGAGCAGCAGAAGAGCTGGTAATACACGGTTATATGAAGAGAAAAGAAACAAAGGGGGTTGGGGTGCAGTCGGGTGGGTGGAGCCCTTGTCTTATTTCATTTGATTGCGACCCTTGACCTATGAGCGATTCAGTTAGAAAGCAGTCTTGAAGTTCAGGGCAAGATTTACTAACCTTTTATGCAACGCACTGTGGCAAGGCAACGTACTGCGCTGCGTGAAAGGTTGATAGCAGAAATGCGGCATATCTACTAAGATATGGTGCACTTCAGGCAGCCTAGTGTCATCACGATGCAAGGGAGCCTGCGTTACATCGGTGCAACCCTACAAAATCAGGAGCTCCCTCTTTAGACCAGAAACAGCTGCGGGAAGCAGCTGCCCTTTCATAAAAGATAAACACCCACCCAGGGCCGGCTTTAGGGCAGTGCGACTGGTGCGGTCGCACTGGGCGCTGACCTGTGGAGGGGGGCGCTGTCTTTAGCAATATCTTATGATAGGAGAGATGAGGGGCACTTTTGCAGGTGGTAGGGAGAGAATACGAGGAGGCAGTCATGGGACGCGGTGGGCGCCAAAAGTAATTGTCGCACCAGGCGCCACCAGCGCTAAAGCCGGCCCTGCACCCACCAACCAACCTCCACAATTGGTATAAGCCCTCCAGGACCTTCAAGACCTCCTGATCTTACCAAGTTTCGGGGAACAAAGAACTGCCACCTCAGGGAGGACTGGCGGCTGTAAGATGGCGGCAAGAAAGAGTAGGATTTTGAGTGATGAAGATTGACAATTATAAATGGCACATACGGAAGTGCACTATTTAGAGTGCCTGTTTGCGCCTGAGAAATGCTGGTACTCTCCTATTAAATGTATTGCAGCAGTGCGGAGAGGTGGAGGTATGCACCATAGTAGCAACAGTGTGACAAACAAAAGTAGAGCCTGTCTCTCAAGTTGTTCGTTTTCTGCCAGACACTGACTCCACAAGCATCCTGGCCATTCGACCACAGCCTGTGCTAGTTCAGTCTCCCTTGCCAGACTTTGGGATGCGTTGTTTTTCTAATTATGAGCAAAGTATCAAACTCAGTTCTGTTCAGTTCATTAGTCTTTATTCGATTAAAAATCATAAAAGACACAGCATCAACAATATACAAAACCCACATCAATAAATTACATAAAAAGATATTAAATATTCCAAGTCTAATATAATAACAATAAAACAATACAAGCAATAGTCCACAACATTGAACCCGATAATAGATTTTAAGTCTGCAAAACTTCCTTCTTATGGCCCAACACGACGACCAAAACTTCGCCACAGCAACTACAATAACCTCCTTTGTGTCGCACTTAAAAATGCGCAGAGCTGTTTGCGCAGAACTTATACCTAACTGTTACACAGGGGCCTAATCCACTTCATACAGGGTATTCTATATGCTGGGCAAACAAATAGCACATGAGGAATAGTCTCTGGAATCCCTGGGCAACAGTGACAGGAAGTATCCATATTTAAACCCAGATTTTGACCCCAATTTTTGGTAAATGATTTTAATGGTAAACATCCGACTCTGTATTGATGGTACAACTTCCTCAAACTCATAAGTCCACAAACCTGTGCTTAGCCTACTAGAACACCACCACTGCCATTAACAGGATCCACATAATAAGCTCTGAAATAATACCTTGTTTCTTTTTAGAGAGCTAAATACAACACTTCTGTTGCTTCTATACTCTGCAAATAATGAGGCCTGGGTGGTGAACTCCCATCCATTCACAGAGTTTTCAGCACTCCGCGGAGCACACAAAGTTCCGTAAAAATCTGCTCTGTGATAAAAGAGAAGGAGAGTTTTGTACTCGCACGCCATTGTTAAGCTGGTGAGCGCGAGCGAGGAAAATCGAACGCTAGTCCGCCTTACAGCGAGATTTCTCAATGCGACCGCTCCCTTTGAGAAACCATCTGTTTGTGTTGAGGAAACTGCAGCTCGAGTAGAAAATCTACTCGTGCGGCAGAAAGAAGCAGCACACTCTTGTGCTGTGCATGGTGCAGCTCGCACTGATTTTCCAGCGTGGGAGTAACACCCGGCACTAAAAATCAGCACGAACGGCACGACCTAACGTAGTCTGCCACTTGTGGAACTCCGTGTAGCTCGGCAGAGCTCGAGGATCTCTGTGAACTCTGCCCAGCCTACAAATAATAGATTTTACTGTTACCCAATTTGTAGTACTAAATTTACCGACCTTGGAAGGACGGATGGCTGAGTCCGCCCTGCCAGAATTCAAAATCAAGGCCTGCAGATCAACACATTTTTCTCATGGTCGAGCCTTTACCTCACTGAGCCATTGCCATGGTTTAGCCCACAATGCAAAAGCATGATTCACAAACATTTTGGTTCCACTATGTTTGCGTTAGGTGCAGCAAAAATGCACTTATGATTGTTAGTTGCGCGTGCTCACTCTATCTTTCAGCACTAGTGATATTCTAAATCAGAAATTGCACTTACAATGCATAAACAAACACGAAGGAGGTTCCGTAATCATAAATTTAGGGGTGGGCCAAAAGTGATGTTCCAGAAGGGGCATGAAAGGTAGCCATTTTGTAGCCACTTAGCATCCACAAAGTTAGAATCTCCCACTGACATTCAATGGTTTTCACACTCAACTTGCACACCTAAAGTTAGCCCTAAAAAAGAATGGTGAAAAAATATCATCCACATAATTTATATAGATGTGCAGATAGGAGTTTCACCTCACCAAATTTGTTTTCCCACAGGGAAAAAGAAAAAAAACGATGATGTACATGCAAATTAAGTGACAGTATGATAGCAAATTTAATGCCAGTGGTTCATGGTTCTGCATATACCTAAAAATCAGTGATTAGCATCGATATCCAGGCAGGGCCGGCTTTAGCACTGGTGGCGCCCTGTGCGACAATCATTTTTGGCGCCCCCACACCCCATTGACCGCCACCTCGGATTCTCTCACTATCACTGGGCAAAGGTTCCCCTAATGTCTCTTCAATCATAAGTTATTGCTAAACACAGCGCCGCGCCTGCCTCCGCCGAGGTCAGCAACCCCTCCAAAGGTCAGCGCCCAGTGCGGCCGCACCAGTCGCACTGCCCTAAAGGAGCCCTGTGTCCAGGCATAGTTCTGGGGAGATTTGTGATGCCCTATTGTGTGGAAATCTGCTCCAATTACAGAGCCGACTCTACTATTTGCACATAGCTCCCTGTTGTCAAATATTTCGTGAATATGTTCCTATGCGATTGTCAGGCAGGTGTCTTGATAAAGTAATAACAAGTTAACCATCATTCTGTTTGCTGAGGGCATCAGGCGCGGAATCTGCTTTAATTACATTGAAAATGAAGAGAGTTCCTTTTATGATTCCTTCCTGACACACTCCCAGACTTGAAAACCTATTACAACTTTTTCACAAGGAGAGGACACCATCAACCAATCAAAACCACGCAGCTCTAAATGCCACTTTCTAAAATATAATTAAGGTATCGGTCTGAAGACATCATGTTTCGTGTAATTGAAAAGCACAGGAGTTCCCTGTTCAGTTTTTTCACTTGAATTAATGGTACAGACCTTTAACAGATGGCTAATAAGACATCGTTATTAATGGAAATATCCCACAAGATAAAACCCTACCGCGTGGCGGGAAAATGAAAGGAAATTAAACCATGTCTGCTAAGCCCAGCCTAATGGGACTCAAATTGAAAAGGCCGTCTGCATGTAACACCCCGAAGAGCGCGTTCACGGTGCAAATTGCACTCCTTCAATGAATTAAGGACACCTTCGAAATTTTAGCATTTCAAATTATGCCCTTTTTTAAAATAAACATATGGCCGCTGAGGTTGCGGCTGTACTTCCCGACTGTGTTGGACAATTATCATAGAAGGCCTTGTAAGCGTCCGACATTTTTTGAGGCGGGGGTCACCAGAAACAGGCTTAAAAGGAAACAAACTTTGGAAAAGCCAATATACCTCGCCCATGCGACAAATATGGGCTTTGACAATGTCTTCAAGTCATGATGAACAGCATCGTGGCTGAGCAGCATTGGTAAAAGTTAGAAAAAAGGCACTATGATGCGGCCAGCACTAGTCGCGTCATATGGCTTTTTAGGTCTCGCCTGACCCAGCGCATGCGCTGGTCTGGCGAGACTTATTGAGAGGGCTACAAAAGGTGTTACCAGGCCAGCCTAGAGCTACAGTGCATGTGCGCGGGTGCGCGCGCTCCGTTTTACCGCAATTACTTTCACTTTCGCGGCCGCAAGGCCGCTTTGATGTTGATCAAGATCACGCTCGCGATCACTTTCACTTTCGCGGCCGCACGGCCACTTGGCATAGCCAATAGGTCTCGCTGTTGGGACCTTATAAGTATTTAGTTACGCAACTGTTGCATGGCTAAACACTTATAAGGTCCCAAAGGCGAGACCTATTGGCTATGCCAATGCTTGTTTTCTTATGGCAGGTGGGTATGGGGCAACTTGGGCAACGGGGATGAAAGAACAAGCAACGGGTGGGTGGGAGGTGGGATGGAAGAAGCAACACGGACAATGGGAAGGTTGAAGAGAAGATACAACATGGCCAACAACAACAGTGTGAAAAGAAAGGAAACAAATAGTACCTCAATCGCAGTGCAAGCAGCGGAAGGACACGTATCAAAATGAAGCCAATCAGTACTTGCGAAGAAGAGGGACCCCCCTACTAATATCACAAGTTCCTGAGTCAGGGAAAAAAATCAATGTATAAGAACCTGAGGCAACTAAAATATTTTAATTCACAATCTTGTGTTTTGTTGAAAAAAGATAATAGAAAAAGGGCTCAAGAAATGCATACAGGGTGTATCACAAACATATTTTTATTATTTAGTTTTGAATTCTCATTATTAAATATACTGAAAGTATTAATAAGAAACACTATTAAGACAATATATTCTTCATAAAACACAAGCCACATGAAGATTTATTTAAAAGAAATCTTACCAACAGAATGAAACAATAACTGTTTAGTCTACTGAATATAATTTCAAAATCACTGTTCGTATGACAAAACCACTGCTGGATGTACTCTGCTGTTTAGGTGTGGGTGTGTATGACTGAATGTAGATGTGAAAGTAGTATTTGTGTGTGGTAAATTTCTCTGATTTTATATGAAGAATATAATTGTCTTAATAGTGTTTCTTATTAATACTTTCAGTATATTTACTTCAGTGTTAGTGGAAGTGAAGTGGCCCTGCTTATTTGGACAGGGTCTCACTGTGCGTCTTATTGACATCAACAAGAGGGCAGTTCAGCTGATTGGTGTCAAGTTTTTCCAACATGTCGGCTGATATTTGAGGGGAAGGTTTACTCAGCACTGACCCGCACAGAGTGTGGACACAATGCTTCTCTTCACACAGCCTAACATGTGGGCACACATTTGTGTGCTGTGTCCAGCCTTCAATGTGCTCTGCCTTGGCACAGTGTGGGGTGAATGTTTGCACAGCATTAGGACCAACAGAGGGGAGAGTTTTCTACAGAGCTGATCTGCACAGTGTGCAGGTTTAAGGTTGACACTTGTGATGCTTTTATATCTCTGTTGTCACTACGCTGTTCTGCACAAGTGTTACTACGCTGAGAACTTTGCTGACAGTTAGTGAGGGATCAATTTGTATGTCACTGCAATGATAAGATGATAAAACAAAAGTTATTGTAATGGGTAACTCAACATTGAAGGAAACAATTACGTTGGCTAAATGTATTGAAACCTCACAGTTATCAGCCAAAGAACTGGAGAGTAATGAGCCAGTAGCTGTAGTTAAAATGAAGGGTGGTAAAGATGGGAAGGACAAGTAACAGGTAGAAAAACACACATTTTGTTTTGACAAACCCAATCAAGTTTTTTCTCAGCAGAATATTTGTTTCAGTTGTGGGATATCGTACACATGTGAAAAGAGGCAAACAGTGTCCAGCAAAATATGTAACTTGTAGGTTGTACAACAGGCAGGGTCACTTTGCGAAGATTTACCAATCTCCCAAAGCAAAACAAAAGTCATCAGTCAAATGTATTACTGATAATGATATTCAAGAGAAGGATGATGTAAGTATCAGCAAAGATCTAAGAAAAATGGTCATGGTTGTACAAAGTGAGGAGGTAAAAGTGGTCAATCTGGAGATGTGTGTGGATCCATATCTGGAGATCATGGTTTTTGACAAAAGGTTTAGACTACTGATGGATTCTGGGGCACGTATCACCATGATCACCCAAGACCTGTGTGACAGTGTATGGCCTACTATACAGCTATTATGCCCTGACTGGAGAGCGGTGCCTTATGAAGGGATGTAATATAAATGTGTGTGGCTACATTAAGGACACATTGGGGTTCAAAGGTCGAGGAATAGATAGAAAGGTTTATGTAGCCCACAAGGGATTTAACATTTTAGGGTGGTTCCACCAGGTCTTATTTGGAATGATTCTCAGACCAGGGGCAAGAAAGCAGGTGTTGGCTGTTAGAGACAACTTAGATTTGGAAAACATCATGAATAGGTATCCTCATGTATTCTCAGGAGACTTAGGGGAAGTCCAGGATTACAATCACAATATAATAGTGAAGGAAGGAGCACAACCCGTGAAACTTAAACTTTGAAATGTTCCTTTCAGTACACCGAAAGATTTGGAGAAAATGTTAGACTCTTTGGCCAAACAGGGATAATCAAGCCCATCTATTTTTCCTTGTGGTTAAATCTCATGGTGGTTGCTTGCAAGCAAAGTGCTGAACTGAGGGTTTGTGTGGACCTGCACTGTCTCAATGAAGAAATCTGGATGGAATTGCATCCCTCACCCAACATCAATGAACTATTGGATAGCTTAAAGGATGCCAGGGTTTTCACAGTTAGACCTGGCTACAGCGTACCACCAAATCAAGCTGGAAACAGAATCTAGGCATTTAACAGCATTCATCTTTCCTTTAGGTACATATCAGTGCTGCTGCATGCCATTCTGGCTTGCCTCTGCAGCCTCAGTCTTTCAGTGGGTGATGGTTAACATGCTGAAGGGTGTCAAGGGGTTGTCTGTATTTCATGATGAGGTGCTAAGATTTGCACCATATAGACAAACACATGATGTAATTCTTGAGCAGGTGTTGAATAGATCCAAATTAAGGATTCTGAGTTAAGAAGGGATACGTGTGTATTCCTCACTGGTAAGGTTGAGTACTTGGGGCATTTGGTTACCAGCAATGACATTACATCAAAATCAGGTCTAGCTGACAGTATAAACCAGACCAAACTCCCTGTAGACAAGGCTGGCCTTAAATTATTTTTAGGCCTGTGTGAATTTAAATCACGGTTTATACAGAACTGTGCCACTTAATTGAGACGTTTGTCACATGTTATCGTGAAGGGGGTTACTTTTGAGTGGGATGCGGAATTCCAAGAGGTGTTTCATTGGGATAAAGGTCAACTGGTGTCACCCAAAGTGCTGAAATTTTAAGATGCCGAGTTGCAGTGTGTTTTAACTGTTGATGCCAGCGATTTTGGTATAAGAGCGGTACTCAGTCAAGAAGATGATGGAGATATAAGAGCTATTGGTTATACTTCAGATGAAGAAAAACAGTATTTGGTAATCAAAAAAGAACTGTTAGCCTACTGATGGGCAGTAATGAAGTTTAGATATTATATTTGGGGAAGGAAGTTTAAAATTCAAACGGATCATAAACCTTTAATTTTCATTTTAATTTGAAGAAATGCTAGAGGTTTTTTGCCACGCATTGCTAGGTTATCATCTAAGCTGCTGCAATTTGCTTTTGTCCCAGAGTATATCCCAGGTAGTAATAATGACAGTGATGACTATTTGTAGCACTCCTCTGAGCGTGTTAAAAAATATGTTGGTGGAGGTGATGAGGACGAGGAAGATTGCTTAGTAGCAGCTGTACATTTACCGCAGATGTGTGCTATTTCTGAGCAAGATAGGCGGAAAGCTGTTGAAGAGGATTCTTCAATGGGGTCAGTCATGTAATACGTGGCGTCAGGGTGGCCAACAGAGAGGAATCTCAGCTTTGAGTTGAAGACTGATAAAAATAGCAGAAGATTTGTGGGAAGAAGATGGATTGTTGATGAGAGCTTAAAAATTAGTACCACCTGTAGTCTTGAGGAATGCCATCATAATCTGTGCTCATGAGGATCATTTAGGGGATATTATGATAAAATAAATGTATGAGGTTGCCTTTCTGGGGGCCCTCCATTGACAAAGAAATTGACAAAGTAGTCAAGGAATGTGTTGTATGGGCATGTTGTGATAAAACCTTGAGGCTGCACATGCCTCCTTTGTGTCTAATAGATTTACCCTCTGCAAATTGGGAAAAGAAAGGAATTGACATTGTGCTACCATTTAATGCATTGGCATCTTCTTCTAAGTTTGCATTGGTCATGACGGATTTTTACACCAAATGGCCGTAGGTAAAATTTGCAGCAGAAGTTACATTGGGAGTGGTTGTTGAATTTCTGAAGGATGTATTTTTAAAGGAAGGTTTCCCAGTCCACTGGTGTCTGATAATGGTACACAGTGTTTTTTCGAGTGAGGTGGAAAGTTTCTTGTAAACTAGTGGTGTTAAACATTTTAAAAGCTCGCTGTATCATCCCCAAACCAATGGCCTGGTTGAGAAGATGAACAGGGTGGTGGGAGAGTGTATACAGTGGGCTGTGGCCATCACCTGATTGGTGACCAATGCGGTTAGGGACATGTTTTGGTTCTACAGCACAACTCCACATGCATCTACTGATGTGTCACCATTTCAACTGTTGCGTGGTCAGAGAGCCACCACAAGTTCTGCTCTGTTTGGATGAGCAAATGAATCAAGCAGGGTAAGTGGACAGATGAATGTGTAAAGAAACCTGTAGAAGTTGTACCTGAAAAGAAAAATAAATACTTTGATGAGAAGAATAAAGTCAAGGACTTTGAAAATGAGGTTGGTGTTGCGGTACGGGTTAAGAAACCTATACATGTAAAGAAAGAGGGGTCCAAGTTTGGTCCACCTGTCAGAGATTTGGAAGTGAAAGCAATAGTGTGTGGAAAGAAGATGGTAAATGGTGGAATATCTGCTGGTTGGTTAAAGTGGGATGTGGAGAAGGGAAGAGTGGAAGCGATGATGAGTGTCGTGAAGAAATGCAGATGGTGAAAGATGGTGGAAGTGTGAGATGCAGTAGTAGAGTAAAGAAAGTACCTTTTCGCTTTAGAGAGTGATTTAGGGGTTCTACCTAGCTTGTATGTCATTCAGAGAGTTTGTCATTTTGTGAGAAGTTTTAATGCTTGGTGAAGTTAACTGCTTTTGTTATATCTAATTCTTTTTTCATATTCGAACTTATATATATGAAGAGAAATGTTATTTATATGAGTCTTTTCCCATATTGTTTATTAGTCATTTTGTTGGAACATCATTATAGGGACTTTTGCTTTTGTTCTTTCCCTTTATGTTCACCTTTTGTTCTTTTCCTTTCAGTACAAGTTGTCAATTGCTTTGTTGTGTTGTTATTTAAAGGGAAACCCATGTAGTGCTTTATGCTAGAGTGCTGAGAGTGGAACCTTGACATGTGACAATTCCATGTTCTCAAGGAGAATGTTTAGGTGAAAGTTGGAAAGGGTTGCTGCCAGGTATGTGTCTCTGGTGGCTCACGGAACAACGTTACAATAAATGGCTTTTACAATAAATGGCTTCTTATGAAGAAGCCTACCATGTCTTCATTCCTCACCTGTAACATATTTAACCCTTAACATTCCTTGATTTAAATGTGCCACTGGATAAAAGCGTGTATACATTGCATAACAAATATTTCATTTGCAAGGGAATCGCTACCTTTCTTAAATATTCCACAAAATCCACAATATCATTCATTATAGTTACAGATTAGCATGGACAATTAGAATCTTTGCGGGATGTCCAATGTAGTTTGAGTATTTGTAGATCAGCTACTTCAAATTCGTGAATCTTTAGACAAAGTCAAAATAATTCAGAGGGAACTGACCAGATCCAGATAAAATGCTACAATTTGAAGGGAATACCTATGCCTTCCTATAGAGACTGCTGCACCCGCTGTAAAGACAAGAGCAGTCATCTGATCTGTCTGATCCCATCCATCATCATGAAGAGCAGGTCTAAAGCAGACAAAACACAAATCAACTCACAACTAGCACTTCACAAGCACTTGCTGCAGTTCAGAGCATGTCTGAAGAGTCAGGTTTTTATTATGCATTGATTTCTACACAGCGTGTTGACTTGGCAGAGTGGCACTCCCAAAGGAGTGCTGCTCTATCAGAATGCTGATAGAGGGAATAATGGGCAGAATTCACATTTTCATCTCCCTTGTAAATCATGTTACTGGACCATTGGAGAAATGTGCTGTTTACACCCAAATATGTTGTTAGGTTTGTTATGTGAAATAGACGAAATATCAGAAATATTCAAAAAAGATGAATGCTGTGGCATTGTTGCATGTGCAAGTATGTTTGTCCCCTGATAGGTTGCATCAGAAACATTACTTCTTCAGGGGCCACAATAAAATGTGCCAATGATACTAATTGTCCTACAACTAAATGAGCATCAAAGGCTTTGCTTTGGAAAACCTGTGGTACTACCACCACTGCCACCCGTCCGCAGTGTCAAGTCCCCCTGAAGGTGGTTCATCATGAAGTGAAAAAATCAAATCGCAGTATACTGTTCTAAAGAGATTCAGCCCCGAAATGTTATCCCTAACTGAATGCAGGTTCCCTGAGAAGCATGTGCCTTTGAGAACAGTTGCCCTCACTCACCCGAAGGTGACATGCAAGTGCCCTCTGGTGTGGCCCGCCAGGCATTGCAGTGTCGGCCTGGCTAGGAGCCCTGTCCTATGATGAAGCATGTCACCTTCAGGTGAGTGAGGGCAACTGTTCTGAAAGGCGCATGCTTCTCCAGGTACCTGCATTCAGTTAGGGATAATATCTCTGGGGCTGAATCTCTTTGGAACAGTATACTGTGTTTTGACTTTGGTTCATTTGGGGAGAGTGTATACTGGACCCTTAATCTCCTCGTCCTCCTTTGTGATATATATTATTTCACCCCTCAGCTTCATATAGTTCGAGAGAGTACTTCACAGCTCTATTGCGCCCCCGTATTTCTCAAGGTAAAAGCACGGTAGGAGGTCAATAGGTTAATGTCAATCAGTGGTAGCCATTGTGTTTGGGCCTGTGCAGTGTCACGGCGCTTAGGGCCACACCAGATTTTCCAAGTCTTCTATGTGACTCCAAAAATAACTGGGTGCGCCAGTGCTTAATTTGTAAAAAAGAAATAGTGCAGTAGCCGAAAGTTTAGCCTTGGAACCCACCGCAAGTGCTGCTGAATGCCAGATTTTAGTGAGTGGCAAGGCTGCCTAGGTTTGATTCCAAGGTACGTCCCTTCTTCTACCACCCTGCATTTAACAATTTATTTGTCTTACTTTTGCAGGTTTTCCTGTATTCTCCCTTTGACACAATTTTCCTATCTTTCTCGTCCCCCTTCCGTCTTCAGTTATTGCCTTTCTCTCTCTTGTTCAGGGTCTAAGTCGTATAATGAAAAATATGTCTCGGTCTCCAGAAATGAGTCTCAGTTCCCACCACCAGGACTATTAAGCACTGCAGATGGCATACTCCTAGAAATAAAATCATACTAAGGGGCCATCAGATGTAGGACATCGAGACATAGCGGTAGCTTCGTGTGGAGCTCATCAGCATGAAAGTGAGCCAGATCCCCAGTGGAGGACATCGATTGGTGAGCGCAGTGGGTAGGACGGGTGCTGATTCACAGGTGGAAGAGTACCCCGAGCACTAACATTCCATTTCTTCTTGTGCAACCCCCCCAGTAGATTCTTGGTCACTACACGTTCATAAGAGAGTACCCTTTCTGTATCATTTTGATCATATACGAATTCAATCTTCAACACCATTATGAAATCTGAAGTAGATATCAAAGTGTGTATAGTTAACTGAATGCCACTAAACCTACTCAAACAGAGTTATGTTGGATATTTCAGCAAATATGTATTGGGACAGGGGACAAAAAACACCCCAATTGAGCACTCAGACCGAATTGTGTCACTAGGGACAACCATACAGATATAATCCTAAACTGTACTCATGTTCAGTTTCAAAGTTTATGGCACCCTAAAGGAACCATGTAATAGGTGCATTTCATTTTCTCAGGAATTAAAAAAGACACAATATATTTAACTTGCTCATCGTATAAAAGTGATGTTTTGCATTTTTTTTTTAAAAAGCACACTAATTATGCTTAAAATATGCAAAGGTTCTTAAATGTGATAATTTGTCCAATTGTCAAATGTAGTAGGTTCCAGATCTTCTTGCAGTGTTTTCTTTTTCCATGGCCAATTAGATTGCTTCGGTTGCTGCTAGCTTCTGTGCTATATCTGGCAATGCTGCTTCGGCATGATTTTGCAGGTAATTGTGGAGAGCCGTGTGACCATTTACTGTAGCCTGGTATTCACTTTCACAATCTTATAGTTTCTGTAATGCTTGGGCGGCCACACAATAAATGACTTGGAAGTCTGAATCTCAAGCAGTTTCCCCGTCCGTCCATTTAGTGCTTGTAAATAACCATAGCTCTGCTGGAATGACTGATGAAATGTTGCAAATATTACATGCATCAGGTCTTTTTCGGCAGGCAGATGACTTAAAGAAAATGCATAGGAGGGTGCTTCTGAACGATATTAACCTGCACTGTTGTGTATCAGCAACTGTAGTTAGTTTCATATCTCCTGAATGTCCTGCCTCTTCAACAGTGTTCCACGAGGGTTATGCTAACTTCTTAGTTGTTAGGACAAGGTTCAGGGTTCTTTTAACTTCTCATTGCTATGAGGGGGTTCGAGGTTCTTTTAACTTCTCGGCTGTTATGATAGGGTTCAGGGTTCTTTTAACTTCTCAGTTGTTATGATAGGGTTCAGGGTTCTTCTAACTTCTCGGCTGTTATGATAGGGTTCAGGGTTCTTTTAACTTCTCAGTTGTTATGATAGGGTTCAGGGTTCTTCTAACTTCTCGGCTGTTATGATAGGGTTCAGGGTTCTTTTAACTTCTCATTGCTATGAGGGGGTTCGAGGTTCTTTTAACTTCTCGGCTGTTAGGATAGGGTTCAGGGTTCATTTAACTTCTCAGCTGTTATGATAGGGTTCAGGGTTCTTCTAACTTCTCGGCTGTTATGATAGGGTTCAGGGTTCATTTAACTTCTCGGCTGTTATGATAGGGTTCAGGGTTCTTCTAACTTCTCGGCTGTTATGATAGGGTTCAGGGTTCTTTTAACTTCTCAGTTGTTATGATAGGTTTCAGGGTTCTTCTAACTTCTCGGCTGTTATGATAGGGTTCAGGGTTCTTTTAACTTCTCAGTTGCTATGATAGGTTTCAGGGTTCTTCTAACTTCTCGGCTGTTATGATAGGGTTCAGGGTTCTTCTAACTTCTCGGCTGTTATGATAGGGTTCAGGGTTCTTATAACTTTTTGGTTGTAATGACAGGATTCGGGTTCTGTTGACTTCTCAGTAGTTATGCTAGAGTTCAGGTTCCTTTTAACTTCTCAGTTGTTATGATAGGGTTCAGGTTCCTTTTAACTTCTCAGTTGTTATGATAGGATTCAGGGTTCTTCTAACTTCTCATTGGTGTGAGAGTGTTCATGGTTCTTTTAATGTCTCGGTTGTTAAGAGGAGTTCAGGGTTCTTTTAACATATCGTTTCTATGAGAGGGTTGAGGGTTCTTTTGACTTTTGACTGTTATGATGGGGTTCAAGACTCTTTTAACTTCTCGGTTGTTATGAGAGGGTTAAAGGTTCTTTTAACTTCTTGGTTGTAATCACAGGATTCAGGTTCTGTTAACTTCTCAGAAGTTATGATAGAGTTCAGGGTTCTTTTAACTTCTCAGTTGTTATGATAGGGTTCAGGGTTCTTCTAACTTCTTGGTTGTTATGCTAGGGTTTGGGGTTCTTTTAACTTCTTGGTTGTTATGATAGGCTTGGGTGCTTTCAACTTCTCAATTGTTATGCCAATGTTTGGGGTGTTTTTAACTTCTCGGTTGTTATGATTGGGTTTGCGGTGCTTTTAACTTCTCAGTTGTCATGATAGGGTGGAGGGTTCTTTTAACTCTTGGTTGTTATGATAGAGTTTGGGGCTCTTTCAACTTCTTGGTTGTTATGATAGTGCTTGGGTGCTTTTAACTTCTCAGTTGTTATGCTAATGTTTGGGGTGTTTTTAACTTCTCGACGTTATGATTGGGTTTGCGGTGCTTTTAACTTCTGAGTTGTCATGATAGGGTGGAGGGTTCTTTTAACTCTTGGTTGTTATGATAGAGTTTGGGGCTCTTTCAACTTCTCAGTTGTTATGATAGGTTTCAGAGTTCTTCAAACTTCTTGATTGTTACGATAGGCTTCAGGATTCTTTTAGCTTCTCGTTGTTATGAGGGGGGTCAGGGTTCCTTTAACTTCTCAGTTGTGATGATAGAATTTAATTTAGGTGTTTGGGCCTATTATGTGCAACCTTCATATGGCTGGGAGGATAGTTCGGCTTTCAGAAAAAGCAGCAGTGGTGGCTCCTCCACTAAGGCGGAGGAGCATCGCCCCACTGTTGCTAAGCAGTGAAAGAAACAACAAATACAATGATAATAACTCAAGGTTATTATCATTGTATTTGTTCCTGCTGAACAGCTTTGCCAGGCGGGTGGGCTGCTCTGCTCTCAGAGCAGGGGAGGAGTGGTTTGCCCACTCCAAGTGCGCAATGACTGTTTGGCCGGCCCTCTGGGGCCATCCAAAACAGTCATGCGCACTTTGCATGTTCTCCATGCAGGCTGCAATGCAGCCTGCATGGAGAACATGCCCAGACCCCAATCCCTGGCTCAACGCCGATCCATGGCACTCAGGCCAATCACAACGCTGCATTGCAGCGTTGTGATTGGCTTAGGGGCGGAAGTCTGGCTGCTTCCTATTCCAGCCCCGGAGAGGAGAGACTGAGATGATGTGTGGGAGAGCGGCAAGAAGGTAAGTCTTTTTACATTTTTTTTACATCATCCCTTACACTCTCCCCCCGCATGCCCCGCCACTCCAGATCCGTGTTGGCCACTACTGAAAAGCAGGCAATGAGGTTTATTTACAGTTTTTTTATAGCACAAAACGAGTCCAATGACATTAGAGCGCTTTACAACAGAGCCAATTTACTTCACAATTTTATTGTCTTTTTGGGCATGGGGTAATTCAGGGATTTGCGCAGAAGAACAATTTATTGAGCAAAAACCAAAGCTGAGATTTGAACCTGGTTCCCATGTTCCAAAGGGAGCAGCTCTAGCCAGTATTCCACATTTCCTCCATTGCCTTCCATTCAGAAAACGATAATCTCTCCATTGAGGGTTGCACAAGCATGGACCATACACTGGCACTAATCGTAGGTGCATGACTGAACAGCGTCACACATTTTGAACAAAATTCTAATAGAAACCCATAACTCAATGGGACCTTAGAAAGTATACTAGGTGAATTAATATTACTTTTTATTTCAAGTGGGTAATATATTTATACCTCACCAGGTACAGTTTGGTATCAATGATGTAATTTCAGGTGTCATTAGGGCTGTTATCAATGCAGTCACTGAACATGTCATGAGTGATGTAATATGCGAGGTAATAAGCACTGCATGGCAAGGAAGCGAGTTATAGTTACTTTAGGGCATGAGCTATAGTTACTGTAGATAACTCTAGCTGGTAAATCTCAGTGGTTTTGTTAGTTTCAAATGTTATGTTTTAACTGACATTTTCACCTAGCTATAATGTCACTTTAACCTTTGTTTATTTCAGTGAATTTCTATGTTTTATTTAACATAAAGTAAGATCTCCAATGTGATGTGCGGTGTGGGGTTGGCAGCAGGGCCTAGCCTGTGGCCAGGCCCTGTGCACAAACCACATTTTTCTTGTTTTTGTGTGCTGCAGATCCGCAGATCTGCAGTGAATTTCCAGGGGTGTCTTACTGAGCATTGTGGTGGATCCGGGGTACCCCCAAAAACAAATGTTTTTAAACTTGACCCAGGTACCTCCACATAAAGCCCAGGAGGGTTAGGGTACCCCTTCCCTATCCCTTATATCTAATGTGGGTTTATTTTTTAGGACTTGGAGACTGAGTCCCGAGTCCTAAGATGGCGGCTGCAACTTTACCTTTAGGTTGCAGTCAGCCAATCACAATGCGTTGTTGAGCTTGTGGATCCACAAGTCTGTTGCGAACTTCACGGACCCTTTGCAGCGTTAAATATACATAAATATTGAGCAACAGTTTCTCAAAAACGATTGAACGGATTCACACAAAATCACTGAAGGCTAGATTACGAGTCTGGCTATCCTCGGACTGTCAGATTTATGGAGGCATGACGGTCCAGCCACCACCGCACTGGCGGTCTGACCACTCCATTATGAGTTGGGGGGCGGAACAACCCTGGGACCGCCGCCAGGGAAACGCTTTTCCTTGGTGGTTTTGCGGCACTCAGAGACCGCCTTATGGTTGGCAGGCCAATGGATATTAGGAGTTTCCTCTCCGCCGGCAGTGTCCTGGAGGTTCCTCCTCCATAAACACTGTGGTGGAGAGGAATCAAGGGGCTCTACAGGGGGCCTATGCCCCCCTGTGTGCATGCGCACCAGTTCTTGCATGGTGTGGACTTTCGAGCCTATGTCGTACAGGAACCTTGATGTGCAGTCCCATTGTGGTGCCTTTTTCACCGCTGCCTTTGAAAGAGGCAGAGCAGTGGGACCGCCACGCTGCCCGCCCGCCTGCCAGACCACTTTTAAATCGTAATTGGGCAGTTAGGCGGATGATGGCGAGTCTCGGCAGTGGTGGGGCATAGTGGTGGCGACATACCACCCGCTCCTGCACCACCGAAACTCATAATCTGCCCCTATGAGTATGCTTTGTTGATCAAGTTCTAGCTTTCTGCCAAATTTGATGTAATTTCATTCAGTCTTTTTGGCTGTGGCTGTGCCTAAAATTCCTAAAACTGTGTAATATGGTCCTCCAATATTACCATTGCGGGGTTCTGGTGACATTGACAGCTCTGTGAACAAGGGATAAGTGGTTTGTATATGTCACCAGAACTCCTAGAACTCCTTATTCTAAGTTCGCCAGCCTTCCTAGCAGGCAGAGTTCTTAAAAAAAGCAGAGTAACCCATTTTATCCTTCATGCGCCTCACAAACAAATATGATTGTTACTTGTGCAAAGAAAAGTTAGTATTGGCTTTGCATTAAGGTAACCTGCAAACATAGTTTAGAGAAGAACGGATGGCAACAAATTATAACAGTTTAAAGAATAGAAAGAAAAGAGCAAAGACAAATTAAAGTTTGGCCCACAGTCCTCTGCACTAAAGCACTTCTTGTTCGTCAGATGTGCACAGGTTATCAGGCAAAATGTTTCTACTCATAAAGCAAGAGAACCAGTGGATAAAGATGGCTGACCCACTACCCCTTGCAGTGATAGATGTAAAATGTGACTGATAGTTGAACTGAGCAAATGATGAAGAGGTCTGACCCAAAAGCCTCCTTTGTTTGAATTTTCTATTTAGGTTTTTTTATTACATGAGGCTTGTGTCCCTAGATCAGACCTAAACATATTCCTTTCATTGTGTGTGCCTGCTTGAGGTGATATATTGGTGGTGAAGTTCTTTGCATTCATTCTCTCAATGCCAAGAAACAGAAGTTCTGGAATCTATTGAATGGTACAAACTTAAATGCTGAAAATAAGAGGCTTTTCAGGCTAAAGCACCCCAACTTGAGGGCATTTTGGCTCCCACTATAACCCTCTCTTTCTGCTACCAGACCGGCCCTACTTCTGTGTTTGCAATTTTATAGCAATCCATTTTGAGATAAAAAAAACAAAAGGTTCTTGTCAATGGTTTCAGCAGAGTCCTGACAGGAGCAATTTAATGGTTTTTTGCTGTTGATTGATTTGGAAGTCTGACAAGAACCAAAGTGGTTTGTCTCAGGCCAAGGCTGTATGTTTTTCTCTGTTGTCATGGAAGTCACAGAAGCCATGAGTTTGGAATTCTTATGTCCCCGTAGCAAGATTTATTTCAAAATGTGACGTCTCCCTAGAGTATACTAAAAATTCCACGGTTTGTATGTGTGACTTTGCATGTCCCTGATTGTCAAGTGTGTGTTTGCGTGATGCACATGCCTGCAGTCAGTGGCGGCCAGCATGACTCGCATTGGGGGTGGGCGCGGTGAAGGGTAAGGAGGGGCATGGGGGAGTGCGAGGTAAAACAAAACAATTGTAAAAAAATGATACACTTACCTTACTGTCGGGTCCCGCCGCAGCATCTCTGCTCCTTGCTCCTGCTCTCCTCGTGGGACAGGAAGCCAGGAAGGACAGCCTGGCTCCTCTGACCAATCACAACGCTGCAGTGCAACATTGTGATTGGTAAGTACCCTGTCTTCCCTGACCAATACCAACGCTGCAATGCAGCACTGTATCTGGTTTTGAGTGTCCTGGTTCTAAGCTCAATCAGGGAATGGGGACCTGGGCTTGTTCTCTGCGCAGGCTGTAATGCAGCCTGCATGGAGAAAGGGGAAAATGCACATGACTGGTTTGGGCAGCCCGAGAGGGCTGACCAAATAGTCATTGTGCACTTAGGAGTGGGTAAACCACTCCTGCTCTGCTCTGTGAGCAGAGCAGCCCTGCCCACCCATCCCCACCCGCAAAGGGAACATAAAATGATAATAACTGAAAGTTATTTTCATTTTATATTTCCTTTCCTTTACACTGCTCAAAAACAGTGGGGCAATGCTCCTCCGCCATAGTGGAGGAGCCGCTACTGCCAGTAGTTGTAGGGCTTTCGGTGACATTACCTTCGCTTGACTGGAGAGAGCAGTGCATGTGCTTAGCAACAAAATGGATAAGAGCGGTTCATTGTGTGGTAGAAATACCACAGTTAGGATGCAAAAAGAAATAATGAAATATTATAACAAATGGCCAACCCCACTCCGCACACGGCGATGGACATCTTACTTCATTAATCTGCAAATATTATCCAAACAGAGGTAACATGATACCCTGGCCGCGGAAAGCATTTTGAAAAGTTGTCTACCCTTCTATTCAAGCTTTGTTTCAAAGCAAAAATATGGGGGGGTCAATTAGACCCTGCAGGTGGCCTGCCACCCACCAGGTCAGGGGAGGATATAGCCTCGGCTCCCCTGGCAGAGGACAGTCTGACATTTGTAGAGGTGTCCTCGATCTTTGTGCTTTTAGCAGAGCTGCAGCTGAAGTGGCTGAATTGAAGACACTGAAGCTTTGCTGCGCAGCCGATATGTTTGGCGTGAAGGAGTGTGAACTGAAACAAAAAACAGGGTCAGACTGGGAACCCAAAGCAGCCCTGGCAATTTTAACGGACCAGCCCCACGGCTCCCTTTGTTACTGGGGGGTGATATAACAGCAACACTGCAAAACAGGCTGAGTAACAAAAAACGGCCATCGCCGCTGCAAAACCGGCCCCCACCCTTCAAGCCCCCCTGGGAAACGCCCCCTGGCAAAAAAAAAAACATGAAATAAAATGAAATTAAATTAAATGAAAATGGCACTTATAAAGCGCATGGCTACCCTAAGGCCTCCCAGCGCCTAATGGGCCTACTGTGCTGAGATGTATCTACCTACACGAGGGCCACTGTGCCTTTTCTATACCCAGGACCATCAAGTAAGTAGAGAAGGGCAACCGTCAGTCTGGCCTGAGGGGCTTGTGGCAAACCGGCCATCGGGTCAGAGGTTCACGCTAGCAGCGCCTGGGAGTGAGTCTCCATCCTTCCCTCTCTGAATACAGCTGAGAACTGCAGGACGGGGGCACCGCTGATTTCTGCCGGTGCTCCTGCTGCACAAACTCTAAAAGAAGATCATATTTTTGTTTTAACAACAACTTTTGAAGTCTACTCATGGCCACGTCCATGTTCCACATTCTTTTCTGATGCAAGTGAACCTGTGCCCAGGGCTGGCTTTAGGGCAGTGCGACTGGTGCGGCTGCACTGGGCGCTGACCTGTGGAGGGGGGCGCTGTGACCTCAGGGGTGCGCTGTGATTAGCACTATTTTATGATAGGAGAGATGAGGGGCACTTTTGCAGGTGGTAGTGAGAGAATCCGAGGAGGCGGTCATGGGACGTGGGGGCGCCAAAAGTGATTGTTGCACAAGGCGTCACGAGCGCTAAAGCAGGCCCTGCCTGTGCCGTTTGAGCCTTTTTTTGTGTACAGTTTTATATAGTACGAACTCGACCCGAAGGTATCAGAGCGCTTTACATGAGCACCAGTTGCTTTACAGACGGACACATTCATTTTTAGGCACGGGGAGATTAAGTTATTTGCCCAGAATCACAGGATGCTCGAGCCTCCCGCAAGACTCAAACCTTGTTCCCCAGCTTCAAAGTCGGCCGCTCTAGCCGTTAAGCTACATCCTCTCCGTTTCATAGGAAGCATAACAGCCTGGGGCTAAAAGATCTACTGGTCCATCTGCTTACATTACGAAATCAGATATGGGGCGATGAAGCATTTTCAGGAATGGTTTAGGGCTCTTTCCAAGAAGTTTGGAGGGGGCACATCTGTGCACTTGTGTTGATTCCGCCAACTTACAGGCTGCAACGTTTTTGCGGGGTTTGCCTGCAGGCGTCTCTGATACCAGCTAAAGTTGTATGGATATTGAAGTGCTCTTCATTGTAAAAAGAATGTGGTGCTGTAGAAAGGGGGGTGCGGTGGGTGCGGGCCGCCCCGGGTGTCATCACTGAGGGGGGTGACAAAATGGCACAAATATGTGTTTTAAACACATATTTTTGCCATTTTGTCAAGCCGGGGGCGACAAGAAATTTTCCACACTGGGTACCACCTGACCTTGCTACACCACTGCTGTGTGTAGCAATAACACACACAAGTACCTCAAAAGGAATGCAAATGCCTTGCCTGTTTCAAAAGCTCGGGCTATAGAGGGTGAAACATTTCCTCCTTCAGGATTACTCCAAAGTTTGGAGCATATTTCTGACTTTGTTGAGGTTCACAAAGGCTCCCCCCATAATTAGTATAGGTAACCTCTGCCCGCTGTAGATTTCCTTCAGCACTCCATAAAGGGCACATATGCAGAATTTGCACTAGTTCCAAAATTGCCTTTTTTTTTTTTTTTTTTAGCATTTTGCTTTATTTTGCACATTTTGCTTTTTTTCCTTCATTGGGTTTTTGCTTCTCACCTATTGAGGACCCCCTTCCCCAACAGTCACATTAAATCTAGGGGTGTCCACTCCCCAGTCCCACACCGGATACACACGTATTCTTGCATGTGAGTGTAATACATTTATACGCATTTTCAATTTAGGAAATTAACTGCAAGGAGTATGTGAATACCCCATATGTGACTCATATTATTTTGCAGCTGGAATGGGCATGACAGGCACGTAGATGAGTGAGTGAATAAGTGAATGGGTGAGTGAATGGATGAGTGAATGAGCGAACAAGTGGGTGAATGTCTGGGTGACTGAACGGACGAGAGAGTAAATGTGTGAGTGAACAGCCCAGTGAGTGGATATGTGAATGAATGAGTGACTGAGGGAGTGAGTGGATGAGTTAATGAGTGAATGATTGAGTGAGTGGATGAGTGTAGAGTGAGTGAATAGGAGAGTGCATGAACAAGTGAGTGAGTGAGAAAACAAGTGAGTGAGTGAGTGAGCCAACACGTGGGTGAGTGAGTGAATAAGTGAATAAGTGGGTGAGTGAGTGAGTGAGTGTGCAAACAACTGGGTGAGTGGATGAGTGAGTGGATAACTGAATGAATGAATGAATGAGCACACCAGGGAGTGAATGGGTGAGTGAATGAGTGAAAGATTGAGTGGTTGGTTGGTTGAGCGGAGGAGTAATTGACTGAGTGAGCCAAGAAGTGAGTGAGTGAACAAAGGACTGAGAGATTTCTTACATTAGTTAAGCACAAATTGTGAGTTTGACATTCTATAGGTCTATTCAGCTTATGATCGGTGAGCACAATTCAGAGAAAACAAAAAAAATGTGTTGGAATACCTGGAATGGCACACATAGATCAGTTTTAAGACGGTTCTAGTACTCTTAATGCTTTCTATTTGTTGGCAAAGATCAAAAAACATATTTCCGCTATGTGCATTTATCGGTTCGGGAACACAAGAAGAATCATTGTTCACGAATCATGATTTGTAAGTTATGAAACGGTTCGAGCAATGATGTATGTTTTTCAATTTTCTATTCAGCTTTTTTTTTTACATGTACAATTTGTTTATTTTCGGCATGCATCGTTTGTCAAAAGTTGCTTGCTATGAAAATCTGTTTCTTTTTTCTTTATAAATGATGCAAGATGCCGCCGACGAGCCCATGAATTTACTACGGAGAAACAGAAGCGAAGGCATCTGATATTAGTTTTAGATTGTCACACTTCGAGGTGTGCAATCAGGCTTTAAATCAGGATCAAATGCTATGGAACCCGGCTCCTGGGGGCGGGGGCAGAGCTGCAAGAGCTCAACTCACTGTATCGCCAGAAGCATTACAAATGTAGCTGAGTGAAAGAGTTTAAAATCAGCAATGGTCGCTATACGGCATAAACTCAAATAATGTTGAGTTACGCTTTTTCTGCAAAATTGCCAAAATGATGCAGCCAGAATATTTTATTTGCACAATTAATTAAAATCATTGCAATTCGTACAAAAACAAGTTAAAAACACTATCCAAGTTCTAATAAAAAGAGTAATTCATGGTAGCAAAGGGGGTCACAGCTGGGAAGGCTAGAATTCTAGGTGGTCTTCTACTGGTAACACGGAGTTGATCTCAGACATGTATTTTACAAAACGGGCGGCCATCTGAGCTGAGTCGCCCTTCATACACATTCGAAATGATGCAAATACGCCACATCGTGTAATTACGTGCAGTTCATAACAAAAATTTAGTGCAAGCGCATGGTAACAACACAAACAACCACAATGCGAGCGGCTGCTGTTTGTGGTGCTTGTGGTATTTTACAGTCCAAAATGCGTCCTGGGGTCCAAGATGGAAGCGAAGGCTCATTTTGTGCTAAGATATAACACCAGGGGGGAGATTTAAGAAATCACCACTCAATGCAGCGCAGCCTCGCGCGAGGGTGCGCTGCGTAGCGCGACAGGGATGGAGCAGGAGAACGCCATATTTTAAAAAATATGGCTCTGTCCTCACCTTTCCCTTGCGCAGGCACTGATTGCAACTGCTGTGTGCCACGCACAACCTTAACGACATAGCGCAGGGGTGTGTGTGTGAATTTAGCATAGGTTTTGTACAGTAAGGGTACCCTACTTGGACAAAATAGTATGCCTAGATATGACGGAAAACTTTTCCCACTTTGTATGCGTGCTGCACAGTGCTGCATGCATGCAAAGTCGGAAAAGGAAGGAGAAATGAAATCATTTCTCCTTCCGTGCGCCTAGTTTAAAAAGGTGCAGTTTTCTCATGCAAAACGCAATCTACTTAATTTAGTAAACTGGGTTTACCTTGAGAAACCTTGAGTGGTTGCTTTGGAACGCCCATGCTCCACTCTTGGTACGCCCCCATAGCGTTATTTCCAGCGCCAAACAAGTTTCGCGCTGGAAAGTAACTTTACATTGTGAAAGAAACCAGCATGCGCAGTTTTGCATAACTTTTCCGAAGTTTGCATGTTTACAAAAAGTACCTACACATCAGCAGGACTGCCTCTAAAAGGTGTTCAACATCGTTCCTGTTAGATGATAGATTATCATATTACAACTAAAAATCACTTTCATAGTAGGTACATTTATGTTACGTGAACGTTCTGAGAAGCTCGCATGGATGTGTTTGGTTCATCTCTGACACATCAAAATGACTGTAGTGTAATTATTTACACTATCTCGCTGTCTGGGTCTTTTGACAAGTTGTGAAATCCTCTCAGTTTCAAAATCAAAAGTGACAGAAAGAGCATACATGGAAAAAGCAATCAGAGACAGAAATGTCCAAGAATCAACTGAACCACAAGGATGTCTGGTGGCTCAGCGGATCAATATCACCGCAGAAGCTTATACTTAACTCTGGGAGCACAGGTTAGATCCCTACTATGTCCACTCACCCCCCTGAGGGTAAGAAATGTAGCTGAGCAACACCTGACCTCTGTAATCAGTGCCCAGAAACTGCTTTGGCCATGTAAGGCGCTTTACAAAGAAAGCAGTTGCGTTAGTATCGGTGCAACTACTTGCATCAAATTGGAATTGCTGTGCCTTTGAGCTGCCATTTCATGAAGCTTTTAGTGAGCATTTGTGGAGCATCTAAATATCAGCAGACAACGAATTCATAAAGACGATGAGTTCATGGTCACAGGCAGTAGCGGTCCGTGGAGGGAGTTCCGTGGGGCGGTGAGGCGGGGCGGGGGAGGGGCAGGGTGGGGAAATGTAAACACCGGAATATGGATGAACGGAGGTAAGTACACATTTAAATAAATAAAACGAATTTCGTTGCACGCGCTGCATCGCATTTTGCCCCACGGAACTCCCTCCACGGACCGCTGGTCACAGGTGAGATATTATGGTTACTAGCAACAGTAATGAGGGGCTACAAATGTGTTTGCTCTCCAGTTCTCTGTGGGCAGAAGTTCTGGGGTGCACCAGATGTGGCAATACAGTAATGCCTGCGTTCACACACTTTACATTGTGGACGAAATCATCACCATTAGAAGAGGAGTGCTCCATTCATATTCATCCCATGCCCATCACTCACACATATACTAGACACACACACACGCAGACACACACACACACCTTTACTCCTCCAGAGCACAAACCTAGGAGAATCACCACAATACTGCCACATTTAAGGTTGCCAAATACCTCTCTGGGCCACCTGTCTTCTTTGGGAAGACCAGCAGGCAGAGAAGACATTTGAAACTTTTTTGTGACAGCATTTACTCTCTTTCCCATCTCCTGTTTTCTGTCTGATTATTCAATACTAGAAAAGGTCTATTGATCTGCTCCTGTTCTCAGATGTGGAGTCCAGAAGCTCGGTGCGTGGACGCACCTTCACCAGTGACACAATTCTCCCTTGGACAAAGAAAAGCTTTCTTTCACACCTGACCAGACGAAAGTTACATTAACAGCAGGTGGGAAGTGTGTGAGTGCAGCATGCACTGTTGCTGTCAAGGGTGTGTGTGTGTGTGTGTGCGTGCGTGTGTGTGTAACTGTTTTTATGACAGAGAATTGTACCGTGCTGCTGTCCTTACTGTCACTGTTCTGTATCTGAGTGAGGAAAGTTTGTACTGAAGCCTTACATGCTGCATGCGAGTGTGATGGAGGTGCAGCTGGTACGGGCTTAGTAAGGCCATTTTTCTGTGAAAAGAGAAACTATGCCATCAGGGCCGGTATTGTGTATTTCTGTGTGTGTAAGAGGACAATGCACTGCTGTTTCAGGTGTTACTCCCGCTCTGTGTGTGAAGGAAGCTTGCACAGCTGCTGCACTTGTACGGTGTGAATTTCTACCTGTGTTCTGTGTGAGTGAGGACCTTGTGTTCTGTGTGAGTGAGGACCTTGTGTTCTGTGTGAATGAGGATCTTGTGTTCTAAGTGTGTGAAGGAAGCTTGCACAGATGCTACACTTGTACGGCATGAGTGAGGACCTTGTGTTCTGTGTGAGTGGGGACCTTGTGTTCTGTGTGAGTGAGGACCTTGTGTTCTGTGTGAGTGAGGACCTTGTGTTCTGTGTGTGTGAAGGAAGCTTGCACAGCTGCTGCACTTGTTATATTCTGTGTGAGTGAGGACCTTGTGTTCTGTGTGAGTGAAGGAAGCTTGCACAGCTACTGCACTTGTACGGTGTGAGTGAGGACCTTGTGTTCTGTGTGAGTGAAGACCTTGTGTTCTGTGTGAGTGAGGACCATGTGTTCTGTGTGTGTGAAAGAAGCTTTCACAGCTGCTGCACTTGTATGGTGTGAGTTTCTACCGGTGTTCTGTGTGAGTGAGGACCTTGTGTTCTGTGTGTGTGAAGGAAGCTTGCACAGCTGCTGCACTTGTAGGGTGTGAGTGAGGACCTTGTGTTCTGGGTGAGTGAGGACCTTGTGTTCTGTGTGAGTGAGGACCTTGTGTTCTGTGTGTGTGAAGGAAGTTTGCACAGCTGCTGCACTTGTACGGTGTGAGTGAGGACCTTGTGTTCTGTGTGAGTGAGGACATTGTGTTCTGTGTGAGTGAGGACCTTGTGTTCTGTGTGTTTGAAGGAAGCCTGCACAGCTGCTGCACTTGTACAGCGTGAGTGAGGACCTTGTGTTCTGTGTGAGTGGGGACCTTGTGTTCTGTGTGAGTGAAGGAAGCTTGCACAGCTGCTGCACTTGTATGGTGTGAGTGAGTACCTTATGTTCTGTGTGAGTGAGGACCTTGTGTTCTGTGTGAGTGGGGACCTTATGTTCTGTGTGAGTGAAGGAAGCTTGCACAGCTGCTGCACTTGTATGGTGTGAGTGAGTACCTTATGTTCTGTGTGAGTGAGGACCGTGTTTTCTGTGTGAGTGAGGACCTTGTGTTCTGTGTTTGTGAAGGAAGCTTGCACAGTTGCTGCACTTGTACGGCGTGAGTGAGGACCTTGTGTTCTGTGTGAGTGAGGACCATGTGTTCTGTGTGTGTGAAGGAAGCTTGCACAGCTGCTGCACTTGTATGGTGTGAGTGAGGACCTTGTGTTCTGTGTGAGTGAGGACCTTGTGTTCTGTGTGTGTGAAGGAAGCTTGCACAGCTGCTGCACTTGTACGGTGTGAGTTTCTACCTGTGTTCTGTGTGAGTGAGGACCTTGCACCGCTGCTGTCCATGTTGTATCTTTCCTGTCTGTGGGACCGAAGCTAGCACTATTGATTCTGTGCGTTATGTGTTTCCAGAAGGGCAGGGCTTGTTTTTCTGCTGCTTCTACGGTATTCTATGTTCTATGTGTAAAGGAGACGTGGACTGCTACGACCATACTGTACTGTGTCTTTAAGAAAGCATGCCCCGCGGATGCATGAGCTTACCTCATATGGATGTGAGGGAAGCTTGCGCCATTGCTGCTGTCTGGTCCCCGAATTGGCTCGTAGGACTATGTTCACTGCTGCTGGCCATATTACACCTGTTCA
Organism: Triturus cristatus; assembly: GCF_964204655.1. Classification (NCBI taxonomy): domain Eukaryota; kingdom Metazoa; phylum Chordata; class Amphibia; order Caudata; family Salamandridae; genus Triturus; species Triturus cristatus. The sequence goes on from NC_140580.1 coordinate 357,505,748, forward strand.
ATGCATGTTAAAGTAGTGTCGAAAAACCGCTACATTATGCAAGAATAATATCGGGATGCAATACTTGTTTTCTTTATTGATTCAAACTTTACACCCTCCCCATCGTCATCCATGGTTTTTAACGTTTCTCGGATAAATCTGTTATATTACGATGCCATCGTCAGTATTTCCGCATATCTCTTTACTTTAGCATTTAGCGCACAATAAATTGCTAGAACAGTACAACAATCAATGATATATATATATATATATATATATATATATATATATATATATATATATATGCGAGCACCTATCTATCTATCTATCTATCTATCTATCTATCTATCTATCTATCTATCTATCTCTCTATCTATCTATCTATCTATCTATCTATCTTATCTATCTATCTATATATATATGTGTAAACTCACCAATGGTTTTAATGAAACCCTTTTGTACATCAAAAAGGTGAAAGGGGTTTTGTTTACTTTAATATATAGGAGAGCAGAACTAACTCATTTATTGGAAGGACAGCAAACAGTTCGATGTAAACATCTGCGTCCAGCTTGAATGTGACAACCGCTTGCATTTGAAGACAGACTCTGATGATAGTAATAAGCTGGCCAGCCTGCCTCGAGGGTTTTGCCAACTGATTGTAGTGTTTGCTTGCAGCAGCATGTGGTTGGCAGGCGTTAACTAAGAAAGACGACTGGTCAAGTTCCTGCTGTTGATTGGAGCCTATGGCTACACGTTGCATTGCAGTAGCCTGACGCCAGCATTGGGGGCCTCCTTTCAGGCCCCTGCAGCTTCCAACTGCATGTGTGCACAAAAAAGGACAATTTCAGCTAATTTAGGAGCGAGAGAAACCCATTTCTTGGGAGAGTGTAGTTCTGAGGCTGAATCCCAGATTCTTATTAGTGGCGAGCGGAGGCCATAAATCTCTTGAGTGCAGTCCTGCCTCTCCATGTCATGCTGCAATCCACCATCTTCAGGGCTTGCCGGGGCCATTTACCTTCCTGTCGGGCTCTGTCCTTAATTAAACTTGGCCCAGCCATTCCTTGTCCATCCCAGGCTTTCACACTACGGCGGACCAGAGGGCAATTGTTCGGCTGCGGTGGGTGGTGGTTGCACAGTTGCAGTCACCAGGCGTAGCGAGCTGTAATTGTAGGCGAATAATGACATCGCCATTGGTAGTAAGGTGTAAGTGCAGAGTCAAGAAATAGAGAAAAGACAATCTGCATAAAAAAAATCCATCTTTGACCGGCAGATATGCAAGGGAGGGGTGATTTTCTAAATTAACACTCTTCTTCGGAATATTATCCAATGGTAAGTGTCGGTTGCAGAAAGGGGGGCAAATTCACGCCCCACTGTGCGACCACACAGGCGCTCCAGGCTTGAAAATCGGAACCAAAGATGGAAAGCAGTTCTTCTCTTGCCAGTTTTGAACATACCTTGATCTTCAAAGATGGAGCAGAGAATAATTTAATCAAGTGTTCACTTTATGATGTGGCTTAAGTCATATATTTTGTTGACCACATTTTAATAGATGTTAGGGGTAAATTGCTGAATTTAGCTATTAACCCTTTTCCTAAAGGAGACCACACAAGTTTCAGCGGCCGTCAAAGCCCGGCCCCCTTGAGGTTGGTCTGAGCTATGAGTGCGCAGTCTAGATTTGAACTCAATAGTCACCAAGGGCATAATGGAGCGATTGAGCTGTTACTGCCCCGCAGCCATGTACGATGAAACTGGAAAAACAGAAATTAGACCATAAACAAGTCTCCTCATCCTCCCCGGGATTGGCTGTGTGCTCCGCCATTCCCTCGGTTTCTTTTCCCATACAATGTACCGCATTTCTGTAGCCTTCCGCGACAAACCTATTACTCATTGCAATGCTTCCTGTTGAACAGCGAAAGAACTGCAGTGCATGCTTTCAGTGACTGTGAAGGAGCTGCATGGTTCTCCTGCTAGTCCAGAAGGCAATTTAGAGGTGGATCTTCAAGTGAACAGGCAATGTTAAGAAAGACCGGAAAATGCCAAACACTTGCCATGTTTTCCACCATCGGTGATGATTTAGAACCTGCTCGGAAAAACAGTGATAATGTCCTGTGGCAGGAATATTATTTCTGCAAGCCATGCCTGCAGTATTTAGCAAGACCAGGGAAAGTTGAGGATACTAAGTTGCCTGTGAAGTGTTCCACATATTCACAGTAGGTGTAGCTGCCCGCAAAACATTAAAGACGAGTAACTTGATATCTCATGATTTTACTATGCCCCATTTGATCCTTTTCTGCAAATTTTACTCGCAATATTCCAGGATGTTTTTAACCCCTATTTTAAAAAAGTACTGTTATGGCCTTAATCAATGCAGACCCGCTTTAATTTTTTTATTGCTTTTACATAATGATGAAGTGTCTTTTAATGTAGGCGTATTTTTTAAGGCTGTTTAACACAAAAGAGCCGCTCCTAGTATGATGACCTAAGTGCTATAGTGTAATAGTGTTAACTTGTGAGTGCAGGCATCTCACAAAAAGTGAAAGACTGGTCTCACACACCACCTGGTGTCATGCTTCATCATTGACCAGTCCTCGCCCTCTAAAAACTTGGTTTGATACTGGGTGGGCATGCACCTGAAGACAGGGATGCACTTCTAAAGCTAAGTGAAAAAGTGAGGTTAAAAGGCCATTACAGATGTCATACTTATTTTAATGTAACTGGCATCTGTATGGTGTTTAAAATGAATGGTCGGTGTGTTGGGGATTCTATTGTCCCCCACCGTACTATAAGTGGTCAACATGTTTCTGCCTGCTGGCCCCGAGGGGTCCGTGGCATTCATCAGGACCTATACTGCATAAACGGGCTCCGCCCTTACCGTGCTATGCTGGTGAGGTTTCCACTTGATAGGGTGAACACTTTCACACGCCACTGTTTATGCGTCTAAGGTTAGTGAAGTCCAGACACAAGTGCTACAGTAACAAGTCTGGCAAAGGCCATCTGGTATGCCACATACTCATGCAAATTATAAGTGCGTGGCTATAAGTGCATCAAGTTGTGCACTTAAAAGAAAAGTGGGGAACACGGTACCCAATGCTTACCCTAACTGATGGGAACTACTAGCCCCATAGGAGAGTGAGGAGGGGAGACCCCTTTGGTCAAGCGCTAAATAAAAAGAGAAAACAAAAAATCCAGGTGGGGTCACAAAGCATGTCCCAGGAGTGATCTGGGTACTGTTATGCTCAAATTGATGCCAACTGTTAGACATACGCCTGGAGTATGTTACCAAGAATTACCAACACATTCATACATCCCTACATGCTCTTACTGTGAATGGGGAGAACTCCCGCCTCTGCACCTACATCCGATCTCCTCGCCTCATCGCTGTTGAATGAGGGACATATCTACGCGCTATTTATACCATTTAGCGTTGGTGCACGAGCGCTAATTGGGGCTAATTGGCGAGGATTCGGTGTCGGGAGACCGTGCAAAAAGAATGGTGCCTGACCTGCCTGTTGCTTGTTAAAGTCTGGCACGGCCCTTAAAAGGACATCCGCTGTCCCGAAAGTTGCTTGCTTGGGTGATACTGCATGGCGAGGGGAGTATTTTTTAAGGCTGCCACGTGGGCACAACTTTGATGCACTGATGAGATATGCTGCTGAAATTTGGTACTGTACATGATGTTTTATCTTTCTACCTGAGGCAATTTGTGTATTGGTTACATTTTTATATAAAATTGTTATGATGTCAAATGTTTTTATCTTTTTCTTTTCATGAATAACTTTTCTGGTTGCCATAATGCAGCCGAATAAAGTTTTGAACTGAATTGAATACAGGAAATATTGAAATGTGAAGGAGTGATAAAAATGACCAGAATAATGTTTTGAGTATTGACATCATGTATACTGCTAAGAATAATGTCTCTTTTATATTAAAAATATATATAGACCCTTTTTAACTCAAAAACCATGCACACACAACAAAACGGTAGGGGGCGACATATCCCTTTTAAATCCTCATAAATATATCACTGGGTCGGACTAGTCAAAGAACACTGTCAATAAAAATATGAAGTATGCATCACTGAATATTGCTATGAACTTCATCTTTGATTTTAAAAAGTGGAATGTGAGCATTGATGGTCTCAAATATATTAAGATAATGGTCACATTTCCACTAGCATCTTACCTACTCACATCACGTGATTAAAAAAAATAGATATATTTAAATATCAATAAAGGTTTTATCAACCATACTCATAAATGAAAAGAAACGCCACGGACCACACACATTTAATAATTGTATCAGTTGGTGGATCTAAAGTTATCAATCAAAGATTGATGCAGCACTTTTCTGTAGTTATGTACACCCAACATTAACCGGTGTAATAGAAAATAAAACTATAAGATGTCATTCTTCTTGAATTCTTAAGATGTACAGGAAATAATGTAATCACCTTAACTCCAGTGGATCAATAAAGACATCAGAATGTTAATTCAAGGAAACGTGATGAGGGTTGGTTCAAGTGGTGGATGATAGGCAAAATCTTTCATTGAGAAAGAAAGTTCATTGGGCAATGGACAAGGTTATTTGCAATGGAACCTATGAGATGTCTTAGAGTGTACAGTCACAAGCTGTTATTGTGTATTACTGTGCAATTACAATACCCAAAGGCAAAGTACAGATGGGCACACATTCATCCAGAGCAAGGCCAGATTTTCAGGCTAATCACTGACTATATGGATTCTTGCTATGTGAATTGTTTTGTATGTACATTGTATGTATCTATGTGGTATTTTTACTGCACTAACTTAGCAAGAAGGCATTGGTGCACTGGACAGTGCCAAGGACAAACATAATGCCAACAAGTGAAAAGAGTGATAGCTGGTTTGAAAACTGTCAATGTAGTGTGAAGTAGTGTTTTTTAAAGAGAGGAGTCTTTAACTCTTTGCTAAATTGGAGCAGCGTTGAGGCGGTCGTGATGGAGAGGAGGGTGTTGTTCCAGGCCGTATGTGCATAGATGAAAAAGGCCTGGTACCTTGGTTTTTCTTTTTCAAACTTCTTAGTCTCCAGTTTGATGGGGTTCTGGCGGAGAGTGTGCCGAGGACCACCAGAGATGGTGAGCTTGTCTGCCATATAAGCAGGGGTGCTGGTAGTAATGGCTTGTAAATGATGCCGCTAGTTTTGAAGATGGTAGGGGCCGGCATTCATCAGAAATATATATCCTGAAATTCCGCCATTGATCTAGCTCTACTCAGCAGTATATTTAATGGCTACTTGTAAACCATACAATGATCCTACATCATCATTGTGGTCAATGGCACCATATTGTTCTGATTTTCATCACTTATTTTTATGGCTCTTACGAGTACACTTTCTAAGATGGAGAAATTAGGCACTGGAGTTACAATGGGAATGTCTTCCTGGTACCCTCTAGCGTGGATCCTACAAATTCTCAGCAAATTCGAAAAGAAAAGGGTTTTGAGCTCTGTTTTAACATTGAAATGTATTTCCCAAAACACACCTTACATACTGAAGGGCATTCTTCATACAAAAACATTAAAAGCTCATTCGTCCAAGGACAGCTGGAAGAAATGCTGTGAGCTCTTGTTTCAAAAAGAAAGAAAAATTATTTAAAGCAAGGCCTTTTGCTTTTAACCAAAAAAAATCAATGTGTTCGATATAAGGACAATTATCTTTTATGCAGTGCACATCTCAAAATTAATATTTTCTTCACATGCAGCTCAGTGGCACATATTTTACGAACTTTAAAAGGATTAAAGTCTGTCAGCGATGTAACATAGAGTGCTTTGAAGCAAGCTATCTTTATTCTAAAGTCCATAGTATTTCTATCACTTGACCATATATCCTGGAGCACTCAAATGGATGTACGTTTAACACTGAATGCTAAAAGTTATTTGAAAAAAAGTTGGTTTTGAGAAAGTGACTACTTTTGTCAAGCATTCATTTTAAACAGAAGGGTTAGTGATGGTAGAAAAAGATGCAGCAAGTCGGTTGTCATACTGAATCAATCTTGTTTAAGTGCCCATTAGCTTTCTCTAGACTGGCAATTTGTTCCAGCACATGGAATGACACACAGGTAGGTACAGCAAGTTAATAGGCAGGGGCAATATGTCTGAAAAGGCCAAGGAGCTGGTTGGATCGCAATTCACCTGCAGTAAGTGGACAATTCTGCGCTGCTCCTCAATCACTCACTCAGAGAGAGCAGGGTCAGTAGAGACGTTAGATTCATTCGAGATGTCAAATTTTATCAAAATCCCAGTACCGGGCGAGGCAAATGTAAATCTCCATTTTTTTATATGGTGTAACCTTATAACCTCTACTGAAGGCTATACCAGTTATTAAAGGCCCTGAACTTGAGGTTTAGATTCAAGACGCAGAAGAAGGCCTGTTAGGAGGGAGGGGGCCTTTAACAACCTGCAGGAGTTGAAGACAGAAGGTCTATGTTGCTGTTAAACAAAAATCGACCCACGGAGGGTAGACTGGTTTGAATTCGAAAGAGAGAAACACAAACACAGCCATAGAAATGTTGGAGAAGAAAGCCTATGCCAGTCATTATTTGTCCCGAGCCTTTCTATTGTCTTCAGTGGAGCTCTCAACATTCCATTAGTCTACTATAAAGCAATATATCCTACTGTTGAGGGCTAAAATGTCTCTTTCCTTAATTATAATGAGGCAGAGGGCCTTTAACCCCTTCAGTGCCACGCCCTTTCCCCCTCCTGTGCCGGGCGTTGCACTAGTGGGTGGGGTTCATGACGAGATAGTCTCGTCATGGGCACAGCGCAACCGTGCTCCATGACGAGACTATCTCGTCATGGGCACTGAAGAGGTTAACGGCCTCTGGCAGAAGCCTGAAAATGGTATTAGAACAATCCACCCACTGAAGGGAGAATGTTCTAAAATAAACATGGATAAATAGAAAGTCAAGCATTGGAATGCTGGAGCAGCTTTATTGTCAGCAGCTCTCGACATTCCAAGTGCTCCCAATTGTTGGAATTGACAAACAAGTGCATACATTTTTGGAGGATAACTCAGATTGGAAAACGAGGTTGAAGGTGTTGTAAGATAGCCACTCGATCAAGTTTTCTCCCAAAATATTTTGAAGTTATATTTTTCAATATATGCAAATATTTTTCAATATGTGCAAAAAGGGCAGCTATTTATTATGTGTTTGAACACAAAAAGGAAGATGTGAAGTTACCTTGGTCTTATTGTGTCTGACTCCTCTCAGGCCCTTTTGATATATTTATATATTTAGACATTTTTTTAAGGTGCTCAAACTATAAATCGCCATCTCAGAGCTCTGTGGGGGTGAAAAGATACATTGGATTTTCACAACAGTGGATAAACATGCATATGAGTTGGGAATACAGAGATAAACATTATGCTCTACTGTGGGGATAAGAATGTGACTGGTGATGGTAGACTTGTAGATAGGGGCTAACTATTTTAGACCAGTCCTGGGTATCTCACTAGTCATCTGGAACCTTCATTCTCAATATTTGTGCTCACTACCTCTCGGCAAGTGTTCTGTACTACATGTAGAGGCTGGCTATACTTTTACATACAAATGCTTCTACCTCAATTGTACATCAGCACACGTAAGCAAGACTGGTAATATTTACAGAATGAAGGTCCTGTACCCGGAGGGGCTTGTTACCTTGGCTGATCTGCTTCCATTTTGACTTTCACAAAAAAAAACCTAATAATAAAGTTGAAATTCGCAAACAAACATTTTTCTACTTTTTTGACTGCTTGGGCTTCTCTCTCAGCAAAATAAAAAAAGATGAGACCATAAAGCTGTGTGTAAACAGGCTTCTTCTGAAGGGACTGAGGGAGTGTCGCAAGGGAATGAAGCTGTTTTGTTTCCAATCTCCTCAGGCAAGAGGCAGCTCCTGCTCCTACATTGGGGGTAATCATTGTGAAGGGGCGCTAGTAGCCTTATTTCTCTTGCATGCAGGGCAATAACAACTGTTAATTACCCTCTCCTTATTATGGGCCCACACCTGCTGCTCAGGTCCATAAATGCAACGAAGGGTGTTGGCAATAACGCTTAATGCTATTAGGGCGAGTTCCAGATCCTCTCTTCGTGAGTGGATCTCAGAGTTGTCGGTCTGCATCTGTATGTAGAGGTGGCATTACTTCCTCACTTGTACAAAGTTGTACATCAAAATGGCACCAATCACATCTTTAGTACATTTTCCAACCTCACACGGGATCTTAGATACATTTGGGAAGAACCTGATAACTTAACATCCACATGAATTAAACCAGCACCAGAGTTAATAGATTATCAGTTAATAACTGAAGCTCATATCACTACACTGAAAACGCTTGCAGTGTTCTTAGAATATATAGTGCCTGCACAGTGTGTTGGCGGCATCGCAGAGGAAATTTACATTATGATGTATTCTGGTGCCAAACTGAAGAAGGAAGCTGGCCAGGTACAGTAATTCAGCTTTTATGTAGAGTGGAGGTCTGCAAAGATATTTTCCCAGGATTACAATCTGGTTTATTTGAAACACATTCTGAGTGGCGGAGTGAATATACTGTAGGAATAAATAGCAAGAGAACCAATTTCTTTGCTATAGTGAAAATCTATGAAATTCATAAAGTTGGGGTTAGCTATTCTGTCAACAGTAATATGTTTAACCCTTTCTGTGCGGAACATAACACGGCAATAGACTGCCTGAGGGTTTCCATGCCTGACTGGGTTGTAATTTACATGATAAAGTTCTTGGACTTTTGCGCATGTCTGGACAACTTTTTGAATGAGATGATGTTAAAATGACTGTTGTTTTGCCCTTCTCCAGATTTAGGCATCATGTTGCTTGTAGTATTTCAAGGTCACCCAGGCACTGAAACATTGAGCCCTTGGAGAGCTCCATTGCTTGGTTGGCGCTCTTGCAAATAGGGGTGGGCGGAATTATCGCGAAAATGTTAAAAATCTCCGCAAACACGCGGAAATATCGCGAAGATGCGGAAGTTTTTTTCCTGCCCGTTCGCGGTACTTTCTGCGTGGTCACGGCTCGCCAACTTACCCATGTGGTTGCTCACGGGCGCGGCCATCTTGTTTTCACTTGTCTCGCGGTGCATGATCGCGAGAAGAAAGACGTGATCGCGCGATGAATGACGTTACTGCGGGCGCGAACTGTCGCGAGACAGCGCAAATGGCTACCAACAATCCAACATCTCGTTGGAGAACGCGACCGGATCGGGAAAACTTGTCGGCGAACGCGAGGATTCAGGTAAGGCGATCGCGCGCACACGAGAATGTAGTTTTTTTACAGCGCGAGCAAGCAAAAAATTTCCAGTAAGATGCGGATTGCAGAAATTTTGACATTTTCGCGCTCTCCGCGGAACGCGAATATGTCAAATTGTCGCAATTTCCGCGAGCGGAACGGAATTTTAGCCCAGGCCTACTTGCAAACATGCCAAAACGGATTAGGATTGATTGAGCTTCATTGAAATATTGCTGCCGACATTCCAGCAAAGACAAAGGCTGTGATAGGACAGTTGTAAAATAATGGAATGACACAGAAGCACAAAGATGTAGTTTTTGATTTCTTGTTGGTTCTTATGCCAGCTGATTGGAGTCAATTGTGAAAACTGGAAATTATTGCTCCGCCTCCGATCGCTCCATGGTCATTTTTCACATTTCTATTGGCAATATTCTTTGCCATCGCCCCAAACTTTGCTCAATAGTTGCAGTTTGTTGAATATGAAATGGAGGGTCTCCCCAATCGAAAAATGTTGAAACATGTCGACGAGCCAATACTTAACTCTCCATTGAGATGGAAGCTTTTTAATTAGACTAGCCATTTGTGATTGGAGTTACACTTGCTTAATCAAGCAATCATATCATATAAACTAGGAGCCAAACTAATTTTAGAAACTTATTGCGGTTTATGAGAACCCTAAGGATTTGTAACTAGGGTTAAAAAGGTTCCTTGGTGACTACAAATATATTGGTTCCAGCAAATCCCAAACAGCATTATGGTAAGTTCAGCACAGTCATATTTTGACACATACACATGTGCTCAGGGTCGGACTGGGACAGAAAATATGCCGGGCACCAAAATAAAGTTGCATAGCTAAACAATTGGCCACTGTTTGCAAATTGGGGCAGTTTTGAGCTTATAAAGAGAAACTGTATATGTATTTTGCAAGGGATACAAGCAATGTTTGGGTTAATATCAGGGAAATCAACAATAAAAACAGTCCCAGCAGACTATAAAACAGCAACTCAGGGAGATAGAAAAAGGGCCCACACATTGACTTAGTGACCACTCGTTGGGCACTGCCTCACTGCCCTACAGGCCAGTCCAGCCCTGAAAGGCTGTGCAGTAGGGAGTGCAATGGGGAAATGTGCGTATCAAAACAAAATGCCTTCTGCCAGTTTCAGTAGGCGCCCGCCTGGGATAGGACACAGAACACCTCCTAGAGCAGAGTATATATCTGCAACTGAGCGAGTGTGTGTGTCTGGCCTCCAGCCCTTGCGGGGCTATGAATTCCCCCACAAGTGAATACAGAAAAATGAACTCAGACAAAAGGATGCTGTTGAGATTAGACTTTCTGAACAGATTACTAAAGTAGCAGTGTTTGCTTCTCATGGTGCATAAGGAGACGCCGGCCTAGACTTCTGCCAGTCGCCCACACTACTTTTACCATTGACCTGCTTATCTGGCAGGTCGATGTCCAACAGCAGTCCCTGATGTGGCACCCAAACACCCCCTGAACTGACCATCAGATGTTATGTTAAATTCAAGGAACTCCCAGCAACTAGTTTTTCCTTTAACAGAAGATCCACCTTCAACAAGGTCACCAGATGACTCCCTGTTATCATGGCGGCCATGCCCCTGTCCTGGACTTCCATTTAAAACAGCCCAACCTAACTAAAATTCCTATTACAATGGTTTGTGGAATTAATTATGGATGCAATATGGTGTCTCTGATAAAATAGTCTTCAGGGAAATTTAAATAACAAATGAGGCCTTCCCACTCTCATTCTTGGGAGCCATTGCGAAGGCGCCCTGCTAATGCAGTATTTTGATTTTTGAGTCACAGGTCTAGGTTTTCGTTCTTTAAACTCCAGCTGGTTCTCCACCTTTCCTAAATAGATCTTCAACGATTGCTAGTCAAGAGTATTCTGCAAATGAGGGACCTTTGTAATGAGGCAATTAACAGAATGTGCAGCTAGGCTAGGGTGTTCTGCTAATGAGTGCAGGTTTGAAGTGGGCAATTATAATAACTCGTAACATCACTACGCAGAGTCCCGAGGTCACGGGATAGAAGTTGTACGTTAATGGAGAAGTTATCATTGTGATTTCCTCACATCCGTTTGCTTTATGATTGCGATGTGACGTCGTTTGATTCTAATGCAACTTTAATCCTCCTTATACAAATGGTTGCTGTGCCAACAGCACAAAATGGCGTCCTCTAGATAACACATGACCTTGTCAATATTGAAAGTGGGTAGATAGCTATAGTAATAGGCCTGAATGAAATCTTATTTTCCCTGGTTAATATAGTGAAGCTTGCCCATTTGGCTTTTTGTGAAATTTTCTGAACTTTTTTCATCGATGGTTTCCACATATTTTTCTGATTTGGAGACTGGGTAATGCAGAAAATGTCTTGCTCAAGAGACGTTTTGCAGATTGAACTCGTGTACTGACGGTGTCTTGAGCACTCTCTCGTGCGAGGTATTCCCACTAGAGAAGAATCAGGGCTTAGTTTGAGCCGGTGGTCACCGGTGGGGGCCACCATCACTTATTTTTGGGGACAGGCACCTATTTTTACACGTTTGAGGTTTCCCGAGCGCAATTGAGGAAGAAACTCAGAAAGCAGAAAGACGGAGGGAGAAGTCAGAGTGAAACCCGTCGCCAAGAGAGAAAGCGGGAACCTGCAGGAGTGAGATGAAGGGGCAGGGAGCACCTGGCAGTGGATACAAGAGCCATGATGTGGATTCTAGACCTTGCAGCCTTGGGATTGAGCGCTCAGAAGTAAATAGAGACTTCTGAGTGGGAGCTTTGGGCACCGGCACTCTCTATTTTACAAATTAAGCACTGGAGAACAGGGCCGGACTGGCCGTAGTGGGCACCAGGTGTTTCCCCGGTAGGCCGCCAGGGTGGGTGCCGATTTTGGGCAACTGGGGGCCGTTTTTGTTACAGGGCTGTTTTTGCAGCATAGCTGAAATATCGGCCCCTGTAACAACATCAGACGAAACTGACCCTGGCAAACAGCTCGGCCGCACCCCCAACCCCATGAAGGGTTCCCAGTCCGGCCCTTCTGGAGAAGATACTGACAAACCCCACTTCGCTCAGTTTTGCATAATGTTACAAAACTGTCCTGACAGTTCCTGACTTCATTTTTAATTACATACTTTTTCAAGCCCTTAGAGATGTCTCTTTTTTGACTGGATAGTGTTAGTTCTGTGCAATTTTGAAGCAACACTTGCACCGATATTCGGACCAACTGACCAGTGCATCGGCCAGAGAGTAGGGATGTCTTTCTTGCAACTGTCTATTGGTGCAAATGTTGATGCATTATGGCCCCACAACCAGTCTGATCCGACTTGTATTGCTGAATGTCTCTAAAGCTGCTGGCACCATGATCATGTGTTAATGAACATTCTTCCCATGCGCTAGTTGCCTCAGTATCATGTCGGATGGGACTCTGTCGAATTCCAGTTGACCATGAAGTGTAAGTCCCATTTTTCCATGCCTTATGGTGGATAATTATGCAGAAGCAATAAGTGCACATTCGTTGCAGCTCTTTGTTTGCTCCAAAGCTGAATAGAATGTTATTAATCATGATACAGTTAATTAAAACCTTTGCATGAACTTTAATAGCAGCTCATTTCAAACTCCTTCCCCCACTTCCGCAAAGTGCCTCGATGGAACTTTGTGGCTGCTTGAGCACTATATAAAAAAAGAAGTAATAAAACACAAGTAGATCACAGCTCCTTGATGAAACCTGCATCAACTCTCTGTTTTTTCTGATTGTGTGTTTTTTGTCACTGAGGATCTCTGTATCCCTTCAAGTTTTAAATAAAGACAATACTCATTATTTACAGCACTTAGAAACAGCAAATGTGTGGTACGTAAGCACTATAAAAACACAAGTTTTTATAATTCTATTATTATTTGGACCGAGGAGGGACTCATTATTGGAATCTCGTTAGAGGTAAGCCCTGCTTGCCTCTTGTGGTTGCTCGCCATGAGAAGTTTTGAGTACTTATTTATTTCAGAGCTGTGTTTGAGATGCAGTGCACTAGCTTTACAAAATCTTTTAAGTTGCAAGCTTCACTTACTTGAGAAATAGTGACAACATACAAATAAAATCCATGTTCTTAAACAGAATTAAAATGTCATTCAATCATTATAGAATATGTATGTCTCGTCAAAAATGTTCTTCAACTAAACCTTTTGGCAATATTTTTAATTACAACCACATCACAAAATCCAATTAGGAGAAAACCGGTGGCCTTAAAATGGGTAAGAGCAGTTCTTGATTTTAACATTGGTATTTTCCAATGAGCAACTGCACTGGATTGGGTTTCAGCCCAGTACACCCCAGCAGTACAAGTATCACAAATTCCACTTTGTATGTTTCACTTGCGCCAACATACCATGCAATGGTTGATACCAATTGATGCCGTTTTCTAATCAGCCGCGGCCCGTGCGGGTAAAAGCGGTGAGGCGGTGGGGCCGGGTTGGGGGTGGATTCGACAGCCGACCACGACGGAAAAGTAAATAAATAATTAATTCTCCCTCTTCATCGTCTGTCGAAGTACCCCCCAGCAGGCCCCACTGCTCTTACCTGTACGGGCCGCGGCTGTTCCTAATTTACTACTATGAATCATTCTTAACATCTCTTGCACAAAACTACAAACACAAGTTTTAATGTTCCAGCATTTGAAAAAAATGAAGAAGAAAAGTTGAACGCTATTTATGCAGAGTAGAAAAGAAAAATACATCATGGCCCTCTATTCTTGCCCACATAGATGTTTGACTGATGTTGTGACATTGATGTACACCCTTTGTAGCCATGATCACTAAAAATGTATAGTAAAACATATGTTCACTTCGAATTGTAATAAAATGGCAGGTAGGAGAATGGCCATCATCTCATATGGACATATCAAGTAGGTGTTAGGGTCTTACTTGACTGTTATATGTAAGTGACAGAAAGCACAAACATGGGCCCCCTGAAAAATATAACCAGGGCCACTGGAATTATGTGATCTTGCGGGGGCGGAGTTTTCTGCTTAATTAAGGATTTGCTACATAATCCATCATCTGCTGCATTGTGTGCATATTTTCACGAAATATAATTCTGATTCTTGCTTAAACGGTCAAACGTTACTATAAAAAAAATGTAACGTGTTGGTGGCGCAGTGGAAGCCCTTTGGAAAGGTTCACTGGTCATCTTTCTGTTGCTTATTGCTGTAGTTTGGGGTCAGACTGGTACTAATAAGGTGAAACCCTTGCCCAGGTAGTGGTAATAAGTGTAACAAACATTTGCACTGCAATAGGTCTCGCATTTGAAAGAGTTTAAGCTATTGGCATTGTAAATGAAAATGCCTTTTATTTATGTTCTAAAAAAACAACACATAAATAAAAGGCATTGTCATTTACAATGCCAATAGCTCAAACGTTCTCAAATGCGAGACCTATTGCATTGCAAATGCTTGTTTTGTAAAGGTGCCCCATGCCCGCTTTCACTTTAATGGCGGTCACACCCCTTTCTTTAGACGCGGCTCGTCTAAAGAAAGGCGTGCGGCTGCCCATTAAAGTGAAAGTGCTGTGTTGGGTGCTTTTATAAAAAAAAAAAATGTGTTTGTCAAGTTGACCAACAAATGTATGTTTTTTGTAAAAGTGCCCCATGCTGTTCTTTCACTTTAATGGCGGCCATGCCCCTTTCTTTAGATGTGGCTCGTCTAAAGAAAGGTGTGCGGCTGCCATTAAAGTGAAAGCGCTATATTGGGTGCTTTTATTTAAAAAAAAATGTGTTTTTCAAGTTGACCAACAAATGTATGTTTTTTGTAAAAGTGCCCCATGCTGTTCTTTCACTTTAATGGTGGCCATCCACCTTTGTTTAGACGCGGCTCGTCTAAAGACAGGTGCGCGGCCGCCATAGGGAAAGTAAAATAAATAAATAAATAAAACCACTTACCTTGCGCTCGCCGCATCGCTGAGCGAAAGGCAAGTGATTTTATTTATTTTACTTTCCTTATCCGTCGTCTGCCGAATGCCCCCTTCGCCCAGCCCCCACCCCACCGCTGTTACCTGTGCCAGCCGCCCCTGAGTTTAATGCCCCCCATCCTCATGGTCAGCTGGTCATTAGGTCTCGAAATGATGCTGCCTTACTCTGTGTTAGATTTATATGTCAAGTTCTGAAGTGGTTGGATTGCTTGTTTTCAAAATCAACAGTGACAAAAGAGGTGCCCGCACTAGAGAACACAAAAGATGTATTAAATCGCTGAGAATGTGGAACATCTGGTCGATCTTGCCCAAGAGCTCAGGCATTGTACGGTTATTGAATCGTAAATGGCCCATGGAATTTGTCCAGCAAAAGTAAGATACATTTATAGCACTGCCTCTTCACATTTCATGTGAAAGATGCTGGAATCCGTGTTCCTTATCCTTTTTGTCCATTATTTACTGTCAGTCTTTCTGCCTGGTATCCATCACCCGTTCAATTACACCCAAACCTTCTGTGGTCATGTCATCACTCAGGTCAGCAGCACATAGACACGGAGAGGCATTGCAATAATGTGGTGTGACAGCAAAAGATCAGAAAATATGAAATAATCTCACGCCAATCCGCACCTGAGATCAGGGATGGGGCCTGGTGCAGTTGTCCCAAGGATTCAGTGAAGGCAGGAAAAACGTCACTATGTTTACATCTCCAGTTTCAGAACCAAATTAGACGCCCGCCCACTGAGTCCCGGACTGTGGTCAGTAAGAGTATTTCCCTAGTATACACCGATATCTTGATTTTTTGTACACAAATGTAACTTGAATAAAATGTGGTCGAACTAGAAAAAAAGTGTTTTTCAAGTAGTTTTATTTCTACTTACAGGAGCACATAAAAGAACCTCAAGTCGTTTCTTTGCTCACTTGGGTTTTTTGACACCCCCTCCCCCCCCCCCCAACATTTTTTTTTATCACTGAGATCTTCTCTTTAGTTTATTTTTAGTTAGAGAGAGTCTTGATATTTTCTCGCCACAAATCAAATATTCCATGAATCTATGTAGGACACTGTTAAGTCGTATTTTTATAGGATAACCGATTCCATAACCCGTGTGATACCTGGTGAAACACAGCTGATAGCAACGCAAATCTAACATTACTTATTGTAATTACTTTATTAAACTATTTTGCTAGATTTTTAATGCATTTCTATACTGCTTTTGTGCAGTTATCCTCTCAAGGTCATGACTTCATGGTTTATTATATGAGTGGTATTTGTGGTCTGGACATATGTTTCAAAATGTAGTGCATTTGATTAATTATGCCAATATAAGTGTTATGTATTTTCTACAGCTTTTTCTTTAAATTGGCTTGAAACATAAGCTAAATTCATCCAACTATGCCATGCATAGAAGAACTAATGTCTCTTTGGAAAAGGACCTGTAGAGTTTGGAGTTGTTCACTTGATGCCTTTCCACGGGGCTTTGGAAAAGATCTGGCGCCATTTTGATGCCAAAGATCAAGAAGGGATCCAAGATTTGAGGCTCTTTAGATGAGGGTGGACATTAGGCCGAAGAACATCACTGGATACCTAGTTAACCCTGTACTTCCACAAGGTGCTGCCATGCCTCTTCCTGTGTATTGCCCTTCCCTGAGTGATATTCGCGGCATTTCCTGTCGGTGACCTGCTCTGCTGCTAAATACTGTCATGGCTTTCTTTATTCCATACCTGCCCCCACCTGATAAACATCACCCCTGCTCCCATGTAGGCGCTGCCATACGCCAGAACACTGTTACATTCTTCTTCCCTTCATGGTTCTCCTCATCCCATAATGCATCAGGAGAGAATGGAGAGATGAAGAGAAAACAGTAACTAGTTCTATGAAAAGACACATATAGCTAAGGTTCAAAGGCACAATGACCCAATTTGACTCAACTGTGCTGTAATGTTCCATGCCATTTGATATGCTTGGAGACCCTTTATTTACTTCTAATGACAAAAAGCTGAGCTCTCCATGATAGACTTTTCGTTTTCAGGCTAGCATTTGAGAGGTGTGGGGCAGCGGCCAGAGCGGTTGACTCTGGAGCGCGGCGATCACGGTTCGATCGGCGGCTGCAGCTCAGCTCAGCATCATTTGACTCTGGGCAATAGCTCACTTAATCTCCCCACAAGCCCCCAGCGCCTGGAAACCCTTAGTGGTTATAAGTCACACTTTACAAATCTGGAATTATTATTTGATATTTCAGTCTTTGGCGTTCAGAATATGCGAAAGGGAATCGATTGGTTTTAGCCTTCCAGCGTACACTCTGAAGTATGCCAGGTCATACCTGCTCCCTCGATAGACCTGCGACTCGTCCCTAGGATTTATACGTTTAGGAATTTGAATAGAGTTCCATTGCTATTCTGATGTCCTAAACTCATAAATTGGCCAGTCAAAATATTTATGGTTTCGTCAGTTTAGAAAAGGTTTTTTCCTCCACTCTAAAAAAAATAATGACAATTTTCACCTAATGAGGTATACCACTGACTTTACAGGTAAGATAATATCATTGACATTGACTATTCTCATGTTGTTCAATGGCGGGTGATTATCTGCATACATCTATGGCATTTGTGTGTTTCCTGCGGGTCATTAGTAGCCCTTCCCACTCTTTGTTATAAGTGTTGTTCCTGACATTTTTAATGTGAGCAGGGGCGGCTCTTCCGCTAAGGCGGGGAGCGTAGTCTCACTGCCTTGAAGCAGTAAAAGAAAGGAAAAAATACATATATAATAACATAATGTTATTATTATTTTATTTTGTTCTCCTGCTGTGGCAGCTTTGCGTGAGGGGGCAGGGCGGGGCTGCAGAGCAGGGGAGGAGTGGTAGAACCCTCCTAAGTGTGCAATGACTGTTTGGCCGGCCCTCCTCGGGCCACCCAAACAGTCATGCGCACTTTCCCTGTTCTCCATGCAGGCTGCATTACAGCCTGCATGGAGAACATGCCCAGGCCCCCTATCCCTGGCTGAGAGCCGAATCATGACGGCAAGGTATGTGTTTGTTTATTTGTAATTTTTTTTTACATTGCGACCCGTCGTGCCCCCCGCGTACCCCGTCACCCTTGAGCCGTGCCGGCTGCCACGGCGAGCAGAGTGGATCCTCCCACCATTAGGTACATTTAAACTGAAATACTAGAGAAAAGCTGAATCAGCCTATTTGCAATTGTAACATAATGATTGTAGGTGTGCACGCATACAACAATCTCGTGATGAAGACAGCGGTACATTATGTGTCTGGCACTGTCTGAATGTTTTCTGAAGAAAAGACACTGAGTCACTGGATTAGTTTAGAAGTAATCTCCGCTCATTCCCGAGAATTGCAACAGTTCTGTTTGTTTCTCCGCAGAGGATACAATTTTTTTCATAGTTTGCAATTACATGGTACGATGAACATGAGCACGATGAAGAAAAATATGGCATAAATTGCAAATTAATAGATATAAAGCCTGAATTTTCTTATTCAGTATTCATTTATAAGCTGTGTCTCTATTGTGCTCCAACATGCACATCTATTGGCAGAAATCTTCTGTTTTGTAAGCCCTCCCGATGAAAAAAACTATCAAAATAATGTCTTTGAAAAATTACCAATTCTGTTTTTTGCATCAGGGTAATGTGAGATTGAAGCCATAGTTGCCTTTTGTGCCCTGAAGCAGTTGTTGGGTGCCACGAGTCTTGTCAAACGACCAGAAAATAAATAGAGAAAATTAGGTAAATTATTTTTGTCTCAAAAAAAAACTTCAAGCCCATTAAAAATGTGCAAGAAATCAGCAGGGAGTGGAAATTGTGCCAGTTGGGTAGAATTTACTTTAGGATTTGTCCTACTACTGATCCCAAATCCTACCTAACTTCTCATTCGTTCGATCCGATAAAATTGGAGCCCATCCTAATAGGAGTCATATGAGAAGCCCTTGGAGGAACACAGTTTGAGACCCCCACTACACATTCACTTATGTGTACGAGTGTGTGTGTGTGGGGGGGGGGGGTGCAGAGAAAACACATTATCAGTCCTGAAGCAGTAAGGTAGAATTTAAAGGTGAAACTCTTGGTGTAATTAAGGAACCATTATCAAGCAAAAGAAGTGATAGAGTGACTAGGGGCCTGATCCGATACATTACACTTGGGGATTCTAATTCTGCCTTCTGCTCCAGACCTAAAAAATGTCTGAGGTGACCTCTTTACATCCGATCACCAAATAAACTCTTTCTAGACCCTTCCCTCTTCGATCCCTTCACTATCCATTTCAATCCAACTAACAGACTCACAAATTCACCACTCAAATTAATTTCATATTTCCCCATTCTAATTCACCACTAATCCTATTTGGGTTCCGGAGTAGCGCGCTACTCCTCGAAAACCGCTTTTGATGCCTCAGCAGGGGTACCGAGCAATATATGAATGCAAAGTCCTCCATCTTCTATCCCTACACTATTCTTTCCAACGCAAATAACACTCAAAAGTACAACACTCAAATTAATTTCATATTTCCTTATACTAATTCATCACTAATCCTTTTTTGATTCTGGAGTAGCGTGCTACTCACCGAAAGCGATTTGACGCCTCGTCAGGGGTAGTAAGCGCTATATAAATGCAATTACAATTAAATTGTGAAAACGTGCAGTGTAATGTAAAGCTAATTCACAATACTGTGCTTATACAAAAACAATTGCACTGTGTGCTATCCCTAATCAAGTGTTCCCACCCTGCTTTTTATCAGAGTATGATTTCTGTTAACATGGCTTGGACCACCACGCTATTCTATGAAGAGATGCTTCGATTTCAATAAAAAATCATCTTTGAAAAGTGCACATCTTCTTGTTGGACCCACCGTCTATGATGTGTCAGAAACCTAACATGAATGCCGCTGTACATTCAAATGAGCTCGATTCAATGTTTTTTATGTTTGGGCATCCATTAGGCACGTAGTCATTGTGGTGATCCACATTGGATTCATATGGTTAATAATTTTAAACTAGCTTGTATGGACTAAACCTTTCTGTGTTAATCTAGGGCTTCTTGTTAACACCCTTCAACTGTAAATTCAGTGTTTAATGGTCTTTGCTCATATTCTTAAATTTGGTCCATCTAGTTTTACCAAAGCGTTTACATCCTACTTTGTTGGGCCAGGAAGTTTCATGCTTAGCACCTGTTGCGCTGTGAACGCCTTTCTCCCTGCTCTTTGGTCACTTCTGTCTATGGAATTGTTCAGAACTAGACTGTCGCGGTCAGTGCAGGCAACAGCGGTGGGTCGGTGGGGCTGGATAAGGGGGGGTTTCGGGGGACGATGCAAAGGGAAAATTATTTATTTATTTAATTTCCCCTCTGCATCGTCCCTCGAAATCCCCCCTTATACGGCCCCACCGCTGTTACCTGCACGGACCGCAGCTGGAACTAGAAGATTACCTTTTTTATTTGATATGTCGCCCAGGTGTATTTTGTTCTATCTCCATTGCTCTGTAACATTTCTACATTAATTTGTACAATTTCTTAAATTATCCTGTTACCTCCTTGAGTGGGAACATGAACACAGACAAATCAATATAATATTAGCATTCAGTGAGAAAGACTTATGAGTTGAGAGATCCTTTTCTTCCCTGCACAGAAACTTAGCAACATTTTTAAGGGTGCTTAGTAAGGTCTTGGCACATGCTGAATGGAGAGTTTGTCCACGTTTGTGAGAGATTTGAAGTCCTGAATGCTTGGAGATCTGTACACACAGCTGACTGCCTATGTCCAGATAGGTACTATGTAGTTGCCTAAGTCAAGGGAAATCTTCTATTGATTAGTAAATGTCTGACATATGTGACATTCTACATTGAATAGTTGTCTCCTGTATCTTAGAGATTTTACACTGTGAGTTTTTTTTGCTTCCTGAGAGATCCTGTACTGAGACTATATTCCTGAGTACAGGGGTGCACTTTATTAGAAGGCAGTTGTATAGGTAAATCAGAGCTGGTGGTCTATTGCAAGAAATGGGGTTGTTGGTTGAGGGTGGAGGAGGCCCCACTCAGTCAACAACCACAATCGTTGTCAGCGTGAATCACCAAAGTCACTAAATTAACCTGTGCTTAACCCTTTGTTAGCTTGGCACAAAAAAGTCAGGCTTAACTTAGAGGCAATGTGTAAAGTATTACGCAACACACAAACAGTAATACAATGAAAACACAACACAAGAAAACTCCCAAACCAGTTTAGAAAAATGTAGTAACTTTATTACATAAAATGATACCTGAACCACAAAAATCCTATCAGTAGAACCGGACATATGTGCTTTTGACGTTTTTAGTGAAAATAGCTCCTAAAAGCACATAGTGCCACTTGAGGTCATGTGGTCACACGCTAGACTTGGAGATAGGCAGCTACAGAGCGTGGCTCACATACAGGGACCACATGAGTTCCTTAAAAGTTAACATGTAATTCCAGCGCGTAGAGTAATGTTCTCATTGGAGGAGGCCGTGAGGAGGAGGCTGAGCACAAAGAGCAGGTTGTTGTGTACCTGTAGCTCGCACAGGAGGTCAGGCAACTGACCCTTTGAGTTACTCTCGTTAGCCTGGGATGAAGGCAAGCAAGTCAAATCATCCTTCTCAGACAGCAAGGCAGCCCTTCAAGAAGCAGCGTAGTCTTCTCGCAGCCGGGCAATCCTTCTTCTGTAACTTCCACAGCTCCAGAATGTTCTGAAGAATAGTTTTGAGGGTCCTCTTTTAATTCCTGGTGCCAGCCTTTGTGTGTGGGGACTCCTTACCCTAACCCCAACACTAGTTAAAGAAAGTTCTTCCCTTTCCCTTGGTCAGGGCTCCAAACTGTCCAGAGTGACAAATTACAGGGCAGGCCTGGTGTCAGGTTCCTTTGTGTGTGCTGGAGGCAAAGCCCTTTGAAGTGGTGCAGGGTACAGCTCCGCCGAAGCTATTCCATCAGGAAGGCTCTCTCCAGCTACACCCAGGTCCCATTCTTCATTTTCTGGGCCCATTACACATTCTTGATGGAGGAGTGAGTAACAGCCCCAGAAGCTGGAGACTCCTAGAAGGCCTCAGAAAACTTGCATGAAGGAAAATTCTACTTTCTAAAAGTGGCATTTATAAAGTTTTAATATAAAATCTGACTTTACCATTAACGAGGATTTATAATCACTATTCATTTGAGAGTAAACAGCATATCTCTACATGCTCCCAATCAAAAGTTAGTACTTACTAATTGAAATAAGGTAACCCAGTGATCGCCTATGTTAGAGGTAAGCTTTACACTAGTGAAAAATGACTTTAGGCGTTTTTCACTATGAGGGCATGTAAAACTTAACCTTCATGTTCTACTTTTTAAATATAAGGCATCCTGCCCTATGAGCCTTTGAGACCTACCTTAGAGGAGCCTTATAAGCATTAAAAGGAAGGTTTAGGTCTCATAAAAAAGTTTATTTTGGCAGGTCGAAATGGCAGTTTGAAACTGCACTACAGGTTGCAATGGCAGGCCTGGGACAGGTTTTAAAATGCTACTTTAGTGGGTGGCACAAAAAAGTGCTGCAGGCCCCCTAATAGCATTTATTTGACAGGCTCTCTGTACATGTAGTACCATATACTAGGGACTTACCAGTCAATTAAATGTGCCAAACAGTTGTAGCCCAATGTTGCCATGTTTTAGAGATAGAACTAAACACTTAAGCACTGATTAGCAGCGGTGAGGTGCACAGAGTCCTAACAGCCAACAAACAATGGTTCAGTTAAGTACGTGAATGAAGGCAAAAAGTTTGGGGTGACCTTGGGGAGAGTGGAAGAGGTTCAACAGCTAAGCAGTTTTATCAGTCCTGTGAGGTGCAGTGGCCGAAGTTCAGAGACTCTCCAGCAGATGATGGTCTGATAAGATCCTCAATTATTTCTTAATGTTGAAAAGATACTTAGAGGTAGGAATTGATGGAGAAAATATTGCAGAAGGTCTGAAATGCACACACCAAATAAATGGAGATTACAATTGTTTTGACTCCTCCGTCATTTCGCTTGTCATGGTAAGATCGATCAGTGAGTTAAGTTCCACTGCAGGAAAGTCTTAAGAGTTGGACACTTGAACAGTCTATTGAATCCATTTCAACACTGGCCAATGAAAGGGTGTCCCTACCATGTAACCATGATGCCACCCTGCACAGAATAGTACCTGTGAAATTGTCAATTGTCTACTTAAGAGGGTGCCAAACAGAAGGAAAACCCTGCAAAGGTAAAACAATATAATTCATAATATTATGACTCTTCACTGAATATGAAAATTAAGAAAAGATGAGAATGGTAATTGCCAACTTTTCCTGAAGGAACAAAAAAGACAAAGGAGCCAGGCCACTTAACAGGAGAAGAATCCAGTAAAAGTTACAGCTGCAAATCTCTGGGCCAAAAAGGGAAGCAAGAACATAATTAAAAATAAGGGAACAAGTGCATTGTGATGCTTCCTTCATTTGGAACTGCATCACTGGATTGGGATCCAGACAATAGCCTATGGATTAATAACAATCTTGCAATGGACCTGTTACAAGCAGGGCCGCTGGAATTGTGGAACAAAGGAGGAGCCAATTTATGCGGCAGGCTTACTTAAATTATGCAGGAAGATAAGGAAAATTATGCAGCCTAATGGGGCACATTTTGCACAGTATTGCTCCATTGTTGTAATTTTTTCATGTTAACATTGTTTGGTCAAATGTTTCCCCTTTTTAGTGCCAGTTAACGCCCAGTCACACCATTAAGCAACTAAAAGATAACCAGTGAACCTTTGTGACGGGCTGCCTCAGAGCAGCAAAAAGTGTTGCCGCATATTTAATAACTTGCAATCTGTTTGAGCTAGAAACAAATATTTTGTGCTAACATCTTCAAGTTATGCAGCAGAGGGGGGATTTTGTCGCAAATGCGGCAAATTCATATTTATGCTGAAAACACTGCAGCTGCATAATCGCATAATTCCAGTGGCCCTGGTTATAAGGCTTGACCGCACCTCATTCTGTAAATCATGAAGTTGCTTAGGATATAAATGAAGAGAAGCCCAAGTTTTCAGTTTTTAAACTGTTTTTATTCAATTTTTCAAAAAGAAGAAACATGACATAAGCATTCAGGCACAGCATTATTCAATACAAAGATGAGATGTTATTGTCCATTCGGATTACCATAAACAATGGAGTGATGGGCACAGTGCAGCCAAGGTATGCCACCAGTTGGAACAAAGTCACTCACGCAGCAAAGAAGAAGAGGGAGGGGAAGAGGGGAGGAAGAAAGGTAAAGATAATAATAATAAGTAACTTATTCCTCATTGTGGGGGAAAGTGAGGTCGCTAGTATCAAGTCGAGTGGAGAAGGGGGGGGAGGTCCCACGCTCCTATGAGGGTCGCCACAAGTAGTAGGGGGAGCAATGGGGAGGTGGGTTGCAAGCGGGTAGGGAAGAAAAAGGGGGACAAGAGACGGTGTCAGGGGTAGTATCCCTCCCAGTACTTCACAAGAGCAACCCATGTTTGACAACTTTCTCCCAGCACTGCATCTTGTGATCCTGCTCCCCCCATTCGTGTCCTGTATTCCAAAGAGCTTATGTAAAACCCCTCTAGCAGACACTGAGGCACCATGACAGTACTTGTAGCACGCGTGCTCACTCACTATCTGAGTGCGGTGTTGCAGGATGCACCATCTAACAATGCGATCAGGGCTTCTTCCTCTTTGGCTCACACAGTTCCTCAGTTGAGCTCTTAACTCCAATCCTGGCACACATGTAACCAGAACTGTGTGTAAGCTTCAGCTCCAGGTTCAAAGCCCAGCAGCG
The DNA here is from genome assembly GCF_964204655.1 of Triturus cristatus. Lineage (NCBI taxonomy): Eukaryota > Metazoa > Chordata > Amphibia > Caudata > Salamandridae > Triturus > Triturus cristatus. The sequence goes on from NC_140580.1 coordinate 357,530,747, forward strand.
GCAACCAAGTCTTTCCATCTTCTGAGATCAGTGAAATGAGTGCACCTTACAGACCTGCCAACCTTGAACATTATTTCGATATGTACAAGAGAAGGAAAGACTTTTAAGAGGGGTGCTTGACATTGGGTCATCATTGCATGAAAAGCGATGAAGGAACATTGGAGGGTGTGGAGTCTGGAACAGAAATGGGGTTTTGTCCCCAGAAGTCTCATCAGCCATTCCTACTCTGCCTGTAAACACAAACAGAAGGCTTCAGGAGCCATCACTCATGACCTGGGGAGCAGACAAAACCATGATAGATTGTTCTGTGCAGAGCCTCTACAAAGAAGCTGAACTTCACTTCTGTGAAAAAGATCCCAGCTCACCTCATGTGCACCGTATGAAATCAGAACTTTCAACCAGTGACCAGATAAAGAATGCCAATATCGCGTGACACATGGTGGCACCATGTATGGTGGCACATTTGAATATGGCTTGCTACATTAATATTAAAAGGCAATTTGGCTTTTACAGAGCACTATATAAAAGTCTGATCATAATAATGGAAAGCATGTCCAAAGGAGAGTGTTTCATAAAACACTGGATTCCATCTTTGACATAAACCCAAACAAACAGAGCCAAGGCTGCAGAGGCGGGAGCAGTGTGTACTGGTTGTGGTGCCTGTTGCCAGTGTGAGTGTGGTGACACTTAAAGATGGCATGACGGCGGCAATGCACAAGCATTCCCAAGCAGAACTGGCATCATGTCAACGCTTGAATGATCATTAAAACACAGAGCGGTGTCTCTCCATCCATTGTCAATGGACTCCAAGAGAAGCGATAGATCTTTTCAGCACAGCATGACAGTCAATCCTCAGAGTCATTAAGGGCAACGAGAATGCATCAGAGAGATGTCCAGCTACAAACGCAGAGATAATGTGTGTGTCATCTGCATAATGTGGCAATCTTAGCCACGCTGCCGCCATGTTGAACCCAGCGGGAACATATCAATAAAAGAAAGGGCCGGCGAGCCGGGGACCTGAGAGGCGGCACAGTCAACAGTTCTGAAAGGGCAGAGCTGATGTCTTCACAGCTGGTTTAGCCCCGGAAGGCAACCTTTAGAAGAGGCGTTACGCTTCTGTACAGTGCTGGACTGGGTACTGAGAACATCCCCAGGAAAAATATTTGATTCCAGCTACATATGACCTCTAGCGAGATTAGCCAGCAAGTCTGATCATCTCCAGGAGTGTTTGAGGTGGCTCTCTGCCAATTTAACAGCACTGTTTCCCAAATATAATGCTTAAAAGGTCCTAGTTTTTAATGGCGGTCTTGAAGAGATAAAATATTCCAATATTTCAGTATCTGGTGTGTATGTAGGAGCATTTCATTCACAACACCAAATCATAGACGGTGCCTGGATGAAAACTGAGGCCTATCCAGCAGGGCTGCTTTCAGGGCTTGGTGGAGTAAGGATCCTCCCCGCCTCACCTCACTGGGCGCTTTCCTAGTGCCATGCATGTCCATTCACAACCTTGTTACTTAAGTAATTTTTACAAATTCACCAGGATATGTTTTCACTGGTTTCAGTGTTATGCAGAATCAATAAATATAGATAATGGTACAAAACTATTTGTTTCAGAATTTTAAATGTGCCAATGCAAGTGTCATCTTGTGCTTGCCAGATACATCATGCCATGTAAAACTCGAGAACGCCTGTACTGGGGTATCCGGACATCTAAAACTCGCATTTCCTAATCCTTCGGCAGATGGCAAGGCCCTGAGAGTTTAAAATGCATCTTTATTTAGCAATGTAAAAATGACAAAATTCACATTTTTTGCTGCAAGTTGAATAATGTTTGAAGCTGAATTATCAACATGTCCTTATAAACAGCATTGCCAATGGAGATTTACTTTAGAGGTCACTCTGAAATGGCAGATTACTGGCCAGCTGGATCATAGAGCCCCAAATCCACCTTTGGGACGGGACATTCTTAACCACCTCTAATGCCTCCAAATACTCCTTAAAGATAACGTGTAATGATTTAGATCACATGTTTTAGTGTCCGCTAGAAGTACAAGGGATTCTAGCTTGAAACACATTGCTCTAAATTCTCCTTATATGTTTAAGAGATTTTAACCTGATCCCATAATTCAGGTTCTCTTAAGAAAAAGTGATTTTAATGTAAATGACATAGTCCCAAAACCATCTTCAGCAATAGCAGTCTGGCTTGGATTGCAGGCCACAATATCTACTTTAAGGTGAGGCATTTTATCTGGGATCCCATGTTCCAGGTTTACTTTCAGGGCTAGGGATTCTAATTTGGATCACATGTCCACAGACAATTCTTAAGCTTTGGCCATTCTAGATTGGATCTGACACAATTAGATGATTTTTTAACGTAAAACATGTTAACTCAGATCACACGGCACTATTCAATCCTTAAGAATAATTCATTATATGGCAAATCACGTCCCTAGGCCTTTTTAAGCACACTCAAAGGTATCATTTATGCAATATCTATAACTCCTATCTCATGACAAGCAAGTCTGAATTTGATCGCTTCTTGATCCGCTCTTCATTTAGTTAGATTAGAGAAGTACAATTGTCCATTTGCCCGTGCTATATTATTAAATGTGCCATGTAAAACAGAAGTACAGGTTTAACTTTGCAAAAGTCTTATGTGTTATGGAATTTCCATTACCTGATCTTAGCTGATGCAGTTCTTGTTAAGTTCTTATAATTGCAGCGTCTACACCCGCATTCCCAGATTCACAAGGTTTCGTAAACCTGGGAATGCGTCAGATTCTAACGCCTCCCCAGGGCAGGCGTTAAAGTGGCTCAACAAAGCGAAATACCTTTATTTCTCCTCGGTTTTTTACTCTTTCTGCAGCACACATAGGAGGAGGAAAACGCCATCAATAATTGCTTCCTGCACAGGAAAATTATGCCTGCATTGGTGCTAGGCAGCTAGTTGTGGGGCAGCACAGAGGAAAGCACAGGGATGTGTCATATTGCTGTAAATACGATGCGTACCTGCGCTTTGCTAATGACACCACTCAACACACCAAGATGGCTTGAAGTGCTGTGCTGCGTCATTTTCCAGTAAATATGCCCAGGGCCTGACTGGCCGTAGCAGGCACCGGGCATTTCCCCTGTGGGCCGCTAAGGTGGGGGCGGTTTTGGATCCCTGGTGGGCCGTTTTTGTTACCAGGCGGTTTTATTGGCCCCCAGTAAAAAAAGCAGCTACTGCGTTTTCCACATGCACACCCCACCACCATCCCCCCCCTTCCCTGGGGACGGCCCGGTTTGCATTCTCAGTCCGGCCCTGAATATGCCCCCCAGACTTTTTTTTTCTATTTTGGCCATGTGGCTGTGTAATAGTGCAGACAATTTTTTGTTTGCATATCTTGATAAAAAAATTCTCCCCGAACATGGAAGGGAAGTGTAAATTCCTGTGTACAAGTAAATTTCTGTTTCCAAAACTGAGTTCGTTGCCAAAAGCAAATTCGTAAGGAGTTTTCTAGAGGGTGTGTAAATAGGATATATAAAGTAAACTAATAGTACCACAGGGCCCAAACGAAGTTCAAGCCCTGTGACTACTTTATCAATTGTGATTATATATTGTCAGTGGCTTGGAATCTTCGAACAAGTCCACCACATGTGGATACTATCTCCCCCATCCCCACAACCCCTCCAACATAATTCATAGCTTCCACAAATTGCCTTTAAGAGAACTGGGGTGAAGTACCAGCAAGTTAATATTTTATAGGAGTTCTCTTTATGCGGGACACATGTAAATGACTCTGACGCTCATGCCCACATTTTTATCCAGGTGTGCCCCGAGACCTGGAGCCCTAGATCTCTATTCCATCTCCTATTCCATCCTGCTACATATGATGGGAACTTTACAACATTTAATTGGTTGATAACTGCATACAGTAAAAACGTCACTTTTTTACCTGTCCTATCATGAAACAGGGATTCTCACAAGGGTTGTTCTTTATTTAGCCTTAGATTGTACTTGTCTGTCTCTTAACCAGTGTAATAATTGGGTCAATCTGAATCCCTCAGTGGACTGAAAGTCAAAATGATCAAAGCATATTTCCCTGTCTGGAGGGGTCTCTTTCTCGTGTAAGTCAACTAAGCTCAGTGAAATCCTACCATTCCATCATGAAACCAGCATCTTTGATCCTTGGAGGGAAGTCAAGGTTAAATCTGATTGGAGCCATAGAGGATGGGAATGTGGTTGTGTACTTTTTCCAGGACACCACTTCCCACTTTTCCAGCAAGATGTTCCTCAAGCTAAGTAAGTTGTATCCTCTCAGCCTACATTGTTGTGAGAGCCATAACTAATAGGACAGTGAATTCGAAGAGTAAAATGGCTTTGGGGCACATGCATCAATGTAGGCTTTTGCGATTCCTCGATTGCGATTATTAAGGAATCACAATTAAGGAATTGCAAAAGCCTATGTATGTAGGAATCGCTATAAAATTAGCGATTCCCAAACATTCCTTAATTGCGACTCGCAAATTGCGACTCTCAATTAAGGAATGCATTCCCATTCATTCCTATGGGCCTACAGGCCCATAGGAATTAATGGAAGATTGCATGCGCAATTTGCAAGTACCAATAGGTACTCGCAAATTGCACATGCAATTTCAAGGGTGCAAGGGTGTTAAAAGGACACCCTGTTGCACCCCTGAAATTGATCTATGCACATGTTGCGCACACACATGCCCCAAGGGCATGTGTGTGTGTAACCTACACTTTAGTGCATTTTTAAAAGTTTTTGCAAATTACCATCAAGTACAAATTGATTGTAATTTGCGCCCCCTATTAGCAAAATCGCAATTTGCGACTCCATCATGCATTGCATTTAAGGAATCGCAATTTGCGATTCCTTAAATGCAATCGCAATTAAAGAAATCTCAATAATTTGCGATTTCTTAAATTGCGGGAGGCTGACAGATTGCTGCATCGCAGAAGTCCTTTTTGCGGGCGCAAACGGACGATTTTTGTGAATCGCACCGTTTGCGCTCGCAAAAATGGTTGATGCATGTGCCTGCTAGTTTCTACCCACAATGATTTGTAGGGGGTTTTGGGCTAATCTAGTGCTTCTTTAATAATTATGAAAAAATGGATATTGGAGGAGCCCCCATCTCCAATTGCTTGATTGGAATATAACTAAAGGGGGCAGATGGAAACATGTGATCGAGGCTGGGCCCAGCTCAAGGAAATAATTGAAAGTTAGAAAGAGGCAATTATAGGTAATTAGAACATTTTGAATAATCTGGATTAAAGGAGTTGCCCACGTACATGGGTAATTTAAAAGTAAAAATAGAAGGACATGCTTTAATAATAAGGTTTATCATTTTGGGTTTGTGAATACCATGAATTCTGATCGCAATATTTAGTTTCTTTTTTATTTTTACGTTCTGTATAATGTTGAATTATTTGCTACTTTCCCAATAAAAAATTATTAAAAATCTTACTATTTTTTCCGCTTGCCTCTTTGCCCTTTGCGATAAAAAGCATTGTGGCAACTGTAGGGCCTTTTGTCAGTCCTACTTACTATGTCTGACCTAATTGCAGTTAATTCTTGAATACAGTATTGGTTGTTGCCTAAAGAAGAGGTCTTCCACTGAGGGTGGGAATCCATACTGACCCTATTGCGACCTACCTCCACAGAAATCGCTTAGCTTCAGTCACTGAGCTTCAGTCGCTGAGCTTCAGTCACTGACCTACAGCCACTGAGCTTAAGTCGCTGAGCTTCGGTTGCTGAGCTTCTGTTGCTGAGCTTCAGTCGCTGAGCTTCAGTCTCTGAGCTTCGGTTGCTGAGCTTCAGTCGCTGAGCTTCAGTCACTGACCTACTGCCACTGAGCTTTAGTCGGTGAGCTACAGCCGCTGAGCTTCAGTCGCTGAGCTACAGTTGCTGAGCTTCAGTCGCTGAGCTTCAGTCACTGACCTACAGCCACTGAGCTGAAGTCGCTGAGCTTCAGTTGCTGAGCTTCAGTCGCTGAGCTTCAGTCACTGACCTAAAACCACTGAGCTTTAGTCGTGAGCTACAGTTGCTGAGCTTCAGTCGCTGAGCTTCAGTCACTGACCTACAGCCACTGAGCTTAAGTCGCTGAGCTTCAGTTGCTTCAGTCTCTGAGCTTCAGTCACTGACCTACAGCCACTGAGCTTTAGTCGGTGAGCTACAGCTACTGAGCTTAAGTCGCTGAGCTTCGGTTGCTGAGCTTCAGTCGCTGAGCTTCAGTCGCTGAGCTTCAGTCACTGACCTACAGCCACTGAGCTTTAGTCGGTGAGCTTCAGTCGCTGAGCTCCAGTCGCTGAGCTTCAGCCGCTGAGCTTCAGTCACTGACCTACAGCCACTGAGCTTTTCGGTGGGCTACAATTGCTGAGCTTCAGTCGCTGAACTTTAGTCACTGACCTACAGCCACTGAGCTTAAGTCGCTGGGCTCCGGTTGCTGAGCTTCAGTCGCTGAGCTTCAGTCGCTGAGCTTCAGTCACTGAACTACAGCCACTGAGCTTTAGTTGGTGAGCTACAGCCGCTGAGCTTCAGTCGCTGAGCTACAGTTGCTGAGCTTCAGTCGCTGAGCTTCAGTCACTGACCTACAGCCACTGAGCTTAAGTCGCTGCGCTTCAGTTGCTGAGCATCAGTCGCTGAGCTTCAGTCACTGACCTCCAGCCACTGAGCTTAAGTCGCTGAGCTTCAGTTGCTGAGCTTCAGTCGCTGAGCTTCAGTCACTGACCTACAGCCACTGAGCTTTAGTCGGTGGGCTACAGTCGCTGAGCTGCAGCCACTGAGCTCCAGTCGCTGAGCTCCAGCCGCTGAGCTTCAGGCGCGATGGCGGCCTCCTTTGCTGAAGCCAATGACACTAAACATGACTCATGTGTTGGCTAGACTGAAGCATCAACCCCGGCCCATCCAAAAGCCGGCGGCTTCATGGCAAGGACGAGATCCCAGCAGTTTCTCGGCTACATAATCATTAAGAAACAAAGCCTTATTAGCAAACAGAATGGAAATTAAGTGAAGCAAAAGCAAAGCCAATTTTCTGATTGGTTTCCAAGGCAGATTTTAGAGCATTTGATTGTAGAGTGCAGGGCGAAGAGACGTCGACGCTGACATTAGCAAAATAGTCGGCGCGCAACTACTGTCGGAAAATGTAGTATTGTAATTAGCTGCTGGATAATTAAAACACGAAACAATAACATTGCGGGCTGATTCTGCTCAAAGGAAGGGCTGCCAAGCTCCTGACAGGCTGGCCCGGGGAAGAGCGAGGCGCTGGCTTCCAGAGGTAGAGAATTTGTTCTGTGAGGCCTATTTTTAGATTGTCCCCGCCGCCTTCACAAGGGCTCGGTAATATTTTAAGGCATTGAATATAAACGTCTTCAGCGTGCACGTGCTTGGCTCTCGTCTGCTTTCGCTTTTTCCTTGAAATCGTGGGCCGTTGTGATTGGCTCCGAGTGCTTTCTGATTAATATTAGTTTCTATATCTAACTAGGATTTTCATGTGACGTCATGCTATGATTTTTTGAACGTTAAAAAATGGCCTGGTCAGTGGTGTGGCAAAGGAACCCTGGGCTCTTCTTGCAAGCAAGGAAAATGCTCCCTCGCCTGGTTTGAAATTAAAAAGACAGCTGTAATTAGGGGCAGTGCTTTAAATGAGCAGGTACTGTGAGGTACTCTGTACCGGCACTTCTTGAATTTGTGCGGGATAGTACCGGCACTTCTCAGCACTGCTTCAATGCTTTTAATGGGATAGTGCTGGCACTTCAAAGCACCTAACAGGAACTTTGGGAGGAGGAGTACCTGCACGTCTATATTTCCATAATCAGACGCGGATCAGAGGACATTGGCTGCGGTGTCACTGCACCTGCAGCACAACTGATAGCTACGCCCTTGGGGTAGTCCTGCAGTGTAATAGATTTTTGGGCAGGTTACTTCTGTGAAGCTGCCAACACTGTAGGCCACATCAGGCACAGTCGTGTCGCCATAGGCTCTAACGCAAGCAAGGGAAATGAGTCCATCGCTCGCGATTGGGTGTTCACGGTCAGCCATAATTGGGGCACCATGAGGCTCTCAAACCACTGGGCTCCACTTCATTGGCACTCTGCAGTTGCCCTGGCAGCGAATCCCCCACTCCTCACAGCTTGCCTCTGCCCTAGAAGGTGGTACGCTTCCATGGTGTGTGGCTTCACTCCGGGTGTGCCTTCTGCTGTCTGCCCGCCGAGCTCATAAACAGAGAACTAGACAAATAGTGGCAACTGCAGAGAAAAAGTTCCAGGCCACAAAAGAAGTTAACTTTTGTTTATGACACAACAAAGTTCCATGGAAAGGCCAAACATGGCCGTTTTAGGAGTCCACAAGAAGTGGGCATGCTGGATTGCACCGGAGAAACTGTAAAAGAGGGCTGCTGCATGGGGTGGGCTACCAAAAATAACACTTTACCTAATATGAAAAAGTGAAGGAAGCGATAGAAAGAGCCGAATGGAGATTTTAACTAAAAGACTCGAATCAAAGTCTAATTCATTAAATGGTCATACTCAAACCTAATGCTTTTGAGCATCTAACTCACAGCAGACGCAATTTGCTTCAAACTATTCACGTAGATTCATGGTTAGGATATATTTTGTCAGAACTCCTTGGTCTTCGTTGTTTTTTTTTTTTAGGAGAATAGATTAAATGGCTATGTTACCTCATCTTGGAACCGAGACACCAGACTTAAAATTTCACAAAAGAATGTGTGAATCTGGGCGACTCGTTTTATTGCCTGGTGCCTGAAAGTGAACATTTGCATTGCGTGAGGTAAATAAAGGGAATGTCAAACTCAAACTGAGGAATGTCAAAATCAAACTGAATAGTAATCTAACTAAGTATTTTCCAACTATTTGTTCGTATTTTTGCTTCCAGTCACAACCTGTTTCTTGCAGTGGCGGCTGCTCCGTTATGGCGGAGGAGTGTCGCCTCCCCTGCTGAAAGTCAGCAGAGGCAAGGACATAAATAAAATGATAATAAAACGTTTTTATTATCATTTTTTTGTGCCCTGCAGGCTGCCTGCTAGCCGAGCTGAGGGAGGGGCAGGGACAGCCACAGTGACACTGCATCACCAGTGGTGGGCAGGGCTAAATGCGCATGATGGTTTGGCTGGCTACAGAGGGCAGGCTAAACCATCATGCGCACTTAGCCTTTCTCCACCTAGTTGTGTCGTACAGCTGGGTGGAGAAACCAACACAGGCTCCCAGTCTATGTCTGAGCGCCGATCAGAGGCACTCAGACCAATCCCAGCTCTGCTCACATGCTGGGAATAGCATTCCCAGCATGTGAGCAGCGCTGGGATTGGGAGCTGGGAGCCTGTTCAGTGTGCACCAGGTCCTGATGAGGAAGCGAGGATCAGGTGGAATGGCGGTTGTCGGAGCAGGTAAGTGAAATTTTATCAATTTTTTTGTGTTTCCCCCTCCTCCGCCTCACCACTTCATAGTATGAGCAGCCGCTCCTGGTTTCTTGTATCCAGTCTCAACCTTACCCCAAGTCACCATTTGTTCCCTGTTCGAGCAGTTGTGGCTCCTTCGCTAAGGCGGAGGAGCGTCGCCCCACTGCTATTTCAGCAGTGCAAAAATTAAAATAGAACGATAATAACAGGACGTTATTATCATTTTATTTTTCTATGTGGGAGTCGGGGCGGGGCTGGTCTCTGTGACGCTAGAGCGTGGGAGGAGTGCTTTGCACTCCTCTAAGTGCATATGATGTTTTGTCACTTGGCATATTCTCCATTGGGCTGTGTTGCACAGCCCCATGGAGGACATGCCCAGCCTCTCCAGGCACTGCCTGCACGTCCATACACGAATCTCAGACCAATCACAACACTGCTCCTGCAGCGTCGTGATTGGCAGGGAGAGTCCAGAAGCCTGGGTGCTTCTGGTGCATCCAGCAGAGCAGACGAAGGAGAGGCGTGTGGTGGCGGGAGAGGTGTGCGGCAGTGTGACGGAGAAGATACGTTTATTTTATATATATAATCCACCCCCGCCTCACCACCCCCGTTCCGAGGTAGCCGCCACTGCGTTTGAGGTGCTCTTGCTATGATAGGCCTGTTCTCTATCAAGCTCATAAAATAAAATATGTTTATGTATTTTTAATGATTGATATACATTTATAGAGCTTCCTGATGACCGCAGGACCAGGGCTGTGCTAAATAAAACATATAGATAATTACTGTACTCATAAGCATTCATAAACAGCGCCATTGTCCAGGTCTTTGCATTACTGTCTGCCTTACACCAGCCTAACATTTTGGAGGTTTTTTAGGACTCGTCCCCTTTAAACAGCCAGCTGGCATCAGATGAATATTGGAGTGAGATATGCCGTGAACTGGGCAGTTTGTCATTTTTAATGGTCTGACTTGAGCTAATAGCTGCTAAACACTAAAAAGGTAATATAGCGATTTGTATTTCAGCATTGTGACCGCTCAGGCTCTACTGACAGCTGATATTTTGGTTTCACAATTTATGATTCCCGAAAGGGTAGCTTTTCTGTGAAAAATTACCCAGTCAATACCAACAGTTGGTACATTAGCTTTTCTTGTCATTAAACTGTGGGGCAGAGGTGTGTGGAGTTTGTGGAAATTGAAATACTTGCAAGTGGGGAGGGCATGGCTGCCCCAAAGGGCATCCCTGGGCTAAGGAGAACAGCTACTTCGGAGACCAATGAGGGGGCAGTGAGGGCAGAAGAGCCGGGCATGGAGTGGTTTCGTAAAAACCTCTCACTTGAGCTTTGGCCCAGGGGCACGTGCAGTGTGTTCCAGAGTTTAGGCGCCAAAAACCCTTGAGGATGCGATATTGTGTGTGACAAATGTGTATGTGCATGTTTAAGCTGATACATTTTAGTTAAAGTACAACAAAATAGCAGAACAACAGTGCACAACACAATACCACAATAAGACAACACCACATTGTAATAACACATCCCGGTAACATAAGAGCAATACTCCATAACCCAACAACAAAAACACAAACTATATAAGCTGATACATTTTTGTTAAGGTACAACAAAATAACAGAACAACAAAGCACAACACAATAAAAACCTCAATAACAGAACACCACATTATATTAGCACATCCCAGTGAAATAAGAGTAATACTCCATAACACAACAACAAAAAGACAGACAATAATACACATCACAGTAACATAAGGGCAAAGCTCCATAACACAACAACAAAAACACAAAACAATAACACAACACATCACACAAACACAACACAACTAAACTATTTAACAACAAAGCAGAACACAACAATGTGCTAACACAGCTAAATAAGCAACAAAACAATATCACAATAATACGATTATGTTGTGCTGTTAGGGTATTGTGACGCATTTCTGTTTTTTGTATTATGCTGTCCTGATGTGTTTTGTTCTTATTTTGTTACTTTCGTAGGTCTGTGGTGTCGTGTATCTGTATTCAGTTGCAGATGTTACATTGTATACTGACGTGTTTTGATGTGCTGTTATTACGTTTCTATTTCGTTATTGTGCAGTCTTTTTGTATTGTTTTGCAGTGCTATTGTGTAGCTGTGTTTTACTGTATTGTGTTACTCTTGTGTTATGAAGCTTCCTTCACAAATATCAACAAAGTTTGTCTGGTTTCCAATCAAAAGTGGCATTTATCGCTACAGTGCAGTCCAATTATTATTACCAAAGATGATAAAATGCACATTGTCTCTGTACAGCTTCACGTGACGCCAATCAGCCTACAACTATGTCACATAACATGCCTCAAAGAAACACTCACGGAGCCCACTTTATGCGATCAGGCGGCCATCTTCCATTTATAGCTTTCCTACCTCTTTGCAGAGTGCTTATTCACATGGCTTGTTATGTCTGAGCCCCATTTGATCATTCTCTTACAGGCCAGGTTAAGCACAGCAAGAGCTGTAGAAATGGAAACATGGCGGCCATTTTGATGGCAGCGAATGCTAACCCACAGGTCCGTGGGTTAGCATTCGCTGCCATCAAAATGGCCGTCATTACCATGAACAAGTATTGCCTTCACAGCCCGCCCAAGAACCTCTATAGATCTCTAACATGATGATCACCAAAAGGTAATTCCATGCTATGGTAGTAAAAGGTGTTTGTCCTTTATCACCAGGAACATTAAAGAATGCAGACCAGACATTTTTTAAAAAAAAAACCTCTAATCATCTAAAATGTAGCAAACAATTGTGTGAGTATTTAGATGCAAAGAGGAAGTGTTAAAGCCATTTGACATAAAACGTATAAAACAGGTCTCTTGTTTGTTTGGTTTTTGTCAGTGGTGTAGCTGGGGAGGCACTGTTTTTGGGGGGTGACTACCACCATCCCCCCGGCCCCAAGAGCAAGACCTCCTTTGGCCGCCACCCCTCTTCTCCGGGAACAAGTCGGCCCTTCCCCCGCTCTTACCTGCACCTGGGTGGCAAACTTAGAGGCTGTACTGGGTGGCAGTACATCTAGCTACGCCACTGGTTTTCGTTATGTACAAGGACTTATTCAACACTAGACCAAAACTATGTCTCAGAGCCAGGTGGGACAGCCTGATGTGTAAGAATATTTGCTTCTTCGTTTAGGTACATGTTTTGGTGGCGCAGATGGCGTGTTCAGTAGCTGATGGCTGTGTCTTCTACTAATTAGCATATGTGCTGAAGCAGGAAAAATACCGAAGTGTGTGTTGATTTCATAAAGTCTTCTAAAACCCTCCTTAGCTCCTTAGCACCGGCCATGATTGTTAGTCAGTTAAGGATTGCCTCATTTCTGACCTTCTCAATGGGATTATCAACATTGATTGAAATGAGCAACGACAGAGGGGTGCCCCATATCTGCTGTGAATTGCTCACCATGCCAAACTTTGTCTTCAATCACTGGCTTGTAGGTTTGGCCGACCAATAATAAAGCCATGGTTGTGTATGTGAGTGTGTGTGCGCGTGCGTGCATGTGTGTGGGTGTGTTTTGTTTCTCCGAAGCATTGTCCTAGCTACGGCGACATGGACCACAGTGCATAACAGGTATATAGAGAGTATGTTTGGAAAAGGAAAGGACAAGTCAGCATTGAGTATTAAGAACATCAATGAAAAAACAAACCAGGAAGCTCAGAGCTAAGCAAACTTGACTTATGGAGACACCAAATCTCCGGTGATGGTTGAAGGTGCATGGAGATGAAGTGTAGACATCACTGTCCACACTCTGGCTTATCTACTATTCACTCTTTAGCTATCCTTGTATTTCAAATACTGAGAGACACTCATACCATAATTCTGTCCTCCATCCAAGGAGTTCTTTCCACACTGGCCAAAGCATTAAAATAAGGGAAGTACATATACTTGTTTATTCTAGTTTAAAAGAGTTCTTGTGCAGAAGCAGCATAATCAGTTTCTCATTTACACTTTGGTTAATAACAATAAATTGTTTTAACATAGTGCTTCATACCACACGTCTGCCACTTCTAAACGCTACACATATAAGTTGTTACTATTGCCCAATTTATGGTGCTCATTTTCCCAGCACAAGAAGGATGAAAGGCTGAGTTTGCCTTTCTGAGATTCAAAGTCATCACCTTGAGATTACCATTTTTATCAGAGATAAACATTCAGCTCACTAAGCCATCCTACTAGCTATGGCATTACAATACTCTTTACCTTGTTTTCAATCTGTGATGATTGGAAATACTTAGGCCTTTTAGACGATCCTGGCTGACACTGAGAAGATATTTGTGTCAGCATATCAATCATGGTGGACACTGTCCAAATTCACGGTGCATTGGGTAGTTCCACACAAGAAACTTTCTTATCACTAATGATTGACTTTTAGTCCACACTTTGGACTATAGCTGGACTCTACTAAAGTCCTCTCTTCAGGTTTGAGCAAGTGTGGTTGGTACATTTGGCTGAGAGAGGTCTTAGTGTCCAGCCAGCGGTTCATCAACATAACCTTTTGGCACTCTCGATCAGCCTAAATCCTGATTCGCACACTGGTTACGAGTAACAATGGGGCCTGAAATATCTTACTCACAGGGTTCCTACGGTGCTCCTTTCCCCCATTGAGAAAATTGTTTCCTCTGACATTAAGACACTCTATATCCATTCAGGTCTTTCTGCCATGCCTTTCTACACACACCAAACCAAGTGGTTCTTTTCACAAACAGCTTATACTTTTATTTATAGGAACCCATGGCTGCAAATCTCTGAACCTCCAACAACTCCTCACATGCCACACCACTACCCTCACCCAATGCTCAGTTAGTCACTATTTTATGATTCTGAAAAGTATAAACAAAAAGGTACAATTGTGCCTCAATTTTCTGGTGGTGCAACATCCTGGTCCATGTTGAAGTGTAATTTTGATTAAGTGAACCCGAACGACCCACTGTTTTGTGTTCCTACACCAGCGGCGGCTTCTCCGAGCAGCTAAAGAAGGAAAAATAAACTAATAATAATGCAGCGTTATTATCATTTTATTTTTCTTACTGCATCGGCTCAGTTGGTTCTATGCGGGCAGTGCTGGGGTCCATGATCCATGCTGGGGTCCATGCAGGGGGAGGAGTGGTGGGCACACTCTGTAAGTGCGCATGACGCTTTGGCCGGCGTCGCGGGCCGGCCAAAGCGTCATGCACAATTTGCATGTTCTCTACCCAGGCTGCACTACAGCCTGGGTGGAGAACATGCTTAGGCTGTGAGTAACAAGGACCCCCTGATAAATTGGTAAGACAATTCCTAGGACAGGGTAAATTTAGAGTAGAAAATAAATTCCTAGGCAACTAACATGAATGAATGAAATAAAATTTCTATAGCGCGTAGCTACCCTGAGGCCTCCTAGCGCTTACGGAGCGGGCAGACAGATAGGCACGTCATGTTAGTGTGAAATACTGAAAAGATGGATTTTGAGAAGTTTACGGATGGCCAGTATATTTGCTTCCACTTGGAGAGTAGGGGGGAGAGAATTCCAGAAATTGGAAGCATTCAGGGAGAAAGAGCGTCCACCCCATCTAGATCTTCGTACTTTCCTTGGGGTGGCGAGAAAAGCGGAGCTAGAAGGAAGACCCCTGGAAGGATGGTATGGGGTGACCAGGGACTGGATGATGGCTGGGCCTGATTTCCAAATAGATCTGTGGGCCAGGCACATGGCCTTAAAATGTATCCTAGCCCGAATTGGGAGCCAGTGGAGATTCCTCAGTGCAGGTTTCGCTGATTGTCTCCGAGGAATCTGGAGAAGTTGGCGAGCCGCACAATTCTGGATCACTTGTAGTTTCTGGATTGTGGACTAAGGGGCGCCCAGATACAGCGCATTCCCGTAATCCAGGCGGGACAGTATAAGGGCTTGCACCATAATCCTTCTTGCCTGGAAAGGGAGCAGGGGAAGGATCTTTCTTAGCATTCTCATTAGGCCAAAACATGTAGCAGAGAGCTTAGTGGCTTGATGATTAAAACAGAGGGAGCTGTCGAGTCACATGCCCAGGCTCTTAATCTGCTGCTTTGGGGCTGGAATAGGACCAAGACAAGTCGGCCATATAAGTGCTGAGGAGGGTGATGGAGGTTTGCTCAAAAACATCAATTCGGTCTTGTCCCCATTTAGCTTGAGGTGAGAGAGTTTCATCCAGTCGGCTACCGCCTCTAGGCAAGTACCTAGAGAGCAAGATGTTATGTTATGTTATGTTAAAGGGACTTGTAAAGCGCACTGTTACCGTTAGGTGTCCTGGCGCTGAAATGCGTTGCCTACTGGTTGAGAGGATGAAGTACATAAATTGAATTAGGATCTGTTAGGAAAAAAGCCTGGTTTTAAGGCCCCTTCTAAATTCCAGGAGCCCAGCCGCTGCTCTGAGCTGCAGAGGGAGGCCGTTCCAGAGTTTTGCAGCACAGCAGAAAAAACTTCTGCCCCCCCAACTAGCTGTTTTAACACGTGAGACTTTTACCAACCTTGCTTTGGTTGAACGGAGGACCCTGGAAGGGGTATACCATTGAAGGTATTTACACATAAATGCCGGCCCACATCCCTCCAGGGTTTTGAAAACCAGGCAGAGAGCCTTGAATTCTATCCGCTGTCTCATGGGTAACCAATGAAGGTCCCGAAGTCCCTCTCTTATGGATACAAACTTGGGAATGCCCAGAAGAACTCTGGCAGCAGCATTTTGTACCGTCTGCAGACGATTAAGCTGCCTTTTATGAATATTGATATATAATGCGTTACAATGGTCTAGACGAGACATAACAAGTGCCGTTACTACTATCCTAAGGCTGTCATCCGAGAGGAGGCGCTTAATTTTCCTCATAACCCTGAGTATAAAAAAGCAGGATGATACCACCTTACTTATCTGATCGGCAAAGGACAGTCTGGAGTCTATCATAACTCCCAAATTTTTTGCCTTCTCGGTGGGAGCTGGAGGTGAACTCAAAGATTGTGGCCACCAATTGGATGACCAAAGATTTGAGGGATTACCGAAAATAATCACCTCAGTTTTTCCTGCATTGAGCTTTAAACAGTTTGCTGACATCCAACCGGCAACGGATTGCATACAGTTGTAGCAGTCCTGACCGGCCTCAGCCTCTTTGCCTTTTTGGATGGATAACACAATTTGAGTGTCATCGGCATAAGAGGTCAATTGGAAACCAAAAGAACGAATGAGGGCTGCCAGAGGAGAGACATATATATTAAATAGCGTGGGAGTGAGCGCCGAGCCCTGGGGAACCCCACAGGGCAGAGAAAAAGGCTTTGAGCAATCAGTACCAATGTCTACTGTTTGAGTTCGATTTAAAAGAAAGGATCTTAAAAGAACAAGAGCATTGCCTGTAACCCCCTTTCCGCTTAAACGGTCCAACTGCACCTCATGGTGGACCGTATCGAAGGCCGCCGAGAGGTCCAACATGATCAGGATTGCCGCGCCGCCCTGGTCTAGTGCTTCTCTAATTTCCTCCGTAGACTTGATCAGCGCAAGCTCCGTACTATGTTCTGTACGGAATCCAAACTGAGTAGGGTCAAGGAGTTCATTGTTATTAATAAAAGCACTCAGCTGGTTGTTCATTTCTCTTTCGATCAGCTTGGCAGTTAGAGGAAGTCGAGAGATGGGCCTATAATTATTCGGCTCTTTGGGATCCAAATTGGCCTTCTTAAGAAGGGGGAGAATTGAGGCTTTTTTCCAGATTTTGGGAAACAAGGCACACTTAAATATACTATTAAAAACAGGGGCAAGAGCTGCTCCAATGGTGTTAGATGCTAGTTTGGCTATGTGTGCAGGACAGGGATCTATAGGAGAGCCTGATTTGGTTACCTGCTAATGCTTAACAGTATCTTGGGCACTCATATTCTCAAAACAGTTCAATAAAGGCACTATCTTCGTGTCCGTTGGACAATCCCAAACATCCTTCTCTATATCTTCTGCCAGTGAGTTACTGAAGGAAGAGAAGATTGTGCCCACTTTTTTTTGAAAGGCAGAGGCGAGAAGTTCGCAGAATTCCAGGTCGCCGTGAGGTTTAACCAAAGTTGGTGTTGTGAGCTTTAGAACTGTATTAAATAATTCTTTTATGGAGGATTTTGCTTTACTAATCTGTTCCCCATAAAACATCTTTTTGGTTTCGGTGAGCAGTTTTTTGTAACTGTGGAGGCTGTCTTTATACACTTTTTTGGAAGATAGGGTATAGTCCTTCCTCCACATACGTTCTAATCGTTTACATTCTATTTTTTTGTGTTTTAAACTCTCATCGTACCAAGGGGCCGAGGGTGTCGTTCTTCTAGGGGTGTAGACTTTGACTGGAACTGCATTTTTGCAAGCCAAATCTAGCCATTCGGTATATGCCATCGCGGCCTTGTCAACTGATGAGGGCCAGACATTCAAAGTGGACTTCAGGTGGTTTTCGAATTTCTCACTATTAATATTTTTCCAAGCCCTGATATTAACTTTGGGTAAAAATTCAATTGTTGGCTTGGAGAGCCTAGTAAGAGAAATCTCGAAAAAAACGGCTGCATGGTCCGACCAAGGAATTGGTAGTACATTGCTGAGTTTAATATTAGGATTGTTAGAAAAAATACCATCTAGGGTATGACCGGCCTTGTGGGTGGGGACTGAGACTAGTTGAATGAGTTCCCCCCCCACCAAAAATTTCCTGAAGCTTGGCGTTGTCTACATCCAGATCATCCTCCAGATAAAAATCAAAATCTCCTAACATAGTAAAAGAGTTTGCGCT
Organism: Triturus cristatus; assembly: GCF_964204655.1. NCBI lineage: Eukaryota > Metazoa > Chordata > Amphibia > Caudata > Salamandridae > Triturus > Triturus cristatus. The sequence continues at coordinate 357,548,935 of NC_140580.1, forward strand.
TAGTCCTTCTTCAAGGAGTGATCCTGCTAGATGATCCCTCTGGGTGGTTTAATGCCACAACCAATTGAGTAACAGCTGCGTAGGTGATGATTTTTATGCTGAATGGAAGGACTATCTCTGCCAATGGAGCCATATAGGTGTTAAAAAGCGTGGGGCTCAGGGAGGAACCCCGGGGAACCCCACAGCTAAGAGGCCACCGGTTTGATGTGGCATTTCCCTCAAAGACTTGAAAGAACCGATCCTTTAGAAAGGACTGGAACCAGGTAAGTGCCAAGTTTGATACTCCAAGATTTTTTAGTCGCTCAAGCAGGATGTTATGATCAACAGTGTCAAAAGTGGCACTGAGATCTAAAAGAATGATAGCTGCTGAGCCGCCCTGGTCCAGAAGTCTCCTTGCCTCCTCTGTTACAGCCAGAAGGGCCGTCTCTGTCCCGAGCTGAGGACGGAGTCCTGTTTGAGAGACATGGAGCAGGTTGTTGGATTCCAAGTACTGTACCAGCGTGGAATTTATGTGTCTCTCAATCAGCTTGCTCGCCAGGGAAGGAGAGAGATGGGTCGATAATTGGCCATGTTGGAGTGATCTAAATTGGGTTTTTTCAGAAGGGCTCTAACCTGAGCACATTTCCAGGCCAGGGGTACTGTGCCAGAAGTAATGGAGGAGTTTAGAGTATTCAAGATAACTGGGCAAATGGCATTAGTGACTAGTGAGAGATACCATGGAGGAGCGGGGTCCACAAGAGAGCCCGATGTTACACTAGAAACCAGTATATCCAGGGAATCAGCGTCTAACAGAGGAAGCTCTCCTAGCGAGCACTGTAGTTCGGGGTGCAAACTTCTGGTGCTGAGAGCTGGAGACTCAGTCTGATGGGGAGGAAAAGGCAGGCATATCAAACACATTTTTTAATGAAAATATTCTGCCAGGTTGTTACAACGATCTGGTGCTTCCTCTGTTTTGGAAGGTTTGTGCGGCATGGTGGAGAGGGATTTAGAGATACGAAAAATCTCTTTAGGTGAGTTGGCAGCTGCACTGATCCTCTCCTCATAAAAGGTGGTTTGGGTGGTTTTGATTTCTGCCTTATAACTCCTGATTGCCTCTCTGTAATCATTTTCCCTCTCTTCTGCAAAATTCTGTCTCCATCTCCTTTCAAATTTTCTGCAGGTTTGCTTAAACTCCCTTAATTTATTGGAAAACCATGGTGCCGATTTTTGTTTGAATCTCTTGTGAGAGGGTTTTTGGGGAAGTATTGTATCCAATGAGCTTTGGATCCATAGATTGAAGTTATTATTTGTCATCTCAGGGTTAGGATCACTATAGGGTATGGTGGCATCAAGAACTGTGGTTCATTGGCTGATGGAGAGATTCGACCATTTCCTTTCTAGCGACATAGTAGAGCTCTGGGGAGGAGTGGGAGCCAAAGTCTCCCAGACCAGGGGAATTAACGAGTGGTCAGCCCAGGGGAGGGCGATGTGAGTGCCTACCGAAAGATTCTGCTCATTACTAGACACAGGATCAAGGAGATGGCCTTTGACATGCGTGGGGGCAAAGTCTTTCTGCTTAATTTGAAGTGCAGAGAGGCTTGTTAATAACTCATTGGCCAGATGATTGGAGGGGTCATCCAAATGGATATTAAGATCCCCCAGTATTTTGAAGTTAGCTGGGGTTAGTGCTAAGTTGGCAACAAGTAGGAAGTGCACTGAGAAATTGTCATATGGGTCCTGGGGGTCGGTAGAGCAATAAACCGGAGAAGGTTCTGGTAGGTGAAAATTCTAGGGAGAAATTCATGCTTTCGCAGTCTGGTAACCCATCCGTAGAAGACCGGCAACAGAAGTTGTCTTTCAATATTATAGCTAGTCCCCCACCTCTTCCAGTCTTACGGACCACTCTGTGTATTAGATACCCAGGTGGCAGGGTTTGAGTGATGACTGGGTCAACTTCATCTTGTAACCAGGCCTCAGTCAGGAATAAAGCATCTGGTTTGAGGTCTTCTAGTAGGAGTGCAAGTTTGACTGATTGTTTAGGAAGAGAGCGGCAGTTTAGAAGGAAGAGTTTTAGGGGAGGGCCAAGTGAAGGTGCATACTTACTGTGGGGTTGAAACTTAAAATTACAGTAGGAGCAGCAGGAGGGACTGTTAGCAATGTTCAGTGAGTGTAGACAGTGATGCCAGTGGCCCCTCTCATGTCAGTCAATGTCTGAGCACTATAGATGAGATTATTTTTTTGGAAACTGCCAGGGGGCGCGGACATGGGCAGACGGGCTTGCCTTTGGCGCGTGCCGGCGGACCCGCTGCGCACGTCCGCTGCGCGTGCGTTCGGGCATCCGGTTAAGTAGCAGTGAAGCGCGAAGACTAGTGCGCTAACTGCAGCCGGAAGTGTCCCACCCTGAAAGTTACTCCCGAGAACGCCCTCTGCTCAACGGCACTTGCAGAGTCGGACCGGGGCGTGGGAGCAATCAGATGCGGGTGAGTAACTCTGTGCAAAATGCAATTAGAACATAGGCATAGGAAAGTGCAAACAGATCCATACAAATTTCAATATTTGTTAAAACAGGGCTTATCTAAAACGTTTGAGCAACAGATTAAAAACGTCAGTCGCAGCTAGCAGCACTACCTCTAATTAAGGTTCTGCCGCGTCCGCTGCGCGTGCGTTCGGGCATCCGGATAAGTAGCAGTGAAGCGCGAAGACTAGTGAGCTAACTGCAGCCTTAAGTGTCCCGCCCTGAAAGTTACTCCAGAGAACGCCCTCCGCTCAACTGCACTTGCCGATTCGGACCGGGGCGTGGGAGCAATCAGATGCGGGTGAGTAAGACTGTGCAAAATGCAATTAGAACATAGGCATAGGAAAGTGCAAACAGGTCCATACAAATTTCAATATTTGTTAAAACTGGGCTTATCTAAAAAGTTTGAGCAACAGATTAAAAACGCCATTCGCAGCTAGCAGCACTACCTCTAATCAGGGTTCTGCTGCGTCCGCAGACCAAACCAAACAGATTAATATATTAAACAATGGTAGTAAACTCAGTGTAAAAGATCAAAATGCACAGATATATTTATATGAAATTATTTAATCTCCAATTCTCAAATTCAATGTTAATATGAGAACATTCATTATTCTACAGTACAAATATAGTGACATTAAAAACAATATGTTAATAGTTATTCAGTACATAATTGATATTCATAAAATTACAATAAAAAACCCCAAAAGTGGCAGAGTTTTAAGTCTTCGACGCGCATTTCAGCGCGAAGTGCGCCTTCGTCAGGAATTGCCACAAATTATATTATGCCTTAGGTTGATGGCACGGGACTGGATCAAGGTGTTGTGCCGCGTTTCTTATCTTTTATATATTAAAATCTTTAAATTCTAATTCACCTATTTATTTTTAGAAGAACCATATGTGCTGGAACTTCTTTGTTGTTTCCTAAAGCGAAGTAGTTATGATTTGTTTATTCTTCTTCAAAATAAAGTTCTCCGTTGATTACTAAGAGGCCAGACACCCTCGCTGCCCACAAAGACGCCATCCGCAACCACCACCACCTCATCAGGACCACCAAAAGCACCTCCTTCACAGACCGCCTTGACAACAACGCACACAACAGCAAGGAGCTCTTCACCATCGTGAAGGAACTCTCCAACCCCAGCTCCAACGCCAACGACATCCCACCATCGCAAGCCCTGTGCGACTCCCTCGCCACCTTCTTCCACCAGAAAATCACCGACATCCATGACAGTTTCAGACCCCGGACGACCCCTGCAGACCTCGCCGCACCGAACCCACCCCACCCCGCCGCCCACGACACCCTGACAACCTGGGCCAACGTGAGCATCGAGGACACAATCAAGACCATGGGAGCAATCCACTCCGGATCCCCGTCCGACCCTCTCCCGCACCACATCTTCAACAAAGCCAGCAACTCCATCGCACCCCACCTGCACAAAATCATCAACCTCTCCTTCAAGACCGCCACATTCCCTGAGAACTGGAAGCACGCAGAGATCAACGCCCTACTGAAGAAACCCAAGGCGGATCCGAGTGACCTCGAGAACTTCCGACCCATCTCCCTGCTTCCGTTCCCAGCAAAGGTCATCGAGAAGATAGTTAACACCCAGCTCACCCATCACCTCGAAGACAACAACATCCTGGACCCGTCCCAATCAGGAGTCCGCAGTAACCACACCACCGAGACCGCCCTCATCGCCGCCACAGACGACATCAGGATCCTGCTAGACAACGGCGAGAAGGCGGCCCTCATCCTCCTGGACCTCTCTGCCGCCTTCGACACCGCCTGCCACCGCACACTACGCACGTGCCTCCACGACGCAGGGATCCGAGACAAGACCCTGGACTGGACCACCTCCTTCCTCTCCGGCAGAACTCAGAGAGTCCGCCTCCCCCGATTCTGATCCGATGCCTCCGAGATTATCTGCGGCGTCCCTCAAGGATCTTCCCTCAGCCCGACGCTGTTCATCGTCTACATGGCACCACTTGCACACATCGCCCGACAGCACGACCTCAACATAATCTCCTACGCCGACGACACTCAGCTGATCCTCTCCCTCACCAAGGACCCCCTCACCGCCAAATCCAACCTCCACCAGGGAATGAAGGCCGTCGCAGACTGGATGGAGGATAGCCGCCTCAAACTGAACACAGATAAGACGGAGATCCTCATCCTCGGGTCCAACCCCTCCGCATGGGACAACTCTTGGTGGCCCACATCACTGGGGTCCCCCCCGGCCCCCACCGACCACGCACGCAACCTGGGAGTCATCCTCGACTCGAAACTCTCCATGACCAAACAAGTCAACGCAGTCTCCTCCACCTGCTTCAACACCCTCTGCATGCTCCGCAAGATCTACAGATGGATCCCGACAAACACAAGGAAAACAGTCACCCAGGCTCTAGTTAGCAGCAGACTCGACTACGGAAACGCCCTCTATGCCGGAGCCTCGTCCAAGCTCATCAACAGACTACAGAGAATCCAGAACGCCTCTGCACGCCTGATCCTCGACTTCCCGCGCCGCGACCACATCACCCCCCACCTGAGGAACCTGCACTAGCTCCCCGTCGACAGGAGAATCTCCTTCAAGCTCCTGATCCACGCACACAAGGCACTCCACAAGACCGGACCAGCCTATCTCAATAATCGGCTCTCCTTCTACGTACCCAACAGGAAACTCCGCTCCGCTAACAACGCCTTGGCCACGGTCCCACGCATCCGGAGAACAACTTCCGGAGGCAGATCCTTCTCCCATTGCGCCGCCAGGACCTGGAACACACTCCCCCTCTACATGCGACAAACCGAAGACCTGCTGAACTTCAGGAGACAACTCAAGACCTGGCTCTTCGACCAATAGCAGCGGCACCCCCCCCCCCCCCCAGCGCCTTGAAACCCTCACGGGTATGTAGTGCGCTTTACAAATCAATTGATTGGTTGATTGATTGATTGAAGAGGAGTGTGTATATATTTGATTTATCTGATTCAAGATAAAATTGCGATCGATTTGGATCGGGGTTGTCCACAAGAATGGCGAACACCCGTGAAGTGGGATAGTACTCCTCTTTAGTAGTATTTCATCGCATTCAGTGCACCATGCTGAATGGCTACGGGCGTCTCTTCGATCTTGTGTCTGTTATGAACATGCTCAGGCTCCCACTGCCTGTCTGAGTGCCGAACCACGGCGCTCAGACCACTCACAACGCTGCATTACAGCGTTGTGATTGGCTGTGGGGAGCCTGTTGCTGGACTTGTGATGAAGGGGACGGTGGAGAGGCGGAGCCGGCTGTCCAAATCTAACCAGGTAGGTGTGTATTTTAAAAAAGAAATCTTTTCATTCCCACCTGCCCCACCACGCACGTCCAGTAGCAACTGTCCTACACACAAATGAGGCAGTCCCCAAGAGAGCAAAGCATGTGCTGAGCTCACACCGTCTCTCAGGAAACCAACCTCAGAAAGATGGAAGGCTGAGCTGGCGTTGCTGAGATTTGAACTCAGCAATTACACCACTGAAAGCTCTTTCTGGCATAGCTAATTAGTTAGATATCATTCCTAGGCCTCCTTTCTCTCTACTGCCGATGCCTCGGCTCTTACAACATAGTGGTAACCCTACCAAAGATGACTTCTTAAATCCATGCGAGAGTGGAGTGCTATTGGTAGGGATGGGAAACGTCATCCATCTTTACCTACAACCCGAATGAAAGTTCACAAAATTGGCTAAGTTTTCAAAATACCCAGTAGATAAATCAACACTAACACTCTTGTGCTGGAGGTCAATGTTAGGAACCCTACTTTCAATGGTAGAATTTTCCTGCAAAAAATGGTTAGCTTTTGATGGAAAACTTTCACTGAGGGCAAAGCTGTCTGAAAAAACAAAAAACTAAAACAGCTTCATGAAGTTGCAACGTGTTGATTTTTGCTCAGCTCTGCCTGAAAGAGTGAGCTGCTTCGCTCACGTGCTCTTATTGTTAAAATGTATTTTTTATATCTCCCCAATGTTGTAATAATAATGTATTATCCCATTGTTGAAAATGAATTTTTGAATTATTTTAAAGTGCTCTTGGACCTCCTGGTGTGATTTGTAATTCAGAAAAACCCTTATACAAAATAAAAATTTAAAAATCTATCACCCCTCCGGTACATAGATTCATTGGATGAGAGCACGCGTCCACATTGACATTTGCAAATCACCATTAAAACCACCCTGGCATTACTCACGACCTCCATTTTGTTAGCGCAATGGGAACATACTTCTGAGTATAAATGGAAATTGTATCTTCTTCTTTCTACAAGTCTAATCCTGTAAATTGAATAAATATAATTATTAGGTCGCAGTGGGAAGTTTTTGCCTCTGTTTCTCATGACCTTCATAGCAGCATCATGCCTTTGTTGGTAATCTTGGGCAAGAGAGCGATTGACAAACGCGTTGATAGAACATAAAAGGGAACAATAGTCTCCCTGGCAAGATAGAGTGAATAGGATTTAATTGAATTTTTTTGTGTAGAAATTGATTTGACCCTTGAAAAGGACTGCAAGTCGCCCAGCGCAGATCATTAGGTGAATTCATATGCATTGGATGCGGTGGATTATCATATAACTTTTATTGTACTTGACGTTGTTTTTTAAATTATAATTTTAATGACTTTCCGTGTCTCACATAATATGCATCACTTTCTTGTTTTGTCACCTAAAAGGACTTTGGGTTTCAGAAGGTTAGATACTTCAGGGAACATGGCTTGCATTCCACAGCACCCTGCCAAGCTTGAATTAAATTCATGCAAAAGCACTTCTTTACTCAATTATCAAGACGGAAGAGAATAAATGTACTAGCCTTTTTGTCTGTTGTTTGTACTCCTGGGTTATGTGAAGGTGGCTTGCGGATATTTCTAAAGGTTGATAAATTTAAATTAGAATGAGACATTTTGTGCTATTTATAAAATATTAGGATACCATCAGTAGCAACCCACAGAATTAAGGCACTTCTCACTGAAGCTTGATCACTCTTTTACACTAAAAGAATTCTACTATTGCAACCATTTTGTGCCCTCTGGTATGTTCCATAGTCTCATTCCAAGTGATTGTTTTGGATCAAGTGAACACACTACCTATAAAATAGGACATGTATAATTTATGTTTTTTATGCCCTGGCATGGAAAAAACCTATATAGGGGGAGATTACGAGTTTGCAATCCAACTGCCATGTTCCGAGTTGGGCTGCCAAAGGACCGCTGCTACCACCAGTGATCGACGATCCCTGGCAGGTCTTGCAGCGGTCTGAGGCCCGCAATATGTTGGGGGTGCCGCTGCGGCACCGCCAAGCATATTACAAGTTTCTTCACCACCACAGTTTTCATGGCGGTGAGCCTGCCATAAAAAGTGTGGTGGTGAGGGAACTAAGGGGGCCCTGCAGGGCCCCCTGTTGCCTCAGGGCCAGGGGATGCATACAGGTGGGCACATGTTGTGCCCCCTGTATGCATGCATCTCAAGGTCCTGCATGGCATGGACTTAAAAGTCAATGCTGTGTGGGAAGGTGCTGTGATGCTCCCATTGCGTGCCTTTCTAAGGCTCAGATAAGAGCCTTTGAAAGGCACCACTGTAGGACCACCGCCACCGGACCACCTGACCTGTATTCCAATTGGAATACAGCAGGCGACCAGACTACGGGTTTGGCAGTCTTGGTGTGGAGTGCTGGCATGGCAGCCTGATCCAAGACTGCCAAACTCGTAATAAGGCCCAAAGTCTTTTTTCGCTGTGGCAAGGCTGGCTGTTCCATTGGTTAACACTGGTTTACATTATTACTTTTAATAAGAGCTAAATTCCTACTGGGAGTAGCTAGAAACAAATTGTTCAAGAACCAATTTTAATAGTAATTCATAATTCAACTTAATGGGCAAGTTAGAGTTTATATTAGTACTTTGGTAATGACACTTTTGAAAGTTGTCATTTTTCTGCCTAAATCCAAAAACCTTTCCTGCCAATCTACAGCTGCCACCTGACCCCCTGTGATGAGATGTGTAATGTTCCCAGACAGTGGACAAAGGGCTCTGGGAGTCCGGAGATGGACTCCTTCCTTGAAAGGATGTCCTGGGGCGTGTGCCTATCCTCTTCCTGAGCTTCAATTGATATCTATTTTGTCAATGACAGATGAAACTCACTCCTAGGCCTACCTCATTTTTGTCTCTCTAGTTAGGATGCCACCAAATACACTGGGGATAGGGAAAATGACCAGAATTAGTTTAGCGGGTGGACTAAGGCTTACCCTCCACCCACAGGATGGCACTGGTCATAAAAGTGGACCTGACAAATCTCTCCTCAGAACACACCTAGACCTATAAAGAGGAGAAGGACTGTCCTGCTGTCTGAATCCTGAATGAAGACTAGACCCGCTTACTTTGAACCCAAGACCCCAGAAGTAGCTCTGAGGGTAAGTTGGCTGTCCTCCTGTTTGAGCTACAGGGACATAACAAGCTTCAATATACCCTTTCCCTGCCCCTTACCTGCTGGCCAGTACCATCTGGACCTGTACTGGACCATGCTGCTAGCCTCTGCTGGAGAGTGTCCTCACCCCCAAGAGGTGCTCGAATATCCTGGATCCTTGGCTGGTCATTGAGTACACACCTCCTGTCCCTAAACTGCAACAAGAGCGACTTGAAAACTTTTAGACAACTCTTGGCCTGGAGAACAACAGAGACCTGGATCACCGTTAAACCCTCAGGTGTTGATGTTGAATTGCTGGTCAACCCTAGCTTGCTGGTTTGCTCCACTGAAGGATATCTGACTTCCAGAAACGTTTCCAAGTCCGAACTTAGAGGGCTTAATCGGGACTGACTCCAGGCAGCAACACCTGGATGTTAAGGCTTTCCTGGGCACAGACTACAGAGTTCGCCCGCTTGGAGCTTTCCCACCTTCATCCATGGCCGCACTGGAACCTCACTCTTCCGCAACCTGCCATTGTTGAGCCAGGCTTCGGATCCAGCTTGCTCTGCTGACGACTCGTTGCCGACCACTTTTTCTCCATAACAGTTTCTATGTCGAAGGTAAATTTTGTATTGGAACAAACCTGGTGCCTGGATCCTTACTGTGCTTCATCACAGTCAGCCTTAACCCTTGTCTTTGACCCAGTCAAGCACAACCAGATAACAGCGGTTGGCACATTCTGAGTTTTGGCACATTTTTTAAAAATGCAAAGTCTAAAAATTCATATTGCTGGTTCTTCTTATTGGATATTTGTTGTTTTGGTGTAATTTTATTTATTAAAATGTACTCTATTGTTCTAAATTGGTTTGGGATTTTCCTTCTGTTGTGTTTTTACTTCATTACTGTTTGAATACTGCATGAATACTTTACACAGTGCCGCTAATTAAAGCCTGATTGCTTTGTGCCAAGCTACCAGAGGGTTAAGAACAAGTTTATTTAGGGAATTTAGTGGACCACACAGACAAGGATTGCGATTATTATTTGAGGTGGGTTCTCACTCCACTCAACTAGTATTCCCATGTGTTACATACCTGAATTTGTAACAAAGGCCGTACATATATCTAGATAGTTTAAAAATGGATCAAAGGCACATTATGCATGTTATTATGCAGCCAAAATTTAGTGTCTGCTGTTTTCCTTCAAGGCGAAAATGATTTTCGTCTTAGGTGAGAATGGCATATAACATTTTACAGTCAGTGAATTATTGCAGAATAAAAAAAGATAATGGACAGAATCAAATGGCCAATGAGTAGTGAAGCTGAGTAAGCGCACACGCATATACATTTACATTTTGATTGTAACATTTCACCTCTGGCCTACACTACTAAAACCACGAATTTCAGCCTGATTTTTAAAAGATTGGTGTTTGGGATGAACTCCTTCTCTGAGACCACTTCAATGAGCTAATCACTCACCAGGCCACGTGCAGGTTGAAGGTTCAAATCCCAGCAGGACAATTGAAGCAATTTATAATTCAGAGACCTTTAAACTGAGATCCATTGAGGTATGTTATACAGTGGCGTAACAAAGGCCCCCGCAATGCTTGGGGCCCCGAGCTCCAGAGGGCCCCCCCTCAGCACAGTACCCTGGCCTGAGCGCACCTGAGTAGGTCTGGAAGGAGGCCCCTCCATAAACTTTGCAGGGGGGGCCCTCAAGTTTTGTTACGCCCCTGGAGTTATAGCATGCATATTTGTGTATGGTCATTCGAGGTTTCTGAGCTCGGTCAAACGCAGACTGCAGTTGCCCAACCCATGCCTGCACGCCTGTCTTTTGTTTTTTTGTGTGCTTCAATGTTTTCATTCTCTGATTCCAATATGTTATTCCTGAGTTTTCAATCTTGAAATGAGGCAATGTTCTTAGCCGTTCCAGCGCCTTGATATTAAACCATATTAATATCATATTTAACAAAAAACACAGAGGGGCAGACAATCCGTTGTAAACAGGGTCCAATGACTGTACCTCTCCGAGTGAGTTTTGACCTACGTCGACCAGCGTGCTCTTTCATGTGCTTCCGGGTTCTGCGCCGTCGGCTCGGCAGGACGTACTGCGGTCCCGTGAGCTAAGAACCAGAGCTGCGAAGAGAGACTGAAACAGTACTAACACCAACGGGGAAAAAGGCAGCGAACTGTGAAATCCTCCTGACAGCACTGATTGCTGAGCTATTTTGCTAGTCTGCTTCCATCAACAGTGAAGCACTGAAGTTGGCTGTCAGTATTTCAACAGGGCAAGAAACAGCAAACCGCCGCTAAATGGCTAAAGGCAGGATGTGCAACATCAATATAGCACGTATTACCTCATGTGGGGCTCTGAAGCGCTTGCCTACATTAGTAGCACGCTACTCTGTGTATGGCATTACACATTACTAAATACTATGCAGTAATTTACAAATATACATTGGAAGGTTGAATACACCATAGGTGATATTCTGTAATCACTGGAAACCCCCTAGAGGGGTCACCCGAACATACCAAGTGAGTTTCTACAGTCATTATGTCATCACAAGATATTACTTTGGCATGAACCATGGCTATAATTGTGAGAATGATGTATCAATAAAACATGTACATCATCATGAAAACCCAATAAACATTCATCAGGAATTCACTTTTTGCTTGTGCATTCTTTCATATATGTGACATTAACCTGTAATAGTCAGAACAGCCTCTGCGTGTACCATGCAATCAGCCCCTAGAGTGCATAACCAAATGAGCAATGCATTACACATTTATTGGCCCTCCAAGCCTATTACAATGCTATCAAACACAAGGCCCCTAGAGTACAAAGTAATGCCAGCTGCAGAGCAAAAGCTCCAGCCATGGGAGAGCTTGTACATGCACCAAACAGTGGGAAAGGTGATGATCTTGGGATCCCCCCAATCTAGGTTGAGGACCCAGAAGATGACATGGGGAGAAGGAGCACGCTGTACATAACAATCTGGTGGTGGTCCCATATTCCCAGGACCATCACAAGCTTAGATATGGGCAAAAAGGCATTCCAATTGAAGGGCCCCACAAAGCATTATGGGGCAAGTGTACAAGAAGCAGTCAATATTGTAACAGTGGCTCTCCTGCTGTGCCGGGAAGAGCCTTGTGGGTTTCTCCATGTTTTTTTCTTTTTGGCCAGCAACCTCCGACTATGTTTTCCATGTTTGTGGGGCGACTGGTCCCACCTGGGTCTGCCTTCTCCAGCAGGAAGATGTGCACTCTTCTTTAGCGGAGGCAGCGCGACGGCACCCCCAATCTTAAGAATCTTGGGGAAGCAAAATTGCCCATCCCTGACCCAAGGAGTACATGGGGGTCCGGGTATGGGGTCCCAGCCCCTTTTAACATAAATCTGCCTGGGCGAAGCAGAAAAACGGGGAGTGGGCCCCACACACACCCTCTCCCCAACTGGGCAGATTTAGCTTTCTTGCGCAGTACCCCGGGGCCTGGTCCACCCTGGGCGGAATCAATCAGCCCAGCAGTGGAGCTCCACGCTCTTCAAGGAGGGAAAGGGACTAAGGTTGCCAAACCTAAAAATGCCATAACTCGGGCCCCGTTGGGCCGATTTGGACGATCCTGGGCTCATTTTACTCCTGGTGGTGAGCTCTATTCTCCTGGGGCAGTTGTAAAACTCTCATCACGCCCGTAGTGGTGCAGTCCTCCAAGAACTGGTCCTCCTGACTCCCTGCACTAGCTCTCCTCCTGATCTTAGTTGCTAGACACAAAAGGTCCAGGGCTTACCCCAACTGGTCCTCAGGAGGTCTAAGGGGTCCAGCCTCACTGGCCCTTGGGGAGACCCACTGGTCCTGGGGTCAACTTAGCAGAATCCTTGGTCCGGATCTGGGATAAGGGTGTTCCTCCTTTCAGTTCTCCATGGCAGTCCAAGGATCCAGCAGTGAGGCGTAGAAAAATCCACAGGCAAGAGAGAGATCTTCCCCTTGTGCTGGGGTTTATAAAGGGGAAAGGAAGGATTCAGAAGACCAGCACCCCTAACCAATCCTGGGGTGCCACATCACCTCTCCACCCCATCAACCCTCCTGCACAGTGTGTTGGGATAATCCAGAATGGCGTCATCAAGGAGCCACTGGTCACCTTAGCTCTCCTCTGGCTGAAATCAATGCCAGGGACTTGCACACTAGAATTTCAAAGGGGGCTCCCTTCTGGGTTGGCACCAGTTGTCTGTGCACTCTCCTTTGTTCAGTGGGCTTAGGGAAGACCAATCGATGGTGCAGTGTGATAGCTGAGTGGTTGATGCAGATGATTTCGCCCTACCCCTTTCCTTCTCAGGAGCTGGGAGAAGTACTGCGAATGGCTCCTTTTGTGTATGGGGGGGGGCTTTATTCCTGCCGCTGGAGAAAAAGTCATTACTGGGCACAGCAGGGTGACACAAGGCCTGGGCTCTGATCCTGAGCTGAGCCAGGAAAATATGGAAACTCTGTATGACCTACACGATGTACAGTTATCATTTTGGAAGTTACAAATTTGATTTTCGCACACAGGTTACATTCTAATTAAAGACAGCAATGGTTTCTGTAGGACCAGGGGAAGTGAAAATACATTTTAAGGCAGTTCCCTCCCTATGAGTATAATGGAGTTTCACTATAGTTAAAACAGTAAAGCACACTGACCTTCTCTAATAGTGTACACTGCCCTCGTGAAGCCTATTGCAAGGGACTACCTAACCCTGCAAAGTCCCCAATGAGCCAGGCTACTTGTGCACTGTTACCGGGCTGCATACGACAGTAGTCTCTCACACGCGTGTGCACCTGTGGTCACGTGTAACCAGCCAGGTACCTCTTATGATTGCTGCATTTGCAGTGGCCTTATCTTAAAAGGTGGACACTGGAGAAAAGCACGCACAGTTGTTTACCATGTAATTACCATGGGTGAGACACCGGTACGGAGGCTCACCCACAGTAAAAAGTCCAAACATTGGGTGATCAGAAAAATCCATGTGTACTGCTGGGGCAGAACCCAGTGTAACGGTCATCATTGATAACAAGCTCACCATGAAATCACAGATCAACACCGTCTCCTCCACCTGCTTCCTCACTCTGTGCATGCTACATAAGATCTTTAAATGGCTACCCCTACGCACAAGACGCACCGTGACACAGGCCCTCATCACCAGCCAACTGGACTATCGCAAAAACCTCAATGTAGAAATCGCCGCACACATCCTACAGAGACTTCAGACCATAAAGAATGCTACTGACGATCGCACATCACACCCCGTCTCAGGCAACTCCACTGGCTCCCTGTACAGAAGCGATGCCAATTCAAGCGGCTGACCCACGTACACAAGGCTCTACCCAACCAAGGACTGGCCTACATGAACCACCGCCTGAACTTCCACCAACTATTGAGAAGATTATGCTCCGCCTCCCTTTCACTTGCCTATACTTCCTGCATCTACCAAAGCAGAAGTGGAGGACACTCCTTATCCCACATCGCAGCAAAGACCTGGAACAGCCTCCCCTTGCAACTCTGGACTATCACCTCGCTTACGGAATTCCAAATGGCCCTCAAGACTTGGCTGGTCGAATAAGCCTTTAGGACTTGAAAGCACCTGGATACCCTATTGCGTGATTAGCTGCACTTTAAATATCCTGATTAATAATTTAGTGAATTTTAATTGCTGGAGTGGGGAAAATGTCTTAGTCATTCATAAATCTCTCTAGAAAGGTTGGACCGAGTCATATTTTTTGCAAATTTATCAGAGATTTGAGTAAAAGAAAACCAGTCTGATTCTTTGGAACTCTAGATATTTGAGCTAAATAGCCATGAACACGAGGGAGTGAGGGATATATTTGGAAGTTAGTAGAGAGAGAAAAATAAGAAGGAAAAAATAAAATAGGAGTGTGGATTCCAGAAATGTGCAGTTTTTCCTTGAGATCAGAGGCATGGTAGCCTTTGAAAAAATGCTTGGATTACTCGCTAGTACTAACCATTATTCTATCTTTCGTGATCTCGTCCATATTTACTTGATGTGTGCCCAAACCCATGAGACAGGTACACTTGCACCTTCCACTGGAGTGGCTATAGGACCCTCTTTTACACTGAATCACTCCCATAGCCTGACAGAACTCCTCCCCATCCTCTGAGTTACCCCTTCCTATACAAATCATTCCCTGCCTTTCACACCCACTGTGGGACTAAGGAGACAACAAGGTAGGACTCCAAGAGAGCAAAGGATTCTACTGGACCAATAAAGGCCATTGGGTGGAGCAGCGTGACCATGTCATCTTCACCCTGCTGTTTCACTCAAACCCCCTCCCTCCTGATTTGAGCCAAACCCCATGGGATAAGGAGGGGTGGATACAATTTAAATAATGATTGTCTGTAAGTGAATCTTCTGGTCATCCAACCACCACATCTATCACTGGAAAGGGGAGCAGAGAAGATGTAGAAGAATACCTTATTCGTCTGCAGAGGGAACACTAGCAAATGCCCCAAAAGATAAAACTATCATATGCCTCCTGGAAAGACATATATCTTATGAAGATTAAAGACTTGAGGAGGTTGCTTCCTCAATCTATGTCCTGATGAAGAACCCACAACAAATTATTTGATGGGTCAAACATCGACGTATGACTCTGTTAACTGCAAAATACTATTGTATTCAATGTGTACTTCAATTCTTGAGTCCCAATGTTGAAAACTTTATATTTTGTCAACAGTGTGTTTTGTAATATTTTATGTAACTTTTTATTTAACATCGGGGAACATGATTTCATTTTTGTCACCAATCACTTTCACTTGCCATCTTTAGGAGCACCTATTGTCTATAGTGACTGTTTTTCTACCTTTGATTTTTTTACCCTTTGACAGCAATTGTAATCCCTGTGAAATCATCTACAAGATGTGTAACATCTTAAATTTATGCTTTAGAAGTTTAAACGCACAAAACTTATCCTGAGAGAACCATTGTTGTCACTAACATATAATTTGTACCCAGGTTCTAAGGGATCCGAGATGGCCCCATAAACCTTTATGGTTTTTCCTCTGAACGGTGTCACCTGCAGAGCAGACCTCACCCAGCATGAGAGCAACAAAATTTGCTGATATAAAGTAGGTAGTACTTTTCCACACCGTCCTTGTTTCGAGTGTCTAGGGATCACTAGGAACACCGCAGACTTTTGGGCCTTAATACTATGCCTAGTAAATACCAGTAACACAGAGCATAATTAATTTACTGTCATTCGTTTTGCATCCCAGATCAGAATGGGGAATAACAGTCTATTCCTGTTACATTTATTCCCATTTAAGAAATACTGCCTAGTTTTACACGGTGAAAATCATGCAGGGAAAAACTTACAGCCGAGGTCCATGCAGGTACCAGCGGTGGGGCCAGGTAAGGAGCAATTTCGAGGGACGATGCCGAGGGAAAATTAAATAAATAATTAATTTTCCCTCTGCATCGTTCCTCGAAAACCCCGCGGCTGTTCAGTAATATTCATATACCTCGGGATCCCAGTGTGGGCACAGTGTCCCATTTGCGCCCTCAAGTGTCATAATGAATTTTAAGAGATTATGGAACGCCATCACCCCCAACAGATCTTTGCTAACAATATTGATTGATTCACCAGGATTTTATTAGAAGAAGGTCCCAATGCGAGTCCTGCCATTCACCACTAAGGGTGATTTTGCTGGAGGGCTTTCAGTATTTTTCTGCATTCTGTCCATCAATAGTTCTTTTTGCATTTGTCACCCCGAGTGGGACGGATATGCTCAGACGTGGGCCCCGTGCTCTCCATGCCACTGGAATCAAGCTATCCTGGCTGAAGAGGGGTGAAACCCCGAAGCCGGTCCTAGGATGCTTGTCTCCAGTCCAGGGAGGACCTGACCTGGCAGTTCGGGCTGGACTGTTCCCATTGGGCACAGGGTCAAGACTGATTTGCATATGGCTGGGTCCAAACTGGAATGGCATGGTGAGCAAAAAAACGATGGATTTAGGCCCACATCTCTGTACTGGGGTGAATGTATGACATTGTTCTGCATTCTGTCCATCAGTAGTTCTTTTTGCATTGGGCTTTCGGTATTTCAAATTTGAACAGTTGCAGTCCTGTTCATTTCCGTTGGCTCTCATTTTATTCCATGCATAAAATAAACATTCGTATTGACGTGACTCATGTTTTACTATATCTTATTGTCCACTTTGAAGACCAGTTTAATTAGTTTATGCATTAGGGAAGTTATTTTTTGCTGTGAGAAATCATTCAGACAGTTATTGCTGCTATTTCTAAATTATGCTGTTTCTATCACCACCTCATATTCAAAACCTTATTCTAAACTTCCCCTAATAGTTGATATCTTAGTTTATTCAAAATAAACTCCCTTAGTCTGCACTGAGATGACCGGCAATACACACTTCATCAAATCTATGTCAAATATTTAAGTCAATACATTTGGTGGAACCTAGACATTTATTTTCAGACAAAAGATATTTATACCATTACAACTGCAGTGTTTTTCAGTGTGAAACTTTAATAATAGATACAGCAATTGCTCTTCTAGGAAAATAGGTTTTTACTACTGGGCCTGCCCACAGAAGCACATTTTAGAACAAACACCCCTGGATACAACTCAATGGAGTAAAGTAAGTGAAACGTACAAGAGTAAAAAGTAAAAAAATAAACAGTAATAAAAGACGTGACTTTGAATTGTGCCCCCGTGAGCAACAGTGACCTGCGATGTGTCCAACGATCGATGTACTTGTTGTGGCGGAAGGAGATCAGGGGTTGGTCGTGATCTTCTCCCCTACTGTCCTCAATCTCAGGTATGGCGTGTGGTCCATTGGGAAAGCAGTGAGTTTGTCTCCTTCCTTGAATAACCTTCTGGTGGTGCATTGACCGGTCAGCAGTTGAGCAGAGCCCCTTGGTTGATGCCCTCCTGTAGAGGGGTGGCACATGCTCCCTGTGTCTCAGATCTGTCTGCCGACAGCCACAGGGATACTGATAGCAAGGTCACCTCCACGTACAGCAACGCGATCTGCTGTGGCAGTCACAGTGTGTGTCTAAAAATAGTTGTTTGTTTGATTTGCCTTTGTGGTTGGCAGAATCTCCCATGAAAACAGTGCTTGTTTGTTTACTGCTGTAAGCAGCTTTGTGTTCCTTAACCTCTTCTGTGCCCATGACGAGATAGTCTCGTCATGGAGCACAGTCGCGCTGTGCCCATGACGAGACTATCTCGTCATGACCCCCACCCACTAAGGAAACGCCCGGCACAGGAGGGGGAAAAGGCGTGGCACCCAAAGGGTTAACACTATTGTGCCCCTTCCAGAGCGGCATAGAATTAGAGCAATTTTGCATCAGAATAACAGTGATCTATCACTAATGACAGACGAAAATAGACACACATATTGATAGGTATGTAAGTATAGATTTTCTATTGCTAATGCGGCATCTACGTAGCTTGAAGACATATGTCTTCTAAATAGATGTGGAGTTGAGAATAGTACATCTATACTTCCCTATTTGCACTAACCTTTGGATATTATTTTTCCCTTAATATTTAGGCCAGCAACGGATTGGTAACGCGGGCACTCGGGCAATGCCAGAGGGGCCGGTGTCCGAGTTTTTTTCGAGCAGTCTGGGGGGCCGATTTGGGCGGTATCTCTGTTGTTCAGATACAGCCAGCAGCCCAGTGGGTGTCTGAGTGGCCTTCCTGGAGGCAGATGGGCACTCATTAACTCCCGTTTAGCAACGGGCAGCGATGTCACTCCCTTTCTCTCGCTGAGCCGGCCAATTAATGTATGCAGATTGAGCGGGGCAGGGGGCCTGAGCAGAAGTGGCCTCACCTGTTTTCTGGTGTGTTTCACCAGTGTAAACTAATCCTTGCATTTTGTTTTATCCCCCCACCCCTTTTTTTTTTTTTATAAGATTTCGCCGAAGCAGTGTTTTGAGGAAAGGCAATATGCAAATGTGGGCCACTTTTTTTTAGCGTGCCCGGGACGATTTTCAATCCCAATCCAACCCTGATTTAGGCTCCAATGTCAAGGTATCATGACACTCTCTACTCAATTTTCTAAGCTACAACCTTTGTCTATAATGGGATTTCAGCACATGGCTGTGGTGAGTCGTAATAATTACTAGTAGAAAATGCATGCGTCAGTTGTGGGCCAAACATAGAAGTCAGTTTTAACATGCACATTGTTTGATTTACTTTTTAAAGCTCTTATTTGGTATTGAGGAAACTGTGGAGGCAGAGGGAGGACTGGAGCAGGGTAGGAAGGGTTATGGTAGGGCAGCTTGTTCTGCTAGGTGAGAATTATGTTGTTGGCCCAAAAGAGGTAAAGACTAGGAGTTCAGAAGTTGTTATAGGCAGTGTTTCTGGTTAAATGGCGTATGGCTGTATGTGGTACCAATACAAGCAGTAATGGTCATGGAAGAGGAGGATTTCCAGCCCTCACTTGAATCTATCATTGCCCTATTCAATAGAAAGGGAAGGTGTGAGGAGTTGTCAGAGGGATTAACTTTTTGTATGCAGTTGTATGATCGAAGCACGCATGGTTAAACCATGCGTGCCTCTACTATGCAGCCCTAACCATGAATGTGTCTTAACCACGCATCCCTTTACCATGCATGCCTTTACCATGAAATTTCATGGTATAGGCATTAATTGTAAAGGGGTATGTGTGGCTAGGGTCGACACTACCCAGCCCCCCACCCCCTGTGCAGTCCCTTAAATTACCCCAACCCCTTTCACTGCCCTACCACATACCTCGACCCCTCAGCCCTAAAAACGACCCCATCTACCCATTCCCCTCCCACTGGCCAAAGTCCTAAATCCCTGCCCCTTTATGTACACTACTCTGCCCCCTTCCCCATGCTGTCCCTTAAACTACCCCAACCCCTTCTACTGCCCTGAAACCTACCCCGACTCCGTCCTAAAAACTACCCCATCTGCCCATTCCTTTAGGCATATTGTTGGTTGGGAAGATCACAACAGTTTTGTGAAGTGTCCAAATGCACAACTATACAATGCTTTCCATAAAGGATAAACATTTGCTACTTTTTGAGGGGAGTCAGGCTGGTGCTATTATTGCTGGAGTGGTCTCATCCAATGTATTTAGGCCCAAGATGAGATGTGTAGCATAGTTTCACCACCTCATTTGTTGGATCAAAGAATTATCAAGCAGCTGCACATGTACAGCATTGCACTATCTATGGTGGAGAATTACCTTAATATGGATACCCCAATCAAGTGTGGTAAGAGCAGCAGAAGCTATATCCCTTTGTAGATGCAGGGGAAATAATGCATTTTTCATCATACCTTTGAATTGGTGATTAGAAGATAAAGAGATATAAAAAGGATGCCCAGAAAACAAACATGCTGCCTAGATGAGCAGATGCATGGAACAGGGTGGAAGCTGCGTTTTTGGGAGTTTGGTCTTGGCATTGTGAAAACATCATTAATACATAGGCAGGTGTGTTACATTGAACTTTGATCTTGCATAAGGCAGTTAGTTTCATATTGGAGACACAAGGCTCCTTTGCCAGCTGTAGGTGGATCTGATTGTTGCCTGTGTACATGTGAAAATCTTCATTCTCTGTGTCTCTGATCCACACAAGAGAAAATGAGAATGTACTGAACACAATAGAGTGTTTTACCTTGTGTGTGCAAGCAGAGAAGAAAGATCTAAACCTCTCTAGCATTGTGCCATGTCCATTTTAAGTTGACGTAGGAGTAGATTGTGGATGACAATGTTAAAGGCCTCGGAGAATGTTGTACACCATATATGATAGTTAACATTGTCTTTGTATTTCTTCAAGATCCATGTGGTCGACCGAAGTAATGCCCCTAGAATGGAGGATGGTCCCATAGTGTTGTTTATTACACTTGGACATTACTCACTTTATTTTCCTGTCTCATATCCACCAAGGAGTCCCTGAGATTAAATGCGAAAAGAGGTGGATTAAGATGTTTTTCACAATGAGGGTGTGCCTGTGCCTATAGCATTATTTTTTAGTTTTTTGTTTTCAAGAGGAGAGAAAGTTATTCTTGACCGTTCTTTTTTCTGGAATTATTTGGGGGTAACATCAGTTTTTGTGATTGGTAGCTTGTAACTCTAACTGTTCTTGATGTATCAGCCACTACAGTTGCTCCTAATAAGATGGTTTAGCCAAATTGAGGATTCTCCCAAGGTGGTTTGTGAGTTGCAACTATCATACTATATCAAAGAGTTCTGTTCAGTAGGCTTAGTGTGGATTGTACCCACCAAGCCACAGTTCTGAGCACAGGTCCATTAGGTTAATTTGTTCACCCCAACAGTGAATGTTAACTTAAGAGCTGTTCTTGTTTTTTAACCATGTCAGGAATTGCTCAACATTATTTTTGTTATGTTTGATACAATTAGGACATCATCTATATACAGCTTGATGTAACAATATTGCATGCGAGAATGGAGTACATGACATGATTATTTTGTCTTCGCCACGTGATGCACATTCAGATTTGCCAAGCTAGGGGCAAAAGTGGTGCCAATAAACACCCCCAACTTAAAAATACATGTCCTTGACAAATTAAAATTTTAGTTGCTGTAGTTTCTGTTCAAGTCATAACTATATGATAGCTTGTCACATCAGGCCAGTTGGACCTTAAGATGGTTTCAGCCATCACAAAGTAGGGTGTTGGGAGATACAGTTCAACAATTTAGGAACATAGTAAGTGACCAAAAAATAGTCCAGACTCTTCAACAAATCGCCCTTTTATGAATACCTAATCCGTCATATGCTGGAAATATTTTTATTAATAAAAAGGAAGGTCACTAAACATATGTGGAAACCTTTACAATTAAGAAAAGAAGATACACTTTCTCTTTTGTTTTAAGAATAAAAGACTAACTTCTACCATTATGACTAAAGTACATCAAAAACAGACAGAATCAATTGTTCATGATAAATGTAATTACAAGAATTCCTCCACATGTTCTTTTCAATTATGGGAAAAATTATCATTTAGTGCTTACATGTCTATCCATGGATGTCTTTCCAAAAAGGACACTCTCCCTAGTGGCTTCATTGCACCTCACAACTCAAAGGACAGAAAACCCTACTCCTCTTGTTTGTGCACCCTTGTTCATAACCCCGTGTTGCAGAATTACTTCTCGTTTGATGTGGCGCCACTTTTGTTACGTTGTCGCAAATATTTGTGTATGCGAGGTCCTACGTGCCCTTTTAATACATTGAACTGACGTGTGAAGTTTCTGTCATCTCTAAACCAGATTTTAAATGACTTGGAGCTGTTTTCTTAAAATATAACATTAAACAAAGAAACCCTGAACACTCATTGCCTGTTGGAGACCTCCCCGCCCTCCCATAAGAATAGAAATTCAAATAAGAATGTGTGTACAGCTCCTGCTGCTGGTGTATGGCTCTCATATTTTGTGTTCCTCAGTACTTCATCTCATCCGATGTGAGTAAAGTTCTATAAGGGACTTCAGGGACCGTAATCAAAAGGATGCTCACCACCCCCCTTTTCTTTGACTTGAAGATGCGCCATTTATCTTGCTGGCAGACGCCTCGCCTTGGAAACAAGGGACTCTAGTTCTGAACCTCAAGCAACACCGCAGATCTCCTTGTCTGCACATTACCGCCCCCCCAGACCCGGCTTCTATCAAAATCACCTGCCTTGTAGTCAGATAAAAAAGCTACTGTATGTGTGTGTGTGTGCAAACATATGCTATCAATATTAGGTTTGCTGGGGATTGCTGCACACTTTGGCTTTCCTTTAACAATGTATACAGGGAATACAAGCTTGCCATTAATTAGTGGCGGCATATTTCAAAGAGCAAGAGGTGAGCGCTCTTCTATCGCAAGGACCTCTGGGAATTCTTTGTGTTTCACATTTCTTTATTGTCTTCCCAACTTTTGTAAATTAAGCTTCCAAAAATAAATATTTTTCTATTTATACGTTGTTGACGCCAGAGCTTAAAACTCAATGGGAGTTACCTTTCAAGACATGTTTTTACATTAACGTCGTCTCCTTCTCATCTGAATGACTTGAGAAAGGAGAGGTGTGGTGCAGCAGGCAGAGTGGCTGACTGCGGGGCTCACGGTTTGGTCCCCGGGAGCCGGTGGCAGCTCAGCTCAGCACCACGTGACTCTGGGCAATAGCTCACTTAGTCTCCCCGACAGCCCCCAGCGCCTTGAAACCTTACGGCGTGATATGTGGGTGCTTTACAAATATGGGTCATTGTTATTATTAGATTGAAGATCTCCAAAGCAACTCAATAACTCTCTCTGATCAGGCAGAATATCGCATGTTGAGAGGAGTGTTCTAATGTTGCTGCTGATTCCCAGGCCTGTGAAACTTTGACCTCCGGTGTTTTAGCAATATCGCATCTCCCCATTAACATGTACACCATTGGTTTTTAGGTCTGGCTTGACAGTGCAGCTGTCACCAGATGTAGTGTGATCATCCTAAATTATAGCTCTCAGGAGTAGTACAGATAAGGGCTTTGGCTCCAACCCGATGTTGGTAGCCAGGAGTACATGTTTTAATTCGGCAGAAGTTGTGTGCTTCCACAGAAAAAAAGTGCATCCATCCACACAGCTGTGAATATTTTGCTTCTTTATCCAGCTCCTCGAACAAGCAGCAGGATGACTTCCTGAGCTCGAACGTTTAGGAGCACACAAATGGCATTGTAATGCTATTAAAGTGTCTTAGATAACTAGAAAATTTACAGTGGTTGTTTTTCTCTGGTAGCAGGTCATGTCCCCTCCCATTCCATCATTAATTTTAGACTTTAGAGTGCAGGTTGGTGTTTGAGAGCAGTATTGGATGCCCAGGGCTACAGTAATCTACATGGATTTGTAGGTCTGGCTTGACAATGGAACACTTACCTGACCTAATGTGGTCAACAACAAACAACCTTTCAGGGCTGTACCGAGAGAGGGATTTAGGCTCCACCCACATATTGGTTTCCCTTAATATAGGATTTAAGCAGGCAATTTGTGTGGTTCCAGTAGAAAGACTGCTTGTGTAACACTTTTTAGCTTGTGACAAAGCTTATTCTCTTTACAGCAGAGCTGAGTTTGTTATGGTGGCAAGTCAATGATAATAGCTATATGCATGATCTGTTTGTTATGAAATATAAGCACTAGGCCTGATGTCGTTATTGTGACAAACATTTGTTGGAGTCAATAGGAATTTAAATGTGGATTGTTATTACTATTAAAGCCTATAGATAGGTATTTTGTTGCATGCAATCTCAGAGTACTGTGGTAGGTCAGGGTATTGGTGCTTCTTACTTCCCCTGACAAACCATGAGTATAGAAAATATGCATTGCTAGAATCGTCGTTAGCGGGGCCGGACTGGGAAGCCAAAGCAGCCCTGGCAATTTTATCGGACCTTACCCCAACCCCGGGAGAAGGAGGGTTAAATGTGAAGCACTGCTGCTTAACAAAACCGGCCCCAGCACTGCTGCTTTTGTTACTCGGGCCGATATTGCTGCAAAACCTGCCCCACTGCTCTAAAACCAGACCCCACCGCTACAAAACTGTCCCTACCACTACTAAACCGTACCCTGCCACTCCAAAACTGCCCCCCACCCTTCCAGCCTCCCTGGTAAACGCCCGATGTCGGCTCCAGCCAGTCCGGCCCTGCTTGTTAGGCCCTCTTTTAGAGTGATAGTATGCAAAATGTAATTGTATGACTATGGCTGATGGTTGGCCTGTGGGAAAGCTTAAGCTCAGCACAAGAGCCCTCCATTGGTTATGTGACACAGCACTGATAACAGCTAGATGACTGCCTGACTGATTCACTTGGAAAAAATATTTCTGATGCCATAGGTCGGATCTGTTAATAGAGAAAAGATATGATAAGCGCAGTTATCCTGACTTACTGGCTCTGAAAATCATGTGATAAAGTCAATAGGCATTTTAGGATGGAGTGTAATTTCTCTGCATTAAAGACTACCGCTACATATTGTGTTTCATGAGATGTTACAGATTACATTTGTAGGGAAAGATTTTGGTGTTCGTTAATACCTCTGACAAACCCTAGGGGGAGAGGATTTTCACTATAATTATTCTTGCTAGAATCTCTTCATAGCTTTCTCTCAACATCTTGTAATGAAAAACATCAACTAATACTTACATCCATACTTATAAATATATATATCCATTATATACATAGAGGCTTTTGGGTCATCTCTGTTCTGGTATTGGTCTGTCTGAGTGTCATTTACAGGGTATGAACTACATAGGGATCTATCTAGTGGGGTATTTGGGAGCATTCACAAAGCAACAAGGGTGTACATTCTGCTCAAAATTACTTCTCTCTAGACAAGTTCCAGAAGTGAAACACCATTTATTAAGTATGAAAGTGTACAGTATGTAACAGAGTTGGGCAGCAAAGAAATAGCATTACAAAAGCACTATGATGTACAAAAAGGGAATAGGAGCTGGGGGCGGGGGTGTCGGGGACTGAGAAGTTAATCTAGGTAAAGATCTTTGCATATTTATATAGCTATATCTTGTACCGGTGCACTGCTCAGAGTAACTGAAGTAACTGAAGGAACTGGTGCTGTGATTATTGAAAAAAAACTTCCAAGAACCTCACTTCCATCGGAGTGGACTCGTTTGTTTCAGTTTCGAAACGACAATTTATTTCAAATCCCCGCGAGCTCTCGAATGATATGCTAAAGACTCTCTAGAATGTGGGGATTGGGAGCAAAACCAGACTCTTCACAAAACCACAATGTTCTACTTTCTTTAGGTAGGTCATTTAATCACTCAGCTGGAGAAATAAATTATTCGCTTCTCCGGGTTACAAATCACGGCAGGAGTCTCAGCGAGCTGTGCTCGCTTGAAGTTCATTTTACCACTTTCTTCACAGTTCCTTGTGTTCGTGGGAACTTCTTTTTTCAACAGATTGGGTCTTTGGTGCCTACTGATGACATCAGTAGCAGGCGCATTTAATGTGATAATATGATGACCTCTGGAGATGATTGCGACCATGCGGCTTGCCCAGACTTCAGGCTTCAACAGAAAGATCACATCACCCCAGATATGAAAATTCTTTACTGACTTCTGATGCAGCAAAGAACATAGCTTAAAATTCTCTAACTTGTACAAAAAGATCTAGGGCACTAGAATCCAGAGTTGGGTTGACCAATCAGGCAGAGCCAGGCGGGCCTGTTTGAAAGGTTACATTTTGAGCCTCCTGAGACAGTGATTGGTCAAATCCTATTGTGTAGTGGGCTGGTTTGGTGATTGTATGTTGACTGGCGTTATGAACATATTTTATAATGGCTAGGATGCAACATGAGCCAGCACCTTACAGGCAACAGTCATTTGCACTGGCCAGACAGAGCTGAGCAGGCTGGACGCTACACAATGTATGGATGGATCTGTGTCATGTCTTATAGCGTATACCACAGCAGGTGTTACAGCAGTAAAGACTTCATTTAATCTGATGAACACATTTTCAAAGCCTATTATGGTGGTACTGTTGCCTCAATTTGCTGAATTTTGCATTTGAAATCAAAAATTGGTATCGAGAAAGAGGAAATCAAGGTTGAGGGAATACGGCGGGTGCATTGTGGATGCTATAATCTCATTTACTGCCGCATCGATGGAGCAAAAAAAAAATTTTTTTTTTGCAAATATATAGCGCCAACTCGACCCGAAGGTATTGGATCGCTTTACATAAGCACCGGTTACGTTACACAAGGACACAGTCAGGCACGGGGAGATTAAGTGATTTACCCAGACGCGACCCGAGGCTCGAACCTTGGTTTCCAGCACCAAAGTCGACAATCTAGCCGTCAGGCCACATCCTCTCCCATTGAGGGTAGCAGAACAGAAGTGTGCTCATTTTTACCTTTTTGATAGGGAAGGAACACAGTGAATTTTATTGCTGCTTTTCCTTAATATATTGCCACAAATACTTCCCGCTTGAATCACGCATTTGTGCAGTCATCCACCCCTCACAGACCACGCAGGTAACATGCATTAAAAAAATCCAAAGTTGCCTTGATTTGAAAACGTGAGCCACTGTTTAACTATTTGATTTTCAATAGGTGCTGCTTTTGTATTGCTATCTGGGCCTATTTTCTGTCCTTGTCTGACATTGCCAGAGTCCTGGCTACCTCTGCAAATTTTCTTACCCTACTTTATTTATTTATTTATTTTTGCATATTTATATAGCGCGAACTCGACCCGAAGGTATTGGAGCGCTTTACATGAGCACCGTATTTACATTACATATTCAGGCACAGGGAGATTAAGTGATTTTGCCCAGAATCAATGGATGTGGACGCGACCCCGAAGCTCGAACCCGGGTTTCCTACACCAAGGTCGGCAGTCTAGCCGGCGGACCACATCCCCTCCCAGCCGACTGGATGTCTATGATTGGTATTCCACAATCTGGTGGCCATTTGAATGGCCAAGATCCAAAGGATCAGTGAAAGATCACTTCATGGACATGGCACGTCCCTCTGAAATCTCCTTACACTTCAACTAAGAATTGAAGATATTAACAGCAACACTGTTTCTTTTCCTCCCATGAAGCACTGCTAAATAAATACATAACATCGCAAGTGACTATACAGAATCTCAAAAAATGTGAATTAATAATTGTGAAGAAATTATTTCGAATAATGTAAGGCCGGGCTGATAAAAGCCTATACTTCTTTATCTATCCAAGGGTTTGCTAAGAAGTTTTAAATTATGTTACCTTTCTTAAAGAAAATCGGGTGTGTACTCTTTTGCTTTCATTTGGAGGAAATGTGTGTGTGTGTGAAGGTGCCATAATGCTTTAGTTTAGGTAAGGTGAGCATGTGATACAGCCACGCTGGCTCGGTCTTGTGGTAGAATAATTGAATGTGAAGTCTTGTAAAGGTTTTTTTCTCTGAGGAGAATGTTGTCGAAGTTTTTGAGTTGAGAAGGAGGTCGAAGAAGGAGGAGAGGTCCATGATGGCTCACAGGACGTGTATCCTGAGGAGGCATGCTCTCAGGAATGAGATCGAGGGTAGTTTCTGTTTTCAGGCACTGCCCTGGATCCACCTCATGGTCCAAGCCTGAAACTGTTGAGCTCGCCTTGTCAGAGTGGGCATCATTTTGATGCCGTTCGGTTGTGACGGTCAGGAGACTGCTGACAAGCATGAAGGCAGTCCGACCGCCCTATTTGGATGCTACGGACAGGCTGGCAATCGGGAACACGGCTGGGGCGTTCAAAGGCCATGAGAAAGGGTCGCAGCACATGCCGATGACATGAATGCACATCCATGCACCATGTGCCATGCACCATGTCATGCATAGCACATGGTGCACAGAAGTGAGTTGGGGCCCTACATGTGCCCCAGGGACACTTTTCAGTGGGCCACGATGGATGGGGGCCCTGTTTGGGGCCCCCAATATTCCTTTCTGACAGCCTATTCATATTGGTGTTCCAGCCATGGAAAGGCTGTCGGAAAGGGATATTGTAATCCCAACGGCGGTGCCTGCCTCTGCACCGCTGACATACTGGGACGATGGTCCAACTGCCACCCCATTGGGATCTCTGATCCTGGCGGAGACGGTGGCCTTTCATCGGACAGCTGTGGGTCTGACCGCCAGCAATGTAATGCAGCAGTTATACCGATGGGCTGTCAGCAGTTCGACTGACACTGATGGCCTGTCGGTGTGTGGTCCGACTGCCATTACAATGAGGCACAGTTTATTGCTACCGGTATGAGGTAAACCCTTGAAGCCTAGGCTTCCATTTGATTTATCAAGATACTAATAGCCACCACGGACTCAATCACATATTTTGTTGACTGGAAGTGGGTAGGACAGTGGCGTAGCTAGGTCTTTTGCTGCCCGCGGCGGTCCCCAGGCTTTGCCGCCCCGCAACTGCCGTAAGTGTGGGGATGCTGGCAAACTAATCCTGCGTTTGCAGATCTGCACGGCCGCATGTGAGGGGAGGGAGGAGGCCGCCGCCACCTTGCTACGCCACTGGGGTAGGATAGATGGTTCAATGTGTGAATGAAGGTTGAGCCATCCCTGTTACATTACCGCTTTGCAAGGTACCCATTGCAGGATGCGAGATCAGGTTGCAAAAACTCTCACTACATCCCAACCTGAATGGAAAAGTTTTATTCACAGTTAGTAAGGTGCATCCTTGTGAAAAACAAACCACCCAAGTAACAATATACTTGACTCCAGAGAACTGCTGTCAGAGGAGGCATTGGCATAATGCTGGAGTTACATAAGGGGGCCACCACTCCAATGAATGGTTAAAGAAATGCAATGCCCATAGGATCTTGGGGAAATAATGTCTAGTATTTCAAGGAACCTATCTGGGCCCCAGGATAGTGGGAATGGTGCATGGAATTTCCCACTTGGATACAGTGCGAGGGAACCTTGTGGAGAATCATTGTACTCACACCGAGTATTATGCAGTCAGATGTAACGTAGACCAGTGAGGAGGCCTCGTTCTTTCAAACAATGCCCAAAATGGCTTAGGTGACCTATAACCTCGGGGGATGCAGGCCCTGATGGAAATACAGTAATGCAGCCCCTCGGTAGCCAATTGTGTATTGGCAATAGCTATTTAAACCAGAAAGAAACAACCCAATACACCTTGGAAGGTGAAAAGTGGATGAGGAAAAGAGCGCCTAGAAATTCAAAGACACTGTAAAAGAAAAAGAGGAAGCCATGCAAACACTCTCTTGTGATAATTCCCTTATAGCCAACAATTGGCAAAGCGATCTGGCGTTGGAAAGCTGATATGATGGTTACATTTTTTCAAAGCATTTTATTGAAAGCACATGCAACAGCAACATTAGAAGGAAAAAAGAAAACAAGATATTGTTTAAAACTTTTGCAATAAAAAGTTTAAATAAAATACATATTATCCATCATTTATAACTAAAAAAAAGTGCACATGCTTTCTAAATAGTAGGTGTACTTAGAACAGGTATAGAAACTCTTTTATCATTTTAATGCACACCACATGAAAATATGGTTCTTATTGGTGCAAGGACACTGTTGGCTTTAAACTTCTGTAATTTGAAGACATAGCTATATAGCTTAAACACACAAGGACGACTACAAATTGAAAAATAGGATAAAGAATGAAAAGAAAAAAAACATTGGCGAAGTAAAGTATTGGTCCACCAGCCCTGTCACTAAGGTGCAATTCTTTTATGTGGATGTGATTGGGCAAAATGCCGTCACTCACAGAGTAAGGCAGCAAATGGCTGAAGAGGACGGACTGAAAATCCCCTTTATATGTATACGTGCATGTATTTTTAATGGATTTTTTAAATTACATCAACTTGTCTCCAGACAGGCTTAAAAATGTATAGACAAGAATTTGAGAAGGTTCATGGCCTATCACATACAAGATGAAAATCTGCCCCTGAATAAAGTGTGAAGTTTAAAATGTAAAGTCTACAAACAGAATAAAGAAAGACTTTCCTAGTCGCCTAGGTGGAGGGGATGCTCTACGAGTTGCTGACCTTAACAATCATCCCAAAATGGCCGCCAGGATAAATGATAGCGGTAGGGAGTACACCTAAAAAGCCCATGTTCTGCTTGGTGCCATGACACTGGTAGCAGCATGCTCACTGTCAAGGATTCAGGCCTCTGATCACCACCATGGTGGAATAGTAAGAACACCTCTACTGTGTACCAAAACACTGCCGAAAGGTATGCCTAGCACATAGAAGTGGGACTGTAAGCGTTTGGTTAAATCCAAACTAAGCAACCTGGTTACATTTATTATCAATTCAAGGACACCAATAGACTATTTTGAGTGTCATTGATGGGCACACCTCCACACATTCAATTAATTTACACGTGTAAATGAGTGGTAAAATGTCCCCACCTCATTTACATGTCCATGATGCAGCTCCACCCCCCACATAAAGTCACTTCTCCCTACAATAAAAGTGAAAGCTGACAACGTGAAAAGTAATATTCCCACAGAAAACAAATCCCGTTTTCTAACATGAGTGATTCCACACCACGGCTATGAATGTTGTTGAAGCGGCATCACCTCAGAGGTGCACTGGAGCCAAATTTCGGGGGGTGCTAATAGCATTTTAGGAGGACTAATTCTTCAGGAATAGGCAGAGTGGAGATGCAAGGGCTGTAAGAAGGGGTGAAAAACAACAAAGCCTTGTTAACAAGTAAATGGTCCTGTGAAGTACTCGGGTGCGGCTGCAGTAAGACAGACACCAGACTAGCCAGCCCACAGCAGCTCAAAAACTGTATGTGTGCCTGGGAAGCGGTCTCACCCGGGCTGTGGGGCTGAAGACCTTTGAGCCCTATTGTTGCATCACCTCAATTGTCACTTCATAACCCAAAGACTGGCAGAGTTCCCTATATTTAGTCAGAGGGGAGGAGCCTGGTGCTTTAAAAGAACAGGAGCTTCCAGGCTGAAGTTTGAGTCGAATTATCTGCGCCACTCGGGGATATACAGTAGGGCGTTTCTTGTTTTGCCCATGAATAGGCCTGAGTTTCTCAAAATGAAGCGGCGGCGAAGTCTGGGACAATGCATTTGCAGTGTAAACATGTTGGTTTGAAGTCATTAATTTGACATCCACTACGCTGTAATAAAGCACATAACACGCCGCGATCTGGCACCATCCAAATACCCCGAGGACCTCAAGTATAAGCCTTAAAACTAAGAGTATCAGAAACAAGATATTTTTACCTCTCATCAGGGAGCCATATAATTCCATTTTGTGGCCGCAGCAGATGCTGGGGACAGCTGGCAGGACAACATATCCCTTTCTCTTAGCTCTGATATCATGCAGATAAAATGCCTGCATAGAAGCCTGAACAGAAGCCTCATAAACAAAATGAAAGGTTATCTGAAGACCCAAAGAGGATCCAAAGATATATTTTTATCTGTACTCCCCTAGATTTGTTCAAGTGGTAAATATGTTTGCTATGTAAAGATGAGGGGGTACTTGCATGAAATGCATATCAGGTTAATTTAAAGGGGAAAGGATGGGCTCACGCCTTCACCTGACATTTTTCCCCTTTCATTTGTTAACTAACAGAATATTTTTGTGTTAAGGAAATGTGGATACATCTTGACAGCCCCTTGTCTTTGAATGGAACGTTGCTGCATGCATTAATAGTGGATTTTAGCATGATATTGAGGGCAATACCAGTTGCTAAAGGCACTCTGTCTGAGTTTTAGGTGTCGAACTGCCAGTAATGGTCTATAAATATATATATATTTTTTTTTTATTTTTTTTGACGGTTTATAGAGAGCGAACCTGACCTGAAGGTATCAGAGCGCTTTACATGAGAGCCAGTTTCATTACAGATGGACACATTCATTTTTAGGCATGGGGAGATTAAGTGATTTGCCCAGAATCACAGGATGCCGGAGCCTCCTGGTTCCCTAGCTTAAAAGCTGGCCGCTCTAGCCGTTAAGCCACATGCTATCCCTAAGCCACATATTGCAGGAGAGGGTCTTTAATGGTCAGGATGGCTTGAGGCAGAAAGCCTATAACACTATTAGAACGTTTATCCACCCACACATTCCCTCGAGGGTAAAATGTTCTACAGTGAAAATGGAGCAAACATAAAAGACAAGCATTGGAATGTTGGACCAGAAGGTCTATAGCAGGCATTATTGGCCTTCTGCCATTGTCTTGTAGTTCCTCCCAGTGATCAAAGTGCACAATATGTCCATATCTCGGGGCTGTAGTTGTTGCTAAAGATCGTACCCCTGAGTTATAGTCCTAAGCCACAGGCATGGTCTATAACCAGAGATTGGATCTTTATTGGCCGGGTTGAGTTAGAAGGGCTATAACGCTATTAGAACCTTAAACACAATGATGATAGAATGCTTTAAGTTAAACAGGCTGACGATGGATTGATGGAACAAATGACCTATAGCAGCTATAACTAAAACTCTACTACTTCACAGTCTACAGCGGAACTCCCTTCATTCCACTGTTCTAATATGGATTATGGCGCTAAACAGCACTTTGGTGAAAATTAGCATCTCCTTGATATTTATGCAATATAGCCCAGAAAAGCCACTCAGGGTCACTCCATTATTTATGGAAAATGTTGTTATTGGATGGCTAACGAAGAGCTAGATTGTTGACCTTTTTGTGCAGGAGAATTGGGTTTATACCATGCTAGGAAGTGCAAGGTAACCAAGCCCAGTTGGCTTATGAAGGAGACATGAGCACCACACTTACCAAGCAAAAGATTATGAGTGAAAACAGGTAGCCCGCTGCAGTTAAATGTGTTGATGTTATACATATAGATGTGACTGCATGGTTGCATGAATATGGATGTGATGCATATAGAGTGGTGACACCACTCATGGTGGTGTCATTGCTGTGTACATTTTTGAGGTGATAGGCACATCATGACATTCTTGGACAGTTAAATAACATGAAATGAGTGCTGAAGTTATTTATTGGGGCCTCAATGATCACTTATCACTGGTTGGAATTCAACTGTTTGAGAACTCACTACCTGGGGGTAATTACGTCTTTATAGTGCTTTCAAAGTTAAGTTTGTTCTACTATTCTTGTGCCCGACGTGTCCTGCAACTGATGACTAACAAGATCGCTGGTGAGAATGTGGCATCGAGTATCACAAGTTTTCCCTTTATAATCCTTAAATTAGTAGCACGGCCATCTTACTATACACTTTGCAAGTATGGCTATTCCTGCAAGTGCATGGTGAAGGTGGCATTGAAAATGTTGCTTTTATCATCAAGAGGAGTCTTGCCTCTGTGCTCATTGTACCACCAAATGGACAGACTCCAATTATTTTATATGCTGAGTACACAGCAGTAAGACATTATACACTGTTCCCATGCATCTCATGCACAGATCAGGGCAGGTGTGTTCCCAGGCACGGGAATGTGGTAGAACATTTTTGACCCACTCATGCCTTCAATCTTGGGATCCAGATAACCAGCCACAAATGCAAGAAGTTTGGGTCAAACTGATTCCAATTAGCTCCATTGTAGGATTGGTGAAAGAGCTGTGGCATGGTAATATGTCAGGATATCTTACACAGAAATAGTGCTTAACATAGATATCACACTCTAAATATAATTTACAAAAATAGCACCCTATTCAGTTTAGATTTATTATTTTTAACTCCAATTGTGTAATGTTTTTGTTGACGACATTTAGGTCAAGATATGTATATCTAACGATATTCTGACAATGATATCTTCGTACTAAATTTGTGGAATGTGTCACCAATATTTTCCGCATTTTACAAAAGTGAAGGATTGTACCTGAGGGGGAGCATGGCCTATGTTCAGCGTACACAAACACACATAAGGAACAAATGCTTTTTGCTGCTTACAACAGTAAATCAGAAATCAGACGTACATATGTGTCGTACACAGAGCCATACAATCTAGTTATATTAGCAAAAGTGAAGTGAGTTAGGGCTCTTTGTCAACATAAAATTTCCCAGGAGACATTGGGCACATTGCTATCAATTTGCTTCCATGATACTAATGTTCTTTAACATATACATTTGGTACCCCCTGACATCTAATATGGAAAAAGTGTTATTTGATCTTAAATAGGGAATTATATAATTTGCAGTGGCCTGTGGTGTTGGGATATAAAATTAGGCCATATATTTGAAAACTTAAATAAGATTTGTCTCTCTATTTTTGAAACCACTGATACTATGGTATGTTGCATTATGAACTCGGGTGCATTCCATTCAGTTTCAGTTCTACCACTTGCATTAAATACATCATATATGGCAAGATAATGACGTAGGATGCACGTTGGGACCTTTTCTTTTCATTCCACTGTAAATAGTTTTTTTCCACATGATCACAAAATATCATATTTGTATTGCTACTTTTGGTGTGATGTAGAGACCTGTTCCCACCTGTTTAATCTTGGCGATAGTAATTTTGTACAAACAGGATGTTATTAATAGGGTGTTATCCTTGTTGAATGGTATGCAATTACTTGTCCTGCAAATGTTACTGGAAGCTGTGTTTAATCACAGTATACCACAGAAGAGCCATTCCAGAGCTTCCATCCACCCAGTGCTGTCTCTGACACTAACTTACATTCATTTTACACCCTCCCCACCTCTGAACAGTCTTCTACATCCTCATTTGGAGAAGCAGGCAAATACCTATTCGGTGGCATAATCATGTTTGCGCCAAGATCGGAACAGAGCAGATGTGCAAAATGTGCACATCAAGGGTTTTTGCCAGTTAAACCCCAGCTGTAATTGTGTAGACAATTTGCATACATATGGTGTTTGCTCACTTTGGAATCAGGAATAACTCTTACGCACATATTGAAAAGGATGTAATTTGCACACCCGGTAAATACTCAACCCAGAAAATGTGGTATTTTCCCGGGTGCCCAATGTGTGCCTGATATGCCGCACAATTTGAAGCGCTCCCAAGAGGTCCACAATGTAACACCTACTTTGTCTTTTAGTGTATGAGAGAAGGACGTTCTGGATAGGATCAATCACATTAACTAATTCAGAACTGATTTAAATACATCTAACATATATGCAGATAAAAATACCATGTAGCAAACTATAAACAAAGTGGCCTCCAGTAAATAGAATTCATTCACCACTGATTGCACCTACATTCAATAGCATAAACAAAACAAGAACCCTCTAGAGTCAGGGCAGTGGAGAACATCACTTCCAATAATGAGAAAGTATTTGAAACTGCCTAATCAAATTAATTGACAGAGCACTTTACTTAATATTGTAGAGTAAGGACAATGCTAGTAGGGAATCCGTCTGCCAACCTATGATAGAAAGAGGACACAGTATTGATACGAGCTGTTGCTGAGATCTTCAACATCAGAACCCCTGCGACAAACAGGTGTCAATCAGTTCAACCTTAACTCACCTTTGGTAGCATGGCCCGAGCATGTGCCTCCATCAACACCTTATCAATGGCAAACAACTCTGGAGATGTTAGCCCTAAAATACAAATTATTTTGGTAAATGGTTCCAAGTAGTCTTCAAATATTTATTTTATTCACTTTGCCACAGTCTAACATTTTTTTGCCATGGTTCAAAGCACAGATTTAATTCATGCTTGCTAGTGGAAAATAATAACTTGTCACTGACCTCAGATATTACATACTTTTAGCTATGTTGATGTGGGAAAATAGTCTGTAATGTGAACAAAATTGATGTGTTTAAGTTGCAGAGGCTCAAAGGATGTAATGCTTCTAAGAGAGTGGTTGTTATGCAGGCTAATGCTTCAATAGCAGCAACACATCTGCATAGATGAATGACAGAAAATATTCTCATTCCTGTGTCAATGATTGTTGAATAATTCTCTTTACTCTTCATTGCACAGCATCGGTGCCTTTTGACCTTCTTATAACCAATAAACTGCCACCTGACATGTAGTACTCTTTTAAGGGTAAATCAATCATTAAGCAGGATCATTTTAATATCAAAGGCAAAGTAATGCATCCCTGGGCGAAGGATCTTGTAAACCAGAGCCTTAAATCAAAGCTCCCAAAACCCAGGTGAGGAATGGCAAAATATATTTGATCCTCACTTGGTCTAATAGCATACGTGAGTGAGCGATGTGAGTTATGTCCAAGATCCCTTGCCTCTTACAAAGCACAAATGCTTCCCTCTTCTTCCCTTTTGTAAGATTAGTTTGTGTCAGATTAATTTTTTCCTGCTACTGTAGCACTGTTGGAAAACTTTTTCATACATTTTCATGCAATATACAATATTGCTTACCAGTACTTAAATATTCATTGAACCAAGAAAGGTCACGTTTTTCTGAATATTGTAGGCGCTGAATCGAGCACTTACGGCTTTCCTACAGGCTGTGCACAGCTGTATTGCTTGGACGTCTCCATGCATAACAGCCTCTTCCATCACTGTTATTCCTGCATAAGGACCCTCAAAGTACTCTTTCTATCAAGGCTCCTAGATGCTTGATCTGACAAGTCTGAACTGTAGCAATTTGTTATTGGTCGCCTCTCTCTCTGTGCGACTACAAGGTGTCGAATCAATCTTCCCTTAAAGGAGCTCTGTGCTAGTTTCCCATTTCTCAAGTTGCGAATCCACAGGGTTTATTTTTGCATCGATGTAAAGCAAATTTAACACTTCCCCAGAAAATGTATTCAGTTTTCTAGTTTGTCTTGCATTTATTTTCCCAAAAGTGTTAGACCATCAATTTACAGCAGACATGAATGGATAAATATGGGAATTTATTTGCCGCCTACGCCTGTGGGCTTTGAAGAGATGCCGGAGTGGACAAAATGGCTTTCTGCAGCGAAACTAGGGCTTTATACAGCAATCTCTGTAATTTCAGCTTTCGATTTTTGGGAGAAATCACTCTGGGTGTGAGAAGGACCAAATGTACTATCTTAGACCTAGAATGACAGGTGGGCAGTGCATAATTTGTGTCAGTAGTTGCAGATTGTGGGCCCTGACACTCATTTCTGGGGACCCAAATGTATTTTTCATCATCACACTTCGCCCCAGCAGAAAAGAGAGAAAGGGAAAAAATAGAGAATAAGAAGAAAGAGAAACAAAGGGAAACAAGTACAGAGAGAGAATGGAGGGATGAATCAAACTCACAAGAATAAAAAAAAAAGACAGAAAGTGTAAAGGAATGGAAGAAAGAGGTAGGAAGTGGAATCAGGACTAGGCAATCATGGATTCAGCTACCTTGGTATTGATGGCAGCGGCAGCGGGTTCCTAAGCAAAACGTTTGCCTTTGCACTTATATTTTTACATATTAAGTACTGCAGTAAAACTATGAATATTTTGGCTATGAGCCAGGGATAGCCCTTTCTAGCAGTGATAGGACCGTATTGTGGAGTTCTGCAGCAGTAGAAAAAGCGAGGATTTCTGGAGGAAGTGCTAAATTTAGAGGAGGATCCATGGGTGGATTTACCTCCAACAAAGGCACAAAGGGATGGTGGGCATTTACAATGTTGGACTTAACTCCAGATATAACATTTCATCCAGCTATTGGAAGATTTTCTATAGTTGACAAACTGCAAACCAGGCCTTTAATTCTTTGTCAAAGGCTGCAAAATATGTGGGAAGACAGTGGAGCTGCACATGCAGAAGACTGATCAAGCCAGTAAGACGGATATGGGGTTTAAAACATCTCATACACGCCTGTGTGTAGTGCTTGGTTCAAAGGATCATATGCTAGCAGGGATGGCTCA
The DNA here is from genome assembly GCF_964204655.1 of Triturus cristatus. Classification (NCBI taxonomy): domain Eukaryota; kingdom Metazoa; phylum Chordata; class Amphibia; order Caudata; family Salamandridae; genus Triturus; species Triturus cristatus. The sequence continues at coordinate 357,587,035 of NC_140580.1, forward strand.
ATCTTTCATCTACCCATTGTTGGTAAAAATTGGTACCGTTGTCAAGAATGATAACTGCCTCCCTTTAGAGCTCCAAGAAGCCTCCGTGAGGTCGTGGCTCAAGAATTTCAAATGGAATGTTGGCTAGTCATCCGATTCCTGTGCTGCCAAGGGTTCAACCTGCTACAAAAGTCTAGGAGTAGAGAATTCCTTTCAAATCAACAAAGACAATAAACTAATCAAACCCCACCAAGGACTTTAGAGATATTAACACATGGTAAATGGAGTTTCGGGTAAGATCATGCACTTTTGAGCAGTTTAAATATTTCAAATTACTCCATTTTGTTCTTGTAAACTAGAATACACACTTTGCATTTCTTTCGGTCTCTTTAGCATCTTGTAAAATGCTCAGCCATTTTAAGAATGGTCTGTATTGAATTTCTTATTTTGCAACATGCAGATCATTTTAAATATTGTGTTCGGTGGTTTACAAACCACTTACAGTTTGGTTTTTGAATTGTATTCATGAAATGCATTTTCAAAAATAGTCTGCACGCAAAAAGAATCTTAGTATGTAATAGTACTATTGTTCAACTTGAAATCAATATCCCTTTTCGCAAAATCAGGATTTGAGGAACTCAATATTAGGAAATATGTTTGTAAGCCTGCAAATTCCGTCATTATGGTGGAATTAATTAATGCATTCTAGAGTTTAGAGTTGGGGCAAGATTGTAGATGTTTCTCAGTGGAGCACCTCAAAAACTGTGTAAAGCGAGAAAACCTCTTTGTTTGTGGAATTTACCTAGTTCTTGGGGGTCGTTTTCTATCCTTGAAGTGCTTGCTCCTGTCACGTTCTTTTCAGGGTAGCAACGGGCAAGAATCATCTGACTATTCAATGGTTGGATGGTGAGTTTGAGAGGAGGTTTCACCATGGGGAAATATTTTACCAGTAAAGAAAATTAAAGTATGTGTTTCGTTTGTGCCATATTTACACATTCACAATATTCCATATGGTAGAAACGTAAATTCACCCATTTTGCGAAATTGAGTACTTCGCGAAATCTATGATTATCTTAAAATTCCCTTAATACTCCTGATATTGTGTGAATTTCCAAAAAGGCAGACGTTTCTCTAGACATTGGAGTAATCATGTGGGAGAGGATTTCCCATTTTTAACTCAGCCCCTTGGTGAAAGTAAAAAGGACAATTGATGGACAGAATGCAGAACAATGTCATACATTCACCCCAGTACAGAGATCTGGGCCTAAATCCATCGTTTATTTGCTCACCATGCCATTCCAGTTTGGACCCAGCCATATGCAAATCAGTCTTGACCCTGTGCCCAATGGGAAAAGTCGAGTCTGAACTGCCAGGCCAGGTCCTTCCTGGACTGGAAACAAGCATCCTAGGACCGGTTTCGGGGTTTCACCCCTCTTCAGCCAGGTTAGCTTGATTCCAGTGGCATGGAGAGCACGGGACTCACGTCTGAGCATACCTGTCCCACTTGGGGCGACAAATGCAAAAAGGACAATTGATGGACAGAATGCAGAACAATGTCATACATTCACCCCAGTACAGAGATCTGAAACAGAAACCCCGAAACCGGTCCTAGGATGCTTGATTCCAGTCCAGGGAAGACATGGCTTGGCAGTTCGGGCTGGACTGTTCCCATGAGGCACAGGGTCAAGACTGATTTGGATATTGATATGTCTGAACTGGGGTGGCGTTGTGAGCAAAATAACGATGGATTAAACCCAGACCTGTGACTGGGGTTGAATGTTTTGCCAATGTGCAACATTCCGTCCATCATCTTGTGTGTTTTGCTGTTCGCCCTATGTGGGAAGGGTATGCCCAGACGTGGGTCCCGTGCTCACTACGCCACTGGAGTCAAGCTATCCTGGCTGAGGAGGGGTGAAACCCCGAAACCGGTCCTAGGATGCTTGATTCAGGTCCAGGGAAGACATGGCTTGGCAGTTCGGGCTGGACTGATCCCATGAGGCACAGGGTCAAGTCTGATTTGCATATTGCCATGTCTGAACTGGGATGGCGTGGTGAGCAAAATAACGATGGATTAAACCCAGATCTGTGACTGGGGTTGAATGTTTTGCCAATGTGCAACATTCCGTCCATCATCTTGTGCACCTTGGTGAAAGTGGCATTATTCTTTATGCTTGTGAGATTAACTTGGTAAATAAAAATTAGACAGAGTACACATTTTAAAAATCCTCTCAAAACAGAAATGGAGTGTAATTCAGTGTGATTAGAACCTCTTCAATTATACCAAAACCATCATTAGGCATGCATGCAAATTGAGCATACATGTGCTTCAAATACATCCATGGGCACTGGGCTCCCAAAATTAATTTTGGGGACTTTGAAAAAACATCATTAGGATGAACTATAGAATAATCTGACGATAATATATACCCAAATAAAACGAATATACAGCATGGTATGGACTAAAGTGGTGCCATTTTCATTTGGAAAACCATAACCTGAGGTTGAATATATATGACAGCAATAGATTAGTGGAAGAGTAGAGACCAAGTATGCTAATAAACGTGTACCTTAACCTCCTTCCCTGTATCAAATACCAGAAAGGATATTAGTTTGGCTAAAATAATGTATTTCGATAACTGCACATGGAAAAATGAGTTAGTGGTTGCGGGTATAATACTTTGAGGGGCAAGTGAGACCATTTGTGTATTGACTACAGTATGACAGAAGCAAAACATACTCGTTGTAGCCCTTTGCTTAGGGTGTTAACAACAATTATTGACCGAATTGATGGTAAGAAATCTTAACACCTAGCAGTAGGTTGGCAATAAGGCAATTTGTACCTCTCATCTTAAGTTGTTCCCCTACAGGCAGACAAGTGAGCCAATGGTCTCCATCAGGTTTAAATACCTGTTCAGGGCTTATTTTTGTACTGAATTTAAAATGCTGGCAAATGACAGTAGTTACTGATAGGGCCATAGAATTTCCAATGTTGTGGGAACATTAAAAATTGGACTAAAAATTATTTTTTTAATAGATAATCTAAGATCGCTTTAGCAGACTTTTGGCCACCATCGAGAAAAAAACAAAGCTCCAAAACAGAAAGAAACGTAAAGTAGATTACTTTTCACACACCAAGCTGCTCAAACAAGAAACCAGGTACTAAAACTAGCAAAGGCTAAGTACACCTGTCACTTGAATATATAAGTTTTAACATTAATTGAATCGCAGGGGATTGGCCGCAATAACATCGGAGGAGGAATTGATACCTCATTCTACCTAAAAATTCTGTCTACTTCAACACACATGAGCTGATTAAGGAAAACCATAAGAGGGACTCTAAAAACTGAACATTAGTCACACCTCTTTCTGAACATACAGTTGCTGAGACCCACCCAGAAGAGGTGATGATCAGTGTCTTGAATACTGCTCATCATACCCTAATGGCATGCTCCACGTTTGACTCTTTGTTATTCATTGCCCAGTAAATTGTCTGAATCATTCCCTGATTCCTAGATGAGAGCCCTACAAAGCTTACTGATTGGCATGTGACTCATTAGTTGAAGAGGCTTTTTGCAGTGCATGAGTTATGTGATAGTAGTTCTGTTCTTTGTAGTATTTGTGCACTTTACAGCATACAACATATTTGTTGGAAAGCCTTATTCCCAAGATTACATCATATTGTCTCTACTTGGCCTTCTGAGATACTAACAACATTGGAGAAGAATGACTGGCCTCTGATGTGTTGACCGTCGATACAAGAGGGCTTCATTCTACATATTTTTAGAATATCTACATTCTAAATGTAAATGCAGATAATTTAAATGGAATTAAATAATGCAGAAAGCAGCCTACTTGTCACCTTCAGGCCACTACAGAATGTTTGAGAGGAGGATGGTTACAGATGTAGGACGTAGGGGGAAAGAAAGTAAGGAAACACCACAGTAGGAAAATATGAACATTAAGGAAGTAATCTAATAAATAGCATATGGAAGAAGTAAGACGATTTAGTTCAGTCGCTATATCGGCTAGGCCTAAGACCCAAGAGGTGAGATTAAGGCATAGAGGATCATAGTTAGTCAATAACTGGGATAGGCCTAGGAACCAACAAGGTGTCGAGGATCTTAGTTCAATCATGAACTAAGATTGTCCTAAGAGCCAAGAGGTGAATTAAAGGTGTAAAGGACCTTATTTAGTCTATAACTAGAATAGGCATAAGAACAAAGAGGTGAGTTGAAGGTGTTCAGGACATTAGCTAGTCTATAACTGGGACAGGCGTATGAGCCAAGAGGTGAGTTGAGGATGAGGAGGATCCTAGCTCAGCCTTCTACTGTGAGGGGCCTGAGCACCACCAGGTGATTTGAAGGTGTGGAAGATCATAGTTCATTCTATAAATAGGATAGACCTAGGACCTGGGAGATAAGTGGAAGGCATGTCTGAAAACAAAGCTTTTCAGGTCTTTTCCGAATTGTTAAAATACACAATGTGATGTATATATATGCAGAGGAATAAAGTGATACTGTGTATATTAAAACCACCTAAGTACTATGGGCCTCATTACGATGGCAGACGGACTTTAGTCCATCCGTCATCAATACGGATTTGGGACCGGCTGCCTATAAGGCAGCCTCCCCACAATCCTAATCATGATGTGACCCCCACCACGGCGGTCGCATCACCTATATTTTGTATTGTGGCGGGGATGCGGTCAGCAGCCCCCGCCACAATGCAAAATAGAGGGTGCAGACACTTCCCTGCACAACGTGGCAGGCACCCTGCAGTGCCTGCCACATGGGGCAGGGATATGTAGGGGGGGAACCATAGGTGCCATCCAGGGTACATGTCCCTGCACCTGGGATTGAGGGGGGCCTGCTATGGGCCGCCAAATCTGTTTCCGCCATTCGTTTTGCGGCGGGATGTCTGCCGCAAAATGAACGAAGCAAAGGGATATCATAATCCCTACAGCGGTGCCTACAAGGCACCGCCGCAATGTTAGCCAATGATCTGTTCAGACAGGCGGTCGGTAAAAGGACTGCCTGTCGGAACCGCGGCAGGCGGTCTTTACGACTGCCACGCTTAACCAACGATTCCCCCGCCATCATCATATGGCAGGGGAAAACAGCAGTATGATGGCGGAGGGCCCACTACCGACCGGCTGGTGGTGGCGGGCCCTCCGCCATTGTAATGAGCCCTTATGTTATTTGCAAACCTTACCCTTATCTTAGATTTAAAATATTCAATTTCCCTGCTGGTGCCAAATTAATTTTAGTAAACACCCAGCTCAACAGATGTGTGATATATCTTGACTTCCGAACCAAAGATTGAAGCATTGATTATCCGCATCCAATTGAACATTTACTCGTTCTATATTTCCAACACCTTTGTTAGTGGGACGTGGAAGAGCTTTTCTGCAAACACAAAAACATCCACCCATTCAGTGGTGGATTATTTATCTCAAAAGAGGTGGAAGTACTTGTGAAACATGAAAACAGCGTACTACAATTAACGCTTATTACATTTGAGGACAGAGTGTAGTCAGAGCGTTGTGACTTCTTGACAGCAGAATTGCTGCTAATTATGGTACCTCAGTCGTCCCGCACTCCATCATGAGTGGTTTTTGTTTGTGCGGTGGAGTGGCCCACTCACAGAACAGCTGGCCCGTTTATTTAGGGCCAAACAGCGTGCAGGGTTCTTTACATCCCTCCCGTAATGGTTTTTCAGGTGGTGATGCCGTCATTTTGCAGAAGTGACCTGTCTTCATTAAAGAGGCGGGACTACCATTTGGATATCCCATTAAATTCCAAACGTGATCCATGATGCTGCCATGTGACACCTGCTACACATCTTTGTACTGCTGCAGCTGCTTCTTGTCTTGCTACCTCAGTCTGCACTTCCTTTGACCCCGGTTTGCTTTACATTTGGCGCTAAATACAATTGTCTTTTGCATGGACCTGGTGAAAAACAAAACATACATTTTCTCTGTTTCTCAACATGCATCTGGCTCCTAAAATTCACAATGGTACAACCTAACTAAAAAGATGCACATCTGGAATCATAGATATGACATGAAATTCAAATTAATTTCACTTTAGGTCAAAATATGCACATCTGAAATGATATGAAGAACAGGTGGACTCCTTAGCATGTTTAATTATAATGAGCAGATGTACAGTTATCATTAACACGTGTGAAATCATCGTTAGCACACGAGGCACCTGATTATACACACATGACTTGGAAAGGGAGGAGTATGTATGAGAGATTAGGTTTTCTATGTTAAATTTGAGGTTGAATTTGCTATGGTGCAACGATCTTTGAGGTCCCAAGCACAATTATATTCTGCTTTTTTCATGCTCCCTCTGCCCTAGAAACAGAGAAATTGGTGGATGCGCCTTGTTAGTGACACGCTAAAGTGGTCGAGAAACATCATCTAAGTGTAGATCTGGCCCACGTCTTCATGTGCGTTTGGATGCACATTGAGAGATTCGGTAACGTAAAAAGTCCAGAAAGACCGAATGGGCGTATTACGTCAATGTACTTGATGCTGCATTTTCTGGATGCCAGATGTGAATTTAGTTACCAATATGAGTTCATGTGAAATTGTATGTCGCACGCTACCACCCGGAAGTCTCTTCACAGTGATACCTACTGTGAAAGTAAATAAAACCGGAGACGTTTATTGAAACAGCCAGGTATTCAGGGCCTTTCTAAATTGTAATGCCTTTGTGGAGACTGTCAAAGTAGTCCAGTTGTGACCATAAATGGCCAAGACACAGAGTTCAGTGTCCGTTTATAAGAAAGCAGGCGGAGGAATGGTCGAAGATGACGTATATGAGGATACAATGGTGGAAACATGACTGTCCATCTGAAGAGAGGAGTCCACTTTAACTCCCAGGCTCCTCTCTTGTGATAGGGAGGACCGTGGAGCCAGAAGGTAGGTTGCCACAGAATACGTCTGCCACTGGTAATCAAGGTTTCGGTCTTGTCCATATTGAGTTTCAACCAGCTGAGGTATGTCGAGTGCGCCCAGCAGGGAGGTACTTCTGTAGGGAGAGGACCCCATGAGAGGACTTAGTCAGTCTAGACAAACCTTGAGTGTCTCCACATATGCATGTATTTGAGGTCTAAAGGGCGCACAAGCGCTGCAAGAGGGCTCGGATCAATGTTAAACGATCGCGAGAACAGCGAGGATCCCTTGGGGGGCACTGCAGGATTGAAAAGGAGATACTTGATCACAAGGTCTGAGTTTTTAGAGATTTATTCAAATTGATGGAAATTTCATTAATAATTTGAAAAGCTCCTTATGCTTCTTACTAGCATTATGAATACACTTGCTATAAAATAAGCCCTTTGCTTCTTTAATAATTTGTTTTAAGTACAATGGGGAATCACTTTGCTTTGAAATCGGACACTTATTAAATGTATGTTTGGAAAAGGTAAAGGGTGGTTCACGTGGAGGAAATAGAAGCAAAGGGTGTGTTCTTAGACTTGTTCACCATTAAGACCATTGGCTGCTTGAAGTTTGGTTGTGGCCAAACTAAAGGGTGTTGGGTTGGGGGTCGGAGGGATGAGGGCCAATTATGCAAAGTTTAGTGGGGTGTCTGAAGCTAAACAGTATAGCCCCCATTTTAGATCCATTCTGACAGAGAGTCCAAACATTCATTTTTGTGGAAAAATAAGTCCAAAACATTGTCTTGAAGTCTCCTCTTTAAAACTTTTTCCTGTTAACTCTATTCTTATCTTCGTTTCATCATTCACTGCATGGAACTGCGCCCCGATCTACCTATGAAATACAGCCTGTGGACTGGTCCAGGGAAGCTTAGGGCAGCTCACTACTGTTTACACTTTCTGTGGCCATTTTTATTTTGATTATTTTTTCTTTTGAACTGCCTTTGCTGTTTTCCCAGAAAAATGAAACACAAATGACGTATAAATGAACAGATAATAAACGTTACCTTTCAATCGTAATTACAGAAGGTAAGTACATTGTATCTTTACATCACAGAGCTAGTCTAAGGTATGCTGCAACAATAATAGAATTGAAAATGGCCTTTAGCATGTGTGTTCTAATGTGTAAAACTCTAATTTGATTCGAAGGACATTGCCTGAAACGACAATTAATTTCCCAGACGGTGTCATGTGACTCCTTTTCAGACTCTGCCTTTCCCTTTAATTTTTGCTCGATTTACTTAGAGCATAATGTACATATTAGAAACAAAGTCACTCATGCATTCCATGCTATGCAACATGCTCAGGAGAAAGGCATCTAATCCACATAGAAAAAAAGGTAAACGCATTATTAAGCTCTGGGTATGTACATATGCAGCCTGCTATGTTTACATTTCTATTTTCCTCTCATAAATTGTGCTTTGGGTTCATTTAGCACAGAAAGGCCGAGACGCCAAGCGCGCAGAATGGTTAGAGAATTGAGGACTTGTTGATTAAAGTGTAAGACAGATTGCGCCTCGAGGGCCCCAGGAAGCCCTGGTATTAAGAGCCTTATAATTGGTACACACACCTAAAGGCGATGGAACAAGTAAGGCGAAGATGGAGCGCGGCCATTTTCTGCTTCTGTTCAGCAGAAACAATTATTGATTGGACATACTTGTGAGTATATTATTAATACTGTACTACAGAGCTTTGTTTACCAGCTTTCAGTGTGGAATTGCAGAATGTTGGAAAGTGCTGAACCAGGTACTGTGTGGGTGGAAGCATTTTGTTTACACACCGAGGAGCTGCGTTGGTAACTTGGCCCTGGCTTTCTCCCAGCCGCCCCTGTAATACAATAGCACTCTTGCAGAGCACAGCAAAGGAAAGAGTAAATAAATGCGGGTTTTGGTCAGGGGCGGCGCCTCCATGTGGGCAGAGGAGCATCGCCCCACTGCTTTCTCGCAGTGCGAGAAGCAGAAGCATAAAATTGTATTACAAATACCATTTTACGTTTTGGCTTCTCGCAATGTGAGAAAGCAGAAGGGTTTGGTTGGGGGCGGGCGGGTGGGCGGCCCTGCTCTACAGCGGGGGGGGGGGGGGGAATGGCTTGCCACCTCTGAGGGCGCTGACTGTTTGGTTGGCCCCATGGCCGACCAAACCAGTCATGCGCACTTTCCCTTTTCTCCTACATGGAGAAAATGGCCACCCCATAGACGCCTGTGTGGTCGGTGTCCCAACCAATCACAACGCTGCCATTGCAGTGTTGTGATTGCCTTAGGGGAGGGGAGGGAGGCTGCCTGCTTCCTGTGAAGAGCAGAGAAGCAGAGACGATGCGGGACCGGGCCAGGCCGGCGAAGGTAACTTAACTTTTTGTTAAATTAAATGAAACCTCCCCCCCCTTATACCCCATCCCTGCACAACCCCCCACGCACCCCCCACCCGTGAAGCATACTGGCCGTGACTGGTTTTGGTTGCTGTTTGATGTTGAATATTTCCAGTCAGATTTGAAATTTCTTGAAGTACGCCTATCACTTGTTGGTCCTACATCACATCGCATTCCACTAAGTCAGGGGCTTCCAGTAAAGTAAATGATTCCCGTTAGGTTTAATGGCATGTAAAGTTTTCCCAAATGGAAATCCTGATGCGTGTAAATTTGTCATGCATCTGCCCAACGTGAAACAATTTTGGACAAGCAAGTGCTAAATAAAGTTACAGTGCTTAATTTGTAAAAGAAGAAGTGCTGGGGCCCAAAGTTTTTCTCAGAACCCACGGCTGGTGCAATTGAAGGAAAGCATGCCAAATACCAAGGCTGTAGTGTAGTATTGATTCCACCTCATGCCCCTTTAATTCACCACCAGACACTCTCTGCCCCTTTATCGCACTTTTCAGGTTGTGTTTTTTGTCCCTGCTTTCTCCCCTTTTTACGTTTTTTCTGTCTTTCGCTTCCTACTTCTTACCCACCTGTGTGTTTTTTAGGTCGAGCCTGGGCAGCGCTGCTGCAAGACATGCAGTATTAGAGTATGGCTTTGAAGCCCTGCCCACTCTCCACCCATATTTGTCATTGTCCGTCGTAAACGCTGGCTTGTGAGTCATTATTAGGCTTGTTAGTCCCTCCTTGGTACCGCCTTGTCTGCATTTGTAACCTCCCATGGGGACTGGCCCTTTTTCCTTCTGTTGTGACATGGTATGTTTTATTTAGTCTTTAAGCACTCTTTTCTTTAATGGGTTTCTCCTACTGCAAGCACAACATGCTTTCCACGCCATGCATGCTTTCACTTTCAAACAGCCCCAGACAATGGCGGCCGCTTCTTTGAAATGAAATAGACCTCGCATTTACAAGAGTTTGAGCAGTTGCCATTGTAAATGACAATAGCTTAAACTCTTGGAAATGCAAGACCTATTGCATTGCAAATGCTTGTTTCCTCTTGCACTCGGTCAAAGTCTGATGAGGAAATAAAAAGTGCAGTTCCCCAAAAATGAATTCCGATGGGCCCACCTGCAACCACAAACTCAAATTCAGCACTGAGTACATGTAAACAGAGACAGTGAAAGTATATGGCATTTGAGGGCCAGATTATGCATTAGATTTGACTGAATTATGCAGCAAGAAAAGGCAAATTATGTAACATAATACAGTACATTTTATAGCAGTATTATTTCACTATTGTGCAATTTTAACACACATTAATACTGACTGGTTAAAACTTTCACCACATTATTAGCAGTTTAACTTTTGAAAATATGAACCAGCTACTAAAAGGTGACATGTTAACCAGGGGTGGGCGGGCTGAAGTAGTGCCTCTATGCGTAGTTACACGGAGTTTGAGAAAAATTCAGTGGAACTACGCTCTGCTACTCTATGCTCCCTCCCCCTTCACAAATTAATTAAAAATTAAAAAAGAAGGCACTTACCTGCGCGGCTAACTCTTCCTCTGCCTGGCCGCTCTCCATCCTGCTCCTCGCCATCCTTCTTCTATGAAAAAACTCCTACGTTGTACGTCTTGTGTGCGCCTAGGCCTTTTCTTATGAAAACTAAATATGTGAGAGGTCATACATTCAGAAAATCTCTAATGAGGGTAGATGCTAAAACTGTGCTCATGGAATGTGGGTGGTTTGTAAATAAAGCTAAAGGAAGAGGAAATTATGAACTTTTGGAATCGTTATTAGATCTTAATTTTACAAGAAATGTGGTCTCTATCATCCATCCCCTTGATTGGGATTTTCAGAGTTCATCAACCCGGCTATCAAAAGCAGGAGAAGAGGTCGCTCAATCTAATGCGAGTGGCATTTCAGGTAGATTTTTTTACCCAAGTGGACCGTTCGGGTAATATTTGAGCACAAAACTACAATTCCGAACACAAGTGGCATTGTTCTGAAGACAAGTAACCTGAAATCAACTGAAATGAAGTTTTGAGATGAATATTTACCTGACTGACAATTCTGGTAATTCTTTGAGTGCAAGATGCATTTTGCTTAATTATGAATTATTTCTCATAATTTTGTGTAATTACGCCATACTAAATCATGTGAGTTACGCCCACCCTTAGACATTATAATTTGTTTCTTCCAGTCAATACAACATCATGATTAGCATGAACAAGAAGCATATAGTTATGTTTTGTAGGTAGAGAGCTTGATATAAACTGGGGCCAACAACAGAAGACCACCAAGTGGCTGTATTTATTATTAGATCGCACATAGCACAGAGACAGTTGGGTGAACAATGACACCCACAGAACTCAGCTTTTCCGCTGACACTATCACTACTTCGTCCAATGAGTGTGTTAATTTTAGGAACGGATACTTTAGGAGAATACATGAAAATGATGCGAGAGAAACAGTTAGTAATGTCCTACTGATTTCCCAGATCCCATCTACCATGTGGCTTTAACGTTTCAAGCATACTTTGGACCTTAGGCTGCATCGTTTGCCTCAGTGGACTAATGCAATCACTCTGGTAGTCTGTGTTTGAGTGATGTTGATAAACGGTCGCACTCCGTTGTATTAAATAGTTAGTTCAATTGTATCCGTATTAATACGTTATGGGTGCTGTAGAGTATCGCACCCTGATGTTGGGGTGTTGAAGTATGAGAAAAATAATCCTTGTAAACTCAAAGGATGAACTCATATAAGCACTCCTTGATGCGGACAACCGCCTTCAATGATCATAAGTTCAGTTCACTATGGTTTATTAGCGGCATAATCCATATGTTTAATGTTATTCCATGAATATATTATTTCCAATAATTCATTTTCACGGAGTCACAAGATATCAAAATCCATTTGAGTAAATACAGTAGAGATTTGAAATTCCCCGATGCATTTCGGGTCAAGCCCTTCTTCAGGGGGTTCTCCCTGTGCAACACGGTCGTGCTCGCCTCCTCCGTTATCGAAAACCTCTGAGTCTGTGTTTGACCTCATGGGCATAGGTCCGTGCCCAGCAGGTTAAACAAGGCTCTTATCCTTGAGAAGCCATTAAGATGAGTATGAGTGGGGGCAATAAGTATCCATTATCTGTCAATAGTACCAAGAGACTCCTCAAGATACATGCCCTCTACAAATACACCTGCTACGTTAAACTATTTTTAGGAAAAACTCAAATCTCTGAAGGCATGGATTGCAGAAGTAATTTGATCAATAAAGACAGGAATAATGGTAGATCCGTGTTTAAATAGGAAGTGATAAAAGTGTATTCGTATTGCATGTAAAGTACAAAATCACATCCAACAATCCAAAAACTTTAAGAAATGGAAATAAAAGTAAAGAGATCTGCAGTCCAAAAACTTTGTGTTCATGTGATCTCAACATGAATTTGTGTCTGAATATTTGTCAAAGAAAGTGCTTGTTAAGAAAACCACAGTAGAGAGATCAACGACTAGACTGCCTTCAAAGAGTCCAAAATCAGATCTCCAGGAATTATTCCTTGCAGAAATAATGGACACTCGCTACTAAATTGATGGAAGGAGGGAGGTGCAGAAGTACCCAAGCATAAAATGACTTGGAAGGGCCGTCATTATGCCATTCAGGATCCTTCCGCATAGACCTGTTGCTCATGCTCATTAATAAGGTTCAGAAATTGTAATTGTGAATGCATTTATATAGCGCTTACTACCCCAGACGAGGCGTTGAAGCACTTAGTGGGGGATTACAAGAGGGAAATATGCATTGTTATTGGGAGTGGTGGGAGTGGCAGGCATGAGAGTGAGTCTGCTAGTTGGATTAAATGGTTTGAGGATGGAGTGGGGAGGAAAGAGTTTAGAAATGATTATTTGGATCTTCAGGGTAGATTAGAGGTTTGGGATGAGTCAGAGAATGGAGGTAGGGGATATTTTGGAAGAGGAATAGGTTGAGTCTATAGAGTGGTGGTATGGGGAGATGACTTAATTTTTTTGTTCTGCAGTGGAAGGAAAAATATATGAATATGTAGATACATAACCACACATAAGAGGCTTACATACATAGAGATTTTATCATGCTATGCATATGGAAAATAATCAGGAGATATAAAATTGTACTTGATAAAGTCCCATATGTACATGCATGGATACATATTTACAAACTCAGGCTACCCATTTTTGCTGTAATTTAAGTTTTTTTTTAATTCTTTATGATTTGATTTTAAATCATTTATATTTTCATTAATTTGTATTTGTCTCCAAAAATTTCAAAAGTGAAGCACTTATAGCTACAATTGCTATAATCATATTTACTCATAGTGTCAGATATGTGTTATCATAGGAACATAAACCCATAAGCACACTCATCACCTTATATGTTATGGAAGTATTGATCGATATATGTAATTTAGGTGGGTTTTATTTGGCAGAACTTGTCATGTAGTGGATGATTTATACTGACTGAAACGCTTTCTTGCCTTATATGAGAACTCTGATATAATCCCACAGCGACCCTTCTAATAAAAAGTACTGTTCATGACCACACAGATGGCATCTGGTCAATGAAACTGCTTTGTGGGTTGGGGCATTAGGGTTGGACTGAGACAGAAAAAAAGCCCGGGCACCGAACGGAAAGGGGTTCCGAATCAGATAGATAAAACAGTTGTACATTACAGCAGCTTTAAACTTGCAAAGGCAAGCTGAATAGGGGGTTTACACGGCATGGGAGAATACATGCTGCAGGCATTGTTTGTGATAAAATCAGAGAAATAAACAGTAACAACCGGTCTGAGAGTCCATAAAACAGGCCCACTAACAGCCCAAACAAGCATTGGCATAGCCAATAGGTCTCGCCTTTGGGACCTTATAAGTGTTTAGCCATGCAACAGTTGCATAAATAAATACTTATAAGGTCCCAAAAGCGAGACCTATTGTCTATGCAAAGCGGCCGTGCGGCCGCGAAAGTGAAAGTGATCGCAATCGTGATCACGATCAAACATCAAAGCGGCCATGAGGCCGCGAAAGTGAAAGTAATCACGGTAAAGCGCGGCGCGCGCCCCCGCGCACATGCACTGTAGCTCTAGGCTGGCCTGGTACCACTTTTTGGAGCCCTCTCAATAAGTCTCACCAGAACAGCGCATGCGCTGGGTCAGGCGAGACCTAAAAACGGGCATACCCTTGTCCTGCCGGATTGCCCCATAGGTTTATCTCTATAGGCTTTCAGATCCTGTAGGTCATTTAGTACAAAGTCTGAGCAAAGGACAAATACCATACCAAGAAAGGTCATGAAAGCATCACAGTTATTATACTTGGATCCTGACTACATGTTCCATAATGCACCGTGCATGATTAGTAAACCCGCAAATGCTTCTTTCCCCTTGTTACCGTAATGCTACGTTAGTATGAATGTAACTGGGCTAAAATTGAGCGGTAGCGTTACCCTCGCTACATGCCATGTGATTCGCACCCAGGGAAAACGATCAGGCGAAAACCCTTTCTAATGGAACACTCAGCTGTCCAATGACGGCGGAGGTTCCCGCCCACTCCCTGAGGTTTTTGTCCAGTTCGCAGGTGTGCCGACGGAAGTTCGTAAAACATTTTTTTGTTTGCTTCCTAATCTGACCAGCGAGGTGGCGGGGGCTGTCTCCAGTCCACCCGCCGTGGCCTCCAGGCAGGTAAAAACCTCGGGGAAGAGACTCGTCTCGTGCGAGGAGTTAGTTTGCGTGTTTTGGCTTTGCATTGCGTTAGAGAACGCATTGCTTTTACTGTACTATACTTTTTTAAATAATTGCTCTTCGTTCATTTTTAAATAGCAAGTTTGCTGAGAGAATTTAGATCTTTTCCGCCTTTCCCCACAATACAGTTTTAAAAAATTGATGCTGACTGGAAATGTCTTTGTTTTGCACATTAAGTAGGTTGCAGGTGTCTCTCGTGCAAGGCTTGTGGAAATTTAACAAAAACCAGTGACCGGATTAGGAGCAACGAATTCTTGGAACATTTGAGAACGCAGAGATGTCATTCTCCAAACATAATGCATGCAGTTTATCAGACACCTTTCTTTTTATGCCCTAAAAACAAGACCTGTGTGTCTGAGGCTGGTTGGTAGATAGTTCTGCAATTTTAATTTTCGGAAGCTTTGTAAAATGAAAGGTAATATATGCCGCTGAATGCAAAGAAAAAACAATATCGTAACATTGCACCTTCAGCGCCAGACTTTAACTTGAAAATACATGTTTTCAACTCCGGGTGGTTCTAGTGCGTTCAAAACACAGAGGGGCATATCAACAACAACCGGCGATAATTATCTCTAAGCGCACTTAGCGCTAGGATAATTATCGCCGGCTAGCGTGAATTTTTATCGCTGAGATAGCGTGCTATTAGCAACGCTTATCTCAATAGCGATAAAAATCTTCACGCTAACAGGCTAACGTGAGATTATCGCTGGAAACCCAGCGATAATCTCACGTTACCTTGTTGATAGGGACAGGCAAACTTAGCCATGATATCCTCCTTCCATAGGATATCATGGCTAAGTCAGAAAAATACCAGACTTAAAAAAGCAGCGTTAACCACGGTTAGCGCTGCTTTTTTTGTCTCTAACAGGGTTAGCGACATTCTTGATAATAGGAGAAATTTCGCTTAGCGACATTTCTCCTATTAATGTACTCTGGAACGCCCCCTTTGCATCTCATTAGAGATGCAAGGGGAAGCGTAGAGTAAAAGGGTGCTAACATGTAAATTTGCATGTTAGCACCCTGTTGATAGGGTGCTAGTTTTACCTCTGCTTTTTTGGCTTTTAAAGCCAAAAAAGCAGAGATAAAGCGCTTGTTGATTTGCCCCATAATTTCTTATGGTAAATCATTTCAGGCCTGTACCACCAAGGCTCAACAGCATCCCCTGAGCTTTCTGTAATTTGGAATGAGCAGGCGGATGAGAGAATTAGACTACAAACTTTTCACTAGAATATAGGGTCTGAGGGGCAGATTTACAAGGACTGGCGCATCCTTGCATATTAGCAGGGATGCGCCAGTAAAGATGCGACACTTAGGAATATCTTGTGCCACCACGGATGCGTCGCATTTACAATGCGACGCACCGTGGCGCATGGATAGTCAGATGCGTCTCGCATCTTTTGTTGTAAGGCAGCGCATTTCTGAAGTCGTGTCGCAAGCGTGACGCAACTCCAGCAATGCTCAGGGGTGCCCTATACCTAACATGCTGCGTCACTCCTTACGCCTGCTTCAAGCAGGCGTAAGGTTTTGACGCAGCGGGCACGTAAAAGTGACCCAGTGAAATCTTGTAGATTTCACTGCGTCACTTTTACGGGGCTTCCTTGCGACGGAACACCCACCCAGCATACGTTATACCTGACACAGGTATAATGTAGCGCAGGGCTTTACAACGTGACGCATCTCACTAGATGCGTCATGTTGTAAATCTGTTGCATAGTGGCGCATTGTTTACAACGCCGCTGTGTCACAGAAGTGACGCAACGGTGTCATAAAAATGTCGCAAGGGGCTTGTAAATCTGCCCCTGAGATTTTTTAATTGTTAAAGGCTATTTTCTCTCAATACAAATCTGTAGAGTATAAACTGATGACAGAAGCTGTTACTTCAAAAAAAACTCTCTAATGAGTCTCGAGGCAGTATCCTCTCATGGAGACAAAGTGAGAAGTCCTTGAACTGAAGATAAAGGATACATAAACACATTATTTTAATGAAGTCAGGCTTTTGTTTGCCAACATTGAAGGTGAGGCTATGCTTTACTACGAGATGTAGGAAATGCGCAGATGTACTACCTCAAATAAAATGGCTTTGAGGCCTATGGGAATCATGAAACTTAGCATGAACTATGCAGGTATGATGAAAACAATATTCAAATTAGATTATGAAATATATCAGTGTACATTGTGATATACATGTGGAAGGAAACTTTTTTATGTAAGACAACAGGAATACACGATTATGTTTTCTCAGTCAGTGCTTAATTTGAGCCGGCGGTTGCCCATCGGCACTCATTTTTGGGGGCCGGCACTTATTTTTCTGCATCAGACATGTATGTACGAAAGGTAGGGTAAAAAACACAAACTGGAAAGACGGAGGAAGAGAAAGATGGGGAAACCATCACAAGGTGAGAAAGGGGGAATATGCAAGAGTGAGATACAGGGGAAGTGGGTGTCTGGTAGTGGATTAAAGAGGCATGAGGTGGATTTAGGACTATCTTGCCTTCGTGTATGGTGTGCTGACATTTCATAGTATGAGCTGCGGGCTTCTGAGTAGAGCTTTGGGCACTGGCACTCATTCATCCACAAGTTAAGCTCTGTTCTCTGTACATTAAACTAAACTTGTGTCTGCCTTGCGGAAACTTGCTAAGTGGTAAAGTAAGCAGAAGGGATACCGGTATAGGCCCCAATCTCAAAATCAGCCCCTGATGTCACCAGTGCCAGCATTGCCTGCACCCTCTGGACCGGCTCAGTAGCCGCTTTTGTTAATCACCCAAAGTTAGTAAGCCCTGTTTTTAAATACATTTGTGTCTCAGTTGATAACCTACTATCCATCATGAAATTAAGGCCCCTCTTTTTGTTTTTTGCTCCGGAGAAACCTAGTCTTGTGGCCAATCTAATGATGGTGTTCCTATCAGCTTGATTTGATGCTTTAATGGGTTCGGTTTTTAGAGAATTGCTTCCCTCCGCAGTAGTATATAATCAAACAAATAGTTTGTATATAATTATCAAAGTCTGCTTGAGCCTGAAAATGAGTTGTTTACTATGGACATAAAAGTACAGACTCCTGCCATGCACTATGTTACATTACTGGTTAGGAACAGAGGTACTACACTGCAACTGCATCTCAAGGTGTGTTGGGTTCCCTCTGTGATCTCTAAATGTGACTTGCAATAAAGTGTAACTAATGGCATAGGAACCAATGTGGGACCCCACCAGCTCAGTACTCGTGAGGAGGGGGGGGGGGCATTGAAATCTAGGATTTTCCCTTCTGAAACATTAACCTAGAACAGAAAACAAAGAAATCAATTCAAATAGCATTTGAGAGATGCCTACGTCATTTCTGAATGATTATTAAAGCCAACAGGTGGATAGTTGCCAAGTTGCAAAAGAATCTTGGAAATTTTGCATGATTTTATTTCAGCTTGCAGCTCTTGGCTATTCCAGAGTAGCAAAACATAAACAAAGCGCCGGTATGTTTTTTCTAAGAAAGGTGGAAACCCTAGTCGCATGGTGAAGAACAAAATCACGGGTTTGGAGTGAGACCTGCAGAGCTCTCGGGCCTTAATAAACAATGGATAGCTTCCTGCAAATCCAAAGTGCCGTTATAACTGTACTTAGCACAGCACTACAATAATCGTATTCCAATGCAAGACAGTGTGACAGTTAATTGTACTGTAGCACAGTTTTGTGGTAGGTGAGGCAAGGATAGCCATGGCGAAGTGATATGCACTGGAATGAGCACTCGATGACCTCACTAGGATAAGGGAACATGGACTGCTCACATAGGTCTTACTCTGGAGTTTCGCGAAGAAGGGCAATAGTAGATTAAAGGAAGACGTATGCACATATTAGCAGCTGGCGGCCATGCCTGTGCATGTGCAGAGTGTCACCATCATACAGAGCCTGCTGAAGTCAGACACCGGGCCTCCTAGGTGCTGATCTGGCCATGTCCACTGAAAATTGCTTGAAAAATTCATGAGGTTGCACACAAGTCCCACGTCAGTGAAAAATATCCTCGAGCACGCTAAATTAAAGATATTATATTGTTTCTCCACCTCTGTCCACTGCTACTCACAAAGGTGTATCGCCTGCAACTTCATCGGGGCTAAAATTAAAACAAAGTTCTCTATTGATACATGGTTTCCTACATATTACATAAACACTAGAATTCCCTCACTTCGTGACAAAACGACAACAATGTCAATTATATCAGGATTACCCAATTGTGAAAGGCTGCTAAACATCAATTAAAAATGTGTCTCTGACTCAACACCCAGAAAAATAAAATTTGTGAGACCCATTACTGATAGTAAACATCATCAAAAAGTCCTAAATTACATGCTCACCCTATTGTCAATTGCTTCTCCGTAAACATCTTTGCAAATTAACCCCA
This sequence comes from Triturus cristatus, assembly GCF_964204655.1. Lineage (NCBI taxonomy): Eukaryota > Metazoa > Chordata > Amphibia > Caudata > Salamandridae > Triturus > Triturus cristatus. The sequence goes on from NC_140580.1 coordinate 357,606,456, forward strand.
AACAACCAATAACATACCTAAATATCACTAAACACTCTGTGTAAGGCTGCGAATATATAAAGGAAAAATAGTGCATGGTCAATTATTCAACCGATTACGATTGCCCAAGATCGCTATATGTCAAGAGCTATGTAGCCACTCACCAATTTACCATACATGTCTCAGAGTTTCAAAATCTAGAAACAACAATATGATATAAGCAGCTACTCGCTTTAAATGTACACAATTATGCCTCCAAACTTACACCACATTCCACATAATTAAACTACCTCTGATCTACCAGCAGACACTGTTACTCACCTATTTTTGTAGTCTTGACGTTAATTGTGTTGTCATTCACCGGAAAGTACTCCTTATGTGAGTCAGTGTCCCAAGATTTCTCCTCGTGTCAATTAGCGCCCAACACGGGTGCCATCTTGCACCTGGTGTCAATTAGCGCCCAACACGGGTGCCATCTTGCCCCCTTAAATAATAGCAAATATTGACAAATGACACCTTATTTACCACCCAAACCGGTCACCATATTTGCACTACGTTATAGATCAGTATCCAAACATGTACTATACAAATAAAAGTAGATTGAAAAAATGTCTAATTGTCATAATAATATCGTAGTTCTCAACAACCCGCTCTTTGTTTATCATCATATTTCAATTCTTTAAAGAAAATGCAGCATTTTTTGCATGCACCATCTTACCCTTATAAATTGTTAGTAAAAGTCCTAGAACACTGCTTCACTTGATATCCAATATGATCATCAATCCAACACCATCCGCCATTTTGGGAGTAATAAACAGTTAGCTCTGTACAAAGTAATGTATGAAAAGTATTTTATACCCGGACCGTGATAAGCCCTTTACATTAATCAGAGTACAATATAAATTGTGTTGGTATCTAATCACGCATCATCTTGCCCTTATTCAATATTCATTATTCCCTGACCCATACTTCAATCTCTGTCCAAAAATGGCTTCCTTCTTGGAAAGGTAATTCTTCCTAACCATCCGAATACACTTTGTTGAGAATAAAGAGTCCAAAATGTTTAACTCGATATACACAATATCTTATATTATCTGGATACAACTTTACTATGCATTGTAGTGCCTATCAAAGAGAATTGCCCTCACGAGTCATTAGTGCTTCCGAATCTTAGATATTTTCAACCACCAACTGCACTTAATTTTTTTAACCAAAACAGATCACCATCTTGGGCGAAATAATACCACATTTGTCTCAACACAAAACCGGTCTATCAGTACAAATAAAAGACTCAACATCAATTGCCATTTCAAGCATCATGTTCCCCACGATAATCTAAGTGTAGGTTCATGCTGTTAGTTCAGGCAAGAAAATCATCCTACAGTGATCCTAACACAGAAAAAAACTATCAATTAAAATAGCAAAACTCAAATGATTACTCCATATATGGTTTTAACCACCATCTCAAAACTTAATATAGTGAACCTCAATTTCATCATTTCGGTAAACATTACAGTAAGTAAGAACAATCATAACAAAGAACTCATACTGTACAATACTCCGAAAATGAACTAAATGTTCATTTTGCTATCCTAGCGATGGTTATAAAGCTCAATAGATGGAGAGGCAATGTAATATCTGTCACATCACGAAACATATGATTAATCTCCTAAAAAATACTGTAATTCATGGTCAATGTTCAACCCTTGTTCCACTGTTCTTAATTTCATAATCCACATAGCTTCATGTCGTTTGAGAACCAATTCTCTATTACCACCCCTGGACAAAAAATTTTCTGGGCTTCGCATTCCATGACATGTAATGCTATGGGATGTTTAGTATCACCTTGTTTTAGAGCCTGCAAATGTTCACCAACCCTTTCTCTCAGTGATCGAATCGTACTTTCTACATATATTTTGCTACATTTACACACTAGTATATATACAACAAATTTGGCACTACAATGGGTAATCATACTAATTTCAAATTCCTTATTAGTAGCATGACTGAATCGTTTGATTTGTGCAAGGCCCATCTACACATACTGCAGTGACCACATTAGTAAAAACCTCTGGATCTTTGTGCCAACCCATTTGTCTGTCCCCGTTGTCTAGGGTAGCTAGGGCTAAGAATAGTTTTTAAAGATATTCCCTGTGACAAATTCATGTAATAGTCCATCAGACTGTAACAAATGCCAATGTTTGCATAAGCACTTCTAAAGTTTACTAGAATTCCAATTGTAATTATTAAGCAGCAATACTTTTTTAGTTTCTTGTACATTTTCTCTCCCTTATTAGCACAAAGTGTTAGATTACAATCCACTGAATTCTATTCCTAGCAGATCGAATCGCTTGTCCATCGTATCCCCGCTTGATAAATCTCAGCTCCATGTCTCATAAACACACCTCAAATGTATGCTCATCACTGCAGTTACTCTTCCCATCACCATCTTACCAAATGGTATAGCGTTAATTTGACATTTAGGGTCTGAGCTGGTTGCATGCAATACTGAGTTGCATGATGTTGATTTCCAAAATATCCTACTGTTGATCTTGTTGTCCGTGATAAAAAAATTCAAAATCCCGAAGAATATATGGTCTGTACGATATTGATATGTAAAACGCATACTAGAGTTTTTCTTATTTAAGTAATCATACAAATTCTACAATTTATTTACATCTTCAGTCAAAATCATAAAACAATCATCTATAAATCTTACCCAGTAAAATAGATGATCAATCCAATTAGAGCCCCTTTGACCCTAGATCTGCCACACCTCAAACCACCACATAAAGGGGTTGGCATAGGAAGTGGCAAACCTTAAACCTATTGCAGTTCCCTGATTTTGTCTGTACAATTCATTGTTAAATAAAAATAAAATATTATTCACCAATATGATTTTAACCATTGCAATCTACATCTCCTTATGTTCCAATAGTTCCATTGACCTGGGGCATGGAGCCACGGTCCTGGAACAAGAAGGAGCAGGGGCACAAGGAAAAACATTATTTTTGGGTCATTTTAGATGTTTCTATTATTAATTTATCGAACAAGAAACTTAGTAGTGATATCCAGTTACTATTTGAGAAAGGTATCGGCTTTTGTCCAGGAAATGGTGGAAACATTTTTGATTTGAAAATAGATTTACTAACATTCATTCAAAGATTGAAACTTAAAAAGTACTTTTGATTAAGTCCAAATATTAATAAAGTATATGTGACAAATGCAGTTTATAGTGATTTAACTATCTAGGATATTCATGATACTGTGAAATTATCATTGATCTCTGACTTTGAAGAGGATCTGGTCACGATTGCCAAACTACTTCAGGATTTGGATATTTGTACGATGAATGCCACAAATGACCAGTTGAAATAATTTGGTTTGTATAGTATAAGTGTGCGGCAACAGTAATACCCAGCCACCGTCAAATTTGTCTTAAGTCCTGCATCAGGCAAGTGAAGAAGAAATCTCACACATTGTAGATGTGCACCTATGGAAAGAAGGAAAGAGGAATCCATTATAGAAGGTGTACTATTAAAACCCCACTCCCCAAGCCGTGCAAAAACCCTGAGGATACTATCCATAGTGTGCCTTGGAGGACTCATGACCCCACTTCTCAGGTTGCATCACCTCACCAGTGGCACCTGGCCATGTGCCAGAAGAGTTTGACCTCGTCTTTGGCAGGGACAGCTTAAGCTCACTGTGAAAGAGCAGATGGCCTTCTGTGCCCTCCTGGCCCACACTAAAGGCCCCTCAGTTGAGCAAAATGAAAGTGCCCCATGTGGTCTACATTATATGTCCCCATCAGTGGCGTGAGTCACTGTGGTGCTCGCTAGATATCAGCGTGTATACGTCCTGAGGTCTTTATGAAGTGTCCCCTCATGACTGGTCAAACTCGGTGAGTCAAGATCAGCTTTTGCCCAAATGACAGCTTAGCAATTACCAATAAACTGCACATCCTAAAACAAACAGCAAATGGCCAAATGGCCAAATGGCCGAGGGAAAAAATGCACAATTTTCACACTTTGGTAGAACAAGTGACACAACAAAAGGGCCATTGAAAAAAACTTGTGTGTAGGCACTGACAGACATTGAATATCTTAGTGCCTCAAGCACACTGGGAAAAACTTTAGGCCACATACCGAGCATGTAATATTACCTTAGACAACGGAAAGCAAGCAATGTTTGCGTGTTCCTAAACAGCCCCAAGGTAAAAAGCTGTTTCAGAGCACACAGCCTTTGATATTCAAACTAAGTGTCGGCACCACTGCCTCTAGACTTTGTGTTATGAATGACCAGACCTGGCAAGCATATGAAAGCGCCTGGAGAACACTGCAGCAACATGAGGAAATAGTAAATGCACATTCCTCTACCCGGTAACAAATAACACACAACCCGTGCTTTAAAATTACGCAAACGTGCATCATGTATGTAACTGGCTCCGGGCCCTCATTAGCCGTTATCTGGCCTTATTTGCCATACATTTTCGCCAGAGGCATTGTTGGAGGGAAACCCCTTTGAGACGCTTGCGCAATAACAGACTAGTCACAGCAGCGCGCGCGCATATGCGCAGCAGCCTACTGGTAATTTTTCTAATCACACCGTTCATTACATTTAAAATCTACGTGTTTTTGTTCATAGGCTCACGGAAAGTAATTTGTTACTTGGAGTTGTACCGAGTTCATGAAAAACACACAGCGGCGCCATCTTAAATTAACTTACAAACTCTGCCAATTTACTGTGAGCAAATCGGAGAGCCTCAGCCCGGATCTGGAAGTAATGGGCTGAAACCTGCCTCAGAGCAGGCGAGATGACTTATGTTGATGTCACCCACTGGCTTTTTGTGGAAATTATTAATAAATCAGTAATTCCATCTGCAATGATGTTGTTGTGTCTATAAATATTTAATTTACCTCCAGGTGTCCAAATTTGTCCCGTCTTTCTTCTGCGCGCGTGCTGACTTTGCTGTTTGCGCCGGAGAGGAGCTTTGAGTATTGAGTTATCCAAGTGCTTTCCAAGGCGAACGGATTATCAAATTTCCTTTTCATTTTTTTCTGAGGGCTCTTATATCCTTTCTTGCTTAAGCTGTTTATGATGTGCTGCGGGAGAGGAAGGGTTAACGGCACACATGAAATGTTCCACAAAGTCGCTACTACGAATCCAAATAGATGGTTGCATAACTTATTTGTGGTCGTTGATCAGTTCTTATTTGTATGTGTAAACTGAATATGCAAAGTGCATATGTGATAATATATATCCTCATAAATTATATATATCGTATATCATCATGGGGAGGCGACAGAGTTGCCTAGATTTCTCAAAACTGAGTGTGGTCTAAAGGGATCCCTCAAATTCCAACCGGTAGTAACAGAACACAGTGATGCCTGTTGTGCCCGCCCCCCCCCCCCCTTCAACTCACCCTTAGGGTGTAAACAGGCTCAGTGAAAGGCCTGTAAGAGAAGTGTAGCAGTAGATGAAGGAAGAGCAGGCCGTATGGGGGAGGAGAGAAAGCGATGGATGGTGGTGGAGGATGAGGGCAGGGCAGGGCAGGACTGGGAACCAAAAGTAGCCCTGGCGTGTTAGACTGGTGCCATACTGTGCCTAGCGAGTGTATTGTGCAAGCTTGAGCACTACAACGGGGCTTCTGGAGGTTCTCCCCCAAGAAAATATGGGAAAATTGACAAAAATGTTGCATTCTACTTTTTTTTATTTCATCATATATTAAATATTATTCGTTTTTAAAGCATGGTAAATGATGACCTTACAGTGCACCAGAATACGGCAATCTTTATTTGGGCTCTTCAATGATTCCCTCACTATCACCCTCCAGCAGTGCCTCTCATCTCTCCATAGCCCCTCTCTCACTTGTATTTCATTTGTTTTATAACTCCTCTCATACCAGTGTAGGGTGGCGGAGCATTTTACCTCACACACATTTATGCAGAAATAATTAATCATACATGTGTAAATCAGTGTATAGAAAATGTTACATAAGACACAGGGGACCACAAGGTGTAGGAGTCGCGTCAGTCATACCGGTAGGCATTTTTTAAGGCCGCTTGGTCTCAGGAAGCACAAACTCAGGATTCAGAAGGTAACACAATGTTGAGGGTTGATTTTACTAATATGAATTTATTTCTACCCAAACAAATGCTTTTTAACAGAATTGAGATAATGAAAGACTGGGGGGAAAAACATAGCTTTCTGAACTAGATTGCGAGTGTAACTTATGAACTGCACATTAACAAAAGGATCTCTGTGACAAAAGCGCTAAACCTATGCACATAAAACACTATTTTGTGATCTGCATAGTACATGCCGTTTGCAGCAGGCATATTAACCGTCTGTGCTACCTTAGATGAGTCAAAACTTCCACTAGACTCAGATCTCTCTCCAGCAGGTATCTTGACACGTTTATTGTCGCCCGGAAATTGTTGGATATACAAGGGACTCTTCAGTCCTATCAAAACTGCTGCACTGTAGAAAACCTGATCCCAGTAAAAAAAATAAAAAAAAGATGCCCACCCTTCCATCCTCCCAGTGGAACGCCCGATGCCCGGTATGGCCAGTCTGACTTGGAGCAGGGGCGGGTAAGGTATGGCGGAGTGGGAACTAGATGGCCTGCTAGCGGTTAAATGAGTAGGGGTGTGAGGGAGTGGATTATTGCTGTCTGCTCTGCGCATTACAATATTTGCAGTAGAACACGGAAACAAGGCGGGGCTAAGGAGTTCTGCTCCTCCCAACCTCGCTATCAAACCTAGAAAAAGACCCTGCCGAAATTGTTGCGCTGTGATCACGATACTGATTTTTTTGGAGCACCGTTAAAGGCACGTTATAATAACCTAGATCAATGGAATGGATCAACATATCAGAATTGCACATTTATAGCAAGAAACATCTTTCCTGGCCTTCTGCATCCATATGTTTAAAAACCCAAAAAAGAAATAGATTCACTGATTTGAACATCTGCAATATTTGCTCTGATTGAGTTCAGATGTCTCAGGAGTGGGCTTTTCTTTAAGTTTGAGTGATTACTAGTTGGATTTCAAATTGCAAAATAAGTTAATTAATTTCACTGAATATTTCAAATAATTTCGCAAAAGTTGCACCCAGTATCTTGTGACATTCAAAAGTCACTCAAGATACCAGAAAGGTATTTGACTTGAAGTAAAAACGTCTCTCATCAGATATTTTGTACTTGAGCAAGTCCATTTAGGGCAAAAACTTAGGTGAGATTTCGATTCTGCAGTGTTTGCAGAATTTTCCAAATTTAACTGGATGTGAAATTTTGAATTTGCAGCTTTACTTGTTTTGTAGTTTGTTTGCTTGTGGCAGCACTGCACGCAGCATGTGACAACTTTTGGTCACATTCTAAGTGTAATGGATGAAAGCTCTGGATATTTGTATGACTGAGTGTTCTATTTCTCTGGTATATAACTAACAAACTGTTTATTGTGTGGCTATCACAGCATTGTATTGACACACTAACCAACTAGGAACAGTCTGCCAGGACTTTATGGTAAAAGAATAACTGCCAGGGCTCAATGTTTTGCTCAGAAGTCTACGGCAGGCGCTATTGAATGTTGCGAGTGCCGAAATACCAAAGCTGCGTATTCTTGATTTAACTTCATGCCCCTTTTCTCCACCACCAGAAACTCTCTGTCACTCTGTGCCACTCTTTCAGATTTTCATCATCCCAGCCGTCTTTTTTTCTTTGTCACTGCTTTTTGTCTTTTTCTTCCTCCTTTCCTATTGTCTTGTTCTGGGTCAAAGTTTGTTGAGGAAAAGAAAAAGCTGGCCTACAAAAATGAGCATCAGCTGTCCCCATCTGCAACCACCGGCTCAAATTAAGCACTGGAGTCTGCAGCAAAACAGTGGCTGGTGCTGACCCTCAACATTTGAGGGGTGTCGAGTGGACCCAGTGGCAGGCATTGCATTAAATCACAATGCCAAAGTTCACAATCCTGGTGTGTTAACAGAATGTTGTTTATAATGGCCCGTGACTATGAGCTCTAGAGATGAGGCTCAGAGCAATGAGTGTTTCTCACAGTGCCTGTTAGTGGTCTAAAAGATAATGATAAAAAAGAAATAAAAAATATTCCTTACCCCGCTCTTCTCTTTGTTCTTGAATGCCGTCAGCACGATGGCACTCATGGAGCCTCAGTTCTCCCTTCTCCAAATCCAGGCGCTGCTCTCATGCTGCAGATGAACAGCATGAGAGCAGCGCTAGTATTGGCTGGAGCGGGCTGCCTTCACGCTCCAGCAGGCACTGGGGGTTTGTGCCTGTTCTCCACCCAGCTGTCTAAGACAGCTAGGTGGAGAGGTTTAAAGTGCGCATTTCATGCTGGCAGTCGCAAGACAGCTGGCCAAAATGAAATACACACGTTGAACTGGTAGTTCATGTTATTTTTCACCTTTGCTGCACTGGCACCGGGGGGGGGGGGGGGGGGGGGTGTTGCGGCGCGGCTACACTCCTCCACCCTAATGGTGCTAGGGGGTGCTGCTGCATCCAAAAAAAGCAGCACTACATCGCAGCTTCGAAGCAGTGCACCAACTTGGAGAATTAAACAAGTGGGGCCTAATTGAGAGGATTTATTTAGTGAGTATGTGGACACTACTCTTGTAACTTTACAAGCCACATAAAAAACACCTTGATTCGTCAAGATTTTTCAGAAGGCATTTTATGAGTGGAGCACGTGGATGAAGAGTTGTAGAGAGCATAAAAGGAAGAGAACCCTATTCAATGGGATATCCATTAGATGCAGAAATAGGCAAAAAGGAATAGAAAATAGAATAATGTTGCACGGTCATAAAGGTTGATGCAACGGGGGTAAAGATCAGAGTTACATAATAGGTGGGTATTTTTAAGTAATGTTCAGGAGGTCCATTCAGCAGGACATAAGTATTTAATTTAGAGTTTAAAATAAAAAATTACTCACATCACCTCAAAAGTCACTAGACCGTATGGGGCTAATTCTAATGTCGGTGTCGGACCCACTGACATCTCATACAGTGGTCCGCCTGCTGCATTATGATGCGGTGGGCTGAGGCATCGGGTGGAGGGACCGTCTGCGGCACTTCCAATGGGATCAAGGATCATGTCGGAAGCCATCCTAAATCCACAATGACGGCGGAGCGAGCCTCGGCTCTGCTGTTGGGATTATGACGGCAGACTCAGACAGCAGTTCCATGTCAGCCTTTCCGACATGGAACTGCTGTCGTAAAGTGTCTTTGGGGGCCCCAAGCAGGGCCCCCATCCCTCCGCGGCCTCCGCTCCGGGGGTCACCTATGGTGCCTCCCTCAACATCCCTGCACCATGTGGCAGGCACCATGTTCAAGGCCTCTATTTGTCAATGAAAGATTGTGCTGCGGGCCTTTTCCACCCCCCGCACAAGCTTCCATTGTATCGTAATAGTGCGGTTGGAACTGCCGACCTAAGGTCTGGCAGTTCCTTTTCCGTAACGGTGTTGGGTGGACGTACTCCGCCCGACATAGTAGTAAGGCCACATACATTTAAAAAAATTAAGTGTTGCAACTCCTTTTTATTCTGCAATCAGCCCATCTGTTCTATGACTGTGAATTTCATCCATATTGGCAGGCCACTAGCTATGAGTAATTCTTGACAAATACAACGTCCTTGTATTTCCTTAGATATATCTTACACTGTGACAATGTCTACCCATGTCTGCTGTGATCCTTTGTACCAAAGATATAGCACTGCATTGTCCAGAGCTGCATCGCTTCTTAAGCTCAGTGTCTGTGGAGTAGGCTGGTAGGTTGGAAGGGAGGAGTGAATGCTACTAAAGACAGTTTACATGTATTAGCTTGCTCTATAGCTATATGTTCATTCAATGATTCTGAGTTAATGCAACATAAAAAGTAAGTTCAAAATGTAACTTTTTTTTACAACTTTGTTTTTCAGGAAATTGCAGCTTATTTAATAACATTTGAAAAGCACGAAGAATGGCTCACAACTTCCCCTAAAACAAGGTAATGCACCAATGATTACAGATTTCCAGTATGTATATTGATTTCACCTTATTGATGAATTGATTTGCTGTTCAATACATTGAATACAAGTTGACAAGTCAACATCACACTTGATAGGTTGTGTCACCAAGGTCTCGCTGCTCGATTCCCTCATGTGTTTGATTTTACTGAATTGATCACAGTGCATTAGAATGAACTGCATGCAGTCTTAGCCGGTGCACAGTTCTTACCAGACTCTGAACCACAGTTTAAGAGTTTTTCAGTGGTCCCCGGTGTTGAAAGGGCAGTTGTTTTGTTGTTGGGAATACAGCAGACGCATCTTGTTGTGCTTGGGTTCTGTGAAGTATACTTGAGTGACTCATAGCAGGCCATATAAGGTGAGATGCATTGACATGTGCCTACGTGGATCCTCAGACACCTTGAGTTTCCAGATTATTTTTCATACCACACAAGCATCTTTGAGTCTTGAAAATCCAAACTGAAGAGCATCCTTTCATAGTATTTGTGGAATACAGAACATGCTGCTACATGGTCACATAAGGGGTCCTACTCACAAAAGTAAACTGAGACGAAAGTCTAACTTTACGACTTTTGATATTCACAAAGGACATCTACGAGTAGTAATGTTAGATCTCTGTCTCAGTTTAACATAAGTTTTGGTCTTCAGTTTAACTGAGACCAAAAGTCTAGTCTCAGTTAAACTTTAGACCAAACCTTAAGTTAAACTGAGAAAAAGGTCTAACTTTACTACTTGTAAATGCCCTTTGTGAATACTGAAAGTTGTAAAGTTAGATTTTTTCTCAGTTTACTTTTGTGACTCAGGCTCTCTGATTGGATGTCCTGGTCTAGGAACATGCTCAGCAGCGTGGTGTTCTGTTATCAATTCATATGCCTGTTAGGCCTGTAGACACCAAAGGCAAATAATTTGGCAGAACTTTTGAGATCATTTTACCCATGAATCACCAATTCATATTGTATCCATGTTGAAAAGCTGTTATTGGTATATGGCTTCTCCATCCAGGCTCATTTATATTGATTTGGTTCATATGTTTATTGCTCACCCTTTGGGAATGATGTCCACTTTGGTATTAGAAAAGTAGAGACCAAGTTGCCCTTCGCTTTCCGGAGACACTCTGAAGTTCATTTGCATAGTTGCAACCTAGTGTATTTTACAAAACTTTGTTTGGCATCAATGTATTATGGTGTAAATTAGTTTTAACCACTTTTGGGTGAAGATTACTGTTGCAAATGTTATTATTTTGTTGTAGAGATCTTCTGAAAAAGTAGTTTTTCCATTAGAACTATTCTTAAAAAAATACTTTGCGTCTTAATAGAATTCACAGTGTTGACAAGGTTTACAAAACAGAAACTTCCCAAAATGGAATTAGGAGAGTTTGACAAATACACCTACCAAAGTGATTTCACCCTGTTGAACATAAAAAGTAGCAAGAATCAGGAAAGCCATGTGGTTTCAAAGAGTTTGGATATCATAGTGCGTGCGTGATTTGTATTATAAACCCTACCGCATAATTTATGAAGGTGATTGTTTTATTTCTTGCTGTGCATTTTGAAAATGAGGATTCAAATACTGCTTTGTTGGTTTACTCATCCCCTTTTGTAATAGGGAGCATCTGTAGCAGCGTTGAAGTTGGAAATTAATTTGGTATCTGTAATTGAATTCATGAATTGTTATGTACTTTCTTCCTTAGACAAAAATTTAAGACCAGCAACACTCTGTAGTCCTATTGGGCCAACAGAACTACCAAAGCCCCTCCTACGATAGCAACCAAAAAGGGATAAGAATGACACTTAAAATGCCATGTCTAGGTGTAGCCATAACAATAAAGATGAAACAAAAGTGTGGAGATATTTGAGGGAAAGATTAGAATCACAGCTAAGATTTGGAAAAGTACCAATTCTTTAAAAAAAAGAATTTGCAAGAATACATATGCCCTACCAAAAAGAAAGGAGCTCAAATTGTGAACAACCGTATTTCTAAAATTCATGGACTTAATAAAGGTATAATTATATTATACTTCCATCACTCTCTAAAGGTTATATTACTGATGGGGGATGAAACTTGCAAATCATATGCTTTTTAGGTCAAGTCTACCTGACAGCTCGTGCGTTGCATGTTTCAAGGCATTTTGTGCCTTATCAAGAACACAGAGGCACTTAGAGTCCACCCATTTCTTAGCATTGAATGGCTTCTTATTTGTGTCCCAGCTTGTAAATGTTGTGTTTGTCCCTCCCATGGAGCATCGATTTCCCCATTGATACCCCCCAACCTATGTACTCCATGTTTCTTTCCCTAACCTGTTGCGTTGCTTACGGTCCCACCCTTCTCCATTACTTTCACGTTTCTTCCAACCCTCCCACCCCCCTGGTTGCAACAATGTACACCACCCACCTCCCTCCATTTGTTGCTTAATTGGCCCATTTTCTATTCCTTTTAGTTACCTACTCAACTTGGGTTGGTAATTTATAAGAAGACAAAAGTGCCTGTGCCATTTTGTTGGTCTGGCCATGTGTGGCACGCCTACAAAATGATGTGGAGAGCCGCGCCTCAGGCTTTTTTTTCCCCGCAGATGCTGTGCAGCATGTCAAAAAACTATTTACAAATCCAGTTGGTCACAAAGGCAATACCTAATGGCTCTTACACTGTTTGATAGGCAAAGATAGAGTTGAGCAGTCCTGAAGATACCATACCCCTTACTGCTAGAACTGGGAAATGAAAGGAGGGTCATTATAGAAAGTGAGTCAGCCAATCAGTTTAGGAAACGGTGTTCAATTTAGAACTGAATATGCCTACATTTCTTTAAGACGTGTTCACCATGTACCTCCAGTTTGCTTAAAAAATACATTAAAAATGTAGAGAGAAAAAACAACAGTTTTTTTACCCAGCTCTGCATCTTTTACAGTCCCACAATGATAGTAATTCCAGACTGTTTGTTTGATGATTTCTGCTTCGCTTTTGAGACCTATAGTGACACCATCCCGCATAAGCCCTTTTAAATGTTACCATCTCTTCTCTCTGTGAACCGTGGATAGGGATGATACACTCAACCGCATGAGTGCCATGGTGACATATCTACTTGTTTACACAGAGTCCCGGGCATTCAGAGCATCTTTTATTTAGGGTGATTATGTACTCTTTGAGGGCATCTGTGATCCATTCCACCAACCAAAGCCAGTGATCCTCCTTCTCGCAGAGTTCTGGGATCTGCATTAAAATGAAAGGAATCCTTCTTGCCGCAGTCAGTCACATTACCAGCATATAATCCACCCCTAGATCCATGGTTTGAGAATTTTCTCAAAGTTTTCCAATTTATCCTTGCTGTTTTATTATTGTATAATCCCTGTGCCAGACATTGGTTGCTCCTCCAATGGTCAAAGAGCAATTTATCTTGATGGATGACAGCAATGCACACTTAGCCTGCCATCATTCAGAGATTGGTAAATTGAAGCTCTTAACCTGTTGAGTGCTCATGACGAGCTCAGCTCGTCATGAGTCACAGTGGAGCTAGCCGTGGCCCGCCCACGCGCAATTAATTCCCCTTCTGTGCGGGAGAATTAATCAGTGGGCGGGGTCGTGACGAGCTCAGCTCGTCATGAGCACAGCTCCACTGTGAGTCCAGCGGCGCCGCACCACCCCTCACCCCCCCACACCGCGGGGGAATTACCCCCGCAGGGAAGGGGTTAAATTGGATAATAGTCTCATCCCAGAACGGGAGAAGGGTGATATCAAGCTCTATATAAAACAAGTTATTATTATCAATATCACACATAATATCAATCATTTTATAAAGATGGATGTGTTGCCATCAACTGTAATGTCTACCGTGGTGTAGCTTCAGTGGGGGGTATTTGGGATGTTACACACCCTCCCCTCAATAAATGTATTTTCTGATAAATAGTTGGCTACAGGTGCTTTCAGTCGGGTACTGTGAGAGGTCAGTCGGATTTCAACAGGGATATCTACATACAATCAGACAAAAACGCACACACACTGTCTCACTCTGTTTTGAAAGTCCAAGCATAAGGTGCAAAAAATCGTGGGCCGATTGTTAACTCTAAGCTCACTCTTGGGAAGCCTTTAAATGCTATAGTGGTACCTTTTATCAGTTCATTAGGGAAACTTGTGTTTATTGAGTCTTGTGTTAGCCAACACTATTTGATTTTACTAATACTTAAAGGCCTTTCAGCGATTCATTGATCTGTTGTTGAATAGTTCAGTTTTCTACCACCCCGTACAGCATGGGGTGACAGGTTCAGACATTGGTTAAGTTTACTGTGAATGATAGCATTCTGACCTTTCACAAAGAGCACATTGACAAATGAAGTACTTCCCTTCAGTGCCAAAGACTACTGTAGCAATATGTGCTTTTGAGTCCCCAAAATATTTTTGATTTTAGCATTGTTTCTTTTTTATACGGCCTCGATCCCAGCAACTCCCCAAACAAAGATTTACAAAAATCATGACAAACAAGCATTTACAAAGCCAAAAGGCTGACAGCCCATCCAGAACTATTGGTTTTCCAAAGCTTGACTTATCTTGACTTCCAGAATCAAGTCACAGAGGGTACTGTTTTAAGCATCCTTGCCTCCGTAATGGCAACAGAATTTAGGCGCCTGTGCTAAAGCCATTCATTGACCTCAGTTGATGCTCAATGAAACAGTCAGACTCAGAAAGGAGCTGCAATAGTTTGATTGTTTGTCTCCTGTTTTGCTTTTTTCACACTGGCTTCCTGTAGCCCAAAGTGTGCTTTTTAAAGCCATGTGCATTGTCCATAAAACTTTATATGCTGGTGCTCAACTGTCTTAGCAGGAAAATTTCATTGGTACCAAAATGGTCCTAATTTGAGAGCTGAATCTTGGTCTAAGTTAGATGTTTCCACGTTTAGTCTAAGCAGTATGACAGGATATGCCATTGGACTGGCAGAAGCAGAACATTGGGATGCACTGCAGTTCACCTTGGAAGAGAATCACATCTCTCTGAATTCACATCATTTCTAAAATCTGGCTGTATCACTGCACCTCCCTGGTTGCCACTTGTTTAGACATGTTCTCTCTAACTGCTTTAGGGCCAAGAATCTTTGATATGCCTGGTCTGTTTACAATAAATATTAACAAAACTAAACATCTCAATGCACTGTTTGGTCCACATATTGCTTCGTTTATTCAGGTGCTGAGCATGGACGATCCATTTTGGGGCTGAGATTCACTTTTCATCATCAGACTTTGTCCCAGAGCATTAGACAGAAAGGCCGAAAAGGACAAAAGAAGGAGGACGAGAAGGATCAGAAAACAGTGACAAGGCAAGACAGTGGGGAAAAAAGAACCTGCAAGAGATAGACAAAGAGACAGAAGGTATAGGGTAGTGCAAGAAATAGGCATGAGGTGGGATCAAGATTAGGTGTATATTATGAGAGGGTAACTGTTCCTAAGGTAAAAATGAGATAGATTGTGTGTGCTCTCACGATGTGGTTGGTAGGATGGAGTGTGGGGAATTTCTCCTTTTGTATATAGTGCCCTCACACACCCTTTCGAGTGTCTTGCTTCATCATGGGGCGTTGCTCCTCGTGGGGGTGGCGCTGCAGTCCCCCGCGGGCCCCGCAAGAGGGCTCTTTGTCGGAGATCTTTTGGTTGGAGACGCCGCAGTTGTGCATGGGGGTGTGTGGGCCTATCGGAAGGAAGGTGGGTGGTGCGTTTAAAAATTACTGGATAGAGTCCAAGACCTTTATTCACGGCTCTACCTAGCAAAAGGTTAAAATTTATAATCCTGGAGCTACTCTTGGAGAAAAGAATAAAAGAGGGCAGATTGTGAAAAATAACTGCTGCTCTCAGGATAGTGAGTGGGAATCCTACTGGTGGGGGGTCAACATGTTTCGCGCTTACGAGTGGGTCCTTAAGGGATCCCAAATGCGCTTCGTCAGGACCTAGAAATTAACAAGTGAGTGAAAGAGTTGTGAATATTCAAAAAAACAGGTTTCTTGCGGGGCCCGTGGGGGACTGCAGCGCCACCCCCACGAGGAGCAACGCCCCATGATGAAGCAAGACACTCGAAAGGGTGTGTGAGGGCACTATATACAAAAGGAGAAATTCCCCACACTCCATCCTACCAACCACATCGTGAGAGCACACACAATCTATCTCATTTTTACCTTAGGAACAGTTACCCTCTCATAATATATAATTGATTCTGAGGGAGCACGGGTACTGGACCTATTTTCAAATTACGCTCCCGGTCCCCCCCTCTTTATGTGATAAGATCAAGATTAGGTGGCCTTCTTGTTCAGCTTCCCCTGCTTTTGGCATCACTGGCAGTAGGCTCCTTAGACAAAGGGCCTGATTATGAGGTCGGCGGTGCATCGTACAGTCAAACGAGTGTGGCGGTCCCAGGACCGCCAGACTAATGGTCTCCCTGCAGTGTTACGGATACTGCCAAGTAAAATGGATCCCATGGCAGTGGCACTGTGGTCTGAGGCCCGAATATGCTTGGCGTGACCGCTCACTTTTAATGGCGGTGAGCCCGCCATTAAAAGTGCAGCAGTGAGGAAAATTAGGGTGCCCTACAGGGCCTGAATATGCTTGGCGTGACCGCTCACTTTCAATGGCGGTGAGACCACCATTAAAAGTGCAGCAGTGAGGATACTTAGGGGGCCCTACAGGGCTCCCTGTTGCCTAAGGGCCATGCAATGCATTCAAGGGGGCACATGTTGTGCCCCCTATCTGCATGAACCTCCCCTTTTCTGCCTAGCATAGACTTTACAGTCCATGCCGTGCAGGAACAGGCTTTGGCAATCCCATTGTAATGCCTTTTTAATAGGCACCGCAGTCGGAATGCCACAGGACCACCTGCCAGACCAGAAGAAAATTCCTAATCTGGCGGGTGGTCTGACTATGGGTTTGACGGTCCTGGAGTGGGGTGCTGGTGTGGAGGCCAGCTCCAGGACCACCAAACTCATAATCAGACCCAAAGTGTAGGCCCCTTCACTTATTTTCTTTTTACAAATTAAGTATTAGGTACCCCTAACTAACATGCGTAGAGACCTCCCTGAGTAAAGTGGGAATATGCAACAGCGCTGAACTGAAAGTGTCCAACACCCAGTTTCTGGCTCCTCTTCCTTCATTGAATCCCGATGCTACTACTTACAGAAATTGTATTGTCATGCACTTTTCTGGTTGTCGCACATATTAAGTGGAATACTGGATTGAACACTTCAGTTAGTTACGTATATATGTGAAAAGTCACATAGCAGTACCAACAAGTATTACTTGCTTTGATTTTATTGTTGTGCTTTTTATGCAGGTTTTCCTTTAACTAGCTCAAGATTACAGGAGGTATTTCATTCTCAAGGCTCCTTTATACCAAGGAAGTGTAGCATTTTCAAAAACCAAGGGTACTCTATTGAGGGTTATATTGGCAAAGAAATCTGTTTTTACTGTGATGATTCTTTCCGACCAGGATCCTTTTCATATGAATGGCATAGATATTCTGCCAAGAACTTTGTGGCGCCCAGGCTACCTTCAAGGTTCATAATGAACACTCTTCCATGCGACCAATGGGCAAAGAAGCAAAAAACTATTCCTCCAACAATTTCCTATCCAATCTTACTATCCACCTCTCAGCTTCAGGTCGATAGGAACTCATTCCTGCTTCTCTCACTGTTCATGGATCTATCTGTACACAGAATTCAACTTGTGGTTGGTTGCCATAAGCCTTAAATTCCCATTGCTTGGTACTCTATCTCAGAGTATTGGATATGAATTTTGAGTGCAGGATTAGTCACTGCTCTGGCCTAAAGTGTTTGAATGAGGAAAAAACAATATTAATTGAAAAATTGATTTAATAATATTTCCTCTCGAAGAAGTTTGGGCAATAGGATATAAACCAGCAATTCCCTCTTCGTGAGGTCTGTGTGGATGTCTTTTAATAATATTCAAAATATTTTTTATGAGAATAGACCTGAATCTCCAGTTGATCAAATTATTTATTATATTTTTGAATCTAGGACCTACACCTAATCCTACATATGTAAGTGATTTTTGCTCCATCATATATATATAGACAGACAGACAGACAGACAAGTAGATAGATAGATAGTTAGATAGTTAGATAGATAGATAGATAGATAGATAGATAGATAGATAGATAGATAGATAGATAGATAGATAGATAGATAGATAGATATCCCACCAGCACTTTAAATACTAAACTCCTGAAGGAAATGTCGAGAGAAGGAAATTAAAGCAACATCTCATGGAGCTCTTTGTACATCCAGATTTTAATGTCCTCACTTTGTAAGTTACTGATAGATGAAAACCAATTGAAAGCGCAACGTATTCCTGAAACAGTAAATACACCTTTAAAAATTGATAAGCTGGGGAAATGCTGTGCTTTCTCATGTAACGGAGTTGGGCTGCATAGTGAATGGCAGCAGTAAAAGCGATAATTACTTTAGAACTTAAAGTTCTAGGGATGGTTCTGTCATTCAATGTCTTCTTTCATGTGACTTGTTCACTCTTATCTCTAATGGTGTTGTGGTTTTTACTGATTTAAGTGAACAAAATATAATTGTGGTGACGTTGCGGGAAAATATGTATCCTACCTTTTGTGGCCTGTTTGTGGATGGAGAACTGGCAGCTGTAACAAAACATAACTCTAAAATCTCTTGGTCACCTCATTCCACTACAAAATAAATTTAGACCTTATCTCCATAATGGACCAATACCACCCCTTTCTTGAATAAGATGGTATTGATAATTATGAGACGTTGATTACAACTTAGTTATGAATAACACGTCTGAAAGCAGTGCACTTCGCAAGCTACGTGTAGCTACGCAAACTGCGTAGTGCACTGTGCAAAATGCTGTTTGCGATGCTTGCACAGTGCCGGATGCTTGTCCGCACTCTGCAAGCATCGCAAACAGCATCTTGCACAGTGCAAGCGGTCGGTTTCTGCCGCTCGAGTAGATTTCTACTCGAGCGGCAGCTTTCGCAACGCGGACTGGTAGTTTTCCATCGCGAGCAGCCGCGAGCATACGCGACCACCTGCAATTAGAAACCTGACCTCCCCGCGTTGAGAATCTCGCCGGGAGGTTTATTTTCCATGCTTGCGATCGGCAACTTGATGTTGCTGATCGCGAACGAGGAAAAAGTCTCGCCGGTATGTCATTTTGCTCGCTCGCGGTCACCAACTTGACGTTGAGGACCGCGAGCAAGCAAAAAATGAACGCGATGCTACGCTACACTACGCTACAAGTGTTTGCACTGTGCTACGTGCAATTAGTGTAGTGCGAAGTAGCGCAAACTACGCGAGCATAGCGTAGTGCTTCGCCCAGGGTTAGTTCAGACGGTTCTCAATTTAGACAAGGGCCTTACAAAGAAAGTGTACATAGGTCAAATGAGGTAAGGTTTTGTTGTGAGACTCTAAATAGATTCATTGGAGGTCAATATCACATCTTCAGTGCCAGAAGAGTTACTCAAATCATGCATCTTGAAGGATATCTGCGACGTTTGTGCCCAACAACTTGAGAGGTTCATGAGGCCCAAACGTGGACCTCTATGGTAATGACTGTCTTGAATCAAAATGCAAGGGAGTTCGAATCAAATTGTTGCTAGGCTTTCTGGTTCAATATCCAAGAAATCAAGTTTCAATTCCCAAAGAATGCGGGATTGAACATGTACATCAGCTGTAGCATCTTTCAGAAAGAGCGTTGACCTTTCCCCTCTTTCTAAATTCGACTTCCCTCCCCATTAATGGTAACAACAATTCTATAAAACGTGTAAGAGCATCAAAACATCAGTAACCTGATGGCTTACCCATTGTAGGTCTTTAACAAAATCTTGAAGCTTGTGAAAAACATTTTAGAACCCCCATTTCCCCCTCCCCCCCATTTGCCGCGTCTTACAGTAATACCAAATTCACCGAGTCCTGGATAATAAGGGCTCTCATTCACACCTGCAAAAGTAGAGACAGATCCCTTTTTGATGCACCAGATAAACTGTTTGGAGTACCAGTTCTTGAACCACCTCCAACTTGGGTAGAAGACATGGGTATTTTATAGACTGCTGTCTGAATCTATTCACGCTGGATAGTGTCTATGCACTGGAATTACTCTCCGAGAACTCTGTGGTAAGACAAAGACAATACGTTTATGCCGCAGTGACAGATTTTACAAGAGTTTTCAACATGGCTGATACAGTCACCCTGTGGTGTAAAATGGCTGACCTTGAAATCCCTGCAGAATCGCAGAAAATATTGATTGCTCTTCATTCTAACACTTGGTTCTTATGGGATCAGCAGCAAGCTTTACAAGGAAAATACCTCTATCAAGTGGTCTGAATCAGGGATTCCATTTAGCATCCCTATTGCTCTCCCCTTATATTTTTGATTTACAGAGAATTCTCATTTCTGATTTCACCCTGTAATGAGTAAGGGCGCCTTTCAGATATTACCTGAAAACTGCAATTATTACAGGTTGAAATGGTGAACCGCTTTAAACATGTGAAACACTTTAAAAGATAGCGCTGAATAATTCACGAAAGAGCTTGTAAAATCAAATCGCAAGTAGAAAAGAATATGAAGCTAAATGTTGTGCAGAATTGACGATAAGTCCGAGCATAAGTTGTACTTGCACATTTTACGAATGCCCTTATTTTTTTATAGTGCTTTTATTTAATCCTGCTAAATCTGTAAACTGTGTAATAGTGCTTCAACAGCTTTATCTATTTCCTACGGGTTTTGGATTCTTGTTGGATCCGCTCATATTCCTAAACTCCTATGGAGACTGAAACATTACTGCTATTTTTATATTGTGAAAATGCTTGTTTTAGACAGCTTTGTGCACTTGATATGATCATTTCAAGTGAAAAGATAAAAAGGCTGTGGTAGACCTGGAACTTCACATAGTTGTATAACGGCTGAGGGTCAGATGTACAAAGGCATTTCTTGATTGAAAACTCTACTACTCACAAATTCACAGGGTTGGCAACCATAAAATGGCTTTTAGGTATTGTTAGAGATTGGGTTGGTTGTTGACTGGGGCATGAGCTCTGGTCAAGCAGCAACCACAATCCTAGTCAGAGTAAAGGGCATACTAACCCTAAATTAACCTGTGCTCACCCTCTGGTAGCTTGGCACAGAGCAGTCTGGCTTAACTTAGAGACAATGTGTAAAGTTTTTCTGCAACACTTCAAACAGTAAAACGGTGAAAACACCACACAAAAAGACCCCACACCAGGTTAGAAGACTTGAACTCAGTTTAATAAATAAAACAAGACCAAAATGGCAGAAATCTAACTGGTAGAACCCGAGATATTGATTTTTAAAGTTTATAGTGAAAAATGGCTCCAAAAAGCACAAAGTGCTATTGGGAATATTCGGTCGCACCAGGCTGGGACAAAGTCACAAGTTCAGGTCAACCACGATGGAGTGCGGGCCAGGTTCAGGGACCCCATTAGCAGAGCACTTTAAATCTTGGTTGCGGAGCGTTGCATGGACCCGCGTCGAAGATGCTTTATGCAGTTAAGGCTGGTGCATCGGTTCTGAGATGCAGTGAGGTTGCAGTGTGAGGTCCTAATGCATCGAGATTGGGGATCCTGTTAACTGGGCTTGTTGTCCGAAGTCCATGTCGAGGATGTGAGGCACATCCGAGGCGATGCATCGGTTCCGATGAGCGGTGAAGCAGTGATGTGGAGTTTTGGCGTCATTTTCGAGCTGGCGTTGATAAGGAATGCAAAAAGCTTGTTCAGGGAAAAGTGTCACGCAGCAGTGGTTCCGAAGGCGAAGCACCGGTTTCAAGATGTTGGTTGTGGTGGCGATGCAAGTCTTTTGTGATGGGTCCTATCCACGCACCAGCACCGATGCATCAGTTGTGCTTGGGGATGCACCACTCAGCCGAGGAGATGTGTCAGTTCTGCACAAGACTGCACCGCTCAGCAGAGAAAATGTGTTTCAGTTCTGCTGACAAACTCCTTAGGTCCACTTCCAGGGGCCCAGGACTAGGGTGGCTCCACTTGACAGGGTACACTCACAGATGGCAGAGTCCAGGTGCAGAGGTTGGAAGCATGTTATGTCCCTGAGGCTTCAGATCAGGAGGCCAGCCAACTAGCCCTTGGAGTCACTCTGGGTTCTGGGAGTCAAGAGATGCATGCCCAGTTCTTCTCACCCAGGCAAAAGAGGAGGAAACAGCAGATCAGCACAGCAAAGCAGGACTCCAGCAGAGTGTAGTCCAACAGAGTGGCAGTCCTTCCAGCAAAGTAGTCCTCTCCTGGCAGAGTATTCACAGGTCCAGAAGTATCTTTGGTCCAGTACTTATAACCAGTGGTGCCTTTGAAATGGGAAAGGCTTCAAAGACATGCCTTTGAAGTACACAGATGTCCTCCCTTCCTGCCCTGCCTCCAGACTTTGAGTGTGGACAGGACACAGTCTATTCAGGAGTAAGCGAGGCTGTGCCCAGCTCCTCTCTCCTACCCTGCCAGAGCTGGCCTTTTGAGATACACCAAAGTTTCCATTGTTTGTGGCTGTCTAGGAGGAATACACAAAGCCCAACTGCCAACTACATCCAGTCCTGTAACCAGAGACAGGCTCCATTCACTAAATGACTAAGGCAAGAAAATGCCAACTTTCTGGAAGTGGCATTTCCAAGACTGCAATTTAAAATCCAACTCCACCATAAGTTCAGATTTTAAATTGTGATTCCAGAGGCACCAAACATGAATCAGTTATATCTTCCCATTTGGAAGTTATGCTTATAAATGTAATAAGGTAATCCCAGTGTTATCCTATGAGAGATATAGGCCTTAGAGTTATGAAAAACAAATTTACATGCAGCAAAAAGTAGGAGGAGGAAGGCTAAAAGTTTGGGGGTGACCGTGCAAAGAGGCCCTTTCCAACAGGTATGTCATAAACACATTTTGGAAGTCAAAAAAGTCTTTCAGATTAGAGACATTGATTTAGAGAACCATACCAAATTGTAATTGGGGAGGGACATGAGAGTGGATTAATCTGCTAATTGCGAATTGGTATGGCATGTAGCAATAGTTTGAGACAGCAATTGCAGTCGCAAACTGTTGCTTAGTTACTGACACCTCGAAGGAGGTGATAAGTAATTCACAAAGGGGAGGACACCTTCCCATTTGCGAATGAGGTTGTAGGCATTGATCTAGTAGACCACTGGTTTCTCTCCCTGAAGGTTTTACAAAAGGTTTTTTTTAAGCAGCACAGATTCCTTTAAGGAGCATAGCCTGCATTGTAAAAAGAAAAAAAAAACATTAAAGTTTCTCATTTGGGAATGCAAACTCAGGGGATGTGGTCTGCTGTTTCTTGCAGGCCATCATCTTTGTATTTGGAGCTAATTACAGTAGGTCCAAATAGTGACTTAATCAATTTATATGAAATACGCTTGTGGTTCTGAAAACCCCTGAGACGGGTGATTTTGTGAGTCGTTCCATTAGTGCATAGGTTCTATTGCAAAATCAGAGACAGGCCTCAAACAGTCAGTGATAAAAAAGCTTCCCTCTTTGTATATCTAAACCATAAGTCTCTAGCGATACTCTGCTGCAAGTGGGAGCACTATACTTTTATTTCATCATGAATAAAAGCAGCCATGGACACAGGTGGACACATCAAATACACACTACATCGATCTAAGTAACATATAAAATAACAACAACACAGATTTAAAGTTTTATGTATAATGCATGTACCTTCCTCAACACAAGAACTCCTCCTCTCCACCATTACCACTCCCACTCACAAAACTCCACACAATTTCATGAATAAAAAGATTGATGCGCGTGCACATGGCTATTCCATTCAGTTTGTTGCGGCTGCCTTGTCAAGATGCAGTGGTTGGACGTTCCATCTCCATTTGAGCTCCTCCCATGTGGAACGCTCTTCTATTTGATCTCAAAAGAGTCTCTAACCTCCTCTTCCACAAGAATTGCTAATGAATCAGTTTCTTGTGGAACACACAGGCAGTGTACTCTTTACTGCTCAATGTGGGGGTCAAGAGAGCACATAAAAAAAATCAAAGTGTACGTGCCATTCCACCGAGTACACCGGGTAGGGATGTTCACATTCTCAGGAAAAAATTTGATAGTTGTTGTTATTTAAAAACATTAGCACAATTTGTCAAAACTAACTGACACCGTTACTGGTCACTTTCAGTGTATACCAATCTAGTTGCCACAGGCATATCGCTCTATCAAATACTTTAATGTAAATATAAAGTAATTGCACAATGTTGTTACATTCTACTTGAAGTGTAATTAAAAACACAAAGACAGCTGCAAACATCAGTACTGGAAGAACTAAGGTTTTATTAATAGACGGCATATTGACTAATATGTTAAGTAATTCACTATACTTGTGTTTTAGGTCTGATCAATTTCTCAAGGACTTCAGGAACACTCAGAATTCCCTATCTCTTCCCAAACCATTGGGGACCATTGCTACTCTATCACCTCCAACCATCACGCTATGGTTACTGTTTTCACAATTTTACAGTCTGTCAAATTTACTAAGTCTAGCATAGACTGATGTTCATTAAGTGGGCTATTAGTGTGACAAGTTTGATATCAAATGCTACACACTTTACACCACTGCCTTTTCATATACATACATCATATTCTATAGGCTCAGTTCTTGGTCACGTCCTCTTATCTCTGTACCTCATTACATTACTGAAATCACCTTCCTCCACCTATTTACCCATAAGAAACAAATCTGATCCCCACCTCCCCATCCCTTCACAAACGCCTAATCCAAGAGAAGGTGGCCAACAGATTCACTGCACCATCTTCAAAACCAGTAGCACCAATTACAAACCCATCATGGCCTGTAACCCCGCATATCTTGCAGACAAGTTCACCATCTCTACTGGTTCTCTGTACACCCGCAGCCAGGACACCCTCATACTGGGGACTAAGACGTGCAAAATATAGTTCTTCCTATGCATCCACGATGTGGAACATCCATATATACATAAGTACCACCCCAACACTGCTTCATTTTAGGAAAGTGCTAAAGAAACACCTCTTTAAAGAACGCTGCATCACAATATATTAACAATCCATATACCGGCTACGTCTCCTATCACTTGCTCGTATGCTTGCCTTTTAGGAATGTTCACGCTCTACAAATACCACATACATACATGCACTGCAAAGTCGCACTTAGTTTCCCGCCCTGTACTGATGATGCACAGTACAGCCACAAATCAATTCTTAATGTGTGATGGCAGACACACTTTAGCTTTATCAGAATGAAAAATCAATATGGATTGGTGATTGTTGGCTGAAAAGATATATTTGAAAGTAGAGGCTGAACTGGAAAATACAAAAGAATAGGCGAAAGTTTGGCAAAAAAACGAAACATTTGCCCAATCCCATGTCTGTTTTTCGAATTGCTCCTGTTCGCTCTCTGTGCCCCTTATTGGTCATCCCCCCCTCCTCACATGATTTATTGTGAAAGATGTTTTGAACAGTGATCGATGATTAAGCAATATATATTACACAGCCAAATATATATGCTGATAAGCAGAGGATTTAACTTGAGCTGCAGAAGTTTGTACTAAATAATACAAAAAGACAATAACATTGTAACCAAAATCTCAAGACGCCTTTGCCTTACTAATCATAACTTGAGACCACAATGATATTCTGTTTATACAACTGTAATTCTAACTATTATGTATTGTTACTTTTTTCCCTGTCATTTTTAACCATTGGCGTACTTTTATGGATACTATGTTTATCCGAATAAAGTTTTGTGAACTGAACTGAACTGAACTGAGACCACAATTCAGCATATGAAGAATTAAAATGTGACATGACCACCTCAGGTAAACCTGACATGAAATACAAAAGCAGAATACAAGGAGAACTTGAATAAAATTAGAAGTTAAGATCACTCCAGCTAATTTAGTTGCAAATATAAATTCGCTATGTGTGTTATGCTTTGAAAGTCTGCAGTTCATTAACTAAAGTTTTGTTATGCAACATATTTTGTTCTAAACCAATACCAATGTATATTCACCTTACTTCTCACAGTCGCGGAAATCCGTGCTATACAAACGGCTTTGATTTGGACTACGGCACCCCAGTTTGATCTGAATCTCTTAGAATTAAACATGGGCAGGCGCTGCGAATGGAAATTCTACCGAAAAGTGGGCATAAAAAGGTTGATGGTTGGTATGCAGGTTACCTCTTTCACGGGCTTGTCCACCCACCTTCTACCAGAGTGACAAGGGAACATGCCCTTTGCCATATATTCCCTTCGTGCAAATATCATCCTTTCCCTCTCAGGTTAGAACCTCGCGGTTCATTTTGACACTGTTGACTATGATCATCTCGAGAATAGCATCTCCACCTCACATTCAGCTCACTCAAGCCCCTGGCACACAAGCTGCCCTAATGCAGTATTCATCCCATCACCGCTATAACTTTACGTGGTCCCTCTAGAGATGGTGCACTGCTTCACTATCCCGTCTGCATACATAATCTGCGTATCCCTGTAACTTTTTCTTCAGGCACTCACCAGCGTGACTCGCCATAAGAAACAAGGCTGCAAACAAATCCCCACCCTTGTGGTTAATCAGTCTTCGTTGAAGATCCCTAACCTCCATCAACATCTCTATAATGTTCTTTCTCACAAGCAACACTGCCATCAAACTCCCTCTGCTATCTCACTATTCAAGGCTTCATCACCAGCAGTGCTAAATCAGCCTGATAAATGTGTGCAAGAACCCAAATCTTTCTTGGGTACCAGCCCCAGAAATGCTGAATGGCAGGTTGGGCAATACCAATGTTGCCTAGACTTAATTTCACTTCATGCCTCTTTGTTCCATCTCCTACATTTCCTGTCACTTCATCTCTCTCTTGATGGTTAGTGTTCATCAATGCTTCCTCCGTTGTCACTGTTCCCCTGCCTTCCTCTTCTGTCTTCTTTTTTCTGCCTTTCCTCTCTTGCATTAGGTCAAAATCTATTGTTTAAGAAGTAAGTGCCAGTCCCTAGAAATGAGTACAAGTGCTCACTACCTTCAAGACCCCTGCTCAAATTAAAGAGTGCCTATTGCCCTTCTGCTGGAATCCTTTCCACCTGGCAATGACATAAAGCTACTATACTGCATCCTTAATGCTAGCCTACAAGAACCCTGTCCCAATGGTAGTCCAACAACAGCTTATTTCGATAGATATCACTGTTGCTGATTGCATCTATAGCCTTTAATGGGTCCCTATGTCAAGAGTATAAGGTACTGTCAGTGCTTAATCTGAGCAGGTGGTTTCTTGTGCTCAGCACCGGCACTTGATCATCAACACGGGCGTTTGTCATGAACACCAGTTAAGAACACATTAATTTATGGTAGGCATGGGAAGATTAAGTGATTTGCCCAGGATCGAAGGATGTTGAGCCCACGCCGAGACTCGAACCTAGTTCTCCAGCTTTGGAATCGGCAGCTCTGGCCATTATGCCACACCCTCTTCCCGCTTTCATGGTTAGTAGTTGGTTCTGTTTTAGGCGACGATAACAGAAATGGGCTGGTGCAAGCTGCCTCCTAGCGAGAGCCTCGGCATTCATTTCTTTACAAATTAACCACTGCTCCCAGCCCAGCAACATCTATGAATTCAATAATTCGCTAGAGCCATATTAATACTGACCCGAAGCTCTTGGCTGAAACTTCTTTTAACCTGTATCCATGGACATCCACTTACAAACTAGTGAATCTACAATATCTCCATTACAGTTTCCCAAACGTATTTTTATCCACATCCACCTCTTAACGATCCTAGAAATCTCTGACCCTCCAGCTGGAGGTAACATCATCGCCAACTGTTTCTGTCAATCATGGTAATTCTCCTTTACTCAACACCACCTCACCATCCTCATGTATCGTTGATGACGTCCCACACCATTGGGCAACGCAGTAGGGCTGTGAGTTATACTCTGTGACAAAAATTAAATTATGGATGAAGAGATTGACATCCAAAAGATTGCCATTGTTCCCAGGAGAGGCAAACTAACAAAACAACTAGAAGAAACTGAAAAAAATGTATCATAGAAAACACCAAGTATGGTACTCTGCGAATAAGGCAGTCCTATTGCAGAGCTTGTCGGCTCAGTTCTGAAATAATGATGTTTTTATATGCCGTGTTTGCATGCACAATAAAAAAAAGTTTTTTTTAAATTACACGTTGCTGGTTTAATATGCACTATTTATCTTGGGGAAAAAGTTAAATGTCTAGGTCTCCTTTCAAAATATGTTTCTGTACCCAGTATATTGAAATAATGCACCATAATACACTGCAGTCATTTGAATGATTGTTGTGGTATTTAACAACCTTTGCAGTGTTTTTGTGAACAATAACCACAAGTGCATAAGTCTTTGCATGTGTGAGAAGACATTTTACAAAAATGTGTATTTTGGGACAAATCCACAAGATCACATTTGTAAAGGTTGTGTGTCTGTTTGTGACAAGGAGATTCTTGAAATCTTCTATGTGAGAAAAAAAACTGTAGGAGAGTTGCAAATGTCCATGCACTGCCATTTTGAACCACGTGAATGTCAGAGTAAGAGTAATTCTAGGAAAACTTTGATTTGTTCCTATTCTCCTCGATCTTCTAATATTTTTGCGAACTTTGTCCTTTGCTGCTGCATTTAATACTCATTGGAGGCCCCCGAAAAGCAGAGCTACATTTCTTGGCACTGACAAGGGTTTTCCAGATGGTCCCCAAAATAGTCCATGTAATCATAACATATTCAGTTCAGTTCAAATAGCTTTATTCAACAGCATGTATCATAAAAGCATTATTTGACATTTATACAATAAAACAATATATGTTCAGTAATAAGAAGGTCTTTAGATGAAAAAGTTCATTTAAAGAATATCTTGGCATGACATTATTAGCAACGTGTTAAAATATAAAGCCTAAACCAAGCTTCAGTAAAAACATTAGTCTAAAAAGGATATGTACATATCGCTTTCTACGAGTCCCTTCCTCCCCAGGTACTCAATGGTTATGACAAGAATACGAAAAATGAAAGATAAAAGGGGCATACTCCATCACAGTAATCAGTACATAAAGTGCTAGTGCTATATCCATCATAAGCAATATTAAAAAATTATACAGCAACCCAATGTGATCTGTGATTTTGGCACATATTATATAACACAGCTCTTTTAACTGCCGCTATAGTCACAATTGCCTAAATTGAAGTCACACCACGTAGGGCAGTGGTTCCCAAACTTTTGACTCCTGAGGACCCCACTGAGTCACCACTGGAAGTCGGGGACCCCCAAGCAATTTGTATGATTTAAATTTCAAACGTTAAAACTGTAATTCGAAAA
Organism: Triturus cristatus; assembly: GCF_964204655.1. Taxonomy (NCBI): domain Eukaryota; kingdom Metazoa; phylum Chordata; class Amphibia; order Caudata; family Salamandridae; genus Triturus; species Triturus cristatus. Next base: position 357,635,785 of record NC_140580.1, read on the forward strand.
AAATAAACACATGTGTGCACACAAAACAAATACTCGAATTACTAAGGATTTTAGGGGCATATTTACAATCCCCTACCACCTTGGAAACATCATTTTTTGCAACGTTCGCGTGTCGATAGGGGCTACGCCTTATTTACAAGGCAGCGGTAAGCCACTTAACATGCTGCCTTGTAAATAATGCCATCCTTTCGCGCAATGCTTAACGTGAAAGGGGTGGGTAGTGGGTTTTGCAGTGGGCGTTCCACCGCAAAACCCATTGATTTTGATGCTTAACTTGGCGAAACGAGGATAAATGCTATATTTCTCCTCATTTTTGCTTTTTCCATGTGTGCTGCCTTATGCAGCACACATGGAAAAAGCAAAACGCCTTGCGTTGTTTATGTTCAGGAAGGTGACCCTTCCGGCACATAAATAATCATTAAAAAAAATTGCATTTTGTAACTTCCATGTGTACTGCATTAAGCAGCACACATACAAGTGACAAAACCCCATTTCAAGATTGTTTATGTGCTGGAAGGGGGGACCTTCCTTTACATAAACAATCTTCCCCAGCACGCAGACACCCTTGCACTGTGTTGCAAGGGTGCCAGCATTGGCGCTACACTGCTAAGCGTAGCTCCAGCACAGGGCGAAATGTAGGGCTGCACTATATTCTTGTAAATATGGTGCAGCCCAGCGTGTCTGAAGTGGCGGCGCGTGTTGTTAAGCCACAGAGGCTAACAACACGCTCCACCACTTCTTTTGTAAATATCCCCATTAGTATTTTATATTAAAAGAATTTGCAAAAAACTAAAATTTTAATGGGAAGGTTGGTGCTGCATCGCTGTGACTAACTTTTAAATGGTTGGTTTTATTTCGCAGTACGAGGCTCCTAATCCTGCCAGGGCCAGACTGGAAACCCAAAGCAGCCCTGGCAAATGTTTTCAGACCAGTCCCCATACAGTGCACACCAAGTGCATTGAGTGTGCCTGACCACTACAGAGGGGGCTTTGGAAGGCTCTACCCCCAAAGAAATTTAGGAAACAATGGTGCAGTCTACAACACGTTTATCACTTTACATCACACACATATAGAGACAATTAATCATAAGTGTAAATCAGTGTATAGAAAATGTTACATAAGGCAAAGGGGACTACAAGGTGTAGGATTCACATGTCATTTATACTGGTAGGCATTTTTAAAGAGTGCTTGGTCTGGAGAAGCACACAAAACTCTGGATTCAGAACATAAGACAGTGGTTAGCATTGACTTTAACAATAAAAATGTATTTCCACCCTGATACACCTTTTTATCAGCATCGGGATAATGAAAGAATGGGAAAAAACATAAGTTACTAACTTGTACCATGCAGTTTGCAAGCAGCTCTTTGATGACAGTTTATAGGTCACTGTGCTAGATTACGGTTGTCACTTATGTACTGCACAGTAACAAAATAATCTTTGTGACAAAAGCAGTAACCCACTCGCCTATGCACATAAAATACTGTTATTTAAAATACATGGTACACGTTCTTTGCAGTAGGCATATTAACCCTCTGTGCTACATTAGATAACTCAAAGCTGCCACTGGACAAAATTCTAATCTTTCTCCAGCAGGTACATTAATCACTGTGTTATTTTGACACTTTTATTGTTGCTGGAAAACTGCTAATTATACAAGTGCAGTGCTTTCTAAACTGCTGCCTGCGGACCCCCTGGGAAAGTGTCAGGGACCCCTGGGGGTCCCCGGACCACAGTTTGGGAAACACTGACGTAGGGCATTGATTCTAACTATCTAAGCTTGACCTAAAAATTTGGCCACTCCACAAGAGAATAAAGCACTGGGGTCAGATTTTAAAATGTGCAGAGCGAACCGGTGATCACGGGTGCCCATGCCACTGCATATTGGTTTTAACCATTTGGTCCTTGCTTTATTATACGCAGGGCAAGCAAACAAGACATGTGCAACACACTCAACCGGGGCTCATAACATATTATTTAAAAAAAAGTTACATCACAAGTGTCCATATGGCTCAAGTGAAGTTTCTCGTGATGAGTACGTTTCAAAGGAATTGTACGCCAACGTGGAGCATGTGTAAATTTTGAGGATATTAATGTGTATATCTTTCAAGATTCTGATCTCAAATCTTGCGTCAATTTGACCATCTCTCTGTCTCTAGGGAACTCAAAGCCTACTTTTATGAATCGGATCAGATCCATAAAATTGCAAAATTACTGGACGGAAGCGTTTTGTGCAAACCACAGCCTAAGTGCTTTCATTAACTGCCGTCTAACAGGCATGTAAAATGCTGGCCCAGTAGATGTCTGTGGAGGGAACACATCCACTCCTTGCACATAAAAACCATTACACCACTCTTAAAAGATAATGAAACGCTGCCACCACCCAGAGCGCGCTTTACACGCCTGCATCAGAGGCATTTGGTTGATGTGTGCCATCCATTACAGTAGATGATTGATTGCTGTTGGGTGATTGCCAGTGAATGTCTCATCCGCGTAGGGTTGGTAATCACACTCTAGAAATGATTCACAATACCTAATTGTGACTGCTTGCAAGCACTACCATGTGCCGCCTAACCAGAGGAACACTGTGGGAAGTCTCTTTTTATACCCACCCTTAAGAGTCTTGAAAAATTAAAATAAATAAGTAAAAAGAAATGTGTATTGTGTTTTCAGATTGGTTAACTCGTTTAGGTTAGGCACAGGGGTTGGGTGGGGGGGGGGGGAATTTGTGAAGCCTTTTTCAGCCAAAAATGACTCGATTTACGCTGGTCAGGTATTCACAAAAGGATACTTGGTTGGAGTAAATGTGTTTTTTCTACTATGTCATTGTATGCCTTGACTGTTGCAATTATTTTCTAGTAAACCACACACAAGGTGGCGAATGGGAGAATCAAGTCGTGATAAACCTGGAAAATGTGTGAATGGCCAAATGCTTTTGAGTTTGTTGTCATTCACAAACTGACAACGCAAATGGTTGGAGGTTTTCTGCAGTAAGGGCCCAGAACAACTCCTCCTTGGTGGGGGACTGGAATGAAAAGTAAAAAAAGTGTATTTGAACATAGGGTGCATGCTCCTATGTCTGCATACAACTCTGCATTTGGGAAAGAGCAGATATCTTAAGGCATTCTCAGCAGTGTGCCTGAAAAGCTGTATCTGAGACAACTTTTCAGAGATACTACTGGCAATGTTTGTGAATCCCCAAAAGTCATACATCCACACCTGCTCATGGGAGTACATGTACTAGTGCAAAAGGAACAACTACTTTTTTTAATCGGGCCCAGGATCTTCATCTGTGATTATGCAGTGAAACCCAAGATTTTCTCACATTGTTTGCATAAATAGTATAACTTTGACGTTTACTGTTGGTTTCAGAACACCTGGACTTATTGTCAGCAATCCTGTCCCTTTTGGAAGTACGTATGACGCTTTTGACAAAGTGGTGCTTCCTTTGTTTAAAGAAAAGCAAGTGCAGCCACTCAGGATATAAAGGCTGAAATTTGGTAGTTATCACTGTTCCTGTCATGAATACACAATCGCTGTGCTTTTTTAGGAGGCAGTTCTAACTTGTGTGATCAAGTAGTCAATGTTAAGAATGGGTTTTTATATCATTGATTTGTTCGTTCCATCTACAAACTCGCCCATCAGAGACCCCGGCATTTGCATTTAGTGTTTCTTGGTGGCACTGATAAGTTCATGAAAAAACTTAAAGTTGGCCTGAACTTGTGACTTTCACGTGGTCTCACAGGACTAAATAACCGCAAGTGGCACTTTTAGGCACTGTACTGAACTTAAAGTTTTTAAATTTCATATCTCTGGTTCTACTGATTGAATTTTTGTCATTTTGGTGTTGAATAATTCACTATGTTTTACTTTATTTTTCTAAATTGGTGTGAGATTTTTAATTGTATTGTGTTTTCACTTTATTGCTGTTTGTGTGCTGCAGAAATACTTTACACATTGCCTCTAGGTTAAGCCTGACTGCTGTTGTGCCAGGCTACCGGAGGGTTAAGCACAGGTTAATTCAATGCCTTTTGTGGTTCACCCTCACAATGATTGTAGGTGTTGCTAGAAAAGTGATCATATCTTCCTCAACCAACAACCCAATTCCTCAGAATCCAATATTAATAATGGTGGCTGTGCCTGTGGGATCTGTTTATACTTAAAAATAGAGGCGATGATGAACGTGCTTGGGCGGCCGTGCAGTCCAAATTCTTAAAAGCTGTGATCGATTACATTTTAGGAGCATAGCCAAAGGCACAATGTGCATCATCCTTGTTATCATCCGTTGCATTACATGAGTGCCCTGCTAAAGTTAACTCAAAATATTGCCAACTTAATCCTGCTGTTCTCCTGATGAATTTCTGAAAAACATATTTAGTTCTTTATTATGCAAGCATTTTAACAAATGTCTACACATTTACTTATCACTTTATTATGCAATTATGTCTACAATTAATCACTGTGCTATTACCCTATAAAAAGAATGTTATTATCACCGATATTTATTGTATAATTACTGTGTCATTTAATTTAATTAGTGTGCAATGTTTAAGTAATTACCCTGGCATTGCGAACATTTAAAATAAAATCACTTCATTATTTCGTTTTGTGTTTGTTCACAAAATACTGTCAAAATGCAGCCGCTAATCGGCTAGCTCAACGAATAGTGGTGCATTGGGCAGGGTGCACAGAGGGCTTTGTTGGACTTAATAGTACAGAAACATCAAACCATGTTCTCCTGAGTACTATAGAAGTTTAGCATGCACTGATTCGGCGTAATGGACTCTGATGGCAAGGTTTATTGTTTTCACAAGAATTTTTTTTTTCCCATGGGGTATTAGTGCCCTATACTCCTTAAATTAAAAATGGGTAGAAATGCATTTTCTCTTTGTATACTTATTTAAGAGGATGAGGTGGCCCTGGGAGGAGTAGGGCCTTTGAGCAGTCACTGCCTGAGTAGCTCTGAGGCGATGGAGTCATGGGGAGGAGGCAGGTGTAGGAATCTCTTCAAGCAGTGGAGTAATGAGAGTAATGAAAGAGTCCACAGCAAAGATGAAGGAGGGGAAAGTAGTTTATTCCAACGTAAGGAGAGGAAAACCCAGCCAGCTCCCAACAGCTTCTCTGGAGAACTGTCCCTCTCTCCCCTCAAGATTCCAGTCAGACATACACACCATTCCATGGTCTCCCTAGGCATGACATCACCATCCATGACTCAGATACCACATACCTCCCTCCTTTAACAACCAAACAAACAAGCTATGTACAGAAAATCATGAAAACAGAAGCAACAAGTGAGTAGATGTTACATTGCTCAAGACATTGAGGTCGAGAAAACAGGGAAAACGCAAAGCGTAGGAAAGTTTGAAATTCAAGACATTCTTTAAACAAAATCCTTCATATATTCTGGTTTTCTCCCTTTTCTACAAGACTTTCTTTGCCCAACTTTATCTTGAGGGTCAATAACATCCCCGCCTTTTCCCAAGGTCCTTTCCAGGTACCCCTTACGTGAAGAGGAAACCAGAGGAGCAATGTATACCACCACTCTTCCAAGGTTCCAAATGCAATGATCTTGTGTCTGCACCACATTTTCGAAAACTTTGATCACCTTGATGGGTTGCGAATATTTTGCTTCTTCACCCACCCTTCCGGGACGTTTGATCATCACCAAATCAGCTACAGCAACCACAGTTTTCTTTACTGCTTTTCTCTTTTCAAAATTCAGTTTCCTTTACTATGCTTTTCTTTCTTCCTTTTCACCACAGGGTTGTATCGCCCCCCCCCCTTTTTTCCAATTCAAAATTCCGCCCCCAAGAAGGGTCAAGCAAGGTAATGGGATGTCTCCCTCTAAACAGCTCAAATGAAGTCTTCCCCTTTTGTTATGGGGTGTCAACCTATACAGTTACATTTTCCTTTTTTTTTTTTTAAATATTTTTTTATTGACAACACAAAACAAAAGATTAGCTGATAACATGTACATTTGATATCCAATAAGCCGTACATATAAATACACATTAAAGACGTATTCGCAAAGAGTAAGCTTAAAGAAAAGTTCCCCAAATTTTTTCAAATTTTATCATAGATTTCAATCCCCTCGTTTTGGCAATAGCACGTTCCATAGAATAAATTTCATTAACTAAAAACCACCATTCCATGATATGTGGGGGTTTCTGAGATATCCATAACCTGGCAATTGTCAGTCGAGCACAGGAGACTAGTACAGTTAATAAATCTTTTTGTGGACAGTTCTCAGATTGTATATCTAGTAGTATGGACAATGGTGAAAGAGGACCACGAGCAATTTGTTTTTGCAACAAAATATTTTCAAATCCGGACCAGAACTCAGACAACACTGGGCAAGAAAAAAATATATGAATAATATCAGCCGCGACAAGATCACATTTGGGACACTTAGAACGAGAACTTAATGTAGAATTTAAAGTCCACTTAGAAATTCTAAACGGTGTATAATATAAAAAACAAATAGTTTTATATAACTGAATCCTCAGGCTTGAAGATTGTACTACTTTGTTGATATTACAAAGTGACGCCGAGATCTTAGTGGGAGTAATATTAGTCCCTAATCTAGAAGCCCATTTCAGAGCAATTTTTGGACAATTATCTTCTTTGAAGTTAATTAAACATTTATAACCCTTACTAATTACTGACTTCTGATTTTTTGAATAGAAACATGCCCATAAATCTGAGTCTAAGATTTGATTGATTTTCATTTTACCAACCAAAAAATCTCTAATTTGCATATATTTAAATCGCATACCATCCGTTAAGTTAAAAAGAAATGTTAGTGTTGCGAAATCTAAAAATCCCTGGTTACCATATAAATCACCTAGCAAATTAATTCCTAAATTAGCCCATGCGGTCCCACGTCCATCGTTGAATATATCCGGTAGCCCAGGATTACCCCACAGATCAAGCTTAGGATGAAAAAAAGAGGTCTTGCATGTTGTTAATAAAGTTTTCCAAACCGCAACTGTCTCTCTAGCAGTCTTAAATTTAACCCTTTTGAAGTAGTTTGGGTCGTTAACTCTTGCAAGAAAGCAATTAGAGTCATTGCCTAACATAAGTTGGTGGTAATAGTATTGATTATTGGTAAAAAATAAGCTACGCAAACGGCCGACAAAAGTTGCCAAAAAATATAATTTAAAATCGGGGAAGTTTAAACCGCCCTTATCAATTGGTAATTTAAGCAGGGCAAGCGATCTTCTAGCTTTCTTATATCCCCAAATATAGCTGCTTAAAATCCCATCTAGTTTCTTAAAAAATGGATTATTTAAACATAGGGGTATAGACCTAAATAAGTACATAAATTTTGGCAAAATCTTCATTTTAATTAAATTAATCCGGCCTATAAGGCTTAAAGGTATTTTGTGCCATTTTTTGAGTACGCGAGCTGTTTCTTTCAATAATGCGTCATAATTCAGGTTTTTTATATCGCTTACTTTAGCAGAAATTTTAATGCCTAAATACGTCGCCACCCGGCAAGTACCTTGAACAGGGGTCAATGATTTATAGTTTAATACAACTTGTGTTTTACTTAAGTTTAATTTGTATCCTGAGATTACTCCAAAAGCATTAGATTCTTCTATAATCGCAGTAAGAGCTTTTTCTACATCAGTAGAATAAATAGCGATGTCGTCTGCGTAAGCAGTAATTTTTAGGGAATTAGAACCAAGTTGTAATGGAATAATATGTGATTGAAGTGATAATGCATTTATAAAAGGTTCCATAGAGAGTGCAAATAATAAAGGTGAAAGCGGACACCCTTGCCTCGTGCCCCTAAGTATTTTAAAACTTGGGGAAATCATACCTGCATAGCTGATTTTGGCGGTTGGCAAATTATATAGGGCCTGTATCCATTTTAAATATCTACCATTAAAGCCATAAGCCCGCATTACAGTCCAGAGATAATCCCAACCAACTCGGTCAAATGCCTTTTCAGCATCTAAGAGTATCATACCGAGTTGGGTGGAATTAACCGCTGCTATATCAAAAGCAGTAATTGCCATATTGACGTGGGCCGTAGTATCCCGTCCTGTAATAAATCCATGTTGTTGTGGATTAACTAATTCGGGCATAAAAGGGGCTAATCGAAGTGCAAGTATTTTAGAGAAGATTTTGGCGTCGACATTAATTAAAGATATGGGCCGGTATGAACTACATTCTTCAGCGGGTTTGTGTTTTTTGAGGAAAAAAACTATTTTAGCTGAGTTCCAAGAATCTGGAACTTTCCCTGTTTGATCTATTGAGTTGATTACTAAACAAAAAAGGGGGAGTATTTCATCAAGACAGATTTTATAGAATTCTATGGGAAGTGTGTCCTCGCCTGCAGCTTTGCCCGACGGAAGAGACGCTACTGCCTTTCTAATCTCAGCAAGAGTGACATTCTCTGCTAATTGCCGACTATGTTCTACCATTATATTATTAGTAACATTGTTACCAATGTACGCTCGAATATTGTGTAAAGTAGGAATATTTTCTGGAGTGTATAAATGGCTATAGTATTTAACAAATTGTGTTATAATGTCCCTAGTTTGGTCATAAATAATATTATTGGGACCTTTAATACATTTAATTATTGTATTAGCTTTATTATCTGCAATTTTATAAGCCAGAATCTTACCTATTTTATCACCACTCTCATATTGAGAGATTTTAAATTTCTGCAATTTTACAGTGGCTCGTTCTTTGAGAACGTTTTTAGTAGCAGATCGAAGACTGATTAGCTCCAGTCTTACTTTATCTCCATCTGAAGTGTTTTGTATTAAAGCATCTGCTAGTTGATTTTCCAGAGATAGAATTTTAGTGATAATATTCTTATTATCTTTACGAAGTTTAGAGTTTTGTGTAAAAACATATTGTTGAGTAAATCCCCTTATACTAGCTTTACAAGCGTCCCATACATAAATTAAAGAAGTAGAATCAAGATTCGTATCAATAAATTCCGAAACGTGCTTTTTAAGTTGTAAAATAAATTCTGAATCAGAAAAAAGATATCTCGGAAAGGAGAATAATCTAGTATCTTGAGTTCTGGTGACTGTTTGAAAAATAAAAAGAATGGGGTTATAATCTGATGTGAGTCTGGGGCATATTTCAATAGTGCTAGATTCTAATATCCTATCAGAAGCCCAGATCATGTCTATCCGGGAACATAATTTATGAGGTGCAGAGTAATATGTATACCCTGGTATTTTAGGGTGAAGAGTTCGCCAAGTATCTTTTATATTGTGTAGCCGACCTAGTTCTAAAATTGCCGCACGTGTCTTCCGCATACGTTGAAAACCAGTATGTTTAGTAGTATCTATGGCATAGTCAATTATACAATTAAAATCACCTCCAATTAAAAGTTCTCCTTCCCATTCCAAAAGCTCCATATTTAGCCAATCAAAGATGTAAGGATCGTCGACATTAGATCCATATACAGAGCATATTACATATTTACAGTTTTCCAAGTGGAATTGCATAATTATCCACCGGCCCCTTTTATCTACAGCCGTTTTGATAATATTTAGTTTCAGCTGTCTTTGTTTTAAAATGGCAACCCCTCTGATAGTAGCATTTAGGGTTGTACATGCGATAACCTCATACCCTGCTAGCCTTAACAAATTCCTATCTTTGTAGCAAATATGTGTCTCAGTGATTAAGACTAAATGGGGATTGTACAATTTAAGCTCTTCTTGTACTAATCGTCTCTTATTTTTGCAATTAAGGCCCGAGACATTCCATATTAAACAACTAAGTTTAGACATTTTTTTTTTTAAAAGAGAAAAAAAATATATATCGGCATTTCTTTTTTATTATTTTCAAAGATTATTGTCATAGTGTTGTCATTTTTAACATTTTTCACCAATACCCGTGAACCCCTCCTCCAGACCCACCCAAGCCAGGACCTTCCCCCAAACCCTATTGGGGAGAGCACCCCCTTGCTACATGCTGCCGTTGTTTGGTAGCCTAAGAGAGGGGCAGCATTAGGTAGCTCCCTCCCTCCCTCCATCCACTCCTAAGAAGGAGAGAGTCCCAGGTAGAAAATCAAAGATAATAGAGAGCTAAAAGGAGAGAAAAGAAGAAAGAGCTAAATACGAGAAACTTAAGGGCAGAAAAAAAATACCAAGAGAGAGCTATATTAGTAGCCTAATTTTGATACAAGACATTACAAGTATAATTCCACCAATCTACGAAAAGTTTTTAAGTAAATAATGATATACGTAGAAGCCAGTTATTTACCAAAATTTGATAATGCAATCTCAGCTTCTCTAACATCGGTGAAAGTATAAGTATGGCCCCCTTTAATTACTTTTAAACGGGCAGGTTCCTGCAAGAACACCTGCCCACCCAAAGATTTGAAAGGGTCAATAAGCTGTCGCAGCTTCCACCGTTTGTCCATGGTAGCTTTACTCAAATCAGACCTAACAAAAAACGTTACATTCTCAACTTTAATCGGAGTATGCGGTTTAGCCTTGGAAGAAACTGCTTGCCTTAGTAAGTAATTACCGAAATAGATCAAAAAGGGCCTTGGAAACTTGTTCTCCTTATTTCTTTGAACAAGAGGAAGTCTATGGACCCTTTGTAGCTGGGAATCCCAATCCCAATCTGATAAATCGGGAAAAGCTTTTTGAAAGAGATTCACCATAAAGGTCCGCGGGTCAGCACCTTCTAAGCCTTCCGCTATGCCAAAAAGTCGAAGATTTTGCCTCCTTTGACGGTTTTCCATATCCTCAAGCTTAGTCTGAAGGGTAGATATCTGCACATCATGTTGGCTGGATAGAGTCTCTACTCGCACAGATGTTTCCTCAATGCCTGCAATTCTTTGTTGTAACTCCGCGACTTCCTGAGTGATTATTCCGAACTTGTTAGTAGCTTCTTCCAAGGACCTTTGTAGTTGACAATTATCCTCCCTAAGCTGTAAGAAATGTTGTTGTGCTTCATCTCTGTTATCAGTCAGAATCTTTAAAATCTGATCAAACAAAGAAAGGCTACATTCTACGTTCTCTTGACTTTGAGCAAACAGTGCATTTGAAGCATCTGGAGCATTTAAGGCACTTGGAATACTTGCAGGCATTGAAGGCACTGAGGGCAAATGTTGAGAGCCCAAATCAATAGTGTCAGTTGCTGCAGTGAAAGACGAGGAGACATGAGATTCAATATATGGGCTATCCATCGAAGCTACAGATAGATCAGTTGAAGTTGGTTGCATTGTTGAGTCTCCAGTTACTATAGAGCCTTTTTTTAAATACTCTTCTACTTCAGCAGGGTTAGTACCTGAGAGACGCAGGGCCATAGTCTTGACTCCTCCTTTTGCCTGTATCCACCTTCGTAAAGGACTCTCATCTAAAATAATTTTACCACGGGTTTTATGCCCTGAGTTTACAGCAGACAGAGCAGAGATATTAAGAGTCTTGCCTTTCTTGGTTTTATATTTCGCCTTTGATTTTCCTTTTTTAGGACCAGGATAGCGCGAAGGGGATCTAGACGCATCCTCCTCAATTTCTTCAACCGAATCCTCATTTTCATCTACCATACAGTCCTCAATTTCCCTATAATTTGCTTCGTCTTCTGTAAGAATAGTTTGTACCCCCACAATGGGTAATATATAAGGGTGGGCGTAGTGGGCGTAGTGGGGCTACGTGAAGCAGCACGTAGTGTGCCCAAATCTACGCACACTACGCGCTTCGCGTAGCCCCACTACGTGCCACCCACCTCCCACCCGCCATTCTTTTAAATAATATAAGCAATGAAAAATAAAGTAAAGTAAGTCGACTTACCCGTAAGCGCGGCGTCTCCGGGGCTCCCTCTTTCAGTTTCTAATTTCTTCTGGCAAATGCGCATGCGCGGACGCCCGCGCATGCGCATTTCTCGCGAGAAATGCGCATGCGCGGGTGTCCGCGCATGCGCATTTGCCAGAAGAAATTAGAAACAGAAAGAGGGAGCCCCGGAGACGCCGCGCTTACGGGTAAGTCGACTTACTTTACTTTATTTTTCATTGCTCATATTATTTAAAAGAAGGGCGGGCGGGAGGTGGGTGGCGGGTGGCAAGCAGCTACGCTTCGCCCTCGGCGTGTGCGTAGCGCTGCCCTGCTTCGCCTACTTCGGAAAGTGCGAAGCAGGCAGCGCTACGTACACTACGTGGGCGAAGCGTAGTGCTACGCCCGGGGTTAGTAATATAGATGTAGCCGGGCTCAGTTCTATAGATACCTGTGTCTGGTCAGCCCCAGAGGTACAGACAAACGGGTTCACAGTATCCGCCATTTCCGCTATATCAACCGTCAATTTCTCTCCCCCCACCAGTTCGGGAGACTTTAGCTGATTCATATTAGATGAAGCTGAGTTTATTTCTTTATTAAACCTGCAATCATCGTCTAGTTGTTGTTGTTGTTGACTTAGTTTCCTCCCATACCCAGTATTAATATCGGTGCCGATTGGAAGTATGGCGTCATTATGTCTCAAAGATAAGGGGGGAACCAACGGGTTAGCAGAGGCAGTATTGGTTTCAACACTAGGTATAGAGCCAGGTTTGTCTTGTGTATCTACCAGTAATAGAGAAGGGCGGATAATCAGCTTACCAGGAACCGCCGATGCTACTGCTTTCTCCACTCTCCCAGCATGTTCTGCTGGCACTTCCGACGAAGCCGACGAAGCCGCAGAGAGAGCCGCTGGGGGAGCCGTTACAGCAGCAACATTGTTTCCCTTGGAAGCGGAGTTTTCAAAGACAAGACCTTTCCCAGCCCGACCCGTTCTGTGGGCGTTCTTCGGTGCCATAGCGTGAATAGTGGAAGCGGACCGTATCTTTTCCCCTCTATGAATGCGGGAATCGTGGAAAATGTCAGAAGCTGAGCTAGCCGCCAGCCCGGTCTCAAGGTGATCAGGCAGTAAGCCCTGTGAACCCACGGCTCCGGCAGCGCCCAAAACACTCGTTGGCTGAGTGAAAAGAAGCCTCCACCTCCACCTACAGCTACCCAGCAGGAACCGCAGCATCCGATTCAGCGCACAGCAGCAAAGTCAGCGGGCAAAGAGAAAGGACCGGTTAGTTGTTTAGAATTTTTTTTTTTTCGCCTCGCTTTTCTCGCTTTCTCCAATTCCGATCTATTCTTGAATTTCCAAGTTCTTAGATTTTCTCCATAGCTTCTCCATAATTCTCTCCTCCGGCATAGTCTGGGACCTCACAGTGAGGGAGAGAGAGGGAGCATCACACAGTGCTGCCGCTCAGCGGCGCGTTCAAGCCGCCATCTTGTCCCGCTACAGTTACATTTTCCTTTCTACCTCCTCTTTCCACATCAATGAATTCAACTTTGCAGGCATAATGTTTTTCTTGAGAACCCTATTTAACCGCTCCACCCGCTCATCTGTCTCAGGATGATAGAGTGCACACTTCTTCTCACCCTTGAGACCAACTGATTCCTGTTGTCAGTAAGAAGGGTTTCGGGAATACCTTCCCTAGCTATGAGATTTCCCTCTCTCCCCTCACCTCACTGCTGGAGCATCCACTCCAATTCACCCCTAAAACACAAAGACTTCTATCCCATGTCCAGGGAGGCTACAAGACCTACTACGGCCTACAATCCTGCAGAGCCGCCACACAGGAGCTGCAAACCTACTCTGCTTAGTCGTTGTTCAGTTCACTTTAACTAAGGAGCTGACATAACGCTGTGAACACAAAGTCCTGTGGAAAATGCCATATGGAGAAATGTTATTAAAATCAGTGTCAAATACATATACTTTCATTATATATATTAGCTGTAAAAAAACAAAACCCTTTCTCTTGACGCGCGCACACACACACGCAATTGACCTGAAGGATTCACCTTTCATGAATCATGGCCCCTCTCTCACTTATCAATGGTGATAACCAGTATATTGCACTCTGCACTTCTGCAGATATATTATGTGGCCAGAATCACACAGATTTTGCTCTGACTTACTCCTGCAGTACTCCTGGCTTCCTCCTGAATTCCACAAGTAGCCCTAGAGTGCTTCAAGCTTAATCTACATAGTAAGTCAGACTTATTACAACAGTGAGTTACACTTACTCATAGCGAAATCTTTGTGTGGCAGGTCTCACGTGCACTTCTAGACATATAACCACGCATCTGTATATTTGTATGTAAATATATACTTATTTTGCATAAGCAAGGTCCATACATATATAATACATCGATAAGTATTCAAATACATATTTCCCATGGTATTGCCACGGTACCATTATGAACCCTTAAACACAGGAGGCTTATAAGTAACACTGCCTTGCACTAGACTCCAAGAATGGTTCATTTATTGGCAAAGCAGTTAGTGAAAAGTTTCTGCAGCACAGCATTATTCAAAGCAGGGCCGAGCAGGGCATCAGTAAAACGAGGGCATCCTTTCCCAGTTAATGCGTAACTGCCTCGAGACATCGCTGCATTATTCAACAAGAGTCTTAATTAATCGTTATCCCAATTTCTTGCTTTGAAAGACAAAGAGGTCAGAAAGTTCACAAGCTTCCCCAGGTGTCTGTCTTAGACTGTGCTCTCGAAGCGCTGTGCCACGGGCCACTTGCAATAAACCGCGCCTGCGCGTTCTGGTACCCACGCTGATGGGCGTCACTGCCCCACCTGGAATGCGGAAGTGGCGGTTCCGCTACATGCTAATCGGCAGCACAAGAGCTAATTTGACGTTCCATGAGCTGCAGCTTTTATTCTGAAATGCTGTATGCAGCAAACATGCTCCTACGTATTAAGCGTCTGCCAAGTAAACGTGTCGTAGGCAGAGTCAAGGGTGTACAAGGAGACTCTGTACTTGGGAGTCACAGCAATTTGAGGGCAGGATGTGGAAGAGTCTGTACAAACAAAAAAATGTGATCTAAAGTAAAACTGTACTGGTTTAGGGAACAAACTGGAATGATTCGAGGATTTTTGGTGTTCAAGTCAAAATAGAATTTTGACAATCTTGGAGCACAAGTGCAAAAGGTAAATTTCACGCCCCTTTATAGTAATTTGGTGCCACCAAAAGATGACGGTCTAGCAGGGCCGGACTGGGAACACAAAGCAGCCCTGGCATTTTTGTCAGCCCAGCCCCGGGAGGGGTGGGGGGCAAGTGTGAAGCACTGCTGCTTTTGTTACTGAGGGCCGGTAATATGGCCTTCTGCAAAAAAGGCCCCCAATAACAAAATCGGCTCTCACCGCTGCAGAACCAGCCCTCACCCCTCCAGCCTCCTAGGGATACGCCTGATGCCCGCTGATGGCCAGTCAGACCCGGCGTTCTAGGCAGATTCCTTATGTCACCTTTTGGAAGTGCTGGCCTTAGGAGCAGTCAATTGTGTTCCAAAAGTTTTCTTTGGAATCTTATCCTCTTTTGCAAAGTGCATGGTCCCCTTACGCCATATTTGAACGATTATATATTTATAGTGATTTCTGGGTCAGAATTTCAAGAGTAATGTGTTACGGATTAGTGCACCGCTGATGTAGAGGAAAGGTGCGAGAGAGAAAATTTGTGCAAGCTATAGGATGGAGTGTCTGAGAAAAACTACCTAACAATGACCCGTTGGTCAGAACCTTTTGTGATCCTACCTTTTACTTATTTGTGCAAAAAGTGTCATTTATCAAATGGCAGGAGCTAACAACTCTTGTAGCAGCAAAACTTATACGAGAGTATTCTTAACCCATAAATTCCTAAATGTTGGTCTGTAATTGCGATGACCAAATGACAAGCATATTTGTCTTAAAAACCTCTTCCTGGAAACAGTAGTGGCTAGTATCAGGGCAGAGCGGCGGGTGTGTGGGTAAGACGGACGACGACAGTAAAACAAAAAAAGAACTTGCCTGCTGCCCGCCACATCGCAGCTCTTCTGCTCCTCACTGCAGCACAGGCTCCCAGGCTCTCCAGCAGCCAATCCAGATGCTGATTTCATGCATGAGAGCAGCGTCAGGATTGGTCTGAGCGCTCTGGATTTGCACTCCCAGAGAGACTGGGCGCCAGTGCCTGCTGTCTCCAACCCTGCAAAGCAGCTAGGGTAGCGGACAGCGGACAGCTCAGTGCGCATGTTGGTTTGGCCGTCCTGACACGCAGTGCCCATCATTCCTCGTGACGGCCCCCACGATGGCCCCGCCCCCAAAACTCAACCCTTACAACTTGAAAAATAAAACGATAATAAACCTGTTTTACTATTGTTTTATTTTTCAAGTTTTGAGGCTGCTGGCGGGGGAATGAACGCTCCTCTCGCCATAGCGGAGGAGATACCGCTGCCTGGAAACCTCCTAACACTTGCATACAAAGAAAAGGTGTATACAATACCTTTTCATTTCTGTGAGCAATTCTAACCTAAAACAAACCAGGTGAGTCTTTGTCGAGTTGAAAATCATAGTTCACACTGAAGATGTTAGTATGCAAATTGTCACAGAGGCAAACCAACATGTTTACCCCTCACCTACAGATAGCTGTGTTGACTGAGCTATTGGCAAAACACACCACAATGTACAACCTACCTATAAAGAAAAGAACTTCTGAACAGCTCCTTTTAGCCTTTGGATCTTGTCGATCAGCTGGTTTTAAGAATTGCCTAAGAGGTCTGTTGTCAGTTGCTCACACAGCCAGTCGTGGCCGACATGGCTCGCTGGTGTGGGGGTCGCGCAGGGAGTGGGGTTGCGGGGAAGGTCGTGCGTGGGGTTAATTAAAAAAGAAATTTAAAAATATTTTAAACTTACCTTGAGACTGGGTCCCGCATCTTCTCGGCTTCGGCTCTCCTGCTCTCCTGCCTCCGACAGGAATAGGAAGCAGGCAGCCAGGCTCCCTCCCCTAAGCTAACCACAACGCTGCAAGCAGCGTTGTGATTGGTCTCCATGTAGGCTGCATTAAGGGCAGAGTGCGCATGATTGGTTTGGGGGGCCCAAGAGGGCCAACCAAACAGTCTTTGCGCACTCAGGAGTGCGCACACCACTCTTCCACTGCCCTGCTTGAAGAGCAGAGCAGCTCCGCCCACCCGCAATGCAAACATAAAATGGTAATAACTAAAAGTTATTACCATTTTATGTTCCTGCTTCTCGCACTGCGAGAAAGCAATGGGGTGACGCTCCTCAACCATAGGGGGGGAGCTGCCCCTGCATACAGCCCTCCCTGCTCTAGGTTTTATCTATTTTTTATGAACTGCACAGCATAGTGTTGCTGAGCCGCTCACTTAAATTTTTATGCTTCCTTGAACTTTGGTTTTTATTTTTACTTTACCCTTCTTGAATGAGCATCAGCAATAATAAACTGGTAATTATTATTATTAGAGTCTTATATAGCGCTCAGCTACCCACACAGGGTTCCTCAGCGCTTTAGTGGCAGGTGGGGTCTAGCAAGGCCCCGCTGAATCAAAACATCCAGGTCTTCAGTTGTTTTCAAAAGATGGTCAATGAGGTGCAGCGTCAGGTAAGGCATTCCACAACTTTGGGCCCTGGTTTGCGAAGGACCGGCCTCCCATGTGGGCTAGTTGAACTCTGGGGACTATGCAAACGGACAAGTCCCTTGAGTGTAGCAAACACGAAGGCTGGTAGAGTCTCACCAGTTCTTGAAGATACCGTGGGCCAGCACCTGACCTCACTCTGTACATGTAGCACAACGCTTCAAACTGAATCAGCTTCCCCACTGGCAGCAAATGAAGCTAATGGAGAAGGGTGGACGTGAAGCACATTTTAAAAGTCTGGCAGCCGAGTTCTGGACTACTTGCAATTGCCTAATAGAGGCCTTATCATCCCCTAGATAAAGGATGGTGCTGTAGTCCAGTCTCAACAGAATAAGTGCTTGAAGTAAAATGAAACAAGCAATGGCAAACGTAGTGAGTTACCTTTCTCCTTTAAAGGCAACGCTAAATAATTTTGCCAGTGCTTGTTTTGCTTCTGTGTTTACAAGCAAAAACGAAGTCATTATCTGTAGATTCTGCTTCTTTAAATGTGCCTTAAAAGAAAATCAATTTGCCCACATGTACAATATACCAACTCGAATCCTAGCCATTTTGATTAACTCTTGGGTTGGTTGCCAAAATTAAAAATGAACATTAATGACCCATACCCATCTTCCAGCCAAGCCCCATATCTACTCACTGGCTGTAATCCGTCCTCTATTTTTTGCTTGATTGTCCATTGTTTGCTTTATTGCTCCTCCCGTGGCGTCTGTTCATCGATCTAATAGCGGCACTCGTAAAAAAACTTTATGGTCTGCAACGCTCTGCACAGTTTGCCCTCTGTTTTTTTTGGTTGGTCCTATCTGATCTTAATAATCTTTTAACGTATGCTTGGATGAGTGGATGAGTTCAGCTGGGGTCTTACATCTAATTAGGGTGAATAAAGGTTAATCAATTGATGTTTTATGATGACTTTTATTATGGTGTTTTTTGCATTGTGAATAATGTTATAGTCCTCAGGAGTGCAGCGCTGCAATAAACATTTTAAATAAGTGAATAAACTTTTATCTGTTAATGAAAAGTGTCTTCTGGAGCCCTTGCATTGGTTACTGGTGGAACCAAGTGGGAGCATTAAAGCAGACAATATTTGTAAGCAGATTTCTGCTACAAATGAGATAAAAATGGATCCGACATATCACTGCTTGGTATGCATGAAATGTAACAATCTATGTAAAGTATTCTCGATTTTGCAATGGGACAAAAAATAAATGGTTTTTCTTTAATACTAAGGAGAGTCACTAATAGGAGTTTTCAGAACCAAGGCGGAGGCTTGGGTATAACAAGCATTAGCAATGCCAATTGGCCTGGTTCTGATGTGCTAGCACAGATAAAGTTAATATATAGAGCGAGAGACACAGGGGTATTCAGTAGGAGTAGACACAGATGGAAATAATTGCAAAGAAGTCCCTGATGCAGTTCAGTGCAAGCACTTGAGTGGAGGAAGATATAAACACTCTAACAGCCAATAGCTTTCGGTGAGAGAGCAGTACTCCACGGGGCTGAACCAAGACACCATTGACAAGGTCCCAAGCCAATGTATGCAAGCGACCGATCTGAGAAAGCCAGTCATCGAAAGTGGCAAACCTAAAGTTTACTCTGTCTATATTGCTATATTGTTAATAAAATGTCTGTTTGTGAGGTGTGCTGGCAAAACCCAGACCTCAAAAAGATCCCTTTTTAGGTCTCGCCTGACCCAGCGCATGCGCTGGTCTGGCGAGACTTATTGAGAGGGCTCCAAAAAGTGCTACCAGGCCAGCCTAGAGCTACAGTGCATGTGCGCGGGCGCGCGTGCCGCGCTTTACCGCGATTACTTTCACTTTCGCGGCCGCACGGCCGCTTTGCATAGCCAATAGGTCTCGCTTTTGGGACCTTATAAGTATTTAGTTATGCAACTGTTGCATGGCTAAACACTTATAAGGTCCCAAAGGCAAGACCTATTGGCTATGCCAATGCTTGTTTGTTGTTCTTCCATAGAATAGAATGCAGGCCAGGTTAGTGGAGCTGTTAGAAGTGCCTCAGGAGACCCCATTCACGCCTGGCTTTTTCTTGAATTCTGTCACTGCTAAGTGGCATGATTCTTCAAAAGTACATTTGTCAGAATGGTCTGGTGTTGGCTGACAAATGCTTTCAGTTAAAAACCATTAAGGTGCATTTGTGTTTACATTCTTAGGTGCAGGGGGACCACTTTGAAAGATGCGTTGGCTTCCTTTTAGATTTAGATTCTTAAGTGTTTCATGTATAGCTGTGAGAGGTAGCTTTGGACAACCAAAAAACCTGTCCCACAGGGATTAACATTTTGGATCAATTTCTGATAGCTTTGAGGATTCCAATCTTAAAAAATGGCTTTTTTAGTTTCTCTCTAATGATAATCTGTCAGGATGGCCTTCGAGTTTCAGGCAGATTACTTTGCTGTTTTATGCATGGGCTTCACCAGGACAAAATGGTCCTTTAAAAAAGATACCTGTCTACCATTGTGTTGACTTTTTTCATCACAATTCAACAGTATCCCTGGAATTTCTTTCTCTGAGCCTTATGCAGCCATTTCAGAAGGCAAACTCTAGAAGATAGATGCCAATAGACCCTCAAGCTATCAAGAACTACTAAGTGAATTTTAAAAAAAATTGCTAAAAAGGGGGAAACTGACATTTTCAAAATTAATTCTTCATAGTATTTACCATTGACGTGAGGCTGGGGAAGGCCACAGGAAGACCAAATGTAACATCCACAACATTGGTCATGTGGCAGAAGTCAGTAAGGCAGCCATATGCATTTTTGTACATACTTTCATTAAACTTTAAAGTGGGAAAATCAAAGGCTAAGTAGTTCCACACCAAGAAAAACTTTTCTTGCCATCCTTTTTCTAGCTCATCCCTTCATACCTTGTGTGACAAATAAATAAATTATAATTTAAGTGAAGGAGAATTACTTTTTTGCAGCAAACATTCATGCCTTTGGTAATTCTGGTTTTAGTAAAAAAAAAAAAGAAACGAAGTCTTTTAAAAGTTTGTCAATCAATATTCGAGAATATCATAAGATTAAACAGAAAATAATTGCATGTTATGTTTGTACATGTCTTCTTTGGCATCTGGAGTCAGAGATTAAAATGATACAGCCATCATTCTACTATTCAGTGCCACAGACGCCTGAGATGATTGTACCCTCTCTGTAATTATGTATTCTGTTTGCTTTAGTAATGGTTGTATTTTACCTGCTTCCCCTGTAAACAGGGTTGCCTCTTAAAGTGCTTGGTATTTATACCCAAGACAATTTCTACAGCATTTTTGACTGTTTGCTTTAAAGTGCTTTAAATTGTTCAACCAGTTTGGGCTGCACGAATACTGAATAACTCAAAAATACAAATTCAAGAAAATAAACAGAAAGAGGAAAGGATTCCGATTTGAAAGTGGAATAACTATTAACAGAATAGAAAATGCCTCTTTGGCATCAGGGACCTATGAATGGAAATATCCCATACTTTGTAGGGTAATTTTGTGTGCAGTGCAATTCAGTATTTGAGAGGAGGCTGCAACAATTTGTAATGTGCAGTTGCTGTTCATGGACCTATGCTTACTATGCGGGGAAATTGTCTCATTTGCAATGCATCTTTCGCCTTACAGATCTAGGAATCTCTTTGCTCTACTACATGTTCCCATTGTGGACCGTGCTGGGGCAAACATGTTCCAGGCCGGACAATTGCATCCTCACTTTGTGTGCTATTGGACGGTGCAAGGAGTATCCCACAAGCGCACTTGTTGGGTCGGTCATGGACTTCATGTAAACCTTTTCCCACAAGAGGGCCCTTCCAATTACAGGCCAGGTCTGGCTTCGCTGATCTAGATCCTGGAGCCTGGATACGGGCCAAGCTATTTGTTTCTGTAACAGGCGACTCATGCAAACACAAAAGCTGGTAGGGTCTCACCAGTTCTTGAAGATACCGCGAGCCAGCACCTGACCTCGCTCTGTACATGTAGCACAAAGCCTTGAACTGATTCAGCTTCCCCGCCGCGAGCCAATGAAGCTAACGGAGAGGGATTGACATGAAGCATATTTAAGAAGTCTGGCAGCTGAGTTCTGGACTACCGGCCATTGCCTAATAGAGGCCTTATCCCACAAGAGGATTGACTCAGTCTTGGGGATCCCCAAAAAAGAGAGCTTTTAGGACTTCCGTGACATTACAAAGCGGCAAGTCAGTACACAGCTCGGTGAAAGTGGCCAGAGCACTCGAGTGCGCATGGACGCACTAATTCAGCGTGTGCATGGACAGCATCCGGCGTCACCGTTGTAGTATTCGAGGGTCGTGGAGCAGGCGCAAGTATTTTAACCAGCAAAGGTTGCAAAAATCCGAGCATCTCAACGGTCCTCACACGAACCCAATAGTACACCTCATAAAATGTGACTAAAGGGTATTGGATGAAGCAATTTGGATACTTTTACAGTTCCATAGCAGTTCCCAGCTCCTCACGCTGCTCTGGCACAAGGATAAGGGTTGGATTCGCCCTTCAAGGCCCTTCTAAAATAAGTTGGTAGATGCTCTGTGACTTTTTAATATATATTGAAATTAATTGGTGCAGTTAAACACTGAGTTCAGACAAACGGGCCCCTTGGTATTAAGGAATTAATGACATCAATACGGCGCCGAGCCCGAACACTTCTTGCTTCCCGCTTTGCTGCTGCTGCGGGTGCTTCTAATTTCATTTTGGAAAATTAATAAGAATAAATTGAGCCCTGGACGTTGATAGAGTCCTTTAATAAAATGATACATCACAGGAGTTGGTGAATCACTCGAACATTAATCGCCGTAATCAGCCCTCATAGAGACGTGAGTGGGGAGAGTTGACGCGTGTCTTGGTTACATTCGGATGCTCTCATAATGTCCGGGCTGGGAAGAGCCCTTTCTGGGGCTCTGCGGCCTAATTGGTCCCCGCGTCTCGCGAGTGACAGTTTGAATTAATGAAGAAGAAAACCAAAGTTAGCGAGCGTTGTTTTCTCGTGGTGCGCGTGCCCCGTGGAGAGAGATTCGCTCCACTATGTAAAGGAAATATTAGCCGGAAGTAGGTGATATTATTGCATTTCACGCGCACTCACTTCAAGAATACACAGAGATTTAGCGCCGGTATATCTTCCCGTGCAGTGCTTAATTTGTAACAGAAATAAAGTGGGGGGACATGAAGTTTTTCTTACGATTTAATTACTGGTGCTGGGGAATGTCACTGTTGCAGAATATCAAAGCTGCGTGGCCTTGGTTCCACCCCATGTCTTTGTATTCCACAGCCCTACACGTCCTGCCTGTTTAACTCACTGTGTTGTAATCGTTTTTCAACCCTTCTTTCTCCACTTTTCAGCATTTTTTTGCCTTTCTCTTCTTCCCTTTTCTACTGTTCTCTCTCTTGCTGCGAGTCAAACTCAAAATACTAATCCAGGTCCCAATCAACAATAAGTATCAGCAAAGCCACTTGATCTGGCCTCAGATGCATGATTGCTGGCTTTGCCAATGCTTGATGAATTTACTATGGTTTATTAGGGCTATACCCGTCCAAGTTGGCCAGCGTGTTTGGAAGAAAAGCAGTAAAGAATGCTATAGAATAGGAACATGATTGCATGATAGCTGCCATGCGTGTGCACCTATGCCCTTGCGTGGGTGGCCATCTTGGAATGAATTTTCCTATGAAGTTTAACAAAAACTTTCAAAGATGGCCGATGCATCTGGATCCATGCACACGCCTAGGTCAGCTTCTTGAAAGCCCAAGTTTAGATGTCAAAAAAATATATCCCACATTCTCATTTAGGTCATAACATTTCATAATGTTAAATATGATTTCACTGATGCCGCAAAGTAAGGGCAAAAAAGCAACATAAAATTGCATGGTATCTTTTGTATGTCCCTACTGTTTCTCCATTGGCATGAACAACTACATTTTGCACTGTTTGCTTAGTGTAGTTCTACATCTTTAGTTTTTGTTTGAGGACCATCCTATCTAGGTGAGTAGGTCATGTAGCCAAGAGCTGCCATATGGGAGCTTAGAAGGAGGCACACGTAGAACACTGACATATCATTATGCTCATAGAATAACGCAGACTTACAGCCATCATGATAAGGGGCCAGATTGACAGCAGCAGTTTGCAATTGCAAAGCCATTGCTAATTAATACATATTACCATCTCACAATGCCCAGAAGTGCAAGGGAATTCAAAATTACCATTGCACACATTGATTGCGAGAGGAGGGTGGCATTAAAGGTGAATGTCCTTCCCATGTAACATGAAAGGCAATGCGCCAGTGCTTTGTGACCTCGCCTGTAGCAACACAAAACAAAGAAAACCCCCAAAAGTTTCCTTTTGTGACATTGTCATCCAGTCCCTTTGGCAGTGGCCGTTGGCTCTGATCAGGGGTGGTGAGGCAGGTGGTGAAGGGGGAAAGGGGGCAAAGGAAAAATGAATAAAACTTACCTCCTCGCTGCGTCTCTCCTTGTCATCCCCCGTCGTCGTCCTTCCTCTCTGGAACAGTAGGCACCCAGGCTTTCAGGGTACCCTAAGCCAAATACAAAGCTGCAATGCAGTGTTGTGATTGGTCTGAGCGCCGTCGTTCGGCGCTCAGCCAGGGAATGGGAGCCTGGACATGTTCAGCCACCCATCTGTAAGGCAGCATGGGTGGAGAACATGCAAAGCGCGCATGACTGTTTGGCCGACGCATGAGGGCCGGCCAAACAGTCATGGGTACTTCCAGAGTGCCCACCACTCCTCCCCCTGCTCTGAGATCAGAGCCGCCCCACCCCACCCCGCAAAGCTGCCGGAGCAGGAACAAATAAAATGATAATAAGTTATTATCATTTTATTTTTCCTTTATTTCCACTGCTGAAAGCAGTGGGGCGACACTCCTCCGCCTTAGGGGAGGAGCCGCCACTGCCATTTGGTATGCCGCCTGAATATCGCACCCACAATTCCAGAGGGACAGAATATCGTGCACAAAATATTGAAAAAAATATCAACAGGTAAGTCTAAATTTTCTATACCTAACTCTGCATATATGTACCTATGGGGCACAGATATCTCCAAGGTACGTAGATGTGTAGTTAGGAATAGTAACTCTACACTTACCTATATGCACTTACCTTCTGATATTTTGTCTTTCGATATCCTTATTCCACTATATTGTTGCGGTCGAAACTGAGTAGTACAGTAGACTAATAATTCCTTTCGGGAACAAATGTTTCATTTTGGCAGATTGTAAATTTGAATGTTGAGGTCTGAGAAGATGTTCAGAAATGTCCCACAAATCAAAATGAAATGCAAGTCAAAATGTCTTATTTTTGGGGATGGTGAATAACTATGTTTCTCTGACCATGGTGTTTTGGTATGCCCTCATTATGTCAGAAATGGATTCACACCTTTTGACATCATTTGTGTAAAGATTTTTTTAACAGTACGATCCATCAAGTCAAAATTCCAAAAGATCAGTTATTCACACTTTGGAGCAGGCTTGATCCCAAACTAACAGCATGAGTAAAGCAACTTATTTCTTAGGAATCTGCAAAAGTGACTTTATCTGGGCATTTGGTGACTAAGCCCACCAAGCTTCAAAAACATTTCTTAACTTTTGTTTCTACTTGCATGGGCAAAGCGGGCAATTGCTCAGGGTCCCCAACTTCTGAGGTGTCCCCAGGTAAAGTAAATAGAAAGTTGACATTCCTGCCATCATAACCTTGCTCATCTAAAACAGCTTTTTTTCCAATTTGACAGCCGAGCATGCTTAACAGAAACTTAGACTCACATTTAGCAATGGTGTGGGGCATTGCAAAATTACACAAAGCTACA
Organism: Triturus cristatus; assembly: GCF_964204655.1. Classification (NCBI taxonomy): domain Eukaryota; kingdom Metazoa; phylum Chordata; class Amphibia; order Caudata; family Salamandridae; genus Triturus; species Triturus cristatus. The sequence goes on from NC_140580.1 coordinate 357,661,021, forward strand.
TAAAGTAGCACAGACTCTTACAAGGATATTTACTTTCCAGCCCAAAACATTAGAATTTTCTCATTACAAATAGCACTTTGCGCTGCTTTGCACCATTTTGCGTCAAGGGGACCTTACTTGGGTGTAACTTGGGCAGATAGGCGCAAAATAGTTTTTGACACAAAACCCGATCCGCTAAGAAGGCAAACTGGGCTTTGTGTAAAAAAACACATTACATGTGTGGAATGTTTAAAAATTGTCTAGTCGTAGTATTGCGTACTGGCAAAGTATACTTCTAGTGCAAAGCCTATGCTGCATCCCTGCATCATGGTGGAAGGTTGTGCGCGTCACTAGTCAGCCTGTTTGTGCCCCAGCACAAGGGTAGTGACCAGGGCACAAGTCCTAAAAAAAGAAGTGTGCGGACGTTGATGTCACGCCAGGAAGTGACGTGAAGGTGGCTTGCACCATCAGACTCATTGCCTCCCCTCGCTCACCCCTTAGATGCTATTGCATCAGAGAAGCCAGCGCGTGAGCAGCGTTCTGAATGAGCTCTGATCTCGCCCCAGAGAAGCCAAAGAGTGAATGTGTGGCCCCATTTGCTCCAGTTATCGAGCTCCCTGTAAAATAAGTGGGGGGACGCCGTCCACCCGCGTGGTACCCCGACTCGAGCCCTGGTAGTGACTATCAGTAGCCATTTTAAATAAATATGGCTCTGCACATTTTCCTTCCCCTTGTGCAGGACAGAGCAGCAACTTTGATTGCTGTGCTGCATTGCACTAAAAGGTAATAAACCTGCCCCATAGTGTGCATGCTTGGCCTGCCCAGATTTAACCCTTGTACTCTCAGGCAGTTAGTGACAATTAAACTGAAATATATCTCATTCAACTTCATCTCTCTCTACCTATCTCATGACCTTGCCCCTGTGCCTACATCTATTTCTATCATTGTCAATTCCCTCTCTGTGCCTCAACTCTCTTAACCTGATTTCTCTTGCAGTACCTCACTGTTCTTTTTCCATCTGACCTTCTTATATCGCTTCCATTTACTTCACCTCTCACAAAAAGTTCATTTCTATCTTTACCTTATCCCTATATCTCTTGTTCCATGTCTCTAATGTCTTACCGCTCTACCTCAGTTGCAACCCTTCCTCTACCTGCCCACTCCCCTCTCTATTTCATTTCTTTCTCTACCTCACAATTACCTCATTGCTATTCTTCTTTCTACTCCATCACTCTCTTTCACTAACTAATCTCTCAATTTACCTCACCGTTAGTTCAGTACCTCAACTCTCCACTTCCTCTTTTTCCTGTTTCAATTCATTTTTCTCTCATTCTACTTCTTCTCCCTTGCCTTTTTCTCGCTAATTATCTGTCTTCTTTCTGCCTAACTCTTTCTCTATCTCTACCCCTTATTCTCTACCATTTACTCCTCTCTCGCTACATCTTTCACACAAACACATCTCTCGCTGGACCTCCTTCTCAATTTCAACTCACCCCTTGCACCTCAAAGATCTTTCTTAACTTGTTTCTTTCGAGATCTCTCTAAGTTACTATCTCTTCTTACCACAACTTTTACCTCTATATAATCCACCCTACTCATTCTCTATTTCGCAAGTTTCTCAGATTTCTCTTTACACTCAACAACTCAACATCATTATCTATTTCTACCCTTCTCCCTGATTTTGACATTTCTCTCTTCCCTTATGCTCTTTACTTGACTAATTTTCTATACTTCTTCTCGTTTGCTCTCTCTAGCATTGGTGTGTTTTTCGTTCAAGTCCCTGTCTACCTCTACCTGACTTTACCTGTCTTCGATTCACCTCATTATGGGTCTCTTTACCTCACCATGTGGAGTACTGTACTCTTTTGCCTCTCTCTGTGCATTTCCTTCTCCCTAATTCTAGCTCATTCTACCTGTCTACAACACTCTAAGACCATACATATTTCTCTACATCTCTTTCTTTACCTACATCTTCTTTATATCACTTTCATCTTTCCTCCTGGCTACCTCACTTTTCTGTATTTACTTTACTTCTCTCCCTAACTCGCTTACCTTTCTACATCATCTCTACTACAACCCCTTTCTCCCTCTACTTCATGTCTCTTGGTACACTGTTCTCCTTATGTCTCTGTCCACTTCCTGTATCTTGCCCTATCCCATTTTAGTTACTCATCAGGGTACATGTAACTGTCTAACTGGAAACATGCACTCATAAAAAGAAGAGTGTCAAGGCAGGAGAAGAGAAATTGGGCAAATTAGATTTTAACCAATGCAATGATGAATTTTCTCAGAACAGCTCCTTGATTTTCACATTTGCAGCAAGACCGGCAGAAATTAAGTGGGTTATATTTGTGATTATAACAATTATGCAACTACAGCTACAATGTCAAGCACTATATTTATATGCAATATTATGCACTAGTCCACTAAATGTCTAACAAGTCATCCTTGGGATGTTTTTTCTACAGCATGAATAACAAGCTAGGTTGACACTAAGGATCTTATTTAGAGTTTGGTGGACGGGATACTCTGCAAAACGTAACTGATATCACATCCACCATATTACAAGCACCATTGGCTATAATGCACTTGTAATACACGGACAAGACACCTGCCACATTTGTAACAGAGGATCCTGTCTGTCAAACCCTAAATAAGTCCCTGAATTATATATAAAATGAGGCCCCCCTCCCTCGTGGTCCACAGGTGTCATTATCCCGATATATAAAAAAGGGAACAGGGCAGACCCTAAAAATAATAGACCAATTTCCCTGCTAGATACTACCTCCAAATTGATGGGACGGCTTTTACTCTCCAAACTAGAGGGCTGCGCACAGGAGAATAATATACTAATGCAGGCCCAGTATGGGTTCCAGCAAGGAAGGGGTACTGTGGACCAATGTTTAAATTTAGAAATGACCATAGAAAAATATGTCAGAATAAAGGGAGGAAAAATCTCCATGGCTTTCATGGATTTGTCGGCGGCGTTCGACTGCGTTGCCCATGAAAAGCTATGGAAAATATTGGAGGAGACAGGGGCTGATCATGCAATAATACATTTTATCAGACAAATGTATACAAATGCAACGGCAATGGTCCGATACACGAAAAATGGCGACAGCACACGCCCTTTTCGAGTTGCTAGAGGAGTAAGGCAAGGCTCTGTCCTTGCCCCTTTTCTCTTCTCTATTTACACAAATGGTGTTGAAAAAGCACTTATTAAGGCTTCTCGTGATGTCCCTATATTTGGTTCCCAAACCCTTCCTATCTTGGCATATGCAGATGATGCGGTATTGATAGCCAGGACAGGGAGCGGCCTCCAAAGCCTGATAAACACGTATATATCATTTATGGACTCCCTGGATTTAAGGGTCAACCACACCAAGTCATTGCCGGGGCCAGGAAAAGCGATAAATCCCCCTACTTATATGTAGATGGAGAGAAAATGGAGGTGGTTGACACTTTTTCCTATTTGGGGGTCCTTTTTGATAAAGACTCATCTTGGCTAAAACTGGTGGAAGGTAGGAAGAGGGGAATGGAGAGAAGCCTCTCAGCAATAAAAACCCTTGCACAGAAAATGGGTGTAAGACCCCTGATCCCCCTAAAAGACATCTATCAAGCCAAGGTTATGGTGGCGGCAACCTATGGGGCGGGAGTATGGGGCCGGGTAACAACAAATATCCTCCAAACTACTGAAAATAATTATTTCAAGTCCCTGGTAGGCCTTCCCTCCTCTTCATCAAACTGTACCTTACATCAGGAATTGGACCTCCTGTATATACAAGATGCAAACCAATTGGCCCCAATCCTTTTGTGGCACTCAATTTGGCGCAGGGAAACAGTGCCACTCACACAACTTATACTAAGGGATTGTCTGAGTATGGAAAAAAGCAGAAATTCGCAGTGGCTCGGCTATGTGGAATCAGTCTTGAAGGAGCTTGGCCTCCATGGTTTATTTAAGGAACCCTTAACGTGCAGAAGGGTCTCAAAGAAAAAGGTCTCCCGTATCTTTATTGCACAGGCGGACTATAAGAGGAAGGAACACTACAAAGGAAAAGCTGCAGTCGTCACCTACCACCTGAACCCATCATTGTCAGAGAGAGGGTTTTACTATCTAGCAGATGTCACCATTCCTCAGCACAGATTTATACTGTTGAGGTTCCGTATGAACGCGATTCCTTTAATGTTAGGACACCATGAGAAAAAGTATAACCATGCGGAGCTCAGCCTATGTCCATGTGACTCCCTCTCAAGACAAACTGAACTGCATCTGGTTTTATTATTTAGGCTCTACAAGAAAGAGAGGTATCACTTTCTTAAGCAAAAACAAGAAATCCCTCGATCGTGTGGAAATGGGCAGAAACTCTAAGGTGAAATGAAGGGAATAGGATTATGTGTTTTGTCTCTCCTAGCAGTCCCTTGATCACCCAGAAATTGGCTAACTAAATTGACACACTGCAGTCATTATATACACAAATCAGTTAAAAAAATATTTCTTTACATTTATTTGATAAACACATACAGTACATTTGATTAAAAGCCATAATTAGCCATGGTCCCTATTTTGCTCTTAATAACACATTAAATCACAATATACATTACAACGAAGAAAGCTTTAAAATGTATATCACACAATTACATAAACAAAATTTCTTACTAAAAAAAAGGGAAGGCAAACATTCAAATATATTGCATCATCCTGTTATGAACCTGCATGACAGAGAGAATACAAAGAACAATAAAAAGACACTACACTTTGTCATTCAGTACACATCCACTTTTAACTATTTCAAGGATTATACACTTGTGGGATCTGACTCTAATTGTCGCTACAAGTGAGTGCCCGGTGCTTTGGATTGTGTCAATTCCTGTGCGTCGACGCGTTTCGATGGGCTGTATTTATGCCGCTATCTTTATCAAGACCAGTGATAGATGTTTCTCTCTTAGTTCACATATGGATAGAGGTTCCAGCTATGGGAGAGAAGATGTTATGATGATAAATTAGATAATTCAAGTCTGTTTAATGTCGATTCACTTAGTTTTAAAAAAAGATATTTGTTGGGGCTATTAGGACTCCCTCCCATTTTTATCTGCTTTGCTCTGTTTGTAACTTAGTTATCATAAAGGGTAAATGGTTATCTGAACTCCACGTGTCGCTGCTCTGGGAGCCCACCCTTAGAGTAGTCAATCTTCTCTTTGTGTACCATTTTTTAAAATTAATCCGATGTTCTCACCTGAATATCTGCTTTTTGTTCTACTATATAGTAGGTTTCCACTAAAATAGACGGACAGTTCTTGTGGAAAGCACACGATAAGTTGTGGTCCTACATGGAATCTCAATGTTCTGATCTGGGAAGAGATTATTATCCAAAATTATCCATTTAGGGTGTGATTATGTGAACTACGTTTTTATTATATTATAAATGCCTCACTACCTGGGAGTAATGCAAACAATTGGTTCTCACCTTGTCATTCAAGCCGGTTGTATGTTCTATCTGCTTAATATCCTTACGGTGAAAATATAGTATGCTGTTTCTGTAGGATTGGCCCAACTGATGTTGTCCTTCGTTTGTGCCTGTAATATGTACAAATATCACTATCTAGTGTTGCCACCTCAAAGCCTGCTCTTTAACTCGAATTATGACGGCTTCGTCCGTACCTGGTTGTGGTTGCTGTCAGATATCCTGCATGTAGAATATATCTTGTGGCCTCTTGGTTCTTAAATTAGTCTCGAATTCTTAAAAAGGACCCGCAGTTGGTGGAGCGTCCTCGGGGTTTCTCAAATACCCTGTTTTGTAAAGGGACAAGGATAAAATGAATGTTCCCTCGTATCTATCAGTCCGGAATGTTCGTGTGAACATCGGTCCTCACTGCGTCCTAGTGACGCTGGACCCGGTTTACCCTACGCTATTATTTCCATTCTTACCTCACAAACTGCAGGCTTTTGCGTCCATGCAGGAAGACTTCCGTGATGCGGTTTCTGGTTACCGCTCTGTGTGTTTGACGCCTCGCATTTGTTAAGAAGAGCCACACCTTCCTATTGGTTGTCTCTGTCAGGTGGTTGTTTTACGGCCAATCAAGCCGTTTTTGCCATAACACTCACTTTCTTTTGTGATTCCACCAATCCTAGCGTAGCCCCTATCCCTTGATATGTTCTGGTCTGTCTAAAGCCCGCCTGTCATATTATTGGTCTTACGGATACATTTTGTTATATTGTGTTTATTTATTTAATTCCATTATTTTATTTACCCGTAAGTGTTTTCAACATGAATCTAATTGTTCTGAATTGCTGATGTCTTTACTCCCAGCGCCCCAAGCTGGCTGAATAATGCAAAAAATGTGTCTCGGTGTGGGAGGATATCATGTTCATGAAATAAAACTTTATTGACATTTACAATAATGACAGTGGCATTAGGATTCCACTCATTTGTTTGCTATTATCAGTTACGTTTGCTACAGGCGGCCAAAAATGGCTGGATGATGCATCAGGTGTCTAGGTGTGGAAGAATGTCCTGTTTGTAATATAAAACTTTATTGACATCTGTCCTAATATCTATGGCATTACGTCTCTCACTCTGTACTGCTCTATCTTCTAATGGTTAACGGATATGCTAGATATCACAACCATTTCAGGAATCACACGTGGATCGAGATATTATCATCTAGTGATAATATTCATCCAGTCCTCCTTTGAATTCAGACCCTTATGTACTGTATTAAGGTGACACATGAACCACTGTTCACGTTGTTTCCTTCTAGTGTCAATGTCTCCTCCTCTCCTGTTTATGGTGATTTTTTCCAGTATGAACCACTTAAGTTCATCACACTTGTGTCCAAGTTTTCCATAGTGATCCGTGAGTGGGGCATTTTCTTTCATGTTTCTGATTGCGGATTTGTGCTCTAATAAGCGGATACGGAGTTCCCTCCCTGTCTCCCCAACATAGCCCAATCCGCACGGACATATGAGGAGGTAAACCACATTTTTACTGCGGCAATTGTTCAAATTTCACTTTCTTAAGCCCCTTTTGATGCAGAAGAACATTAGGCAGTGTCGAGTTGCACTCTTCTTTTTAAAATCATTACCCGCCTTTTTAATATGTTTTTCACTAGCTTCTTTTCTTTGGGCCTGTATGAGAAAAAGGAAGAGGGGGATGGCTTGTATCTAAGGGCCAAGCAAAAGTTATCCACTACTGCATCTTTGAGAGTGGCTCACATAAGGTTGTGGTCAAACGGGTACCTATTATATATTATTATCCTCTTATTTTTTTGTTCTTATACAAGGGACAAGAAATTGTTACTTAGTATTTATTCTGTGCTTTTATGATCTTTTTAAACTGATCGAATAAAGAATGAATGAATATATAAAATGTTGTTGTGGCAAGTAAAAAATAAATCTACATCCAAACTTTAAAAAGAAATGTCTTTATCAAAGCTTTCTCAAGCATTCCTTTGGTACTATTTGGCTGACACCAGGCGGCTTGAGATGTCATCTGTTTCTGGAAGTTTAACATATAATTCAGTATTGTTTGGCATCATGAGGGCTTTATTGAGTCGAAAGGGGATAATACATTTAAAGTTGCTCCAAACATGGCCCCCAAAATATATATTGCCAAGGGGGACACCAATCCTTACAATGTCCCTGCTCTAGCAGGGTAACTAATTCTTTTTTACCCTATTATGTACCTCACATGTCCACTCTCTATGTACGTCTGTGTACTAGTGTTTTGAAGTTTGTCCAAATTGGCAAGGTGTCACAAAATAAAGCAAACCATATCAACAAAATGGTTCAAAATCGTTTCGTGGTTTTTAGTAGTCTATACTTTGCATCTCTTTATTGATGCATTTCCTCTTTTATTCTTCTTCCAAGGCATACTTGCATCGGTTTCCTATTTTTCTACAGTTTGTTTTTTCAAGCACAGCAGGTCTATGAAAACACTTAGCAACCATATTTTTCAAATCAATTTTCACACGCCTTTGCTACCTAGGAAATGCTTCATTTCCCCAGGATCAGTCACCCTGAACTTATAAACAGTTGATGTAAATATGATTAATAATTATATTACAATATGTTAACTTTCTCACCTTCTAGATAGAGAATAAAGGTACCATAATCATGCCTCTTTGCTAAAATTGTATGTGTAATCAATTAGGCAAACTCCTAAAGAACAACTCTTGAACCCAAGAATCGTGTCTCACACCTTGCGCGAGTGACCATAAATCACCAAATGTATCAAATTAAAAAATCTGCAAATTTGGATTATTGGTGGATATCTTTTGATGAAAATGCAATCCCTTTCAAATGATTATCCTTCAACTGTTATGCAGATTGCATGCCATGCTGCTTCTGAATCAAGGAAGTAGCGGTACACTCACATATCTTATTTTAAACTCACACTCCAACATCTATAATCAAATTATCTTCTATCTGTTTTTTCTAGAAAAGAAACTTGCTCAACAGGTGAATGACTTCGCTGGGTGCATATTTTCAAATTTCTAGTAGTCGCAAAGGTTTCATAGACCGCCAGTAGATTTCCAGTCATTTCTCGTGTGGCAATGACTCTGAAAAAAAGTTTGAGAACTTCTGCATAGTACTACATTTGTTGGTGTGCGCAAACTTTCTTGACGTAATTAATTTGAAATGGTAAGAAGGCACCTTAACCGCCTGTTGATATGCATAATGGACATAGCCCAATTGTTGTATCTACTTAATTTGTACAATGGGCGTAGGTGGCTGTAACCAAGTTGAATGATGCAAAATTCAATTAAGCTAAACTATATACAACTCATAAAATCATGATCGCTCTCCTGTGTACAGTTTCTAGTTCAGTCGAATGGCAAACTCAAATGTCGATTTACTGCTTTCAACTGTTTTTTTTACACTATATTTTTTCATGCCAATTAATTTTTTTGTTTGCACAGTTACTTAAAACCATTGCAATAATAACCTTGAGTACATTAGTAGTACTGTATTGCACATATATATCAGGATAAAATTGTTTATCATAAAAGGGAGCCATACGCAATGTCCATGCTAAGGGCAGTCGTGGCCGTCATGACTCGCGGGTGGGGGGTCATGCGTGGAGGGGGATTAATTTAATGTAAAACATCTTTTTAACTTACCATCTCTACCAGCCCTCTTCAGGTCGCATCTCCTCTCTCCTCTCCAAACAGAAAAGCAGGCAGCCTTCCTCCCCTCCTCTAAGCCAATCACAACTCTGCAATCGCAGCGTTGTGATTGGCTAGGTCGCCGACCCCACAGGCGTCTATTGGGAGGCAATTTTCTCTATGTAGGCTGCATGCAAACCAATCATGCAGAGTGTGCATGACTGGTTTGGTCAGCCCTGGGGCCAACCAATCAGCGCCCACAACAGTGGACTAGCCACTCCTACCATGCCTGGAGCAGGATAGCCCACCCACCCGCCCCCAACCAGGCATACCATTCTGCTTGCCAGCAGTGTGAGAAGCAGAAATAAAATGGTATTTAAAATACAATTTTAAGTTACTGCTTCTCGCACTGTGAGAAAGCAGTGGGGCAATGCTCCTCCGCCCACGTGGAGGAGCCGCCCCTGGCTAAGGGTAAAACCACAGATATCAATGTTAAAACATAATTTACACCAGCAACTAGTAGTCATCTTTTTCTTGTCGAAAGTGTCAGTGCGAGGGTTCGAGCAATTTAGAGTCAGCCCATAGGGGACTCTCACCACCTCAGTCAAGGCATAACAGCTTCCTAGGGTGCCTTCAAGAGGGCAGGGTAATTTGCAGTGTCTTAAGAAAGAAGCAGAGGATCTCCCTAGCACAAGGGAAAGTTCTTCTGGCAGACAACACTGGTTTAGAAAGATAAGCTGTGCCCCTGCTGGACCCTCCCATAATGGCTGTCATGGATGGACGTCTGCAGTGCCACACCTTTGTGCAAATCCTCTGCATATATGAACCAGCTGCTTATCAGTATGCAGCATTTTGATCTGGCGCAGTAATCTGGTTTTCAGTTAATAATGATGCATATTTATATAGTGCTCATCAAAATTGAACTGCTTCTAGATGCTTGAATATTGGGCAATTATGCCCAAGTCAGTGGTAATCATTTTAAGGAACCCGAAGTTTTTTGGATTGAAAGTGGCAATCTACAAGTGTTTGGTGGACACTTGCTGAGTGCCTGCACTGGCCATGGTTGTATTCTTTTCATTTGCCCTTTCCCCCTACAAACAGACCCATTTAAAGAAATTGACAGCAAAATCACTTGGGTATTATTTTCATGCTAATTATAACAACTAAGCTACAAAAAGAAAACAAAAACAGAGAGAAAGAACCAGGCTGTCACAGTGTAATGGGTAAACCATAATAATAAAAACAAGAACAATTATGCCAAATGAGAAAAATAGCAGATTATCTCAGTGAAATGTGCTTTTCATACAATGAGTCATTTCAAGGGACAATATTTTCCTACTTTATTGTTGTTTCTGTCTGTAATATCAGCAACATTTCCTCAAGTGCCCGAGTTCAATGATGACAACAGGGACAGCGGTGTTTTTGTGTTTGAAAACCACACTTGTGGGAAATTTCAGGATCCGGACGCTGGACGGGTTGCCATGGTGAAACTAAATTGGAATCCGCTGTGCTTGACATAACAACTCCTTTTAGGTTCCTTCTTTGTCCGTTCACCCACTTTGTCTCACACAAAGCCTCTTTTTGTTCAAAATAAAGGTAATGATGTGGTCTAAAAATCATTGCATGGACAGAAATTATATTCTGAGTTACTTTTGCTGATATGAAACTTGCATTCAAGTCAAAATCCAAATGCCCATTTCTTTTTTAATTAAGGTTTATACAAGAAGCGATCTTGCTTCAGAGCTCTCCAAGCTCATAAGATAATACAACTATGACAGTGGGACATAAAGAGACCATTGTATCAAAGCCAGGATTTAAAAACAAAATGGTGGATTCACGGTCCAGGATCTGCCAAAGGTTTGAAAGAGGCTTTAGAAGGGCAGTAGCATAACAAGTATATGACTAAAACACCCAGGGGCATATTATCAAGCCAGGCGATAAAATTATCGCCGCTTTAGCGGCAGAAAACTGCCACTAAAACGGCGCTAATGGTCTTGATAATATGCTCTATGGAATTCCAATTGAAGCCCATGTTAGATGTCCTTCACATCTAACCTGAGCTTCAATTGGAATTCCATAGAGCATATTATCAAGCCCATTATCGCAGTTTTAGCGGCAGTTTTCTGCTGCTAAAGCGGCGATAATTTTATCGCCTGGCTTGATAATATGCCCCCTAGTCTCTTAATCAATACTTGTAACATCTGGGCTCTATAGATGACCACACAACTAGCCATCATTTGAGTGGAGGCTGTGACTAGGCCATGCATGTCCCTGATATCGTTAACAGAGAACTACATTTAGGTATAAATGTATGATTTTAAAATGTTATCCCACACCACAAGCGCTCTGTTTAAAGTTCTACAGCAGTCATTGCCGGTTGAAGTTAGAGGCGTCCATCTCCAATCAAGGAATGAGGTCTTTGGAAATATATCGGAGCCACATTGCAATAGTAGATGAGCCCTACACTTCAAACTAGAGTTAGGAGAACCAACAAATTACCAGGGAGAGTCAGGCTATAGATGAGACGCGGACCTGGCTGGGCTCTACGAGCCAGTGCACTAGCCGGGGCCTAGAAATGCTTGGCAAGTAAATCATGCAACAAATATCCGATAAGAATATGATAAAGACTCTTGAAAATTAAAAAAAAGTGTATTTCTTTCACAAGCATAAGTGTTCCAACTTAGTAAATCAGATAGCACGGCATTGAGAGGCATATAAAAAGGGAGATAGTGAGAGTTTTTAAATATCAACTTAAAAATTTTCATTCCTCACCCAACCTGCCCGCCATGAAAACAATGCTAGTAGTGAATTTAGAGGCAAGATTGCCTAGGATCTCGCAAAAATACCAGGTTTGCCACTTTCACATTCGGCAGTTTGGCCACTGGATGGGTATCTCTTTCCCTCTCCTGTTTTTAAATCAAAAAGTTATTTTTTTTAAATTTAAATCTTGATGTGTTAGGTTAGAATGGAGTGGCAGGCAGAAGCCACATGAAAGGTCTGCTTGTTTTAGGATCGAGGATCCAAGAGGACTTGTCCTGAACCAGCGCCGGGCATCTGACTCGAGCCTAGCTCGAATTTTCAACAGCTCGCCCACCTCTACTTACCGCAGTAAAATAATAATACCTTCAAACTATTAAATCATTAAGAAAATACCAGAATGTGAGTACCTGGGGTGTGGAACAAAGCATACTATGAATGCTACCAGCCTATCTAGAACTGAAGCAGCAGACTCCAAGCTCCTTCCAGAGCACAGAAGGTATGCCCCAAGGAAAAAGAGGCCTGCTTTGGTTCAAAGGGATAAAATGCCCTACAAAGCCACTGACCCACTTACTAGGTGGACTTCTTTGCCTGCTTTGTACTTCGGATTACCTGCAAGCTTTATAGCAAAGTTCAAAAAGTGGGGCAAAAAAAATGTATGCAATCCTAGACTTGGTTAAATCCATTTTTTTCGGTCTGCATTTGTTTTATAATTGTTGGACTCCTTATGCTTTTTGCATTATATTCGTACAAATGGGAGACTGGCATGAGCACAAAATAGCTTGCTGGCATTGAAAAAATTGACCTATTCTGCAGATGCATGTTCTACTAGCAAAATTTACTCAGTGACTTTAGAAATGTTATGGAAATCACATTTGACCAAGTATTTTGTAAGTCTTTTGTAAGCAAAGACATTCCTTGTGTATAATTTACATGTGGATGACCACTTAAGTGTATCTCACGTAAAAAAAGTATTTTTGTAACTGTGTGTGGGGAAAAACTCGAGCAACTTCACCCACCCTATACAACAAGATAGAGAATATTATGGTTTGGGATGCTACAGAAGGTAGGGAAGGATTTTAGTCCCAAGGGGCTTTTAACAACTTTCTGGGATATCTGACAGTGCAGCTACTACCCTCGCTTCCCAATCAGAGAAGAAAAAAGGCCAGGCAGTCGGTTTTCTAAACACGTGGCTAACCATGGATATTCTCGGTGTAACTGGCATTGCTGGCTAAGTGGGACCATGGACCTCCAGGTGGCTAGGAGGGATCTGTGAATCCTCCTTGAGGATGGTTGTGTTCTTTGTTGTGCAAAATATCATAGAAGGCCTGTGGGGGATCCACCTGCGCCTTCTGTAACAGCATCCCCTATTTTGGATGCAAAAGTATTGTCTAAAAGTTAGTGGTGTTTACTGTCACAGTGCCAAAATCGGAGCACTTATGTTGTACTGTAGTCTGCGTTATTAATGGTCAGAGCCGCATTGAAATCAGAAGCACCCCATGTTAAACTGGTGTTACTTACCTGCTTGCTTGATGATGATGAGCATGCAGTTGTGTTTCTGTAGAATCAAGAAATTTTGTATCCATTTTGTGACTGACTTACAATATGGTTCTGACTATGATGTGGCACATACATCAAATGAAATACCCTACTGGGAGAATAATGAAAAATAAAACTTATACAGACAGGACAGGACACCTCTGTAATAAAAAGGTAATCTCCGAAAAGCATTTTTTCTATAAAAAATGGATCAAAATGTAGGTAAACCCCAGTTTTTAGACAGGGCCACTCTCTAGTAAGGAAGTAGTCCCGAAAAAATAGTGAGATTCTGATTTGAAGACTAATTGAATCCCCTCTTCGGCCGACTGTGATCATACTCGACAAATAAGACCTTGTCTGTATATACAAACTTATCATCGTCTTATCCACCCTCATTGAGTGAGGATAAGTCTGAGGCTCTAGACAATAAGATTCTTGCAGCGTTTACAATAAATCCATGCCATAAAGCTCAACTTCCTATCCAAATCAATCGCAATCCAGACCTCTTACAAATGTAACCAATTGCTTCAGAGAGTGAAGAAAGTGCCTTCTGCAGTAATTGTCATGCATAGTAGAGAATCTCATACTATTGAATTTTCAAATTACGAGAAAAGAATTAAAAGCCTGGATAGAAACCAACAAGCAGCAGAAGTGCCATAAAAGGACGGCAGTCCACTAAATATGCAAATTGCTATTGATTTTATAGATATTTTTTGACATTATTGAGATTTCTAAAATGGGAATAGACTAATTTCCACAAAACATTAAAGTCTGTGAAAATGCTAATATTAAGAGCTTCTAGACAGGAAATTTCTCCCAGGCCATCAAAAATATTTCATAGTTATTCTAAGTGATCATTAGTCTTGTACGTAGAGGACGGGTTAGAGGCAAATTAATTAAAATACAGTAAAATGTGGGAATATCAGGTCAGCAAATTCCTTTACTTTGCAGGGTGAGCAGCGCAGTCCATAGGGGAACAAGCACAAAATAATTGCTGTATAATTAATGATTGAGCACTTGTGTGTAGTGAACATGAGGGGGGAAGTTTTGTATATGACTTTAAGATGGAAGCTAAAGAGAGACAAGTGTGTAGGATAAAAACATGAATGGGATCACTGAATGTAAATTGATTATATTGGAGTGACAGAGGACATCTAGATGAAATAGCAGGCACCAAAATTACAACATAGAGAATACACAGCCAACGTTTAGGAAATATTGTGACAAATAAAACTAGGTTTCTGAGCATATCCTGGGCTCAGACGGAGTTGGTACCCTGAAACTTAATTTGACTTGACCTGGTTCTCATAACATCTTTTTTATAAAGAGTCACAAAGAGTCACAAAGGGTAGGAGAGGAACAGTATATAGATGTCACAATCAATACAGCCATACATTTCTACTATTGTAAAGAATCATTTAGAGGATTTAGACACATTAATAAAGCTGATAAATTTGCAGTTGGTAATGATAAGATCTGTAGCATAAAAGATGTTAAGAGCCTGGAACACATTCAATTCTAGGATGTGAAAACATAACCAACATAACCACTGATGACTCACGGCTCAATGGAGGTTCTCCTGAAGGATTATGGCCAGGGCCACTGGAATTATGTGACAAAGGAGTATGAAATTAGGGCAGAATTGTCTCAATTATGCGGGAAGAAAAGCAAATTATAAGGCGCTATGTGGCACCGTTTGTGGCAGTATCACTTTATCCTTTTGACATTTTTACACATTAGCACAATCTGCTCTAAGGTTTCATCTAGTGAGTATCAATTTAACACCTAAATACAACAATCGGCAACTGAAAGGTGACCAGTTAACTTGTACAAAGGGCCTGCTACTGTGCAGCACCATGTGTGGCAGTGTTTTAGTAATTTTTGCTCCATTTGAACTAGAAACAATGTTTTTATTAAAATCTACAAGTTAATTATGCAGCAGATGATGGATTATGTGCAAAGAGCAGCAAATTCCTAATTATGCAAAAAATGCAGCAGCCGACGTATTGCATAAATCTAGTGGCTCAGACTACAGCTTACTGCTGTAGTTCTCCCTCTCAGCACATAAATCTATTACTATCTGTTCTCTTACGGCTTCTTCTTGTCCAGAAAAAAATACAAGGCTATGAATAAAATTAAGAATAAAGCTGAATACTACCTTATAATGGTGTGATAAATTAAATATTTAGTCTATACCAATACCATTGAGACTATTCTTTGGAACATACATTTTAAACCATCAATGACTACATCATAAGTTGATAGTAAAAACTGTGCTCCACAAATGAGCAGGGAGATTGAAACCATATGAAGATAAGAAGAAACTTGTTTCTATGGACTATATACGTTTAAAGTGTTGATATGTACAGTGTGCATACAGAAGTAAAGGAGTTAAGGGATTTCCCTCTCTTCCTTGATGTGAGGATGATTGGTTCCACTTTGAAAAGGCTTCGTCTCCCACTGCAGGCCATAGTCTCCATAGTTCACTCAGAGCTTCACTCACGGGTTTTTGCTGAGGTAGTCCCTGGGGTGCATACACTACAACTCAGATTACGCCAATTTATTACTTTCAAATATTCCAAGCATTTACGTCAGCAGTTGGAGGCTACGTGAATTCCAAGGGTTACTGGGTTGCAGACTTTAGGCCCATGAAGCATTGCCATCTGAGGTGCATTGTATTGAATTGCAACATTTGAATTTCCCTTTTCTATGCTCAACAAACTCTCCAAACTACCTTCTGGAGGTAAAGTAAGTAGCTACTCAGTTTGTTGTGTGTCATCACGATGGATAATGTGTTTTATAGAGCTGTCTTTATGGGCGGTATTTTAGTGTCTTCCATGTGAAGAATGTAAGCTGTAATGGGCGAGTTGTAGAATGTATTATTTTTAGTACCTCTGGTTAATTTTAAGGCAGTTTCTGTCTTTGTACATTAGTCCTTGTTCTTCTCAGGTTTGTTTACTATCACGTGTCACTTACTCCCCTCTTCTGATTCTATCTCTTTGTATACTAGTAAAAATGATCTATTGTAAACCAACATCCAGTGACGTTATTAATACTTTTACCTATCTCACACCCAGTCAATTTTCAAACACAAGCCTCAATACCTCAGGCTGATGTATCCTACAACCAAATGAACAGTAACCATAACAAACTTTATCCCATGGCAACATTTGCACACCATGCATTTGTTATGGGTAACCCCAATCTTTGTCTAGCAGGTTTTTATTTTCTGATCAACAAAGCATGGCACACATTAAGCTAATGCTTACAAATCATATAATGTTCTTAGTCACCTAGCAAGGGGCCAAGGGCCTTAATAAAAACAAGACTCTCCTTTTTGGGCAGTTAAAGACCATCCCAATGAGGGTGAAACTACTCCACTATTGATTGCCACATCCCTGAATATCCAATTATGCAATGGCAGGTTTTAATGCCCCTCAGTAGCCATGCCAAGTGCCAGCTGGAATATATTGCCACGATGGGTGGAGACACCATACTCATATCTTGAATTCTCATGAGCTGTTCACAATTTTTACGCAGCCCGCTTTACCACATTTCATCGATTAAACCACAATGAAAGCATGCTAACATCTCTAATTGTTTTTTTTCTCAGAAAGAAAATGAAAACCATTTATATTCTTAACTGAGCTCTATAAATGAGGTTAGTGATCAATTAGCATAATTGAGTTGAGATTTCTGATGGGCAGGAGAAATTCGCTGTACTCAAGCTCTTAACACTAGCATTTTCATAGACTAATTTTTTGTGGAAATGTAACTATTTACTGGCTACCATTTTATAAATCTCAATGCCATCACAAAGTACCTATAAAATCCATAGTTATTTGCATATTAAGTACACTTCTGTCAATTCCTGGCGATCTACTTTCGCTTTTGCGACTTGTTGCTTTACGTACAGCCTTTCAATGGCATTCTGTTACATTAGTAAAACCAATATTGCACGAGTTTATTTGAATACATGGAGATGTCTCTGTATAACAGAAAGCAGTTTTTCTCCAGAATGATTGATTTTATTTGTCAGAGGTTAAAGCCTATCATAAACATGTACACAAAGAAATGTGATTGATTCCAATAGAGGCTAATGCTTACAAGATTATGTAGCCCTGCAAATGTGGTGTATCACTATTTGGCATGCCATATATCGCATGTCAATATTATTATATCCACTACATTGACCTCCGACTGCTTGTATGTTAGAATATTGAGGAGAAAAATATAGTTTTGTCAAAATATTGTTTAGATACAATATCAACTATGAAAGTTTCTTAAAGGTGAGCATAAATAGGTAAGAATAGATTTATAAATGTGTTTAACTCCAAATCTGCATATCTTGATAATATCCATATTATCAAGGTACATATATGAAGTATCAACGATAATGAAATCTTCACGTACATATGTATGCTTGCGTTCATAATAGTGTAACAGTCAATATTTTTGCCATTGTTTTTTTACACAAGACCATATTAAAAACCTTTTTTTTTAGTTCTCATATACCAGCAGATGGATCTTACATAAAGCTACCCATAAGGTGCGGACAATTACTATCTTACAGGCTTTACTGGGATAATTTGCAAGAAGTAGCTTCACAGCTGTAACCTTCCAGCCTTTTGTGGATTAATTATAGGATTAAAACAAAAGATAGAAGGCTCGTGTTCTGTTTCACCATGACAAATACGGTGACCACATTTCTTGAGTTTTTATTGTTACACTGGGACTCAACTCCAGCTTGTATATATTGTCTAATACCTTAAGCCAATCCTATGCTAGAGGAGGGGAGGTGCGTATCATGTCTTACATATCTACCTCCTAGTCACCAGGATCACTAGAAAAATAAGTTTTACCTTGGTACGAGAAAGCGATGCTTTAATTTCCAGGTCAATTACAAAGTAAATAATTAGATTAAGGCTTACCTTGATTGTCAGGCCCAAAATTTCAGATAGTTCTCCACTTACTTCCTCCCAAAATGTATCCTGCTTTGGGCAATTCAGGAACATATGAATATCATTAGCATTAATCTTATCACATCTTTTACAACTCTGAACTG
This sequence comes from Triturus cristatus, assembly GCF_964204655.1. Taxonomy (NCBI): domain Eukaryota; kingdom Metazoa; phylum Chordata; class Amphibia; order Caudata; family Salamandridae; genus Triturus; species Triturus cristatus. The sequence goes on from NC_140580.1 coordinate 357,679,466, forward strand.
AATATTTCACAAATTTGCTCATTTTCTTCAGGGTCATATAAATTCTGTGAAGTGTTAAAACATTCTTCTTCTTTAAAGTAGCGATTCTGACAGTATAAAGGATAAGGAAGATTTAAATATACTAGCCATAGATCCAGTTGTGTGGGTGTTGGCAAGTATCCCTCAAAGGATTGCGACAGGGTCTTCACATTCTTTTCATCTGCTTTATCAACTCCCAGTGCCAAATAGATACTTCTTCCCTTTGAGTTGCCGAGTCTTGTATTCGCTCCCATTCTTCACCCATTGAACCTTTGTTTTCTGAGCGCCACCGTGATGTTAACTGGAGAAACTTAAATCTAGAAATAGATCCATTTGCAACCTCAGCCAATTCCTCCCATGATTTTATTTGTAACTGATTTTGGCATTGACCCCGATAAACTAGTCCAAACTCTCTTAATGGGAGGCTCAGTTTATCTTTTAAAAATACTGATGTACAAGGGAATCCCAAATAGCTGCATATGTTGCATAATAGTCAATCCTCAAAATATACCAAAGTTCCAAAGCTGTTCGGAGAACTTTAAATCTTTCTTTTTTTAAATATCTTGAATCCCTGAACTTGTGCAGTGAACAGTGTGAATCTAAAGTATTCAAGAATGCTCTGTCTATATAGCAACATTTTGCAACTTTTAAATTAGAATGCAAAATGGTACATCCACAAATCAGGGAGGGCCAAACCCCCTTTTTCAATCTTTCTTCTGAGTTTCTGCCAACTAAGCCTGTTACCCTTATTTGCCCATACAAAACTGCCCAATATGCTCTGTATCTTTGTAATGATGGCTTTCGAAAACAAAACATGAGCATGTTATCAAACACATAATTAGAGCTCCCGGTTTTATGGTATTTATTTTTTTAACGTTTCCGTCTGTATTTATCTATATTTATTTTTTGGCCCTTTTATCTGTATTTATCCACATTTATTTTGTGTTTTGCACATAAATGAAGCTGTCAAACTGTACATTTCCATATTTAACAGATAGACACACACTCTTGCTTTGATATCTGTCGTGTTTTAGCTAATTAGGCTTTCAAATATTACATAACACATCCACTGGTAAATACTAGCATTATAACATAAATGTATGTTGACATATGCCATTATTTAGAGAAACTTCATCCTGTTTTTTAATTTCCCATGTTGTCCATCTGCTCAGCTGCTGGCCTATAAGTCATGAAAGGCAGCAGGGAGAGTCACTTAAAAGTAGCACAATTTTCTGTATTTATCCACTTAAATGCAGACAGAAAAAAATTGTTTTCTGCCTGTATTTATCTGTAAAAATCCGTAAAAACGGAAAACAGGGAGCCTTACACATAATCAACTTTGGTAAAATCATCATCGTAACCAAATTGGTGGGCCAGTATATTGCAATGGAAGGTGCATCCATCTACTAAACAGATCCTTTATTTCTGCGATCACTCTTTAAAGATTAACATCTGGAAGATCCTCAAGTTTATTTGTGACTGTGATGTCCAGATATCTAATTGTGGATTGGTTTTTGCCCCTGTAATTCGGCAAATTTCAACTCATTACCTCAGTTTTCCCCTTATTTATAACTAGGGCTCCCGGTTTTATGGTATTTATATTTTTGTCATTTCCATATGTATTTATTCATATTTATTTTTTGCTAATATTACCTCTATAGAGCCATATTAATTTCAGGTTTTGTGAAAAAATGAAGCTGGAATGTGTATATTTCTGAATTTATTTAACCAGTTAATATACACTCGTGGCTGAACGCCTGACAGGTTTCAATGATATATACGCACTCAGGTGATAAACCACGCACTTATAAGAAAACTTGCACATTTTAGTAACAAGGTTGTGCAAATCTACTGTTGGATAAGGCTCTTTACTAAAGTTCCTTTATTTGTTTAATCCCTTGCCTGTCAATCCGCACAGCTTTTGGCCTGGCAGTCATGATGACAGCATTCAGAATCATTAAAAAACAACCCAATTTTCGTTTTTATCCACATTTAACAGGAATATAAAAGGTTTTCTGTCTGTATTTATCCGTAAAAATCTGTAAAAACGGAAACCATGGAGCCTTATTTATAACATACCTTGAAAAGGTGGCAACTTCTTCTGTGATCTCCTCCATCTGACCCCTGAACCCCAGGGTCCCTAGTATATAACATCATCATTTCTTCATAGAAAACCTTTTTAAAAGTTTTTGGGCTGAAATTGCATTATCACTTTATCCTTCCTGAAGGCTTGTGTCAGTAGTTCAAAATATAAACCAAAAAGAATCAATGAAGTGGACACCCCTGTTGTGTCCCTCTAAAGATATTCAATTTGCTAGTTATATCCCCATTAACCAGAATTCTTACTGATGGTGCCCTATACTGCCTTTTTATCCCCTCTACAAAGGGTAGGGGTAGCTCAACTTACTCCAGAACCTCCCACTAATAGACCCAACATACCCTGTCAAAGTCTTTTGCTGCGTCAATTGTAACTATTGCTAAGGGGTCCCCTTTTTGTTACCGCTTTATCAATTGTAGATATCAACAAGTGTTTACAGTCATGTATTTGCCTACATGGGAGAAAGCCTTTCTGGTCTAGATGAATCACTGTCCCTACCACCTTTGCTAGTCTTCTAGTGATTATCCCAGAATAGATTTTATAATCATAGTTGAGCTATGAAATTGGATAATAAGATTCTTCAATTTTTGGGCCCTTGTTGGATTTTTGAATCAAGGGTCGTGTCTCGTCATTCCAACTAGGGGGTATTTCTGCTTCATTCTTATGAATAAAACTGAACAATTCTACCCATACTGAGATTTTTCACTTCTTCCAAAGATTTATAAAATTCTACTGGCAGAGCTGGCAGCTTTCCGATTTCTTTATTTAGTAAGTGGCTCAAACACTTCTCCTGCAGTTATTTCCCCCATTAGGCCCTCTCTAGCTTCCTCTTCTAAGACTGGAAGACATTGACCATAACCATTCCCTCAAGGTGGGCAGATCTGGCTAAGTTTCCTCTGTGTATAACAGATTAAATACTTTCAAAATGCTTGCCTTCATTTCTGCTGGATCTGCCCAAGTATTACCCGCTTCATCGATTATTAGCTTGCCCATGTGGCTCTTCGCCCTGTCAGCTCTTGCTTTCCATGCTAACAAACGACCACTCTTTTCTCTCTACTCATAACCTGTTAATTGGGATACTTTCCACCTTGCCCTTGCCATTGTCTTGCCCTCCATTAACTCCTTAAAAGTCTCTTGTTTCCCATTTAGTTTACTTCACTTACTCTGCTCTTTCTTCCAGGGAGTTGCTCTCTTGTATCACCTTCCCTAATTCAGCAATATCCCTGTAATTTTCTCTATCTTTCTCCCAAATCTCCCTGGCTTTGATGGAGCTAATTTTACGGAGGTTCTCAGCCATCTGCGCCTTAAAGGTCTCCCACACCACCACTTGGGAAGCGTTCCCGACATTGATCTCAAAATACTTCCTACTCTCTTCTCTAAGTTTTTGTAATACTGCAGGGTCAGTAAAAAGTGCCCTGTCCACTGTCTACCTCCTCTCTGTTAACTCTTCTGAAAGTTGCAATGTTAATGAAATGGCGGAATGGTCAGAACAATGAGCGGGGATATGAGTCACCTCTTTTGCTTTATTTTTCAAGATGTTTTCAACAAGAAACAAATCTGTTCTAGAATAACTCTGCTACCCTTTACTATAGAAGGTGTAAGTCATACTTAATTCTGCTGTTGTTTGCCATGCGTCAAACAAACCATAATCCTGCATTAAGTGTGTTAATGCTTTGGTGATCTTGACAAAACTCATTCTTCTCTTTGTAGAAGAACTATCTAAACTTCTGTCTAAGAGGGCATTGATATCAACACCTTTATAACTACTGGGGCAGGGATTTCTGACCGGTTCAAACGAAGGGTGTTGAGATGTTCTGCATCTTCACAATTTGGGCCATAAAATCCAGCACATGTGAATATGGTCCTACCTCATTCAAGCTTCCCAATCACTCACCTGCCTGCCGGCTTTGCCTTATTTTCCAAAAGATCTAACCCAGAATTCTTTTACTAAGAGCGCCACACCTCTAGAGCTGTTCAATTGAGCCTTGCATGCCATATGCTGGACCCAGCTCTGTTTACTAAACAGACTCTTACTTTCTGTTAAAGTCAAATATGTCTCTTGAATTATCACTACCTGTGCTGCATTATCCTGAAGGTATTCACATTTTAACCCGTGTTTATATTTACTATGCAGTCCATTAACATTCCAGATTAATATCCTAACCTGTTAATCTTACTTTAACCTAAAAGCAGCATGTGTTAAGGAAAGAGGTGTGTTCTAAGTGTATAATAATGGATATTACCTAAGACTGTAAACTGCCTACCTATTGTTGTCGTGCAAGTAGCGAGGGTATTTTTATTTTATTTTGCCCTCTTTAGCTCCCCTCCCGCTATTTGCAGTGCACCTCCCAAGGGAATCCACATTAGACCAGATTGCATATGTCTTTTATGCCAGTTCTGATCTCTGCGTACCGGAGGACTAGGTCAAAATGAAACCCTGAGAGGGCGACTAACAACACATTCAATCATCTTGCTGTCCTGAGGAGCTTGTACCCTTAATGAACTCATCAGCCTGTTCCAATCTCCTCATGTTGAACATTTCATTTCTTAACCTTATCTTCAACATGGCCAGGAACCTTAACTGGTCTTGGGCTCCCAATTCTGCGTCTCATTCATTCTCTGACCCAATTCCCGTTGATGCTGTTCTGTTAGCATAGCTTATATCTGATCTTATGCTGTATGTATAGCCCCTTTGCTGCTAATGACCTTTCCCTAGTATCTGCTCAGTAACGGTGTAAGACAGAAAGTCAACAGGATTTTCCTAGGTTTTTTCTGTGTTTCCTTCAACCTAAAGAGGTCTCTGTGGACCCTCTGGACCTCTTTCCCCAAGTCTACCTGTGGTTTACTTCTCAGACCCCCTCTCTAAAGAGCTTCATAGCGAAGCCTTTTAAGAGTGCCGATCCTTCCAGCACACTCAAAATTCTTAACTTGTTCCTGCATGAGTTATTTTCCAGCCTTTCTGTGTTTCCTTCAACCTAAAGAGGTCTCTGTGGACCCTCTGGACCTCTTTCCCCAAGTCTACCTGTGGTTTACTGCTCAGACCCCCTCTCTAAAGAGCTTCATAGCGAAGCCTTTTAAGAGTGCCGATCCTTCCAGCACACTCAAAATTCTTAACTTGTTCCTGCATGAGTTATTTTCCAGCCTTTCAAGGTCATCTTGAAGATTTTGATTTTAAGGCTTCAATTTTAGTATCTCAGACTAATTTGCATGGTACAGTGGCCAGTGATAGTTAGGGTTGTCTGGTTAGGAAGCTGAAAAGTATGAAACTCAGTCTGCTACTTATATATTTGAAGTTGGCGGATAAGTTGTAAATTAAAGTTATAACTATAACTTTATAATGTTTAAAGTGTTTGTAGTTTAATCTTGATTTGCATACGGGAAATAGGTTTACCTATCTATAACTCAGCTTTAACATTTGCTATTTTTCATTTAAATCACTAAAACACAAAAGATTGGAGGTGTGATCTGCACCAGAGAACTGCATCTATTTTATTAGACTTTGGGCCTTATTATGAATACGGTGGTACATAAGACCGCTGTACTTGCGGTGGCAGTCAGACCACCACCACCACTGCGGCCCTGCCTGCAGTATTCTGAGTGTGGCGGACAGACAACCACAGGACCACTGCCTCCGCAGTGGCGCAGTGATCAGGAGCAGTAATATGCTGGCAGTGCCACTGCGGCACCGCCGCGCATATTATGAGTTGCCTGTCCACTGCCCATTTCATGGTGGTGAGACCACCATGAAAAGGGTGGTGGGACCACTATTAAAAGGGTGGTGGAAAGCCAGCTCCATGACCTGGGGGTGCATGCAGGGGGGCATATTTTGTTCCCAGGAATTGCGCCCCTGTTCCTGCACGTGTGGCATGCACAACATGATGCAGTCGGCACTATCACAAAGGCGTGAGACCGCCGCAGCACTGCCCATCATGGATTATACCTGCAATCTGGTGGGCAGATGCACTTCAGGCTTGGCGGTCCTCATGTCGACACGGCAGTTACAGGCCAACAGGAGGACCACCAAACACGTAATGAGGCACTTAGTATTTAATAAGAGTGGGCGGAATTCCATAATTTTTTCTGAATTAATGTCAAATATCAGTAAAATAATATGTAAAATGCACTTTTGAGGTATCTCAAGTAAAAACTGAACACGAGGGCACACCTCATGGTAAAAGTCACTCATGATTCTGTCACGGAGATTGGTTTGCAGAGAAAATGTGAGACAATTTCTGTCCTCTGCTACAAATATTGTGCTACATGTTTGCTGGGATCATTTTGTATATTTTGCACAACATGAAGCAATGCAAATTATGCAAACATAACAGAACATTTCTCACCGGCCTTGGTCTAAATATAGCATCTGGAAATTGACAAAAGCAACCTAATCAGGATTGGAAAACGGATAAAAAGAACAATTAACAAATTCCAATTTTTCCATAAAATGTTGCATCATACTACCGACATATTTCGAACCTCTGACTCTCTGTTTTGGCCTGTGCCCTTTCCAATAGTAGATCGCTACCAAACAGAACGATCTGACAACTCATTTCCACCCTAGAAAAAGAGATTTACTCCTAGCCAGGGAAGGAGTAAATCAATCACGGGCCCTAAATGCCGTTAAGCAGGTGGCACATTAGTTCAATCAAACCAAATCAGTCTTTGTTTCTAGCATTGTTTCTCTGCAATAATGCAAAGAAAATGCCTAGTGGCACGCGAGGCATCCATTATTAGATAATGGCCATAAAAATAAAAACATAAAAATATAAGGCAACAGCAGCTTCACCAATGCAGTACATTAAAGATCTGAAGAATGCATTTTTATATTCGGTGACAAGCAAGATGGCGGTAAAGTGTGCGTGAAACTCTTATGTGCTTTCACCTGATTCATAATTTGCATATATCTAGCTCTGTGACGTCAGCTTTTTTGCAATAAAAGTATAATTTTTCTTGCTGCCGGATAACTTTCTCTTGCTAATGCGTTTACCTAAATCCTGCCCATATGTCCGCATTTTTTTCCATTTAGGTATAGTTTTGCAGTTGATTTCAATCAGTTGCTCCCTGTGCATCCTGACATACGGCAAAGGATTATGGGTAAAAGGATGCTGACGGTTTTTAACTCCGTGAGACTTCGAAGTAGGTCAGACGGCTCTAACCTGCAGTAATTCCTTAAGCCTTGATAAAGTGACCAGGGAATGGATGGCTCGATATTTTGGGAGAGCTCTGGAAATCCTTTCATCTATAGGTCATCTGTAGGTGACATCTGTCGATATGAGCAGCTGCTGCGATAATGCCGGGAAAAAAAGAATTTTTCAGTGCGGAAAAAATGCTGGAAGTTTCATTGTATTTCTTAGATTTAAAAAAAATTCAATTAAAAATTGCAAATAAGTTCCTCTGCAAAACACCTTATACAATGAATGTGAATAGATTAGGCAAAAAGAGAATATTTGCAATAAAGCTAATCAGTGGCATCTGACATTATGGATCAACTTCCGATCATTAAATATTGAGAGGTTTATATGATAAGGGTAAATCTCGAAGCCCTTTCAACAACCTCCATTAATCCAGAGCAAATGATAAAAGCAATGGGAAAGAAATGTAAAAAAATGTATTTGACATTTTTTATGATATGGTCCTCTACCAAAACATAGAGTTTTAATATCGACATGCTCTTACATCTTACAAAATGGACTACCAACATATTGTGAAGATAAACAAATGTGCAGTTAAGAATAGGAAATCTATACTTGCTGTAAATGCTTACCTTAACAAAATGTTGGAGGCTGATGTATATACAGTTTGATGTTACTGTCCTTGGTATGTTGACATACAACCCATGTACCATACCTCAATTTACAGTCATGCACGCACCTCTGCAGACTGCATCAAAATGAACAAATGTACTACTTCTAAAAAATTTCTTTTTTACTAAAGCAGTATTCAGGTAAGGTGGCTGGTTAATGACCAGTTGAATGGGACTTAATTCATGCACCACATTCATTTAACTTGAAGAAGGAAAAAGCTAACATCATGTAAAGCAGGAGTTGTTGTGAAGGTGTTCCCTCCCTTCCCCTCCGGGGAATGCAATTTATGACACAACATTTTAATTTTTCATTAAAAAAAAAAAAGGAGTTTTGCGTTTAAAGAATATGGGGGCATATCAGCAAGGGCCGGCGATAATTATCGCTAAGCGCACTTAGCGCTAGGATAATTATCGCCGGCTATCGCTGCTTTCTATCGCGGAGATAGCATGCTATCAGCAATGCTTATCTCCAAAGCGATAGAAATGCAAGCGTTAGCTGGAAAACAGTGTGATTATCGCTGGAAATCCAGCGATAATCGCACTGTGACCGGCGATACCTTACTGATAGGGCAGGGTGATCTTAGCCATGTAATCCACCTCCTATTGGATTACATGGCTAAATCAGAACTAAAGCAGGCGTAAGGAAAGTAGCAATAACCATGGTTAGCGCTACTTTTCTTATCGCTATGCTTGTTAGCGATTCCCTTGATAATTGGAGAAATGTCGGTTAGCGACATTTCTCCAGTTATCAAGGGAAGGAACGCCCACTATGCATCTCATTAGAGATGCAAAGCTGGGCGTTCAGTAAACAGGCGCTAAGGCAAGGATTCACGCGATAGCGTGACCTTGCTGATATAGCGATAAAATTATCGCCGCTATTCGTCCGAAAACGGCCGCAAAAGCGGCGATAATTTTTTAGCGCCGCCTTGTAGATATGCCCCATGCATGGTTATGGAACACACGCTATGCAGACAGGGATGCCAGCCAGAGGGCATTTGTTCCCAGGACCGGGTATTGCAGGCAGGACAAAACTTTACATTTTACAAGCTACTTTCTCAAGAAAAGAGAAATAAAACTGGTCACTCAGGAGATGCGTTCACAGAGGCCTAGCAGCATAATCTTAGAGAGCCAAACTTAAAATGAATAGTAATATATCAAATCAAATTTATTATTCAGAAGCTGGATTCCTTGAGGGCTGCATACCATATAGAGAATCATGAGGTTTAATAAAAACATAAAAATACAAATCCAATTTATATTTATGTGGGGAAATATATACATCTGCTGTACACATGATGAGACCGGTGCAATGCAATCTCTAACAGGATCAACTGCAAAGCATACGCTTGTTAGCTATTTGCAGATACTTCTAAGTAGCAGTTCAGATTTATTGATCTTTCATTAATAAAGAAGCATTATCTCTGATACTTTTGGTTATAGATTAATGAATAGACAATGATCATGTTCGCTACATTCGTTTGTAGTGATTTGTTCTTTTAGTAGTTCCTAACATTCTGTTTCTTCTTCACTAAAACTATATTCCCAGAGCATATTCCTCTGCATATTCAATATCTCCCCCTCAGTCAGGAGCCCTGTGGTTGTACTATGTTGTCTTGTGACTTAGCTCTTATGATGGGAATATATCTGCCCCAACAGCGTCCGGAAGGTTTATGAATTGTATTCCTTTGAGCTCAGTGTTATCTCCGAAACAAGCAGTCTCTCCTTATGTAATTACTTTGTTTAGGTCTTCAATGTCAAGCAAAGCGTTGGCAGCAATTAAGAATTATATGAAATATATTTGTGTTAGAAATGGGATTCCTGGTTGGCTTAGGTATGCATTCAGGCCAGGCAGGAACCAGCACTCTAGTCAGGAAAGCTAAGTACAAACAAAAAGATAACCGTTGCTCGCCCTCTGGTAGCTTGGCATAGAGCAGTCAGGCTTACCTAAAGATGCAATGTATAAAGTATTTGTGCAACACACACACAGTAACACAATGAATACAGCACAAAAGGACTCCACACAGGTTTATAAACTATATTATTATATTATAAACAAAACAAGACCAAAATGAGAAAAAGTCCAATGTATAGAAGCGGAAATATTGAATTTTAAAAGAATAAATGCAGTAAAGCTCTTGGAAGCAAGTAGCTCTAAAAAGGTTATGTTAAGTCGTGCTGGACCAGGACAAAGTCAAAGTTCGGGCCGACCTCTGGAAAGCACAGGCTGGTTACAGGACTCATACAGGACCCTGTGAACAAAGTACCTTTCCTGGTTGCAAGCAATGAGACGCATCGATCTTCTAAATGCAGTGAAGGCGATGAGTTCTGAAGATAGGTGCCGGGGTCGAGAGGCGACGAGAGAGGTCGGTTCCAATTCATGCAGTCGAAGCTGTGCGTCTAAGTCGAGCCTCATAGTCGGGATCTCAGGTCGGCGCTGTGTCATCATCAAACCCCACAGTCAGGTCTAAGGTCGTCGCAGAGTGGCGCAGGGATGTCTCCGGATTGGATTGCCATTGGAAGGCACTGCGTGTGTTCAGATAAGTGCAGTGGTGACGGTGCGCCGACTTTGTAGCAAAACAGCTGCATAATCCACTTCTGAGGCCCAGAACTGGAGAGGGCACCTTAGGCAAGGATAGGACTCACATATGGCAAAGTCCAGCAGCACCAGCAGAATTGCAAAAAGTCTTATGTGTTCCTGAGACTTCAGAAAACAGGAGGCAAGCCAGCAAGCCCTTGGAGATCACTTTGACGGAAAGCAGAGTCCAGCTCTGCATAAGCGGAGTCGAGGGACAGCCGTCAGCAGGGCAACACAAGAGAAAAAAAAGTCTCCAATCTGCAGATTGAGTCCTTTAAGCAGCACAACAGTCCTCCTGATAGAGGGTCAGTTCAAGATCCAGAAGTGTCTGATTTTATGGACTCAGAGACCCATACGTATACCCAAAAGTGCCTTTGATGTTGGGGTGACTTCAGAGCATCTCTCTGAAGTGCACAAGGATCCCTTTCAACCCAGTTCTTTCTGCCAGGCTATCTGTGGAGGGCAATCAGTCCTTTGTGTGGGGACAGGACACAGTCTATTCAAGTGAAGTGTTAGCCCCTCCCTGTCATCCTGCTCTGGCAAGGCCATCAGAATGCAGATGTATGCAGATGGGTACTCAAACACACCTATCATTCCTCTGTTGTGGTGGTCTAGAGGGAATCCACAAAGAGTAGCTCCCACCCACCCCAGACGTGTATTGGAGACACTGTCAGGCAACCAGAGTATTAAGTGTAGAGAAATATCAACTTTCTAAAAGTGACATTTCTAAAACAGTAATGTTAAATCCAACTTCACCAGTAAGGAAGATTTATCATTCCCATTCCAAACATATGATACATGAAAAAGCTACTCCTTTCTGATAAGGAATTACAGCTTAAAAGTGTATTAGGGAATTCCCAATGCTAGCCTATGAGAGAAGTAGGCCTCACAGTAGTGAAAAACAAAATAGGATGTTTGTCACTACCAGGACATGTAAAAAATAAAAGTGCATGTCCTACCTTTTACTTACATAGCACCCTGCCCTTACGGTTACTTAGGGCCTACCTTAGGGATGACTTAGATGTAATAAGAGGGGAGTTTGAGGCTTGCAAGTAGGTGTAAATGCCATGTCGAAGTTCCAATGAATTACACACAGAGACACTGCAGTGGCAGGCCTGAGACAGGTTTGAAAGGCTACTTATGTGGGTGGCACAATGAGTTCTGCAGGTCCACTAGTAGCATTTGAAGTACAGGCTCTGGGTATATGTTATATACCAATTGACAGGGGACTTAACAGTACATCAAATAGTCCAATCAGGTATACACCAATGTCATCATGTTTAGAGGAGAAGCACACAACTTCTTTTGGGTGTCGTAATTTGTTTTGCATTTAACGCGAGTACTGGCTTCTTATCAAAGAATGCCTCTGAAAAGGGCGTAAGGTCTGAATTGATTTTGTGTTCATTTTTGTTGAATCCATAGACCACAATGGCCAAAGCGATAGACACAAATTTCAAAATGCGCTCTAAGTTTAATTGTGGGTAAAAATGTAAACAGAACTGGCAAGAGGGAGAGGAAAAAAATGCAGGCATTATTCCTTCAAATGTGTTCAGAAGGTGGTCAGAGTGGAGGCTTCATAAGCTGTGAGCAGGGTGGTGTTCCGTGGCTTTGGATAATGAGAGGCGTGGAAATGAAATTAAGCACGAGGAGACCAACAAGATTAGGTAAACAAATTCAGTCTACAAGAAGGGATATACAGATTAATGTAGGACGTAAGGAGTTAAACCATCTGTAGACAATGGACAGATATCAAAAGTGGAGTTGAGCGAGGCTATGCAGTCTATGGCAAAGTTGTCAGCAGTGGAAGCAGGAGACCTTATAATAATAATAATAATTTGTATTTGTAAAGCGCAAACATTTCACCCATCAAGGGTTTCAAGGTGCTGGGGGCGGTCGGGGATATTAAGTGAGCTATTACCCAGAGTCACATGATGCTGAGCTGCTGCCGGCGATCGAACCTCGACCCTGCACTTTAGAGTCAGCCGCTCTGGCCACTGCACCACACCTCTCACTCAAATTACTAGTTATTTAGGCTTCACCAAGATTGTGCTTTCTTGGTGAAGCAATTTTCCTGTCTTTTCCTTGGCTCCTTTATCTGTCAAACGATATCTAGGATCAAAGGGTTAGAAGTAGAAATCAAAGAGATTGGAGTACTGGTTTCTACACATAGGAACATAAACCAATCTTGTTTACTGTGTTTATGTATAGAAACAGAAGAATGCGATAATTACTGTCAGGCATTGCAATAACTGTGAACATTGATAGCATATAGATTTTAAAAAAGGATGACCTTTCCTAGTGAAGCCTAAACAGCTTCACATGAACACGAGGTTGTACTAGAAAACAGCAATTCTAAATAGTCAATTGTACTGTTTAAAAGCAGAAGGCGACTTGACACACTAAAATCCCACAGACATCAAAGTGTGAGTGCACACTAATCATCTAAGTATACCTGGAAACATAGTATGTGCTCGGATCTTGGAATTTTCACCTGCATAAATAAACATGGTTGAATGCTAACGAGATGAAGCAAAATGAATATGGAAAAATACAGTGGTAAATTAAAAAAAAAAAAACTACCACATAACTTTGAGTCGTAGTTATAAACCCGTACTAAGCATTATGTGAAAAACTGGACGAGGCAACACGGTGGTGCAGCGCGCCTGCTCATACCGTACATTGCTGTCTGTCTGAGTATCTGCTGCTGGAAAGTATGTCTTACATAATATAGTCCAGCTCTCACAGTACCTATTAATTTACAGCATGTGTTTCTCCCCAGGCTTCCCTTTTCATTGTTTTCTCAGCTCTAACATCTTTTATTTCTCAAGGGGTATGGCATTATGAGATGCTCTTTCATTGTAATGATTTTTTTTTTTTTTGCTTCTGTGTCCAGAGAGAGTGCACACGCCAGTAATCATTCCTGGAAAACCTTATTTCTTTTCTCGCACAGCATGGCTAAAAGGTGCTGCTGAAACTAAGCCACCCGATTTCCATATTCATGCTGTGGCTAGGACTACTGAGCTGCGTCTTCGGCCTCTCCTGTGACCTCCACGGTCTTTGTGATGTGTCAAAATGTCGTGATTACAGCTGATTATGTGTGTTTCAGCGTAGTGTAGGCATCTCTTCTTGAAAACAACTTTGCCAGGGACGGACTGGCCGTAACGGGCATCGGGCGTTTTCCCGGGAGGGTGGAAGGGAGGGGCGGGCACTTTTGGGGCAGTGGGGCCGGTTTTGTTACTGGGGTCAGGTTTGCAGGAATGCTGCATTACCGGCTCCCAGTAACAAAAGCAGCAGTGCTGGGGCCCGGTTTTGTTAAGCTTGACCCCCCACCCCCCGCCTCTCCCTGGTGTGGGGGCTGGCCCAAGAACATTGCCAGTGCCTCTTTGGGACTTTGCCAGTGGTGGTCCTGGAGTAAGTTATTAAACTGGATTCTCAATATGCAAGTGCAATTTTGATGTTACACTGTAGACTCCTGCATAATCGCGGAGTTCATGTTACTCAAATTGTATAGAGTTCCCACCATACCTCATAAAGTAAAATTGTGTGTGGTTTGGACCCTTGAGAGACTATTTCAAGTGAAAAGTATTTCTCCAGAAGACCTTTTCTCCTCAAACTAGTCTCTGTCAGTGTATAACATGACTTTTCTATGCAAGGGGTATCCTTGCGAGAAAAGTTGAGCAATGCACTAACTAAATGTATTTGGTATGATACAAATACTTTGGCAAAAACTGTGCCTATTTCACAATACGAATTGTACACTCCCATATCATGTCTGGCTAGCCCTATTACACCTTTCTTTGGTCTCCCAAACACTAAAAGTATTTATTTACTCATTATGTGTTATTGTGTGGAGCATAGAAAACTGACTGACATTGAAAGACAAAACAAATATGTACACTGTGCTTAGAAACTCTTCTTTAACCCCTCCCCTGCTCATGACGGAGCCATTCCGTCATGAGCCACAGTTGCCGTGTGCTCATGACGGAGTGGTTCCGTCATGCCGCGGCCGTTGGCGGCCGCTCCGCCCACGCGGCGCTAATTCCCCGCCTGTGCGGGCGATTAGCGCCGTGGGCGGAGTCATGACGGAACCACTCCGTCATGAGCACAGCTCAACCGTGGCTCATGACGGAGTGGCTCCGTCATGAGCACAGCGCCACCGCGCTGCCCCCCCACCCCCCCCAGCGCTGCGGCGGAATTCCCGCTGCAGCGAAGGGGTTAAGATATTAACCTCTTGTTTGTTTATCGAAAAAATATATAAATATATATATTACCTACTGGCGATTGCCAGTAGGTAGTTTTAGTGACCTATTTTCCATAGGAAGAGCCTTTTTTGTTCTCCTAATAACTTTGGCGCCGTTTGAAGAATCTTCACGAAACGTTAAAAACTAGTTTGATAGTCACTTCACCTACTGTCTGGAATAATTCATGGTCAGCCGTCAAGCGGGGGCCGAGAAAAAGGGAGGTCCCAAAATTGCATGAGGTTTTCCTCATGCAATTTCAAACAGGGATTTTAGACACAACTACAGCTAGAATCGTTGAACGGAAATACACCAAATTTGGCAGAAAGTTGATCTTGGTCCAGAAAGAGTGCTTTTTGTAATTTGGTGTAAATCTGTTTTGGAGTTATTACAATATAAACATATTTGCATACCTAAAGACATAGATCCACCGTGGCTCCATTGCAGATCCACCGTGGTGGAGCCGCAAGCCAACAGCAATGCTATGATTTACTGACTGCAACCTGAGCGGAAAGTTGCGGCTGACATTTTCTGCATTGGTACTCGGTTTCCAGGGGGAGGAATACAATTATTAAAGTGATAGAAAGGTTACAACAGTATGGTAGAGGTGCCCTCACCCCATGGGATTGATGGAGAGGTCTGTGAGGGACCCCTCATGGACAAGAAATTGTTCAAAACTGCATTTGTCCGGAGTGTGCTAGGATCTGCGGATCTACCGCAGCGCTCAACGCAACCACTGTGTGCACTGAGGCAGATCTGTGGATCCAGACCCTAATTAAAAAACACATACACCCACTCACACACCCACACACCTGTTCACACACTCACACACCCACGTACACACCCCTACAACCACTCACACCTATACACCACTAAAACACCCACTCACAGACCCACAAAACCTTCACACACCCAATCACAGACCCACACACCGACTAACATAACCACTCACACACTCATTCAGCCACTCACACACCCACTCACAGATCTATAAAACCACTCACACACCCACTCACAGACCCACACATCCACTTACTCACTCACACAACCGCTTACACACCTACTCACAACTCTTAAAGCCACTCACATCCACTCACAGACCCACAAAATCACTCGCAGACCCATGCAACCACTCACACATGCACACATAATCATAGACCTACAAAACCACTCACACACCCACTCAGACCCACAAAACCACTCACACACCCACACAGCCACTCATGCACTCATACACCCACATAGCCACTCACACACCTACTCGCACATGCATGCATCCACTAACAGCCACATACAGCCTTACAAAACCACTCACACACTCACACACCCACACAACCACTCACACACCTACTCACACATGTATGCAGCCACTAACAGCCACTTACAGACCCACAAAAACACTCACAGACCCACCCAGCCACTCACACACCTACTTACACAACCACTCACACACCCATACAGCCACTAGCACACCCACTCACACACCCATACACACACACACAACTCACACCCATACATCCACTCACACCCCCACTCACAGACCCACAAAACAAGTCACAGACCCTCACACCCACTCACACACCCACTTACATACTCACACATCCACTTACACACCCACACAACCACTCACACACCCACTCATACACCCATACAGCCACTCACAGACGTGTAAAACTACTCACACACACTCACAGACCCACATACCCCCTCCCATTCCCACACACCCACTCACACACCAATACAGGCACTCAGACACCCATACATCCACTCACACACCCATTCACAGACCCACACAACCACTCACACACCCATTCACAGAACCACACAGCCACTAACAAATGCAGTTACACACCAATCCAGCCACTCACATACCCACTCACCAACCTACAAAACCACCCACACAACCACCCACACACACCCACTCATAGTTCTACAAAACCACTCACGCACACACTCAGACCCACAAAACCACTCACACATGCATTCATACAACCACTCACCCACCCATGCAACAGTACAACCACTCACACACCCATATAACCACTCACACCCCCATTCTCAGACCAACAAAACTAGTCACAGAGCCACACAGCCATACCCACTCATACACCTACTTGCGCACCCACTTACACACTCACATACTCACTTACACACCCATACAGCCACTCACACACCCATTCATAAACCCATACAGCCACTCACATACCCACTCACACACCCATATAGCCACTCACACAGTCACTCGCAAGCCCACATAGTCACTCACACAGCCACACAGGCAGTGCTACATTTGTAGAAATTGCAGTAGCAGATGTTTATATTAAATGTGATGTTCTTGTCTATGGGTTGGAGGGCACACTGATACATACATTATGGTGCTGCCCCAGACTATGCTCCTTCTGGGAAGTGACCAGAGGATCACTGGAGGAGGCCACGTTGGTCCCCCTGGAACTGCAACCTAGACTGTCGCTGCTAGGTATATGGGGCCCTTGGGATCTGACACGATATCAGAAGATTCTGGTGAATTTCGGAATTATAGTGTCCAAGCAAGATATAGCCTAAAAGTGGAAAATCTGGACTCCCTGGGGGCCCTTTATATCGGGATTGGGAGACAGGCATGAAGCACTGTAAACAGATCGAAAGGGAGGTTTACAAGAAAATCTGGGAAGATGGGCTGGGACCCAATAAGCCTGTAGCATACCTGATGGTGGTGGAGTAAAGGAAGGCCCTCATAGAGAGGGTAGGGAATGCAGGTGTGTCTAGACTTGTCTATGTTGAGGAACACTAGCTGCAATGCCACAATGGGTGGCAGTAGGTACACTTGGCTCCTGGAAGACACCATATGGATATCTAGATGGATTTAATTTCCTATGCCAGGTGGTGAGGAGGGTGCTCAGAATTGTGTGTTGCATTAATGTATTTTTGTTTGTCTGTTCACTATATAATAATAAGCAGATTTGTTTTTTAAAAATTTGATGGTTTTTTAATTGAATGTGTGCAGTAAAACTGTCAGACCCCTTATTTGTCCAGGGATTCACAACAGATCAGGGGGATCCATAAAATGAAAACAAAAAAAGAAAGACGTGGTAAATTTCATTTATAGAAAGACTGCATAAGTTACCTTACCTTAATTTAAAAAAATAAGTTTTAAAGCATATAATAAGAAATATTCTGTGAATAAAATGTATTTATAAATTAGTGAAATGTATATTAGTAAATTGAACTTATGGGTCAAATTGTAGTACAATTTATATAGAAAAAAATGAAATTAAGAAAAAAACTACGGTTACAAGGACGTTAAAGTGAGGAAATAGCATTAAAAAAACGTAGAAATTCACTGAAAAAAACAAAGGTTACATGAACGTTAAAGTTAGGAAATAGAATTAAAAAATCTTAGAAGCTTACTGGAAAAAACAAGGGTTACAGGGATGTTATAGTTATATTCAGATTTTACACACACAAAAACATAGAAATTCAGCAGTTATAGTTAGCCAAGTATAACTTATGCCCCCTGCAATGCACTGCTTATGACCTTACATATTGCAGCACTCATGACGTGGTCAATGACTTTACTGCCCTCCAGATCCCTTGCAGCGCACTTACCTCCGAAGATGGATCCTCTCTGTCTTCGTGGTTTAGCAGGGGCAAGCTGAACTGTAGCCTTCCTCCTTCAGATCTGCTTGACAGCGACGTGCAGGCCAAACGCCGGGTGTGCTCGCATAACGCCTGGGCGTTTTCAAAAAAGTTTCCCTCTTCCTTCGTGAATATCGATCAAAATGGCACTCCTCGTAGCTTAAAATTTTACGTTTATTTACTTGACGGACATACTCTAAAAGCGTCAAACGTGTTTCCTTTCATCTCTTTGAGAAACTTGCTTGTTGCTTCGTGTCCGAAGTGAGCTAAAGAGCGATGATGGATTCAACCCAGATCTGTGAATGGAAGTGAGTGTTTGAAGTTTCAGCGCTCTGTCCATCATCTCCTTGTGTTTGCTTTGTTCGCCATAAGTTGGCAGGGTGTGACCAGACGTGGGTCCCTTGGTCACTTTGCCACTGGATTCAAGCTAGCTTGGCTGATGAGTGGTGTTACCCCTAAACCAGTCCCAGGATGCTTGTTTCTGGTCCAGGGAAGACCTGGCTTGGCAGTACGGGCTGGACTTCACATAGCTGGGTCTGAACTGGGGTAGCGAAGTGAGCTAAAGAACGATGATGAATTTAATCCAGATCTGTGACTGGGGGTGAGTGTCTGAAAAGTTTCAGCGGTCTGTCCATCATCTCCTTGTGTTTGCTTTGTTTGCCCTAAGTTGGCAGGGTATACCCAGACATGGTTCCCTCGCTCACTGTGCCACTGGATTCAAGCTAGCTTGGCTCATGAGGGGTGTTACCCCGAAACCGATCCTAGAATGCTTGTTTCCGGTCCAATGAAGACCTGGCTTGGCAGTTCGGGATGGTCTGTTCCCATGAGGCACAGGGTCAAGACTGATTTGCATATAGCTGTGTCTGAACTGGTGTGGCGAAGTGAGCTAAAGAACGATGATGGATTCAACCCACATCTGTGACTGGGTGTGAGTGTCTGAGAAGTTTCAGCTCTCCATCCATCATCTCCTTGTGTTTACCTTGAATGCCAACAAAAGTTGGCATGTATTTTGCTGGATCCATTGGCAATCCTTTTGTATCAACACAAGGCAGCATTTAGTAATGATGACTGCAGGTGTTCTAGTACATCACATCTTGGTCTCAACAGGGCATGAGTGCATAGGCACAGACCATTACTACAGGTATATTGAATGAGAACTTGCTGTTAATTTACATCATTTTTATGGGCCCCCTCAACTCTCAATTCTTTCAATGCCTCTCATTAGAATACATATCAAAGGACAGGGATAGTTAGTATTCCACAAGGGAACTGAGTACACAACAAATCTTCAAGACAGGGTACCCAAATACGTTATTTGCTAATCTTCATTGGTTAGTCACTGTGGAACAACATCAATAAATACATCTTTGAAAGGAAAGAAAGGCGGCCTATACAATCCAGGCTTGTAATGAAAGAAAGTTTTATTCATCTTAGTTATTCCGTGGAGCAGAAGCTTTTATATAGCTCAAATAGGCTATAGAGTGAATATATAACATAAAAAGTGCAAAAAAGCATATTGACCGGTGCGTGAAAAGGGTGGACAAGTTAAAACATATAGAAAAAAATTGTATTCTGATCTACAACGAAAGTTTTATGTGGCTACAAATATGGTTTTGCTTTAATGAATATATAGGAAATATTTTCCTCTTCCAGATTAAGTTAGTTTACTTTCCTTTTTGGAAAATCATGCTTCAGAACAGTTTTTACAACCAAAAAAATGTTCTATTATTATGCTTACTTCTAATTTGTTATAATTTCAGTAATTCACTGTTGCTTGCTCTAGAGAAAGTTGAGTTCTTGCTATGATGGTGAGTGTTGCAGTATGGAATTAGAGCCTCCAATCTCCCTTCTTTGACCACATTTGGTGATGCCTTAAGTACAAAGCAGATATTGCCCTTACAGTAAGGGTTGGCGCAGTGGTCAGACCCAGTTTACATTACACAGAGTTTTGAAGTTGCTCATTGAGTAAAAAGTATACATTTTATGGGCAGTTTACAGGTAGTTTGTTCAGGAGAAAATAAATTAAAATGTGCCATTCACCCCCCAAATTACACATTATTACTCAAGATGTCAGATGCACTTCCCATAGAAAACATTCTGGCTGCCGATGTTATTTACATAAATATAGTTGTACAAAAAAAGATTTGGAGAAAATGTGGATGCACCATACAAATTAATTTGCACTTATGAGAAACGTGTTGAACATAATGAAGCATACGTGCTGAATAAACTTCACAATAAAATTGTTCATGAAGTAATCGGATATAATGGCACAGTCATCTGAAACACACAACTTGTGAGGGATGTGCAGCTAATGTCCTGAGTACTTCTGAGTGTTTCTTTCAAATAAAAGATAGTGAGGGGATCAAGAGTCCGCCTTACACAAGACCGTTCAATGGTTTTGAATATGACTCTAAGGGGATCAGGTAAGTTTTGATTGGATGAGGAGGGAGATGCCCCATCCATAGTGCTTGGCTTTCCTAAAGTGGTATGGGCTTCTCCAGTAGATGCATTGTGGATTCCTTCAGAAGCTTTGGTTATGGGATGGGATTCGCAATGGGCATGTGTGTCAATTTAATGGTCGACGAGATGATGTATTGGATATTTTTCACCTTTTGTCTAGTTCCTGGTAAGATGTAAGAGCTACTTGAAATTGTTTTTGTGTTTATGGTCAGAGGGAGGGCATATATTAGAGCCTGAAGTCAATGCTTTTCATGCTACGTCTCACAGGCCTTAAGTGGGGCTGAGGAAGATGGTGCAGTGGACTTGGTTGACTTAGAGGCGGGATGAGCAGATTATTTGTCTAGTCAGGACTTGCAGTGTCCTTTCCTAATCAACGGTGGCTCCTAGGTTTTTGACCACTGCTCTTGAAATTAAGTCCTGCCCTTGTGCAGCTGGACTTGCTAATCTAGTTGTGCGGTCTTGTAAAATGAACCTAGATCTCCCTCATGGGGCATGTAAATTAGACTATATCCTGAGTAGTGCCAATTTTAGTGTTTAGATTGCATTTCTAAAAATTGCTGTTCGTTTTTGGGAGACTAGCAGAGGACTATGGAGAGAACAGTATCTGTGACATTCATTGAAATGTATTTAAGAGGATGAAGAAGTGCTCATGCTAACTGTCAGTTTTTAGCATCAACATGAAGCGAGCAATTTATCCTTTGGGTACACTAATTTTGAGAGTGGTGGTTGGAGAGACCGGGAAAGAAAATTAAAGACAAGCACGACAGACCAACCACTGGGATTTCTGTACGGCTGTGCTGAAAAAGTTGGAGATCGTCTTGGGAAAAAACATATTTTTGGGGTCTAAATCCAATTTTATAAATACTAATAGACAAGCTCAGAATACAGTAGGCATTAAAAATGCAATTGTTATTTCAGTGACACTTTATGAATAGTTTGAAGTATCCCTGTTAGTAAATGTTTCTGTAGAAAGAAAACCTTTCATAGTGAGGGAAAAATACATTTGAAAAAAATTGTAAAGATGTTCTTACGCGGGAGCTGTAGTGCAGGGCAGGATTTAACTATATGCTGCGTTTCGAGTGTTAATGTGTCCAGATTAAAAGTACATAATAAAGATATAAGGAAACCGTTTTATATGACTTTATAGGGAACACGCATTAAAAAATACAGTGTGTCGTCGTTATGTTTTTCATTATCCCATTCGGATAGGTGCTTAAGATGCTGTAAAAGTAAAAGATATTGTGATGGAAAAGCACAGGGTTTGGAAGGGGGAAGGAAACTCATATTTATTCATGGTGTTTAACATAGTTATAAAATTAAAGACTTTGGTGGCATGTTAAATGCTTCCCA
The DNA here is from genome assembly GCF_964204655.1 of Triturus cristatus. Lineage (NCBI taxonomy): Eukaryota > Metazoa > Chordata > Amphibia > Caudata > Salamandridae > Triturus > Triturus cristatus. The sequence continues at coordinate 357,701,644 of NC_140580.1, forward strand.
GCTCAATTTATATTCCGGAATGTTAATGAGGAAAAGGATTTGTCCTGGAGGTGAGACACGCAAAAATAACCTTTAAGTTGCTCTAATATATTTTGTGCCTCAATAGAAAATGAAGAGTAGTGAAAAGGAGCAACTTGGCTGTTATAAAAAAGAGAAGGTAAAAAAGTATTCTAAAGCAGGGATTTTTGTTGGGAAACTTTTTAAACTATTTTACTTTCCGTATTGAAATCACAGACGCGTCAATAAAGAAGAATGTGAAGAGAATATACAGTTAAATAATCTCAGAGAATTAAACGCATTTTAACTGTGCATTTATATCTCATTATTTGGTGGCAGAAAATGTGGTAATATTTAATCTTGGTTTGCCTTATCGAATGATGATTTATTTGCAATTTTATTTGAGTTTGCAATTTAGCAAATTCAAAAATGTAAACATCGACGTGTCCGCAAACAATACCAATGTCGCCGAAATGTGAAATCCCACCTGCTGGCCTCCTCGACTTGAGATTTTGGGGCAGATGGTAGGACTTTGGGAGAAGATTAAGTCCACACCCTCCATAGCCGAGATAGGGATGTTAGTGCAGTGGGGTCAACAAATGAGACATTTTTACAAAATGTCCTTTTGACCCTTTTTTATGCATAGAAACATTTTTTCATAAAGGTCTTTCCTCTCCCCACACTTCATATGAAAATGGACGTATGTTAACCCTTTTGCACATTTTCTAGATTAGAACTCCAAAGAATCTCTCTCGCATCTCTCTGAGATTAGAGTCCCACAAGTAATTGCATGGACCTAGTATGTCCCTCAGTGCGGTGTATTTAATCACTTGAATCTCACCCAGAGTTGGTAGGACCACACAAACCTTTAAAAATGGTACCAGCCTAGTCCTGATTCAGCAAGAGACCTTAGAATATCTAGGAGACTGTGTGCCTAGTGCTGGTGGTGGGTATCTAAACAGACCCTTGCTTCATTTTGTAAGGAGGTCTCTCATTGGACCTGGCCTTTGAAATAGCTTATTTTGGGGGGAGCTTTATATAGCACAAATTAGACCCAAAGGTATCAGAGTGCTTTACATGAGATCCAGTTCACAGGATGTTGAGTGTCCCTGCTGAGGCTCGAACCCGGTTCCCCAGCTTTGAGGTTGATCACTTTAGCTTTTAGACCACACCTTTTCCCCAAAGTTTAGCTGTCTTGCCAGACTTTTGGTTTAAAAAATATCTTATATAATATACATAGAGGGACTTATGGTCAGTAGACTTTATCCATTAGTCTGTTGTCTGTTGAATTGCCATTCACATATGCACCTTCTTCACACTAAAATGGTTTATTTCTCTTCAATCCTAAAGCTCTTTCAAAGTGTGCTTTAAAAAAAATGTTTTTTGTTAATTATCTTTATTGCTTACACTTCAGGTGCCCAGCTAGATAGTGGTTTAGCTTCTGTATCATTTTTAGGTCGAGCCTACCAGTCAGCGCAAGCTGTGGTTGAAAGAGCCCTATCACCAGCTTACCAGGAATTTACAGGGGGCTTAATGCCTTACCATTGGTTTGTAGATATTGTCACTATTATTTACTAATGTACTGTCTTGTCCATCTTGTGTTTGTCCCTCTCCTGAAGCATAACTTTTAGGGAACTGCTTTTTTCATTTTTTCTTAGGCACTCCATGTCCTTCTCTGCCCCGAACCCCAAATTGCTCTCTCTCGCCTCTGTGCTTCTCTCCCCCGGAGCTCCATGCCACTTTCTCCCTCCTATGCTTCTCACCAGGGACGAAGCCAGGAAAAACCATACCCCCACTTGAAGTGCATGCCAAAAGGCTTTAAGCGAGCTGAGCAAACAACCCGTACATCTCCAGGAGACTGTGGGTTGCCATGTGCTCTCTTGAGATTTTTATTTTTTAAAGTGGGGCCAAATTGTCATTCTGCCACGCATCCTTCACATAGGCTGTTAGCAAGTGATACATAGATGTGTGCAGAGGACTACGCAGCAGAATCACAAACTCACAGAACATATACGAGTGATACTTTTTTGTCTCTGGTGACAGTTGCATGCACTCCTCCATCCACGTCATTTCTCTGTGTGGGTCACAACACCCCGTGTAGCAGGTGCTACATCATCCCCATCTCTAGTATAACCCGGCCACCCTCTCCTAAGGCCTATGCACCTCCCCAGACCTGTCTTTTAAACTTCTTTACCAAAATGTTCCCAAGTGGACACAGTGGACAATAACTACAAACAATTTTGAAGTTTAAGGTATGTCTAATAATTGAATCTGCATCATACACCAATGAAGTTAGTATGGTTAAGAAGTAATTTGCAACATGAGAACCCACTAAGCTATCTTGTGGCATCTGTTGACGAGCATCAACTCATGAGACTCTGAATATCATGTGATGTTGGGAGGAAATGGTTTTACCTTTCATTCAATGAAATAAGCTAATTTCTCCTAAGCTAAAAAAAATAAAAGTATATTTGACAAGAGCCATGCCATTGCCCATTTCCAGAAATAAATTGGGAAATACTTTTCAGTCACTTTTGTACCTGTACATTATTCTTCACATCTCTGTACAATTAGAAGATTTGTGAGCTGAGCCCCCTTAGTAAAAGACAGGTTGATATACACATTTAAGCAGCTAAACCTAATTTATATATTTATAGTCTTCTTAAAATTTAATTAGGTTGAGCAAGAACAAATCCCATGCTGAAACAACACTGATGAAACTTACATATGTCTAGGACAGTAGTATCCATTGTAGGTCCAGGAGTACCAGATCCATGCCATCTTTTTAAGTAACCACTGAATATATAAAAGAGTTACATTCAGATTTATTGTAGATATCCTGAAAATCTTACATAGATCCAACTATTTTGGACCTGAGTTGGACACCCCGGGCCTAAAAACTAAAGACCCTGTCTTAGTTTGTTACCATCAGGCACAACCACATAAAATAATTTCTGGAGAAGGGATTTCATCATTTTGTATTGGTGATTTTTGTGAGAACAAACATTATACCTTCTTTTGTTCATGCAATGTTATTTGTCATGTATACAGAACAGTGGTGCATTGGCAACGTTAGTGATAGAGACCCAGTGTTATGCTAACATTTAGTCACCTAAGCCAGGTATCAGTTGATTGGCAGAAGTTTGCATAAGAGATTTAAGTTAAGTAGCCAGGTCGAAATCCCTGAAAAGAAGTTTATTTTTCTTCCTTAAAGGCTCCCTCTCATCCTCCCGCCGCTCTCTTCCCCTAAATGTTTTCTTTCATCATGGCCTGATTTATTTAATCATACGTAACAATTCTTTAAAAAATCTGCAGAGGGAGCGAAAGCTGCATATTTAGTAACGACAATATGTCTCTCAGTGTTGTCTGCTCTTGGGTTTTGAGGCACAAGCCAACCTGCATGAAGAGACAGAGGGCAAACTTCCAGACCATAAGTCAGCTCTCTGATGTAGTGCTAAATTGCAAAAAGGAGACATTAAGAGTGAGTTCCTGTTGCATGCTGTTAGAAATGGGGTCTCTACTTGGCAAAGGTAGGTACCTTTGTCCAAATAGAGACCCTTGCTACTTGTCAGGATAAGGGGGATACACTTCTAAAATACCCCCTGCTCACCCCCTTGTTAGCTTGGCACGAGCAGACAGGCTTATCTCAGAGGTAGTGTGTAAAGCATTTGTGAACACATACAGTAACACAGTGAAGACACTACAAATGGACACCACACCAGCTTAGAAGAATAAGTAATCTTTATCCAAACAAGACCAAACGGCAAAAACCCACAATACAGTATCAAAAATAAGGCTCTTAAATGGTAGAAATAGTTCAGTTCAATGCAAGTTGTAAATGCGACACTTTTCCCCAAAAGTACCTTAGCTGCATCCACGCAAAACAAACAAAAGGGTCACAGGGAAGGTGATGCATCAGTTCCTTGCTTCGGGGGAGGCGATGCATCTGTTCCTTACTGCAGGGGAGGCGATGCGTCTGTTCCTTACCGGAGAGGAGGGGATGCGTCTGTTTCTTACTGCGTTCCGGTTACGATGCGACAAGATGGCGCCTCGATGCGTGGCGATGATCCGGTGCTGTGTGACAAAATGGCGGCTTGATGCGGTGCGACGATCCGGTACGATGCGTGAACATTTGCAGCCGCACGGCAGGTGCTGCGACGATCTTCTTGGTGATGCGTCGGGACTCGGTGTGGATGCGGCGCGCTTCTTCCTGGTTGCTCGGCAAGGCGTCGGAACCCTTTCTTCTCGTTGCATCGATCTTCCAGCTTCCAGCAACAAACAGTCTCTAGAGGTCCTAAATAGCAGCAGGCAGCTCTTTGCAGGATATAATTCCCAGCAATGAAATTCAGGGGAGCTGGTGGTGAGGTCTTTGTGTCCCTGAGACTTCAAAACAGGAGGCAAGCTCAGTTTCAAGCCCTTGGAGATCTTTTCTTCAAGCAGGTGACAAAGCAAACAGCAAAGTCCTTTTTCTCCTTTCCTTGGCAACAAGTAACCACTGCAGGCCATCCCCAACAGCAAACAGCACAGGGGCAGTAATCTTCCTCAGCTTCTCCAGTTCTCCGCCTTGGCAAAGGTTCCACTTGATTTCCCAGAAATGATCTAAAAGTCTGGGGTCTAGGCCCCTCTTTTTATACAAAAAATCCTTTGTTCTCTAAAGGCAGAGAGTGTCTGTGCCCAGCCAAAACCAGTTCTGTGGGGCACTTCGCAAGTGTACAACAACCTCCATTGTCAGTGTGAGACCTGGCTCCAGACACACCACAGGGGGGCAGAGTCGTCATTGTGGAAGGCAGGCACAGCCCTATTCAGGTGAAGGTGATACTCCTCCCACCACTCCAAATGCAGACCAGGCCTATTCAGCCCAGCCCTGACTCATCAGACTTCTGGAGCCGTTGCCCCCTCCAGCCCCTGTCATCCAAAAGCCAGATATTCAATACACAAGCCAAGCAGAGGCACACTGGATGGTTAGGCAAGAAAATACCTACTTTTTAAAAGTGGTATTTTCAAGCGCAGAATGTAAAAATCACCCTCACTAAAAGATGCACTTTAACATACTGAGTTCAGGCATACTAAACTTTACTTTTCAATCTTGTTCCTGGGTCAATAAGGTTTATAAGTTGTTATAAACAAACTCCCTATTCTGTCTTCTGGGAAAAGATAGCCTTACAATAGTGAAATATGTAATTGGCTGTATTTCACTATCAGGACATGCCACTCACATCAGGGCATGTCCTACCTTTCACATACAATGCACCCTGCCCACAGGGGTACCTTGGGCCTACCTTAGGGGTGACTAATATGTAGAAAAGGGAAAGTTTAGGGACTGGCAAGTGTGTGCATTTCCCAAATCGACATGGCAGTACCAGACTGTCCCAGGGCGTTTGTTCATAGGAGCACTAAAAAAACATGTGAGACCGAGAGTGGGAATTATGGGGTATCTGTTTATTTACCAATAACACACAGATAGTCCACTCAAGTAGTCAACTGGATCCTCCGGGTATAATTCTGCTTCTTTTCTCAGTGGTTGTCACCCTGCGGTAGTCAAATGAAAAGGGAAAGGGGACCGTCCGGCTTCTCAACTTGCTCTTGAGGCTCCCGGCTTGGGTGGAGGTGCTCGTGCCGAAAACAAAGAAATAACAAGGGGTCAGTTTTGACGTAGTGGAACACTTCCGTTTACGGGACAATGGAAGTGAGGGATGAAAAGAAAACACCAAGTTGCCAGCACCAGGTGGCCGTAAATGTGACCTCCCTCTGTACAACCTCCCTCACCCTACCCGTGCCCTGAGATCCCCTTAAGCTTCGCCCGTACCTTGGTAAGCCACCCTCCTCTTGGAGGGTGGCAGGGCGGAACGCTGTCTTGTTGGCCTCCAGGCGTCGCGTTCTCACTGGGATCAGTGCCTCTGGGCTCGTCTTTCTTTGGTTCTTCTGTTTTCCGACTTCCCCACGCCTCCGGTTCCTCCTGCCGACTCCTCCACGCTTCTGGTTCCTCTCCCGGGCGGGTTTCACCTCTCTCACACGTCGGGACGGCCTCTCCTCTTGTTCCGTCCAATGGCTTCTCTGATTGGGCTGCCGTAGGAAACGTCATCGGCCCCGCCTCCAGGGATTCCACCAAAGGTATTCCCTTAAAGTGCTCCGGAGCAGCTGTGCATAAGGTAATAGAGACTCGTTAATGTTTTCAACGGAGTCAGGAGGCGAAGACATTTTGCTGTCATGGGTGTAACCATGACACAGGCTCTGCAATGGCAGGCCAGAGTTACATTTACTGGCTGTTTATGTGGGTGGCACAACCAGTGCTGCAAGCCCACTAGCATCATTTGATTTACAGGCCTTGGGCACACACGGTGCACTGTACTGGGGACTGACTAGTAAATCAAATAGCCAATCATGGAAACACCAATCCATAACAATAATTTACAGGGAGTGCATATGCACTTTAGCACTAATAAGCAGCGGTAACGTGCCCAGAGTCATAAAACCAACAAAAACAGGTCCGAAATAATACAGAAGGAAGGCAAAAAGTTCAGGGATGACCCTGCAAAAAGGGCCAAGTCTATAAAATACCCTTGGTCTGCCCCTGTGGCCCTAGGCTGCCTACTCATGATAACAAGTACTGGTCGAGCCGGGTGCATGATCAGCACCTGCTATGAAATGTGCCTTTATCTCACAGTCAGCTGTACTGTGGATGCCACCAGACCAGCAAGACATCAGCTATAGACCCGCCCCAGCTGACGAAGAGGATTGGTTCACGACACCACTGCGTCTCACCCTGCCCCCGTGTTGTGTTTCCCATATGTGCTTTTTTCCCCTGCCATAGCTTCTCCTCCACACTTTTTTTAAACATATTCTTTCTCCATAAAAAGCACTTTCGTTCAATTTCCAATTTTCTTTTATTTATAGATCAATCTCAGATCAGTTAATAAAAAAATGGCATCTCCATCATTTCATAGGCATGCCTGCATGTTGAGGCTTAGGCAGGCCTACAAAATGCCATCGCAGGCACCTTTTAAAAATGATTAATTTATTTTGACTTCTGGCCATGCTACATAGAATCTTGCCGATGGCATGGCATTGGCAAATGAATAGGCCACCAAAGCTTTGCCAGTGCTGGTTAAAATGACTGTTACAAAGCAAAGTGTTAATGCGACATTGTAGCTGCCTGCAATTTGAGTGCTTCACTGAACCATTATTTCTTGTCGACTTCATAAAAAGTATTGGTAAAACGCCTGCCATAACTGAAAGCTGTGTGTTTGTTTAATCACTACCAAAACACCCATATCAGTGAGGTTTTTTTTTGTCTAAGTAGGATTTGTTTTGCAAGCACTTTATGGCCTCAATTATGTGGCGGTCTGGTTTCTTTTCCTTTTTATGTTTGTGTCTTCCCCAAAAAATTATATATATAGATATATTCACTGAAAAAACCATAGGTTTCACACACGTTATAGTTAGGAATTAGCATTTAAAAAACCTTGCAAATTCACTTAAAAAACCATAGGTTTCACACATGTTATAGTTAGGTGGATATTTCACTCGTAAAAAACCAATGAAATTCCCCCGTTATAGTTAGTTGAGATAACTATAACTCGCGCGCCCGCAATCCTCTGCTCATGACGTCACATATTACATCATTCATGACATGGTCAGTGGCATCACTCATGACATTACTGATGACATCATCCTTGTGATAGAGTGGCGGTCGCGCGAGTTATAGTTATCTCAACTAACTATAACGGGGGATTTTCATTGGTTTTTTACGAGTGAAATATCCAGCTAACTATAACATGTGTGAAACCTATGGTTTTTTAAGTGAATTTGCAAGGTTTTTTAAAGGCTAATTCCTAACTATAACGTGTGTGAAACCTATGGTTTTTTCAGTGAATTTGTATGGTTTTTTAAATGCTAAGTTATGTATGTATTATAATTTTTTTAATGTTTTCTTCTGCCTTCGGGGTCCTTCAGGGACCCCCTGACCAAGGCTAGGGGGTCAGGAACTCTCTACCCTGCCCCCTTTTCACATTCGCCACCTTCCTTTTCCACTCTCGCACTAAAAACAAACAAAATGGCGGCCGACACTTCCTGATTTCGACCGATTCGAACATTGACTGACATGTAACAACCAATCAGAATTACGCTCGCGCACATAAGGGTGCTCGCACGGTGCGCAGCTATAGATATGTATGTGCTTTTTACTGCAATTTTCTCTGGAACTACTGAACAGATTGACTCCATATATGCAAAAGGCACATCCCTGACCTGAGGACTACCTCTCTGCCAAATTTCAAGTAATTCTGTTCAGCCGTTCGGGCTGTACCTTCTACTAAATGTCCTATGGGAAAATGCATGGGGAAAATGCGTTTTGGGACCCCCCTTTTTTCTCGGCCCCTGCTTTACGAATCCCCCCGAGACTTTCAGGGTAGGAGCTGAGCGGAGCACCCCATTAGTTTTGAAAATTTCGCGAAGATTCGTCAACCGGCGCCAAAGTTATTCAAAATAGAATTTTGAGATTTCCTATGGAAACACGGTCCTAACTATAACTATCTACTGGCGACCGCCAGTAGATAATATATATATATATATATATATATATATATATATATATATATATATATATTACCTACTGGCGGTCGCCAGTAGGTAGTTATAGTTAGGACCCTGTTTCCATAGGAAAACCGCAACATTCTATTTGGAATAACTTTGGCGCCGGTCGACGAATCCTCGCGAAATTTTCAAAATAGGTGGGGCGCTACGCTCCGCTCCTACCCTGAAAGTCTCGGGGGGATTCGTCAAGCGGGGGCTGAGAAAAAAGGGGGGTCCCAAAACGCGTTTTTCCCATGCATTTTTCCATAGGACCTTTAGACACAGCTACAGCCCGAACGGCTGAACAGAGTTACTTGAAATTTGGCAGAGAGGTAGTCCTCAGGTCAAGGAAGTGCCTTTTGTAGGTCTGGTGTAAATCTGTTCAGTAGTTCCTGAGAAAATAGCATTTAAATCAATATATATATCTGTGGCAGCTTACGGTGCGCTTACGGTAAGCTTACGGTAAGCTTACCGTACGCGTACGGTGCCGTGCGCGAGCGCGAATCTGATTGGCTGTTAGATCTTAGTAAACATTCAAATCGGTCGAAACCAGGAAGCGGCGGCCGCCATTTTCTCTCTCGCACTCTGAGGGGGGGCTGAAAAACAAAGGCCAAAAACATGTAAAGGGGCTATTTAGACAGCTCCTAAGCACATAGCCATGATGACGGAGTCCCCAAAGATCCCCTAAGGCCAAAAAGGCAGTTTTAATTTTTTCGAAAATTTCGCCGATTACGCTTACCGTACGCGTACGGTAAAAATAAAAAAAAATAAAAAAATTATCCATACTCTCCCCACCCCGTGTGCAAATGATGGCCGAAGGGCATCATTTGTGCATGACATATGTAATCTATGGAAAAATAAAAGATTACCTTTCACAACGAAGCGCATAATATGTCCTCCATGTGCGCACGATGCGCGAAGCGCATCGTTCGTACATGGCCCATCTAGCGTAACGTGGGCACGCGGTGCGCGTAGCGCACCGCGTGCCCACCGTGCGTGCACGGCACTAACTGCGTAAAGTGGGCGCACGGTGCGCGCGTGCACGCCACGAATGGCGTAAAGTAACTTAGCATTTAAAAAAACGTACAAATTCACTGAAAAAACCATAGGTTTCACACACGTTATAGTTAGGAATTAGCATTTAAAAAACCTTGCAAATTCAGTGAAAAAACCATGGGTTTCACACATGTTATAGTTAGCTGGACATTTTACTGATAAAAAACCATTGAAATTCCCCCGTTATAGTTAGTGCAGGCAACTATAACTCACGCGACCGCAATCCTCTGCTGATGACATATGTGTCTTTATGAAAAAAAAATATTTGTAATATATGTATAGCTAAAATTTAATGGAAGAAGACATGGGCAAATAAGTGTCTAAATACAGTATTAGCATCAGCAGAGGATTGCGGTCGCGTGAGTTATAGTTGCCTGCACTAACTATAACGGGGGAATTTCAATGGTTTTTTATCAGTAAAATGTCCAGCTAACTATAACATGTGTGAAACCCATGGTTTTTTCACTGAATATATATATATATATATATATATATACACATATGGAAAAAACATACCTATTGCACCAGCAGACTTGTTGCCAATGCTTGTTTTGTTTTCCTACTGTTGTACCCGTTCTCTTCCTGAATACAGCTACCATTGCCCATCGATTGTAACCGGCTCCCTCAGCAGAGCATGGTGTGAGGTAATGTAAATAAATGCTCATCCGCTCAAGGCACACGAATGCTCACCCACCCCCCACCCCCCATGCTGGTAACAGAGCGACTGGATACCGTGACTTATACGGAAACGTCGCTCAGATCAAATGTTCAGAATAGAGGAGGGGGCAAGGGACAAATGGAGTTCCACTGCCTCGGAGCGCTCACAACTTGGTGAAAAATCCGAGAGGTGGAAGGTCCTTGTACTACATCGATTTTTATTGTAAGGCAGACATAGGTATGATGCGCAGCGCAGGTTTTGAGAGACAAGCCCGGCAGAGGTCCGTGAACTCTGCTGCTTCCGTCTTTTTTTGCTGCACAATAAACATTGACGCGCGAGGAGCAAAGCGCGAGACTGAAAAAAGAATGTTGCCACCGTGTACTGGCTGGGTAGCCCTAAAAGCACCGTGGAAACGTGCAGAGAAAAACAGCGAGGTACATGGGAAACAGTGAGCCAACCTCTGTAATACTGCGTGTTCGGACTCCACCATAGCTAATGTGCGCGACACAAATGTTACATGTTTATAAAGTGCTTAGTACTGATGCCTAATATTAGGCACTCGTGAATGTTTTAGGGGAACCTCGACCAAGTGTGAGTTACAGATTTATTCAAGGTCGTACCGTTTAGAAGAATTATGAATTAATCCTCTTGTTTTTGAAGCTGTCATGTACTTGCTACAACTGCCCTGTTTTTTTTTATGGCTAGGCTCCTTCATCTGTCCATGAAAATTCTGATGAGAACATGCTTCACATGCCCATTTCTCATTACATATAACATACGTTTTGAACCTTTGAAATTCCTAGACACACATGAAACCGTTCAAATTGTGAAAAAAGAATAATAATAAAAATATATATATATATATATATATATATATATATATATATATATATATATATATATATATATATATATATATATATATATATATATATATATTTTTTGCAGGTGTCTCATTACTGCCTTGTTAGAGCACAGGCCTTCGTTAGTGGTACCAGGCCACTCACAAGCATACACAAGTACATTAAGTTTTCTTGCAAACAAGCGCACCTGAATATGTAGAATAGCACAGATAATTATGCGGCTGTTTAGAATCAAAACTATGGGTGGTAACCATATAATGACGACATGACAACATCATACCGACAACAACGATAAAACTGAAGACAACAATTGTATTAATAATGATATTTATAACCGTGCGATAATAACAATATTTACCGGTTATAATGCACAAACCGCGAAACCTTTTGGGAAATATGTGCTATTATTATTCCCCTCAATGGATCTCATTGTATAGTCTATGAACCAATAAAAAACTAAGCTGGGCATACCACAAGAGGCTCTCTAGTCATGATGAGCACAGCTTAACCCTTGATGCCCCACTAACTTCACCAGGACCAGGCACACACAAGGCCTAGTGTTTTTTTGTAATGGGGCTGGCCCACCTCTACTATGCTGTGTTACAGCTGAGACTTACTGGGTCAGAGAAGGCGTGGCCCAGGTTTAATTTGCATGCGGCACAGCCCTGCTACCGTGGGAGACTGCAATCGAGGTACATACTGTGACTAAAGCAATGTTTCAACTATGTGTTTTCACTCAATCCCCTACCTCTGCCCTTCCTGTAAGAGGTGGTAGCTCACCGCTTGGTATTACTGTTGGACTAGCAATGTTCTAACAGAAAAAACATAGACTGAACAGGTAGAACTGATTAAAAGAAGAATATTGATTTTAAGAGTGTCTATAGGAGGAGAATTCATGTGTCAAATGTGTATTAATTGGGATATGACAAAATCACGAAGTGCTTACAGGGCAATGGGCATAGCCGCGAGAGAAGTCAGAGCGTGGTAGCGGAAAGGCATGCATCGAAGGGCATTCCTTGCAGGAAAAGGGACCATATTGCAACATGATTGGGCAGGATACACCGAGCCAACGGGATGGGCATAGAGCGCAGGATGAAAGGCAGACTTGAAAAGAAGACAACAATGCTGTTGCAGCAGGATGTAATTTGAACCATGTAGACTGTTAGTGCAAACTCAAGTACAAGCTGCACGCGAGCGGGTGGACCTTTAGTCCCAGGCTGAGGTTTAACCCTTTCGATGCTTGTGACGGAGCGGTTCCGTCATGCGCGTCGATCGCGCTGTGCGCATGACGAAACCGCTCCGTCACGGCCCCGCACTCGCAAGAACCCTTCAGCACAGCGCGGTAATCCGCGCCGCGCTGAAGGGGTTAACATCAACAGATCAGCGATATATAAATAACAATGAAGCACATTCGGTCCCAGAAAGATGATGGAGAGTAGTAGATTTGAAAACGATGAAGGTTGATTAAACAATTTGCAAAGTTACAAACTCAAATCATTCAGTTAATCCTAAATCGATGGTAGTCATATATTGCATTATTCGGCACAACGCAAAGAGATTCAAACATAGCAAATACATAGCATAATGCTAAGAGGTGTCTTAGACCAAATTTGAGCAAGTTTCAGTTTCCTATGAAGGAAAATTCCCTAATCTGCTAAGCTAAAAGAAACCAGGAAAATTTCTGAGAGAAATCAAGTAGAAGGTGTCAGCAAGTTAAGCCTCTTAAAGGCAGATTCAAATGAAGAATCAGTCAGTGAGAAAGGATTTGCTCAGGAGTCTAACTCTTTGAGCAGGAGTAAATAAGACATCTACTCTCTTGGGAGTAAAAAGGGGCTCCTGTATCTGACTAGCTCAACAATGCACAATGAAATAATTTAATTCTCAACAAAGTGCAACACTATAGCCTTATAGCCCGCCGTAGCGGGCTATACCGGCTATTAAAGGCCCGCTGCAGCGTTAAAGGCCCGAGCCGAAGGCGAGGGACTTAAACAAAAGCAGCGGGACTTTAATAGCGGTATAGCCCTGCTACGAAGGGCTATAAGGCTATTAGAACATTCTGCCACTACAGGGCAGAATGTTCTAACAAATAAAACAAAGGCCTCCCGAATCCCAAGGGGATTTAAATCCCCTCGAGCTTCGAGAGGCTTTTGTAAAACATTGGAATGTTGCTCTGCGGGCCTTTACCGGCCCGTAGAAGCACGGAGCACTCCATTGTCTACAATGGAGTGCTCCACATTCCAATGTTCTAATACGATACCCATTATTCCCAGGGACAGGGGACCAATCAGGAATGACTACTTCACAATCTCTTGATATCAGCTCTCTTCCCAGCCATGTCAGAATGGAAGTTTCAGCAACGCACGGCGTTCAAGACATTTGTCGTAGCAGGATGATACATTGCGTTGAGCTCGTCCCAGGCACATGAGTGGAAATCCGCTATCCACTCTGGCATGCGCACTGATAACCAATTCTCATAGAAACCAAAACATTTGTAACATTTAATTAACTGAAACTAATGCAGCCTGGCTTCGGAGTCCAGAGAAATAACACAGCAGCCAATAATGAATTTTCATGTCAGCATGAGCCATTTAAACTGAGACCTACATTTACTATGCATAAATTAGTGAGAACATTTATTAACTATAATCAGTCTTAACATGAAGATCACACTTGATATATGTTTATATGATGTGCAGATTAAAATATATGTTAATCAAAAAGAAAAATTGTGACAAAGCAGCACTATTGGCAGCCATTTCAAGTGGAAGAATAGATTGCGAAGTAAATGGTAAAACAGGGAAAGGGAGGTGAGGAAATTTGTGTGGGATCCTCTGATAAAAAAGCAAACCATATTGAAATGTAAATTTACAAAAAGGAGGGAAAAGGCGTGTGAAAACACGTGCGGTGTAAAAATGGCATAAGTTAATAAAGCATACAGCAAGAAGGAACAATGTAGATGAAAATACATTTTATTGGGTACGTAGATAATGAATTGCATGGGTGTCGGGGTCGTTTCTCCCACATGAATAAGTTAATTTATACAGTACTATAAAATGCATCAGGAATAATAATAATATTCCAGTCTGTTTTAGTGTGTCGGCATTTAGTAACAATTTTTTTTACATACTTTTCTTCATGTCCTCCTTTCGTTATTTACATACTGAGAACATGGTGCAGGTGATGGGTACATTTTTGGCTCATTCATATATCCCTTCTTCTCACCTTCTGGATTAAAAGGTCTAGCACCAGTGGTTGGCACAGATAGGTCTCTTGAAGATAGGGTCGCCACCTTTCTTAGAGAAAAACATCAGCCATTTTGTAAGATTCTACTAAGGCTCCGACATTACACTTAAGCAGAACTTTATAGGAAATCTGTATTCATTTTTACCGCGCCCTTTATGTCTTAGTTCACTTCAATGATCAGTTAGGGATCATCAAGGCAGCTCTAGAACACATATAAAGTGCTTCCTATTTATAGTTATTGTTTAAAGTTTGCACTGATAAGTGGAAACAACGCTGGCTTTAAGCGATTTTCCTAATTTTTATACAGGCCAAGGCATTAAAATACTAGTCATGCTGGTAAAAAAACAATGGCCACGTGGCAATCCTGCATGAAGCCAGGGATTGTAAAAACACAAACAGAAGTTTCAAAGCCTGGATGATTTCTTGGTGAACAATGACCTTGACTAGACAAAATATCTGTCTCAATATTAAATTTGCAAGGGAGACAGCCTTACCAGTTCAGTATGAAACTCTGTCTCTTTTCGAGTGTGTAAAATCAAGATCCTTTTCAAAACCTAAAATAGATAGCAGCCCATTTCCCTTACTGAGGAATTCAAGGTTTAACCTAGGTTCACAGCTGGCTGATTATGCCTCCTCAGATTACCAATAATATAAGTTCCGTTGATCACGATACTGCTCCAGCGCTGGGCCAACCTCTTACAATGGATTATCCGATGGGTCTTTTCTTTGTCGACTGAGAGGTAAAGGGAGTTAGCATTAGCACAACACATCAAATTAACAGTGTAATCCATTTGGATACACAATAAAAACTGGGAATCCAAGAATAAAGTTAAGAAGCTTTATTACAAGTTAGCATTTAGGTTAATGTTAATGAATCTCAATACCATGCTGTAAAGGTACAGAAAAACAACTGGATAGCTAAACCTTCTAAAGAAGTTGAGGTGCATCAGCATGAGGCTAAAAGAAGTGCAGTCACAGAAATACAAAGAATTAACATTAAAATCTGGTGCTCAGAGAAGGGTCTCCGATCATCCTTCTCAACAATGAGTAATGTCTAAAGTCACCTAATTTAGGGGCTCATCAGGATGGCGGGCGGAGGCGCGACCGCAGTGCTGGCGGGTGCGGAAAATGCCTTTTTCCGCACTCCATCGGCGGGCTTTGCGACCACCGTATTATGATGGGCATAGAAAGCCCTTTTCCTGTCCACTGCTGTGTTTGTGGCTCCGCCAGAAATCTCCGTCCACACCGGTAGTGGACTGAGCCAATAGAGTGTTACCGCTGTACGGAATGCGATGAAGATCGCCGGTCATATCACGATGCCTCTAACAGCCCATCACACCGCTATGGAGAATCCGGCTATACGGGGATGGCGGAGGCAATACTGCAGATAGCTCCATGTGTTCGGGACCGCTGGATGAACGGAGGTCTTTGGCCTTTCCGCAGCGAATCCGCCCGCCGCGGACAGATTTTCAGCTTTTCCGTGGTAGGGTGTTTCAGGCAGGGCATCCTAATCTGACCACCGGCTGTGTCGAGGTATCTGCGGGCAGTTAATTTCCGCTACCACGGTGGTCGGGGGGTTTTCCGACTGCCATCCTAATCAGGCCCTTAGAGTCTAAAACCATCAAAAGTAATTAAATCTAAAAATAAAGTCTCAAAAAGTTGGGGAAATGCAGAAAAACGAAAGTTGATTCCACCTTGTGCCTCTTACACACACCACTAGACTCTCTGTGCACCTTTATCTCTCTTTCAAGTTTTTTCATTCCTGCTTTCTTCCTCTGTGTTTTTCTTTCTTGTCCTTCTTCTTTGACCCTTCTGTTTTTTTCTCTCCTGCTCTAGATCATGGATCCTCATAAACACTTTCTCAGGGGCAAAAAGTAAAGTCTGGGGAGTGCCAGAGGGCCACATGTATGGTGGTGCATGCCAAGGGAGATAGGGTGAGGTGGGTGTTTATGGGGACAGAAGAAAAACATGCACCTTTTCTGAAGATTAGTAGAAAAAAAACTCTCAGTCTTTTTGCACATTTTTCAGAGGCTTATCTCATACAGTGTGTAACCCATACACTTTTTTAAGTTTTGCATCCCATGTGATACTGCATGTAATACATTTTTAAACAAATCACATATATGCACAGTGCTTACTGTCATAGGATGGGACCCAATAGCACTATAAATACACATTGCTTTTCCTCAGTGCATCAACAAGGATTCAAGTAATGGCCATCCATTTACACCGAAGTCTGTAGTGATCAAACTGTTCTTTCCTACCTAAACAATCAAGGAACGGCTGGCCGTAGCATTTCCACCGGAGGCTGAAGAGTTGGGGGACGGTTTTGCAGCTGTGGTGCAATATCTGCCCCAGTAACAAAAGCAGCAGTGCTGGGGGCCAGTTTAGTTCAGCAGCAGTGCTTCACACTTGTACCCTCACCCGACCCCTTTCCCCTCACCCCCCTGGTGACAGGGCTGCATTGTGTTCTCAGTCCGGCTTTGAAAACAATGTATTTCCAGATATTAGTTTAACCTGCATTAATTATTCATTTAAGATGGGTGCTTTACTTTTCAGATGCAGTTACTTGTAGGTAAAGACCAAGAAAATATTTACAGAACATTTTAGTCTTTTTAGCTACCACCTGATCCCCTCCTCACACTCACAAACCCTGCCCTGTCACAGTCCTGGTCATAGTTCCCATACTTCTTCATTGCACTTACAGTCAGCCCAGCTACAGTTTCACCTATGAGCAGGGTTTCCTTGCTGACAATACAAGCTAAACTGGATGTAGAAACAAAGCCAATACCCACAAGAGCACAAACAAATACTCCTTTGAAACCATTTTGTGTTTGTTTTCTGATTATGGGCTTTCTATAGTCATTTCAGCTTGTTTTATGAGCAGGGCGGCCTTGCTCATAAAACAAGATCAGATAACTATAGAAACAGCCCAGAAACAGAAAACAATGTTGCTTGGCTAGCAGCAATAGAAAATAAATGCAACTCGAGCTGCTTTATTTCTCTGCTGTAGTTTAACTGGGTCCCAAAGGAAGATCTGTGGGCCTAAAGGAAAGGACTGCTGGTCCGCCAGCCGCCCACGGGCATTCTTTTGGGTGCCACTGCTCTGGATCCAAAGCTGTTGATGAAAAATAAGTGGTGGTCCCCAGAAATGAGTGCTGGTGGGTCCCACCTGCAACCACTGGCTCAAATTAAGCACTGTCTTTACCTGTTCTTTATATGTGATGGGTGAATATGCTGCTATTGTTCCTCTAACCTTTCTATCAGTGTGTGAGACATTGTGAGCGCTGGTAACAATTCTGAATATGTGTTGTGGGTGTATGCAGCCGATGCTGAGTCTGCTATTGGTCAGATTGCAAGTATCCAGGAAATCCCAATGGGGCTGGTAACAGGAGTTACTGAAGTATCAGAACCAGAAATGCCAATTTTCCCATAATTCCTCATTACCTGGAGTGCCCCTGAGGCCCCACCTATAATTCTGGTACCTTCCACCTCCACTGGGGATTATGTCATTGATTCCAGTGACTCTGTGATCTTCAGATGGAGTTAAATGGACAGGGAAATAGTAGTTAAGGACTATGTGTGAGAAATTGAAAGATACTGGTCTCTCTAACACAAACGCACACACTTCTCTCTCTCTTTTTGAGTGCACTTACATTTGAGAGTACCTTATTACATCACCTTTTAAGAGTGTGTGTGAACTCCGTTGCTGTGCTCATATTGCAGGGGTAAACTCAAATTCACATGAGTGTCTCCTATTTTTGAAAAAAAAACCATAAGGTTTGCAATTCCTGTTCGAGAAGAGAGGCTGATTTGAGCGTGTAATGGAGTGTGACTGATTTGAAGTGGCAAAAAATATTGGTGGCAAGGTCGGAGGTGCAAATATGGACACAACTGTAGCATACCTGTTTCTTTTGTGAATTCAGGAGCGCTCCTCCGTTAAGGCAGAGGAGCGTCACCCCATTGAAAAATAAAACAATAATAAAACCACTTATTATCATTTTATTTTTTATTATCCCAGACGAGGTTGGGGGGGGGGGGCATGCCGAGGGTCACAGTCAGGGTGGAGTGCTTGGGCACGTGTAAGTGCGCATGTCTCTTTGGCCGGCCATCTCAGGTGGGAGAAACAGACATGCCCACTCATTTTTCTCCAACTCAGCTGTGTTGTAGAGCCGGGTTGGAGAAAAGGCCCAGACTCCCCGGGCCTGAGCGAGCATCAAGTCAGCCTGCTCCTGCCAATCACAGCACTGCTTTCATGCTGGATTGCCCCTGGGAGCCTGTGCAGCGTGGCCAGCATTGGAAGAGGATCACCGAGGCGGCGGGCGCAGGACTGTTTAAAAAACAAAAAGTATTTGCCTTCACCCCCTTCTTCCCTGCCTCGTTGCGACAACCCCCCAAAATCGGAGCAGCCGCAACTTCCTCTATAGTTCTTCTCAAGTGTGTAATTAAATGGAACCTCATGTTGGAATTTGTCCTGGTTCCTTCTGACGTCAACAAGTCATTCAACAAATAATTTGGTTGTCCTTTCCTGCTCAACTCTTTCTTTTTGCAGTCTTTTCATGGTTTTGCAGGGAACTTTGTGGCCATCAGAATATTTTGCTAGATTGACAATGGAACGTTCCATCGAACCTCTATCGGACAACGCACAAAAACATTTCACGCTATCAAACGCCCCGCAAACACCACCTGAGAAAAAAATAAGATTTGCGAAATACGTTCTATTTACTTTTTATGCCTCCACAACCCTAAATCCTCCAGCACGTTTATTTCTTTCAGCCGAGCCACTTATGAGATTCACACTGCGTGGAGAAATTTGGCGCCACAGAAAGATATTTTGTCGACGAACACAAGCGGGCCGAAAACGCGTTTGTCCCGAGCCTGTTCCGAGTAATTGATTCTTAGCTGCTTTGTGAAACAATATCGAATGGGATAATGTTTTCTAATACCACGTGAGTGTGTTTGTCAAGGACAGAGGCAGGAGACCTTGACTGAAGGTAACGGCGCACAATGAGCGAGCCCGCCATTCAGCTCCGGTGAATAGAAATGAAAGTGTCTCCCGGACAATGCTTGTCAAACGCTGACGAGCGCACGAGCGCAGCTAATTTGTCGCGGAAGAAAGGGAGCGCGCTATCTGCTAGGGTAATGAACAGGGTTTATCTTTGTGCGTCGAATGAGAGGTGGCTTGAAAGTAAGAGCTCGCCTTTCTGCCTCGTGTGCATGTATTGTTTCAGCGCTGCCTCTTGATTGACTGTTGGGCCAACACCAGGATTTGTGGTGTGGGAATGTGCCCATCGACTTCCTTAAATAATATACGTAACAAGTTAATTTGGTAAATTCCATACACTCCATTCCATGAAACACAAGAGAGAAACTGCTAAAATACCTATATAAGATAGGGGCATATCAGCAAGGCGAGGCGATAGAATTAACCCCGCTTTTGCGGCCGTTTTCGGCCGAAAAGCGGCGATAATTTTATCGCCTAATTAGCAAGCTCACGCTAACGCGTGAAAACTTGCGTTAGCATGGGAATTCCTAACGCCCAGCTTTGCATCTCTAATGAGATGCAAAGTGGGCGTTCCTGACCTGACCTGACAGGGGAAATGTCGCTAAGCGACATTTCTCCTATCATCAAGCCCCACGCTATGAAGCATAGCGGCAAGAAAAGTAGCCATAACTCCTGTTATCGCTACTTTCCTTACGCCTGCTTCAGGACTGACTTAGCCATGATATCCTATGGAAGGTGGATATCATGACTAAGTTTGTGGGGCCCTATCAACAAGCTAACGCCACATTGCGTGAGATTATCGCTGGGTTTCCAGCGATAATCTCACGTTAGGCAGTTAGCGTGAGGATTTTGATCGCTTTTGAGATAAGCGTTGCTAATAGCACGCTATCTCAGCGATAAAAATCCACGCTAGCCGGCGATAATTATCCTAGCTCTAAGTGCGCTTAGCGATAATTATCGCCGGTTGTTGCTGATATGCCCCTAAGTTTCTAGTACATTCAAATTAATTTCTTGATATGGTTCAAACTTTTGAATCGGGTCACAAGCGTGACTCTTGGGTGTCAAGGTTTCATAAGACATAGGCAACTTTGGGATGGAGTAACATTATTTATGAAATGGAATAAAATTACTTCTAGTACATGACTAGAGTATTGTCGATCAAGGGGTATTATGACCATGCAATGCGAGAGACCGGTTGCTTGATGACCCCCGAAGACTTGTATTAAGACGCTTTAAGCTTTCCAGTGTGATTAGCCTATGCACCCTATGTAGAAATATGAATTGACAGATACCTACGGGTTTAAAGATGCAGCCAAGAAATATTGATTCAAATGGTGCTTCATTTATGAGTGTGACGCTATCTCAGTGAAACAATTAATGATAAAGGGTACACAATAGATCTGGACAGAATTTCAATTATACCAGAGTAATTTCGGTAAATCTGTGTTACGCTTTGATGTAGAATTACCTGATAAGTATGCGATTACTCCTGCTCTTGTAATTTGGGGGCATAAAATCCTACAGCAGGGGCAAATTTAGCGAGTGGAAACGGTAGCTCATGCTTAGTGTTCTGCCGCATTTAGTGCTGTTTCTTTGGGCAAACTTGCATATGCACCTTCGTTTTGGATGCAAGGGTGCATTTAACGCTAAGAACATGATGCTAAATGCCGGGCGTCAGTTGGGGAAAAATCCAACCCAAGAGCACATTTAGTGAGCGGCTGCTCGAAATAGCTATTCATGTTCTGTTGCATTTAGTGGTATTTCTTAGGGGAAAATGCATCCTCGCATCCATTTTGGATGCACGGTGGTATTTGGTCGCTACAAAATATAGCTTAATGCTGAATTATTCTTCTAGCCTAATTCTGTGAAATTCTTATGTAATTCTGCGTGATTATGCTACATGGAATTACACGAGTTACGTCCACCCCTAGTATGCAACTGGTTTCCGAAGAACCAGGAGACTGTCATTTGAAGCACCATTGCCGTTGATCAGCAGATGTTCAGACTTTCTCGAGATGTATCTCTCCTCCCTCTGAGCATTAGGCCCAGGTTTCTGCCCGATGGAGCGCTAGTAGCAATCACTATCCAGATATAACTGTTGGTGTCATCCGGTGACAAGATGGTACAGCCCAGCACTCTTTCTTCTGCCAAAGTACTATTGTCCTGCCATATGCTCTTATGGGGGTTTGGACTGTTTTATCACATAAAGAATAACGGCACAGATGATGCCTTTCTTGGCACAGTAACACCCTGCCTGCCATCTTTGATTCTTTAGCTGCGGCGTCATGCTCACTTATTGCCTTTATTTGGGAGACAAATCAAATTTGTACCTGTTTCTATGGCATATAGATCACCTGCCTCAGTTGCTTGACAGCTCTTAAAATCTATCTAATGCTGCATATGAAGAGAGGAGTCAGGGCACTGTTGTTCCCTTTTCAACTTGGATAGGCCTACTCGAAAACTATTCTGGGAAGTCTGCATTCTTTCAATTTATCTCTGTTTGTTCCAGTCAATGTGAGCAGTGGTTCTAACCATTTTTGATGAAGTCTGGGGCCTATAATCCAGTTTCAGTAAAAATAAAGTTGGATCCTATGATTGCTAGCACTAAGGGGTGATGAAGGTAGTCAAAGTGGATACAATATTCCAGTAGCAGTTGATAATGCACAAGAGCGGTGAAGCTAAAGTTTGTGAACCTCAACTGAGCAATACCATTAAATTGCGGCTATTGCATAAAAGTAGCAAGACAAAAATGCACAATTTACCAAAGTTTTTTGGATGAATATATTACCTTTCCAATATTTGCAAGTTATCTATCCAATGATTTATGCCTTGAAGATACATTTATGCTGGATGATCAACCGGTGTGTTTCGTTCCTGATTGAACTTTCTCACGGCTAAAAGTTAAACATTCAATAAGGCATACATGGTGGTAAGTGATGCAGTAGACGTCATTCATCATTAGAGGAAGGAGTCCTGGTTGTAGTGAAAGCAACTCATAAACTGGCAGTAATAGTTAGTAAGCTTGTAGAAGTAAAATGTCTGATGGTCTGTTAGATTGAACAGTTTCAAGTAAGAAAATCAGGAATAAAATGGTTGAATGATGTTCCAAAATTAGCTATTTCTCATGCCACTATCAGTCAGCTGTAATTAGTTTAGACAGGTTCCAATAAGGAACAAAGGGGTTGAGTGATATGCCAAAAATGGCTATTTCTCATGCCACTGTCAAGCAGCTGTAATTAGTTTATAGAAGGAAGTTAACACAGTGATGGTGAATTGAGCACTCACACAAAATGTGTCTTTACTGTAATGGTGGGCAGAGAGGACATCTGTAGTTCAAGCTTGGGTAAACATCTAAGGGAGGCAAAGAATCATAGATACTAGTGTGGTAAGCATAGATGTGATAAGTACACCAGGGTTCCTGGGCTAGTGGCATTCCATGACGAGGATGAGACTTGGAAGTACCCAGGTAGACGTCACACAGTAGAAGTCCATGATTTGCTAATTTTTTGCCAAAGCCATCTGATAAATAGAATTTTTTAAAAATATTCTGCAACACATGAATAACCTCTCTCTCTTAATTAATGATTTGACTGTACAGTGGAGATTGACATCCCATTTCACTCACGCATCTCTCCATTTCTTAACCAGAATCACTTGCAATAAAGATTTTAAGAACATTAAACATTTTTATAGCAACAACTGGTCATACAATGCACAAAGAAAAACAATAGTCTCCTGACATTTAGTGCTAGGTGTTATCGCCCAAGTAAATTTTCACTAAACTTGCAATAATAGCAGACTGGGTTGGTCCACCTGGGATTTGAACATGAGACTTGTAGCTAGCTACTTGTTGTTATGAGCAGTGGGATCTCAACAAAATGATACATCTTCCTTGAGGTACATGGCTACGCGGGATAGATATTGTGCTGTTCTACATAGTCACATACTTGCCAACTCACACGATGTCACAGTGTGACACAACATTGACTCCCATCACATGTCTCCCAGTGAGGAGCTGATATCACAGGGAGGCAGGGAAAATGAGCTGAAAACCACTGTAAATAGTTGTTTTCCAGCCGGTTTTCCGTGGCTTTGACCTGCAGATGTCCATTAAGGGGCGTGAAAACACTTCAGATCATGGTGCCAGCCTCAGCAGCAAGCTTTTATTTTTTTGGGGAGCAGGGGCGGGATGGGACGCAGGTACTTCTCATCACAAGGCCCGCCCCCTCCTCACACAGTGAAATTGAACTTCAAGTTGGCTGGGATGTAGACATGATTTTCAGTTCGATAGCAGAGACAGAGAAGAGCCAATGGGCGTTCTGACCACCTACTTTGCAATTTTGATAACCCCTGAAATACAATTTATTTAAGTCTATCATAATTGTATTAAAACCAAATGCGTCTTCTAAATCCCCCCTTTAAAGAAAAATATTTTTAAAAAAATAAAAAAATACTTCTAATGGTCGAGTTTTTTAATATCGCCAATTTTGCGGGAAACAGCCTTTACCACGAAGCATTTTCTACGCGTTACATTTACAACGGTACACTTACCTCGTAAACATCTTCACAACGCGTATTGCTTCAACGACGTCTTTAGCACGCAAGCAAAGTCATCACGGAAAAACGTCTTCCTGGTCGGAAAAAAAAGCGTCAGTCCTTCGTTAGTGTCGGCGAAGACCTAAGAAAAAGGAAAAAAAAGAAGAAAGGGGGCTTGGGGGGGTCTCCCCCCCCAAAAACGAAAAAGCGGGGTAAAGGCAAGATCGAGGTAAGGGCAATGCGAAGAAAAAACATTCCGTTGTAACGCATGCGTGGTAAAGGCATGCGTTGCAACGGAATGCGTAGTAACGACATATATTCCAATTGTGCATACATTCCGGAATGAGCTAATGCACAGAACATTTCTTGTGTTCATGAAATGTTCTTATGTTCATGTGTGGCATTATTCTGGAGTGTTTTTCTTCTTTTCTTTCTCCCTATGTCTAACCACCAGCATGCCATGACAGCCCTGGTGAACGTCGCTCTGGGACAATTTACAACACACAGCACTGATGGTTCTCACGCTCAGCCAGAAAGATGGCACCCACTTGGTCATTTCAAAGCAGTGCTTTTCTCGTTAACTTTAAACAAGCAGCCCTGGATTCCTTGGGCTTGACTCTGTTCTTTAAATTGCAGAGAAGCCTGCCCGGTTTTAATTGAACTCTCCCTTGATCTGCAGGGAGTTGTGACAGCCACAGCCTCCTCTCCTCTCGGTGCCAAGTCGGTGAGATGTGTTTAACCTAATTGAATACTTCAGGAGTGATCCAGTGTGATTGCCTCTTATACCTTTGATGCCAGCAGGGCTCCCCTTAAAATCAGAGAGCAACATTTTCCGAATAAAGTGCTGGGTAAATATTGCACTTTTCAGGTTTCCCTTTTGCTTTGCTTCGGCTGAACTCGAAATCTGAAAAGTCAAGGGCAAAGCAAGTTCAAAGGAATGAGGCAGCGTTGCAGCTTAGCTTCACAGTTCCACACCAAGCAGCAAGAATTTACATATTTACAAGATGGTTCCTGCTCTGGTCATTGGCTTTGAACCAGCAGCGGCCTTTAGAGAGCCCAGTGTTCAAGATTACTGGTAGCATAAAAGATTCCTGCTGTCTGAGGCGCTGTTATGTTTTCTAGTCCAGCAAATACCACGGTGCTTGGTGTGGTTGGCTGGCACCAGGAGACGGCGATTGAATTTTGATTATGAAATGTCTAATATGCATAAACCCTCAGGTTTTGCATACAGCACATGCCAGGAAGTTACACTATGGAACAACTAACACAATTGCTATGCATGCAGACGCCTTTAGTTACAACAAGCGGCTTAATTAAACAAATCATAAAGGAAGTAAGAATGTAACCGATTGGCCATTCCAGGAAAGATGCAGGTTTTTCATAATGAGTGTAGAGCGGAAATTTGGCCAGCCTAGTAGGATTGTACCCAAAATGAAAAATGACCAAAAATATAGCATATTACATGTGCCACGGGCAGGGTCCACATCTAGTCATCCTGGACAGCAATCATTTTTATTATTCTAGGATATCCACACATAATAAATTTACAAACAGGGAATCTAAATGAGAATCCTTTTATTTGTATTGACCTAATCTCATTCCTTCGATACTCCGACTCTGTGGACTATAGACCGTCATTCCCAGTATCTAGACCATATGAAGTGACCTGGTTTGTTGATCCTTGAATACTCCGTCATCCGAAAACTGCAGCCCATGGCCTCTACCCGACAAGGTATATCAGGCACACCTACATTTAGTTGTGGTTCTAATCGAAGAACATTGGGCACCGGAGGAGAGAGAAACATTGTTGCAGCAAGGAGTACGCACAGGAAGCCGTGAAGAGGGGGGGCAGTGCGGGGAGTGAGACGGAACTTTAAATATGAGTGAGGAGAACTCTAGCTTCACTGTTCAGTTTGTAACTATAGTCCCAGGCAGCACCATAAACAGCTTTCTGCCTTAATCTAGTAGCCCTTTTAATGACTTATTACTGTTCCTATATCTGTAATTGGTGTATCGGCATGTGAGAAATTAAAGGCTGCATTTGCCCCGTCTGCGATTGAACCAGACAACTAAGTATCACACACCTCTCTTGGAAATGAGCTCTTGCTTATCTGTTTCGCTGGCGAATCCCATGGGCACCGGCAACCTTTATTTAAGGATTATCCATGTGTTAGGGCCATATTAAGCACACTATTTACAGAGCTTGTCAGACAGTCAACCTCATATTTCATGGCGCTAATGTCCAAATTCCAGCATCCTTATCTGCTTTATGGATCCAAAAATGAAAATGAAAAAATATTTTTATTGTTGAAAGAGCAGTCACCCAAGTTATGCTTTTTATATGTTGTTCATTGCTAGCGGCCTTCACAGTGTCCTATAACTTGGCTGGATTATTTTGTTCGTGGTGTCGCTTTTTCTGTTTTGGACAATACCTCTGCATCCCTTTGATTTGTTTGAAACTTGTCACAGCGCTGGCGAGATGCACAACTGTGGTCACAAAAAACTATATAGAAAACAAGCGACTGATGTAAATATTTAGAGGATAACATGTTTTCTCTACCTTTTTGTTACTTTTTTTTCCTGAGCACTCCAAGTTTGGTAGAGGGTTAGTGTGAGGGTGGGGTTGCAGTTTCTATTGTTCAGGTGGTAACGGTGCGTTGATGGATCTATGACGATGCCCCCTGGGCAGATACCTGAATCTCTTCGTACTTACAGCGGTACCCGAGCAACCCTGGCTGATGTCCGGTGGAGCTGTCCCATGCAGCTATAGAAGAGTTTGGCTCGGGTTCACCCCCGTGGCCGGCACCTACCCAGCCGGACATCTGACAAGGTTTTCCTCATCTCCCTGCTGTGTTTTCCCCCTTTCCCCTCCTTTTCCCAGTGTCTTGACTATACTATGCATCAATTTCCCTTTTTATTGTGTAATCTCATGTTTTTATACTGGGCTCCTGTAACTGATGTACTTTTGTAACTTGTAAACAGCTGATCCTCATGTAAATCGCTCTGATACCTCCGGGTCTAGCCAGCGCTATATAAAACTTCTCAAATAAAAAAATAAAAATAAAAATCGGCCTCTCGGAGCTCGTTGGAGGGCCACAGCACCGGGCCGGTAGAGCTAGGTACTGGTCAGGCCTGCAGAGTCCCTCCGCAGCACCCGCAACATCAGCGGAGTTCCTCCTCCTTGCCTGCGCCCCTCCTCCTGGGATTTCCCTCGCTGCAGCAACAACACTGCAGGGAAAGCGGTCACTTTTCTCCATGTTGGGGGTTGAATCACAGAGCACTGCATCACTCAAGTGCTCTTGCTCCACCTCACACTAACTGGAGCTGGTCTCACTCCCCCAGTACATGCACTCACCACATGCTAGATGCGGAGAAACAAACAAAAACACACTGACTTTAAACAAGCGGTCCACACAAGCTAAGACACCATAAGGCGCTCTCCACACTCTATTTTTAGAGTTCAATTCTGTCAGCCTCAGAACCCCACAACAAGAACAGGGGGAGAGGAGGCCAGCCCACAAGCCCTTGGAGAACACTAGGGACACCAAAAGCAGGGTGCAGGTAGGCAGACCAGTACAAGGGTCCTTGTAGCAAAGTGGCAATCCATTTCTTAGCCCAGCAGGCAGCAGGTCAGAACTTCAAAGCAGTTAGGTCCAATGGCGGTTCCCCCCGGCAGTCCTCTGGCAAGGTTCAGCATGTAGCCAGCAGCATCTTGTTACAAGTCCCACACAGTGTCTATAATCATGGGGTCAGAGCCCCTGTACTTATACTCATAATGTCTTTGATGCGGAGGTAACGGCAAAACACTTTAGAAGTGCAAAACACCTTCAATTATCAGCCCTGGCTCCATACACACTACAGGGAGAGGGCGGAGACAGCATTGTGAAAGGCAGGCATAGTCCGCCCTATTCTGGTGCAGGTGACAACTCCTCCCACCATTCTAGCCCAGGAAGACCCATCAGAATTTGCAGGGCACACCTCACCTCCTTTTGTGACTGTCTGGAGTGAATGCACAAAACAGGCCCCTGACAGTTAAACCAGACATTGATTGGTGCCAGGCTGCAAAGCACAAAGAGTCATAAGCACACACAAATGTCCACTTCTAAAAGTGGCATCTCTAAAATAATAATAATAAATCCGCTTTAACCAAGAAGCAGGATTTATTACCACTATTCCAAACATGACAACGCTACTCCTTCTAGATTAGAAATTCCCACTGAAACACATATAAGGGAATTCCCAATGCAAACCTATGAAAGGAGCAGCCTCACAGCAGTGAGAAACCAAATAGGCTGTTTGTCACATGCCACATAACAACGGCACATGTCCTACCTTTTACCTACACAGCACCCTGCCCATAGGGCTACCTAGGGCCTACCCTAGAGGTGTGGCTCACTGGTTAGAGGAAGCAGACCCAGAAGCAGAGGACGGCCCGGGACCAGGGTTCAATCCCCGACGCGGCAGGGTCGTGGACCAGGGCCAGCGGACTCGATAATTCTCGCTTCGGTGCCTACTCTAACCAGGGATCACACTCGGTGACTCTGGGCATTAGCTTGCCTCATCTCCACAACGGCCCCCCACATTCGCCGGGGATGCCTGGTTTCACCTTGGAGATACCCTGGAGGGACCATCTCACAGGGATAGCCAGGACGGGTTCACCAGCGGTCTACAGCGCCAGGACGCCTCAGGGCAGCAGTGCGCTTTACAAGACACATACATTTACATACATTTACCTTAGGGGTGACCTATATGCAATAAATGGGAAGTTTCAGACTCGGTAAACACTTTAAATGCCAAGTCACTGTGACAGTAAACTGTGCATGCCAGCCCTGCAGTGGCAGAGGCCTGAGACAGGTTTGAAAGGCTACTTCTGTGGGTGGCACAAGCGGTACTGAATGCCCGCTAGTAGCATTTAGTTTACAGGACCTGGGTATATAGTATACCACTGTACAAGGGACTTACAGGTAAATGAAATATGCCAAACAGGTGTAGACCAATCTTACCAAGTTTACAAGGTAGAGCACATGCACTTTAGCACTGATCAGCAGTGGTAAAGTGCCCAGAGTCATAAAACCAACAAAAAACAGGCCAGAAAAAATACAGGAGGAAGGCAAAGAGATTTGAGATAATCTTTCAAAAAGGGCCAGGTCCTACACCTACTAATTTATGAAAGATTAGGTTCATATTGCACATATTGCAAGTTGAATTGCAGAATATTGTCTGATTGAAAACCTTTCCATGCCATATTTGTAGTAGCTAATGAAAGCAATAAGAGAAAACTCCTCGCCCACAAACATGCCTGTTTGAACAGCTTGATGAGAAAATCCCAATGGTACGATCAATTAATATCTTGATGAGAAAATCTGCAGTTATGATTTGTGATGGTTACATCGCATGCCTTATCCTGCTGGGCTGTGATCCAGGAGCCGGGATCCTTGAGGTAACGTTTCCATCTGCCTTGTGGCCCACCTGCTGCTGCTGCTCCTTGACATCAGGATGTTGGAGAGGGTTGCTTCCTTAATCAAGGAGCAAAATGTTGATTGTGTAAGTGGAATGCCATTCCTGCCTACTTTTCAGAAACTGCTAGAGCAGCCATTTTACCCAACCCCTTTGGACCAGGGATGCTCTTCACTGGCCCGGGCCCTAACGATGCAGATCAAAATCCGTCTAACCACTTGCAGTACAGGTTTCTCATTCATTTGTTTTCAATTAGTAGTCATAATAATAAATATATTGTTTGAAATGACCGGAACGCACAACTGTATACATTTCACAGCGATCTTGGCTTCGGGCATCAAAGAGATTTGGGGACAGATGGATCAAGCCAATTTGCATTTGCGAACTGCCTAATTCCCAGAATCAGGGTGTTTGCAAATGCAAAAGGGCATTCTGTTATGTATGAGCCCCAAATTGCGATCCGGTAACATGTCATCGAATCGCTATTTGGGATTACGCATGCATTCAGATTCGGTATTTGAAAGGGGAGTTTCTAGTCCCTTCCAAATAAGGCATTGGAATGGCATGTATTTTTGTTTGGCGAGCCAATTCCGGTTGCAAAACAGTAATACTTCACCACCAATTCCAAATTGGTGGTAACTCATTCGCAAATGGGATGGGGGTCCTTCCCTTTGAGAATGTTAAAAAAAAATTTTTTTAGGAGCTGGCAGTGATCCAACAGACCACTGTCTGCTATTAAAAAATGAAACTTAAACGTTTCATTTTCTTTTTATGAAACGCATCCAGTTTTCCTGTGAGGAAAACGGGCAGGATTTCAAAAGAATTTTTTATTTTTTTTACTTAAAAGCAATCACAGACATGGTGGATTGCTGAACCCGGCAGGGTACAATCCTGGTAATTGTTGCGATTCGTAATGGGTCGCAACTTGCATTAATATTCATGAGGTAGGTTGATTTGCGACCTACTACGAATCACTATTTGGAAATAAAAAGGTTCATACATTAGGAATACTGATTTCCAAATTGCGATTCGGAGATAATCACAATTAGGAAATGGGTATTCCTAATGTTCATTCATCTGACCCTAGGTTCGACATGTTTTGCACCCAAAGTCAACTTATTACAAGGGAAGGCTTTACACCGTGAAGTTCTATTTTGATCACATCATTTTTGTTTTTGCAGAAAAGCAAAGAGGATTATTGCAGAGAAAAATGAGACAATTTAAAGATTCCATCTGTAAAGCTTCACCTGCTTAAGCTACCCAAGTCAGAACATGAATTTAAATGAGCCCTTAGAACCCAAACAGAGTAGCAATACTCCTGGTTGACTTCACATCACAGCGCATGAGTCATAAAGTAAACAAGCATTGGCATAGCCAATAGGTCTCGCCTTTGGGACCTTATAAGTGTTTAGCCATGCAACAGTTGCATAACTAAACACTTATAAGGTCCCAAAAGTGAGACCTATTGGCTATGCCAATGCTTGTTTTAACTGCTGCAATTTATTGAAGCCTCATGGAGAACATCAAAGCGTCAAAGGGTCGATCAAACATCAAAGGGTCGTGCGGCCGCCAAAGTGAAAGTAATCGCGGTAAAGCGCGACGCGCGTGCCCGCGCACATGCACTGTAGCTCTAGGCTTGCCTGGTAGCACTTTTTGGAGCCCTCACAAAATTTCTCGCCAGACCAGCGCATGCGCTGGGTCAGGCGAGACCTAAAAAGGACCCAAACTGCCCCAGATAACACATCTGCAGTGGTACATTGAAGGCAACTGTGACAGCTGTTATGCATTAAGCATGGGTACGATTAATATTTAGGAATTGTTGCACACTACTGAGGTTCTTGACAACTGCTAATTGCCCACCCCATAACTATGAGCCAAAGGTGAGGCTGCACAACAAGGGTACAAGGCAATTACAGATGAGAGGCAATCAGAAATGGGCCAATCTTGGCATTCCATAGATAGTGCTAACATTAATTAGTATTATTAAAGCACTATGGCTTCTTTAGCTCTTGCTGTCATACAGTGCAGTTGAGTAGGGTATGTCACCCCATTGGTTACTCTGGACAGTCATTCGCCTCTTGCTGTTCATTAGCAGAACAGAAAGGCTCTGCTAGCCATCAGCCCTGCCTGTACTGCAGTGGCTGTCCGTCCAATGTGCTCAATGAGTCAGTCTCAATAGAGTGGTTTCACTTCACCAGTCTACACCTCGGCTAACAGCCTTTCTTCTGTCTCATCGATAACGCAGGGCCGCGAAGCGCTACACTCACAATTGGGATGTGTCCAATTGGCAGCGATGGATCGTTGTTTATAGGTAGACGCGGGAGGGCAGTGGGACATTCTGTGTTCTCACTGAGCCATAAAAGTCTGCTTTAGGGACAGCAGAACCAAGACAGCGTCTGGAGAGGTATCTGTCACCTCCATAGCGGAAGCGCATGCAGTTAAATAAATTGTACCTGGGTTATGGAATCTCCTTTTGTTCCGGGCAATTGCAAACGCAATTGGTAACGGAACTGTCATGTTTCTACTTTCTTGCATAATGGGTGGTGACTGGTGCAGCTGAGCCCGCAGCGTACACGCACAGCCGCCTGTATACCATTTTCTAGTCAGAGTGTTATATAGAAAGTTTCTTTATATAAAAATTACTGCCAGCCTTTTTTTAAATACTACTATCTGTGTTCTTGATTCACTTTACTCAAAGTTATCCCTGTACCTTCACAAGAAAGGAAAGCACCAAAAATATTCAGGTGCTCGCATCATCTACAACACAGTCCATCATCCACGATTAGAACTGGAACAGAGGGCGGCATTCATCGCATTCCATAGAATGCGGCACAGATGCCGCCATAAGGATCAGAGTGTTCCTCAGTGATTGCCACCACAAATTGACATTTATACCAGATTGGGCTTGCAATGATTCTCACAGCATATGTGTTCATCCCTGTGCTCTCAATCACAGTGTGTGGCAAGACCAGTGGGCCTCATCCCCCATTAAACACATGAAGGTTGAGCAATATGTGCCACCGCATGCCCAGCATTTTTATCTTTCCTTCTTGGCAAGCATGTCACACTTGATAAAACATGGCCAGAACTCTCCATGTGCCCAATGTATTAAATACTTGAACCCAGCACAATTGGATCAACAACATATCTAGCACTCTCAAACTGCACTTAATAGTAAATAAAGATGTCTAGCATGAAGTAGAGGGTAGCACATGGCTAGCATCTTCCAACTCCCCTAGTCAGTAAATACATCAGACTAGTACAATGTAAGCCATCAAGTGACTAACTCCACCAACTACCCTAATCAATAAATACAACCAAGCTAGTAGAGGGTCAACCATCACACTAGTTAACACCACTTAACCATCCCATCATCAAGTAAATACACCAGGCTAACACATAGTCGTAAATATTATAACCAGCACCATCCACTCCCCATTCAATAAATTCACCAGGCTAGCATAGCGTAAGCCATCATGTGACTAAACCCATCCAACCCCACCTTCATCAAAGACACCAGGCTAACATAGTGCAAGCCATCACATAACTAGTACCATCCAGACCACTTCAGTAAAGTAACCAGACCGACGCCGTCTAGGCCATCAAGTGCTTAACAGCATCCAACCCCTATATATTTACGAAATCCTATATTATGCTAGATCAATATTTACCAAAGAGGCAAGCATAATGCATGTTGCAATGTGGCCAGTACCTCCCACTAACCTATTCACTAAGTGGTATATTATGCTGGCTTGTGGAGTGTCACCGACATTTACAGCCAGCAGTAACAATCCCTCCAATCATCAAATGGCGAAGAATAGTTGAATGTTTTGCGCAGTTCAGGTAGCATGTAGTCAGCCCACCTATACTATTTCATTATATCTTGTGGTGAGGTTGTCTTTCTTATGCAGGTGTTTGGCCCTGCGAGACCAGTTGTCCTCTGTAATATAATTACTTCATGGGCACATCTTAGTAGCACGTTTTTCCACATATCTGCTTGACTCATGCCACTTAGATTGAAATGTAGAACTTATTTTAGAGTAGATCTCCAGGAATAGCCATTTCTTTCCAAATGTTATACTTAACTATTTTTCTTTTTTTGTAATTCTGATTTTGGTAGTTTGTATAAAACCTCTTGCTGCAATCCAAATTTCCCCCTCAGCACATAACTGATTATTTTCTCATTAGTCAAGGTATTAATGCTCATTTTATCAACTTTATAATGACAAAGGGAAATTCGACCTTGCTATTATTCAAACTTCTAAACTCACTATGGGGCATATCAGCAAGCAGGCGTTAGAAAATTATCGCCGCTTTTGTGTCCGTTTTCGGACGAAAAGCGGCGATAATTTTATCGCCTTATCTGCATGGTCACGCTATCGCGTGAAACCTTGCCTTATCTCCATTTCCCTCAACGCCCATCTTTGCATCTCTAATGAGATGCAAAGTGGGCGTTCCTCCACAGGATAACGGGAGAAATGTCGCTAAGCGACATTTCTCCTATTATCAAGCCTCATGCAAAGCAGCATAGCGACAAGAAAAGTAGCTATAACCTCTGTTATCACTACTTTCCTTCCGCCTGCTTTGAAACTGACTTAGCCATGATATCCTATGGAATGTGGATATCATGGCTAAGTATGTGAGGCCCTATCAGCAAGCTATCGCCAAACTTCGTGGGATTATCGCTGGGTTTCCAGCGATAATCACACGTTTGGCAGTTAGCACTAGGATTTTTATCACTTTTGAGATAAGCGTTGCTAATAGCACGCTATCTCAGTGATAAAAATCCACGCTAGCCGGCGATAATTATCCTAGCGCTAAGTGCGCTTAGTGATAATTATCGCCGGTTGTTGCTGATATGCCCCTCTACCATTAGTGCAACCCACTGCTCAAACATATCCCAAAGTGTTTATACTTCCAATCAAACAATATGTCACCTCAATAATAATAGGTGCCAATGAAATTACTGTTAAACTGGTTTGATTTCACATACACATTTTACACAAAATTCCCAAAATGACGCTCCTATGCCATATCACGTAATTGTATGCCATTTGTGGCGAAGATTTAGTGAGAGCACGCGGTTCATCTGAAGCGACTAGAATGTGAGTGGGTGCTATTTGCGACATTTGTGTTTTTAGCGCTATTTACCTTTACCACCAAATGCATTTTCCCATCCAACAATGCAAACAAACTTGCATTTTGCTCTGTTATAGCGCCAATATCCTCCCTTGCATTTTGGATATTTTTTTTTAGATATTTTGCGTACTCAAAAGCAAATTGGGTCAATTTGACACAACTCTAAAAAAACATTCATCAGTTACTAAGTTGCTGAAGCAAATGAAGATACTTAACTTTTCGCGGCAAATGTATGATTAAAAAAAAAAAAAGTAGTGCATTGTTGCAGTAAAATTGTTTTACAGCTGTTAAGAGACAAGACGAAACAGGGCAGTACCAGGCTTTTCCAGATTCCCTCAGAAATTATTCATAAATGGCAAAGGTACTAACATATTCCTGATGGACTCTGAATTTCGAAAGGCGAAGGGCAGGAGCCCATCAGAAATCTGTAAATATTTATAGAACTCCAGCCTGGCGACTATTACCATCCTATAGAGCACAGCGATGTTTTTGACAAAAGTGGGCACAGCAGGTGCGCCATCCACTGGGCTCTGTGCTGCAGCACACAAAGTAAAAAAAGAAGAAAACAGAAAATAAAAAAAAGTCAAAGTGCCTCTTTCCTGCATTCCCCACTTCAAAATGAAAACAGATTGTAAGCCCACTGTACAGTGAAAAAAAACCTAGTTTAATTGAATGGAAGGGAGATAGGGAAGATCACTCCTGGCAATGAAATGGTTAAGGCTTCCCTTGGCTAACATTCTTCCAATGTGCTCTGTAACAATACTTTTAATATAATTAAATTTTAAACTCCATGCAGAATCTTGTGGGTAGGCAGATGTACCGGTATGTTAAACTTTATGTCGCTTGAAAATGGTTTTCAAGTACATCAGAGGGAGACCATCCAGCTGTAAAATTATCTGCTTTATGAAGCTGCATCACAGCACTGGTATTTTTTTTTTTAATTAAAAATGCACCTCAAAGTATAACCTCTTTAAACAATCTACTTTATGTTGTCAGTTTTTTTCTCGTTCACATGCAGAGCACACAGTTTGTTCGAGCTTTTTGTAGGTTTTCGGGAAGGATTACATGGAGTTTGCTTTTTGTTAATGGCAAATCTATTTTGAGCCACAGTGTGCAAGATGAGTGTGACTTTTTTTCTAATCGTAGTTCAAAAAGAGACACGAAATCTGCTTTCTTTGTGTACTTACTGCAAGGCAACTTGCTTGAAACTGTGTTAACATTGCACCTCTGTTTTAAATCACCCCTCCATTCCCTATCGACCAGATAGCCTCACTGCGAGCTGTCTGTAATTTTATTCAGGGATGCCGATGGGGGGTATATGGGTAGGCGAATCTTCAGTTTTGTGGAGGCACCACCCCATTAACAATTATAAACTCCCAGAGGCGGCTGCTACTTAACAGGGGTGGCGGGGCAGGGGGAGAGTGGGGGGCGATAAATTAAAAAATATATAAAAGAAAAAACTTACCTGCAGGCCGGCCACCGCATCTCTGTTTTCTTCCGCTCCCCGATAGCAGGAGCTAGGAAGCACACAAGCTCCCATACTCTCCTAGCCAATCGCGTTGTGATTGGTCTGAGCTCCGTGGTTTGGCGCACAGAGAGGGACTGGGAGGCCATGCATGTTCTCCAACCAGACAGTGCATTACAGCCTGTGGAGACCATGCAAAGTGCGCATGACTGTTTGGCTGGCCCAAGATGGCCGTCATGCACCCTTTAGAGTATGCTCACCACTCCTACCCCTGGCCCCTGCTCTGGCCAGCCCAGCCCCACCCCCCCTCCCACCTAAGCTAAAACAGAAAAATAAAATGATAATAACATTGGTTATTATCATTTTAGATTTCCTTTTTAAACTGCTCACAGAGCAGTGGGGCGAGGCTTCTCCGCCTTAGCGGAGGAGCTGCCGTTGTCAATTCCAGAACGGGGAGTAACATGTCGATCCGGTTGTTTTTGGTGCATTTCTCCATGGCAAACACCATTTCGGCACCAATAACTGGCAATGTGAAGCCATGTCTGCTGTTTCCAGATCCTGGAACTTCAGGTCAAGAAACATTGAACCACTGGTGAGGCGAAGAAACATCCCATAGCCGATATTGCTTCACCATACTAGTAATGAGGCCCTTAGTATTCCAGAGTTCTTTAGCCATCTTCATTCCATAAAACAACTCTGTCTTCTTTGCATCCATTCCACCGAGCAGCATTATGACACTTTTACCAACCCCACCTCACAACAGCTACCAACTCTCAAAATGTGGCACACCTTGAAGCTTAATCCCAACAATTTGTAATCACAATCTGTTTCTATTGTGCCACCTTGTGGACAGTCTTGGAAACTATGATAATATACATGTAGAGAGGCCAAAGGCACATGCGCATTCTCTTGTATGCTGTAACTAGACTTGTCTGTGTGTGTGTTCCCTCATGCTTCACAGCTCTGTCATATTCCTTCTGCAAAGCTTGTATTCAAGTGTCTCGCTTTTAAACATGTGCAGTTCCTACAAGAGTCAGGCATTAGTGATTACACATCACTGTGTTTGTCTTCATAGGCCTGATCAAGTCCATACAAAGGATATGCAGCGTTGAAACCCACTGTGTAGCTATGGAATCCTGTTGTTTCAGCCTGCAGCTAATAGGGACATGGTACTAGTTGCAGCCTCAAGGTGGGCATTGGCTATCACTTATCAGTAGCAACTGGGTACTTGACCTCGCAGGGGAATGCACATTAAGAACTCAGTGGTAAATGGAGCAAAGCCATGCATACAGCTTCTCAGGAGAATAGTAGCACCGTGGCACAAAGCATTTTGGGTAGTTTGATTCTGCAGGAGAATGTAGTAGCGGGGTCTTTTTTTTTGCATGAATGGAGAGATAACCACACATATATCCTTTCCTGTCTGGAGCACCTTTTTGCATCGAGCACTTTGGCGTGTTTTTTGAGAACAGAGGGCCACAGTGAAAAATGGGTTTGGGTATAAACTAAAGTTGGTCCTCATAATGGATGCTCCAATGCAGGCCAGGTTATACCTAGCTGTATAGTCTCCTCGCCCGAAGCATTTCATTCACAGGCAATATTGGCCCTTGCGGCTAGTAGAGGAACTATGTCTCGCCTGGGTCTGGGTCGGTGATGGACTATCATGGAACATTTCTACTGATACGATGAATGATCACGGGCTAAGACGGGACATCAGAAATTATACGAAGGGCCTAAAGCGGCTGTGGTCAACTGATACAGAGATGGATCAGACCACAAGCTCTTTTTTTATAGTGATTGTTAACTTGGGGAAATGGAAATATTTGATTGGGGGTTGGGAAGGGAACAAATCAGTATGAGGTCACCACATACTTAATGAAGTTTTAGGATCTGGGGGGAGGGTAAAAGAATGCATTTATTGTGATGATTATATCCTGTTCGACATAAAAATGTTTTTTTGCATTTGTATATATTGTGATGTAGTGGTTTTAATTAATGGAACACCATTACATTTTTCTTCTTCCATTTCTTTCTTCTTCTATCAGTAAGAAGGGGCCAATCCACATTCGGAATGGGCACTTTTGGCTCTCATGTGCTCTCGCGGAGCTTATAAACAGAGCGGTTGCACAGTGACCCTCACACAAACTAGTCCTCTCTCATGGTTCTTTGGGGGTGCCCTCCAAGTGTGCTATGACTCGTGATCTCTTCCCCCTCCTCGGACTGCAATACAGACTGAGGCATCCAAAGTGACCAGATACCAGACTATCGGTATTAATGTAATGTTGAGTTTTTTCATTGACGGAATAACCTGTCCAAGAGCAGAATGCCGCGTCCTGGTCTTCTTGCCAGTGGAAGAGGAAATCCATTGAACAAAAAAGCATCATTATGAATTTAGATCAGACCTCGCCTCAAAAGCCTCAGCCGTGCCAAAGCTGGGTAGCTAAGCGGATGAGGACAACCTCAGTGACGTTTGACTACCTACGCTTTCCTAGGGCTTTTAGCAGAACCTGACTCTCCTTTGCTATGTTATGTTATTTTAATTTATTCAGCGCACAGCTACTCTGAAGTGTCCCGGCGCTATAGACCGCTGGGGAACCCGTCCTGGCTATCCCTGTGAGATGGTCCCTTTCTGTGTATCTCCAAGGTGAAACCAGGCATCCCCGGCGTCTGTGGGGGGCCGTTGTGGAGATGAGGCAAGCTTAATGCCCAGAGTTGCCGAGTGTGTTCCTGGTTAGAGTAGGTACCGAGGCGAGAATTATTGAGTCCGTTTTGACCCTGGTCAACAACCCTGCCACGTCAGGAATTGAACCCTGGTCCCTGGCCGATTCTCTGCTTACGGGTCTGCCGCCTCTAACCAGTGAGCCACACCTCTCCACAGACCTCTTTTCTCATCACTGGGGACTCCTTAGTCTTTTTAACAGTTTAAATTTGCCATTTCACACTTCCACAAACCAAAATATGACTCCAAAATGAATGTGATCCGTACAACAAAAAAAAGTTTCCTCAACTAGATGTCAGTTTGCCAACTTTTATTTCTCAGCGTAAACATTTGGATCTGAAATTGCAGTGTGCTGAAAAAAAGCATCTGCAAATGATGGTGTGGAATATCTCCACTTTATGGATGAGTATCTCTGTCCACATTATTGGTCCTCGTTCTGCAGAATCATTTCCTCTCTCATGGTACCGTTTTTGAGATAATTGTTTTCTTCAAATTGCATTCTGCTGGAGAAAAGTCTGCTAAAAATGGCGCTCTGTTGGTTAAGTGAGTTTATTGTTGCCTTAACAGCGTTTTTTTCCTCCGTGAAATCTAAACAAATGACTGTTATAGCCTCCCTATATGCAGAGACTGCATTAGACAGTCTGATTTTTATTCTGCCAAGATACAATTTCTAATATTGTATACTACTTCTCAGAGAAAGTTGGATAATTCTGTTGTCTCCTACATAGGTGCCATTTTAATATTGTAATTGTCAGACTTTTGAAATTAAAGTTTCAGAACCAAGAAATGAATATCTCATTCAAAAGAGTTTACGGGTCTACTCACTTTGATTTGCCACAAAAGAGCTAATTCAAATGATATTTCTGGTGCACGTCACTTCCAGTGAAATATTCATTAATTGTATTTGAAAATGTCACTTGGCACTGAAAGGTAATCCAGGTTTTGTGATAATGAAATCTCTCTATAAATATATGCTTTCCACGTCTTCACGCACTCAAATCTACTGCCCCTCATTGAGAAGACAAAAGAATTTCGGGGCATATCAGCAAGCTGGCGATGAAAAATTATCGCCGCTTTAGCGTCCGTTTTTGGACGAAAACCGGCGATAATTTTATCGCTTAATCATCAAGGTCACGCTAACGCGTGATTCCTTGCTTTAGCTCCCTTTCCCATACCGCCCACCTTTGCATCTCTAATGAGATTCAAAGTGGGCGTTCCGTCCCAAAATAACTGGAGAAATGTCGCTAAGCGACATTTCTCCAATTATCAAGGGAATCGCTAACAGGCATAGCGATAAGAAAAGTAGCGCTAACTACAGTTAATGCTACTTTCCTTACGCCTGCTTTCACCCTGACTTAGCCATTATATTCAATGTAAGGTGGATATAATGGCTAAGTATGCCCTGCCTTATCAGCAAGCTAACGCCAAAATGTGTGAGATTATCGCTGGATTTCCAGCAATAATCTCACTTTTGGCTCTTAGCGTGAGGAATTTTATCGCTTTTGAGATAAGCGTTGCTGATAGCACGCTATCTCAGCGATAAAATTCCATGACAGCTGGCGATAATTATCCTAGCGCTAAGTGCACTTAGCGCTAATTATCGCCGGCCCTTGCTGATATGCCCCATAAAAAGCAAAGTCCAAACGTTGCACTGTGCATGTCCATGCAAACATTGGTTCAAGGACACCTTAGTATATTAGCATCACACCACAAGTACTACCTTTATCTGTCTTTTAAGCTTGAAAAAGTTGCTTTAACTGCTCCTCAACGATGCACTCTTTCAGAGGCATTACTATTTAGGGGCCATTTTTTTAGGTCCGAAAGTAGTGTAATTACTTGCATATTTGTCAGCAACTCTCTGGTTTTCTCCTCAACCATTCTGATGAAGCTGAGATAGCTGTCCCTGTGGGGTCAGAATGTACCCAAAAGGGGCTTCGGTCCTAGCAGATGCAGGGGCAGAGTGTGACTGAGACTTGGATTTCGAGAGACAGACCACAGGGGCAGGAGGAGGGTGCACTGGCAGAGAGCAAGAGGGCTTCAAAGGGACAGAGCAAGACAGACCGCTAGAGCTAGAGACGGAAAGAGGTGTAGAAACTTAGGAGGTAGACACACACTGATGAATAGTGCATTAGTTGCAGTCACACTGGTGATGAGGGAATAGGAGATCTCACTGCACCCCAGATAGAGTTGTCTTCATTTCTCAACTGTGCTACATCATTATATTTTCCTTCTTTCACTTGGAACATTGGCGCCATTTCTGTGTGACAGATATACAGAAAGAGAAATAGGTAGATATACAGATAGGTCGGTAGATAGTAGACCGAGATGTAGAGAGACAGATATAATAGACATAGAATCTAGAGATAGGTTGATGGATAAACCTAGATGAAAATAATCCCTGCCTCTTGATATTGTTGGACCTCTCAGGTGCCTTCGACACAGTCGAACAGCCCACCCTGACTACACACTGTTGGACCTGGCCCTTTTGCAGGGTTATCCCCAAACTTTTTTCCTTCTTACTCCTATTTTTCTTACCTTCTTTGTGTTGGCTTTAGGGCTCTGGGCACTTTAAAACTGTTAACTAGTGCAAAGGTGCATATGCTCTCACCCTAACTGTAATGTTAATTGGTTTCCCCATGATTGGCATATTTGATGTACTAATAAGTTCCTAGTATAGTGCACTATGTGTGCCCAGGGCCTGTAAATCAAATGCTACTAGTGGGCCTGCATCACTGATTGTGCCACCCACATGAGTAGACTGCAGTGTCCGTGTGTGCAGTTTCTAAACGGCCATGTCAACCTGGCAAGTGCACCCACTTGCCAGACCCAAAACTTTCCTTTTTATCACATGTAAGGCACCCCTTAAGTAGGCCCAAGGTAGCCCCCTGGGCAGGGTGCAGTGTATTTAAAAGGTAAGACATCTACTTTTATGTTTCACGTGTCCTGGTAGTGAAACAATGCTAAATTCTTTGTTCATTACAGCACGGCCTATCTCTCCTATAGGTTCACATTGGAGCTGCCTTGTAAGATTTTACGAGTGTATCTTCCAATTGGGAGCTGATAGAAAATTGGAGTTTGGTGCCTCTGGACTCACAATTTAAAAATACATCTTTTACTAAAGTTGTTTTTTAAATTGCAGGTCTGAAAATGCCACTTTTAGGAAGTTGACATTTACTTACTTTAACCATTCTGTGCCTCTGCCTGCTCTCAATACACATCTGGGTCAGGATGACAGTTGGGGTGTTTGAGCATTTAGTCTAGACTGTCAAACAAAGGGAGCAGGGGTTTCCCCTGCATATCCTGATGGCCCATTACCGGACTGATGGGCCTCCCTCAGCTAGAGTGGTGGGAGGAGTTGACACTGACATCTGAATAGTGCTGTGCCTGTCCTCACACAAAGAATTGCCGATCCCCTGTAGTGTGTCTGGGACCAGGGCATGGAAAGGCACGGTCTTGTGCACCACAAAGACTTTCCTTTGAAGTTTGCCTACTTCAGAGGCTGGAATGTGTGTAAGTACTGGACTTCTGATACCATATACTCAGAACACCTTTGGGTTGAGGACATTTTGCCAGGAAGAAGAGTTGGATAGATGTCAGGAGGGACTGCCAATTTGCTGTTTGCTTTGCTGTTTTGGCCTGCTGCTTGTTGTTTCTGTCCTGGAAATGAAAGGACTGGACTTTGCTTTCTACATCCTGCTTCCAAGGGATTGAGTTGAGCTTGCCTTCTGTTAAGAAGTCTCAGGGCCAACTAAGATTTCACCTGCAACCCCCGGGCCCCTCTGCTGAGGAGTCCTACTTGTCAAGTGGTGACAATTCCAGTTCCTTGGAAGTGACTTTGGAGTGCTACGAAAAAAAAAAACAAGGCATTGACGCTGATCGACTTTGAAACCGGTGCCTGTCTGCAACTCTGATGCTGTGCCGCTGCCTGCACCGGAGCTGTGGTCCCGCTCAATGCAGTGACCGCAACTTGCACTGCAGGCTCCAATGACGTCACAGCACCTCCTAAGCTCAACCCCTACACGAGTTTCAAGCACCACACTGCTCTCACCCCTGTGGCTGGCCTGAAAACCAAAGCCTTGTGGCTTGGCTCTCAACATCTCATCGATGCTGCTTCACAGTAAGGAACTGAGGTACCACATTGGCAACCACAGCATCATCTCAGCTGCAGAAGTAAGGAACCAACCAATCACCTCCGGAACCGAAGCATCACCTCCCCTGCAACTGTAAGGAATCGACGCCGCACAGACCTCTGCAACGCCTCACCTTCTCTTTATTGTGCATCGTCTTTGCTTTGTTTTCACGATGCCTCCAAGGTACTGTACTGGGGCTGCTC
Organism: Triturus cristatus; assembly: GCF_964204655.1. Classification (NCBI taxonomy): domain Eukaryota; kingdom Metazoa; phylum Chordata; class Amphibia; order Caudata; family Salamandridae; genus Triturus; species Triturus cristatus. Next base: position 357,744,683 of record NC_140580.1, read on the forward strand.
GAATACATAATCAGCCCTCGCTCAATCGAGTTCGGACTAACTTTGTGGAGTTGTCGACAACGACCGTGACCAAATAGTCCTGGTCTGAGCTATTTTTTATTTCTAAGAGCTGTACTTGATTTAAGTGATATCTTGTCTTGTGTATGTTGGAATTATTGTCGTTTTGGTCTTGTTTGATTCAGATAAATATTAGCTATTTTTTAAACTGGCATGGAGTCCTTTTGTCGTGTTTTCACTGAGTTACTCTGTGTGTTTGTGCAAATGCGTTACACATTGCCTCTGTGTGAAGCCTGACTGCTCTGTGCCGAGCTACCAAGGGGGCGAGCAGGGGTCATCTTAGGTGTGTGAGTTTCTTACCCTGACTAGAGTGGTGGGTTCTGTCTGGCTTAGGTGTAGACCCTAGTCAACCAGAAACCCCATTTCTAACACACACCCTCCTGTCATAATTGGGATTTACAGTCAGTGTCCTTCACTGGTTCTCCTCCTACCAGTTCTTTCACATGGGTACCACCAGGTAACAAAAGATCCCTGTCATATGTGCAGTCCACAGGCTTCCACACTGTCTTCTTTCAGTCCTGCAGACTTCCATTCTGTCTCCTGTCAGATTGAACCTGTATATGGAGCTGGTTATACACCAGTATGCCGATGATACACAACTCTCCTTGAAAGTCTCCTCTGCTCCAGACATCAAAAGCCACAAACACTGCTTGCATATCATCCAGACCTAGATGTTCAGCATTCAACCCAACCAAGAGAGAATTCCTATTTGGTAAGAACGACAAAAACAATACAGTACAAACCTAGCTCAGTGTCATGACCCTCGACCTTGATGGCTTCGAACACCAGCTCCTACCACTGCCAAATTACTTGGATTCACTCTGGACACCAACCTCTCCCAGAAGAAACTCATTTCCAAAAAACACCCAAAGATATCCTGGTACCTGCTCTCTTTTCTAAATGAAGGTAAATTGTTCTTCCAAAACGCCACTTCAGAACTGCTATTCAATCCATTGTACTCTCACATCTGTATGGTGGTAATGCCCTAATGCTCCATGACCTCCCAGTCTCCACATTGGCACCCTTTAGGGGCGTACTACATGCTGCAGCGAGTCTCATCCAGGGCCTGAAAAAATATGATGACATTACCCCCATCCTGATGGAACTAAAATTGTCTCCCCTTTACAGCTTGCACATCTTCAAAACCAGCTGTATCAATTACAAAGACATCATCACCAGCACTACCGCTTATCTTGCAAACAAACTCACCATCTTTGGTGGTTCTCAGTATACCTACACACAGGACACAATCACACTGCAGGTTGAGAAGTGTGAGAAAGAAAGAACAAACAGGGCTTTTAAATCTATGCAGCCAGGATCTGGACCACCATTCTCATATCCATCAGAACTGATCCCAATGCTGCTCCAATGTAGGAAAGAATTGAGGCATTTTAGAGAACACTACATCACAATGCATTAGTCATCCACAACTCAGCTACTGCTCATCACCCAATGACTTTAAGCTTGCCTTTAACCATGGGCAGCCCTCCCCTGCCTTTTGGATAGGTAGTGCTATAAGAATAAAATATACATAAATCCATAAATACATACATACATAGATGGAAAGATAGATACTTAGAGGAAAGTAGGTAGTCCAATGGATAGCGAGACACAGATGAACAGATGGTCAGTGTTAGAATCCCCAGGATCCCTGGTTGGCTGAAGTAGTTATCGTAGGCCTAACAGGGAACCGTGAGCCCAAACTTTAGGGAAAAGACAGGTCGCCTCTAGAGATAGCCCCCGCCCCACCCCCTTGGTAGCTTGGCACGAGCAGCCAGGCTAATCTTCAAGGCCAATGTGTAACATATTTGCACAGCAACCCAATGATGATACCACAAATAGACTCCACACGAGTTTCATATAAAACAAGTATATGTTTATAAAAAGATATGCGATGTGACCCCACACTACTAAACCACCATATGCGTCGGAGTGATGTTCCCCCTGGCCTATTATTATTGAGGTAAACTACACAATACTACATAATCCTAATGTCGTAATATGCAGTTCGTTATGCAACAGTCAGGTACTTCACAACATAAGAATAATGCCGATCGTACCACGGTTATCTGGCGGTATGTACTGTCACTGTAATGCAATGCGTAGGGCAACAACGTGGTAAACTGTTATGCCCCCATAATGCAATGCGTACAGTTCCCTTTCAGGTACTCTGTTGGGAAAAAGCAATGCAATGTGTAACACAGTTATCAAGCAGCTCGTTATGCAAAACTAATGCAATGCAAAACACATATATCCGGCATTTCGGTATGCAACACTAATACCATGTGTAATATAACAATCCAGCAGATCGTGAAGCAGGACTTAAGACACAGCGTAACACATCTATCAGGCAGTTTGTTATGCAAACCTAGTGCAATGCGTAACACACCTATCAGGCAGTTCGTTAAGCAAACTAATGCAATGGGCAATACGACAAAACAGGCAGTCCGTTGTACAGAAAAAAAGTAATGCGTCATACAATTATCAGATACTCCGCTATGCAGGAGTAATGCAATACGTAAGTTACTCCGGCACCGTTCATGGTGCCTTCGGCAGTCTCTCTGCCACTCGTGCTGGTTTGCAGTTAGTCTCCGGCTGCAGTTGCTACTCCCCCACGGGTAAGATAGACCACAGTAAATGCAGCTTCAAACCCAGGCCCCAGTGCGCCACTCCCTTGGCACACAGGCCTCGATCCGAGCCGAAGTAGAGGCTTGCGCTGCAGGACAGAGAGAGAGGCAGAGAGCGTCTCCCTCCGAGCCCGTGCCCCACCCCAGGAATCGACACACGTTACCCTGGGGGCACGAACCCACTCTCCTCTCCTCGTCCCGCGACTTGGGCCTCCGATGCACTCTCTGATTTTCCAGGACAATGGGAAGATCCCAGGCTGCACACTACCACCACACACAGTCAATAAGTCTCACGGAACCTCCGGGTGCACGATAACCACACAACTCCTCATGATGGTCTCAGGCTGCGCACAGCACACGCACGCAACGTCGCTGAGACACACTTGATCTTCTGGTTCCAGCGATCACACGGCACCTCTTGCGCAGATCTCAAGCTGTAAAAAGGACACGCAATCCGCGTCGCTTGAGACACACTTTATCCTCTGATGCCCCCGATCACAGGGCATCCCTTGCACAGGTCTCAGGCAGTAGAAAGGACATGCACTCCACACTGCTGAGACACACTTTATCTTCCGGTGCCCCCGAACACAGGGCACCTCCAGCGAGAGTCTCAGGCCGTGAACAGCACACGCACACCGCGTCTCAGAGACACACTTGATCTTCTGGTGTGCACAATCACAGCCAATCCACACAAAAATCTCAGGCTGCCCTCAAGCACATGCACACTGCGTCTCTGAGACTTACTTGGCTCCCCGGTACACACATTCACAGGACGATCCTCTCGAAGGACTCCGGCTAGACAGATACACGCACATCACGTATCAGAGTCTCAGTTGGAACTCCCGGTGCCCAAGATCACAGGGCATAACTTGGGAAGGTCTCAGGCTAGACAGAGCACACGGCCCCACGGCGTATCTGAGAGTCTTCTCTGGAAACTTTTGTGTTCCTGTGTTTCCAAACAGGGAGCCAGCTCACCTCGGGCCCTTGGGGATAGTTACTTCAGGACACAGCACACAGCAAAGTCCTTCAAGCAGGAGGACACAGCACACAGCAAAGTCCTTCAAGCAGGGGGACACAGCACACAACAAAGTCCCTACTGCCTTTCCTTAGTTGAAACAGCAAACTGTAGGCCAGCCCCAGATCACACAGCAAGAGCAGTCCTATCCAGCAGTCTCTTCAGTTATATCTTCCTTGGCAAAGGTTCTTCCTGATCCACGAAGTAGCTCCAGTCTTGTTCACAATTGATCAAGCCAGTCTCCAAAGTTCAGGGGCTTCAGCTTGCATAGTTATACCCCTCAATGGCTTTGAAGTCTTTGTGTTACAGGGGGCACTGACCCCTGCTCAAACCAGTTCTGGGTGCCTCTCTCCCAGTGACACCTTCTTCCTTTGATTAGTGGGGGTCTGGATTCTCGATCACTCAGCAGGAGATGGGACAATTGTTTTATAGCACCAGCGCATGCCTCTTCACCGCTAGGCCTCCTCCTCCCCTACACACTCCAGATGCAGGTCAGCCTGTGCTGTCTCACCTCCTCCCCTGGGTCAAGACATTCCCCAGATCCTATCGCTTTCGAATCCAGCCAGTCAATCCACAACCAGGCAGAGACGCACAGAAATGTTTAAAGCACAAAATCTCAGCTACCTCTAAAAGACTGGCTTACAAACACATAATGCAAATACCATCTTTATAAAAAGATGTGTTATTGCAAGGTGATTTCAGGCATACTAAACTTCACCTCTCCATCTTAAGCCCTTTGGGAAGACAGGCTGGAAAACATATTGCACAGCCTTCCCATTCTATTCTAATGGGCAAGATGGCCTTTCAGCAGTGAAAACGAAATGTAGATTATTTCACTGTCAGGACATGGTACCCACCTTGGTACATGTCCCACCTTTCACATGCACTGCACATTGTCCAGGGGGTACCCTAGACCTACCATAGGGGTGCCTGATGTGTATGGAAAGGGAAGGGCAGAGTCTGGTAAGTGCGTGCACTTACCAAAACAACATGGCAGTTTAGGAAACTGCGCGCATGCCCTGCAGTGGAAGGCCTGTGTTCCCCTTCCAAGGCTACTTGAGTGGGTGGCACAATAAGTGCTGCAGGCCCACTAGTAGCATTTGCATTACTAGCCCTGGCACACATAGTGCACCTCACTAGGGACCTTACTAGTGAAGTAAACATACCAGTAATGGACAACCAATCACCATTACACTTCACACAGGGAGCACTTGCACTTTGACACTGTTTAGCAGTGGCAAAGTGTCCAAAGCATCTAAGTTGGCAACACATGTCAGGAAAAAGGTCTAGGGGAAAAGCAAAAAGTTTAGGGAACTTTGGCCAAAAAGGGCTAAGTCCCACAGTCAGCTGAAGTGATAGGTATATGAATAGTTGGAAAGATGGACAAAGGGAGAGACAGAGGTGGACAAAGATAGAGAGAAGGATCAGTGGTGATCGAGACATGAAGGGGATTAAACAGATAGAGAGATAATATATGCAGACAGATGATAGATGCATCAATGTTAGTAGATATGTATTTATGGATAAAAATGTGGATGGAAAGAAAGCAGATATTTTCAGTTCATGGTGCCCCTGCCTCTCCCCTCATTTCTCTCTTTCCCTCTTTCTTCTTCTGTGTCTCTGTTTCATCCTGTCTCATTAATTCTCTCCTTGCCTTTCTATCAGTCTTTTTCATCCTCTCCTTAATGTTTTTCCTGTTTCTATTTCTCCATTTCTCGATCTTTTGCATTATGTTTCCCTATATTTCTTGGTGACTCTTTCTCTTGCTTTTTCACTCATTTGTTATCTCTCTCTCTCTCTCTCTCCCTGCACCAGTCACTCCTTCTTTATCTCTCTCTTTATTTTTCTGTCTCCATTCATCTTTCTCACAACCTCTCTGTTTCTGTCTATGTCTTTCCCTGTCTTTCTGTGACTATTTCTGGCTTTCTTTATTTTTGTTTATCTTCACAGACTCTATCCCTGTGATATTTTTCTTTCTATATCTCTCCCTGTATTTGATGTATTTCTCTCTTACTCCTGATGTTCCATCTGTCTTTCCTTGTCTCTTTCTATCTCCCAGTATCCCAAATGGCGACGCAGCGTGCGCAGTATAATTTGTTTTATTTATTTATTTATGTACTTACCTCGGTTCGGCCGTATGCCGTAGTTTACTACCCACACCCTGCCCCTCCCCCACCCCGCCCCACCACCCCACGGCACTCCCTCCAGGAGCCACTACTGGCAATAATATAGTAATATTTTGTGTTTCTCTTAAAATGTGTAATGGGTGGCAATACGTAATATTTATTTAAATTAATCCCACATTTCTCAAAGCACACATGTTTTTTCAGCAATTGCAAATAGTCAAAACATCTTAAAATTCTTCAAGATGCAGAAACAACCAAACTAAATTTCGACTCGGGATCTTTCTGGAAATATGGTACAATCAATATAGTTGGATGTTCTGTAAGATAAATAGTTTTAAAGTAAGTTATTACTTTGCAACGTTGAACTATTTCCATGAATTAAATTGGATGTATTTTTTATCACTTCCCACCAAATTAGTTCATATTGCTTCTATGATGACAGTGAAGATGTTATTATGACCAGATTAAAAATGCATTAACAAAGTATCTCCATTTCCATTGCCATATGGCTTAGTATGAGGGATAAGGCCGCTCCCTAATTGTCAGTGTTAATTAATGTACCTTGATAGACTTTAACAATCTCTCCCTGATCAATATAAATGTACTAGAAAAACCTCAAGGTGAATAATATACAGAATTCTCTATTATGGGATTTAAATATAACCTTGTTTTAATTTTGTGATACTTGTGGTAATATGTTTCAATGTCTCACTGTTAGAAATGGGATTTCTGGTTGGCTAAGGCTTGCGCCAAAGTCAGGCAGAAACCACCACTCTAGTCAGGGCTGGGGAGTTACACGCCAAAGATAACCCCTGCTCACCCCCTTGGTAGCTTGCCACGAGCAGACAGGCTTATCCCTGAGGCGATGTGTAAAGCGTTTGCGCGCGCACCCAGCAACAACACCCAAGGCCCACCACAAAGGAAACTCCACACAAGGTATTCTATAAAAATAGCCTTTGTATTATACACAACACATTAGATAAAAACACACACTCTACAATGTGCCAACAGGCACGGGCAGAATTTACAAGGGATTATATATACAGGGGACAGGGCCACATGGACCGCTGTCCGGAATTAGCACTCTTAGAACATAGCACATAGAACGTAGGAAATAAAATTACAGTTGCGCAAACTTACACCTAGCACACAACCAGTCACTACTGGTATCAGGTAAGTACCACCTACGCAACCCTAACCACCTTAGGAAAATATTGCGCAGGGAATCAGGACCTCACTGGCACTACCTGTACTAGGGAGAAAACAACCACCTAAGTATCACAATACCTGTAGGGGTAAAACGCACATTACACATGATGCATCACATTCAGAGGTGTAAAACAACGCACATGACGCCTAAACACATTCAGAGGTGCAGAAAAGGTACAATGGCGCCAAAAACTCACATTAGCCACCACCTGTGGCAGTCCCTAGGCCAACTGGCCTCTCATGGGCTCAAGCGCCCGTTGTCCACAGAGTCAGGGCAAGATTGCGCAGGATGCACAGTCTAGAACGTAAAGCAACAGGGCACAACCTAAACGTTGCAGCTGCCCACTAAGTGCTGGGCAGCTGGGAAAAAGAACCTGGCACCGGCGTGCCTCTTGAGCCCTCTCTGGGGCTCTGGACGATCAAGCAATGCCCCCGTTAGAGCCTCACAGGCTCAATAAACAAATGTGCCCCTCTGAATAACGTCGGAGCGGCCCACTGCCTTCCGGGGCCGCTCTGGTCATGGACGAAATGCCCCCGTAGGTTTAGAGCCTCCCTGGGCTCTTCTAAAAACAAGGAGTGCCTCGTTGGAGCCTCTCGGGGCTCGGGAGCACTGCTTTCCTCGGAGTCCCACTCGGGGGACTCTCTAAATACACCGCTGCCCCCCTGAGCCTTGCAGGCTCTGAAATAGCTGGGGGGGGCGCGTTGGAGCCTCGCAGGCTCCTTGAATCGGGTGGGAGCGCTCGAGCGCTCAAACCAAGCACCCCAAGCTCCCGCTGGTCAGAGCCTTTGCCGGCTCGTGACCGGAACACTCCGCCCCCTCACTCACCGGGTTGGTCCAGACCGGCGAGGATCCTCCTCGGACTCGATCCGACGCTCGGCCCAGTGCGGGGTAGGCTCCCGCCTGGGTCGCTGGGGTGCTGCTTCTTTTCCGGGCTGGCCCAGCGCGGGGTAGGCTCCCGCCTGGGTCTCGAGGGGGATTGGGATTCCAGACCAGCCACGAGTCTTGGAAGGAGGCGGGGTAGGCTCCCGCCCTCCTACTTCCGGTTGTCCCGGAGTCCCGCCTGCAGCCTGCCTGACTTCCTCTGGGAGCCCGGCTGCGGCGGTGATTACCTCTGCTCTCTCCGAAGTGCGGGGTGGGCTCCCGCCTTCGTATTAACGTACAAGTCAGCGGCAATAAGCGGGGTAGGCACCCGCCAACGAACGCCACAACAATGTCCCTGGCAGGGTGGGCACCTGCCGGGGGACTTCCGGATTGGCACAGAACGGGGCAAATGCCGGGTGGGCACCGGCTTTGAGAAATAAAGCGCTCTGAGCGCTAAAAGGCAATTACAAGCGCTTCCAGGCGCTTGAGGGACAAATAAAGCGCTCCCAGCGCTTTGGCAAATTAAAGCGCTCCCAGGTGCTTTGGGGAGCAGGAAAGTACCAAAGTCCAGCAATGTTCTTCCCTGCATGCAGCAGGGCAGGGGTGGGGGGCAAGGCTGGACCCAGAGCCAGCTCACTGGGCCTCCAGGCAGGGAGGTAGTCCAGGTGGCGGTCCTCTGGTCCAGCAGCAGCAGCAGCCCCCCTCAGGTAAGATCCTGGCAGAGAACAGTTTCTGTGGGGACACAGCCCCATTTTTATACAGGCAAACCCTTTGTTCTGGGTTCAGGGTGAGGGGGAAAACCAGTCGCAGCTGGTTGGGGAGCACCCTTGATGTGCTCAGCCCCTCACTCTATTCACTGGAAGGGCTAGGGTCGTCAGTCGCACCACAGGGGGCGGGGCCAGCATTGTGTTTGGAAAACCCTGTCCTATTCAGGACCCAGGTGGACTCCTCCCACCCATCTAGCTGCTGATCTCCCCATTCACCACTGGGTGACTCATCCTGACACTGGGGAATCCCTAGCCCGTCACATGACATGACCAGCCAATCACGCGACAGACACACTGCACACCGAAGTGCCCACTTCTAGAAGTGGCACTTCCACACTAGGTACATGCACGCCGCACACATCATCGCGCAGCATTCACTCCCACGAGTCCGCACATACCAAACTCGGGCCTGCACACCCCACGCATCAGGAACTACTAGGGACACATACATTCCCCATGCATTCCTATGGGAGGGCAGGCCTATCTCACCACATGCACTCAGAGCACGCACGCACTTTACCCTGGGACACAGGGAAAGTGCGCAGAAACCAAACAATCACCACACCAAGTCACCAGTAAAAATCAAAAAAGTTCAGGGGTGAACCTGCCAGAAGGGCCAAGTCCAACACAACCCCCTTCCAGCCAAAACGCAGGGCAGCCCAATCACCACCGTGATGGACTTCCCTGCTTGGGGCGATAGAACACGGACGCGGGCCCGCAACTGCAGGGACACCCTCCGGTTCTACGCCACGGTGAACCCATGGAATTCTTTCTAACACCACTGTCTGGACCAACTGGGCTACCCCACTGGTACTCCCAAGCTGTCCGCGGCCAAGACCAGGCCCTAGGCCACCCAGGTGCCACTGGTCTTTGCCTAACCACAGAGTGGGGGGTAGTAACCCCTGGCACATAGCGGCCATTCTCCACTCTTCCTCTCTGAAAGACAGGACTACACTGCCACTGGTTCTCCAGCCTAGGGTCTACACCCTCAGGCGGACCAGGAGTCTCAGGGAAGGCTCTCCTCCCCCTACCTCTTCTCCTAGGGTTCCTCCTCCTCTGGCGAGGGGTACACCTAGAACGCCATTCCAACCCAGGGTTTAACCCCTCAGGTTGTACCGGGGGCAGAGGTGGGCTCTCCCACCCTCTGCACCCCCTTCCAGAACCCTGCTCCCTACCAACTGGGGCGGTACCTCTGGAAGAAGAACTGGTCGGGACGCTGATTACAGACGTCCCACCCTTCAGGTCAGGCTGATCCCGAACCTGGCCTTCCAACCTCCGGCCTAGAACCTTTGGTGGAATAATTGCCTGGCACTCCAGGACTTCTGGGGATCTCCACTCCATCCCCCTGAGGCTATCAAATGACACGTATGTCGAGCGACTGTCTGTCTGGCGCTGATCTCCCGTCCCCTGTCCACCTGACAGTGCGCGGAGATCCCCCAGAACAGAAGTGGTGTCACCCTGGTCACTACACGGGATCCTAGCCCAACTGGGAAGTCCCTGACCCACCGGCTCTTCCACTGGGGAACTCATCCCCCAATCACTCACGCTGGACTCCTGTACCCTCCCTACCGGAGCGGTACTGCCAGACTCCAGAACCACAGGAGCCCTGGTTACAGGTGCTCCAGGTCCTCCACTCACTAAGAGATCTTCCTCAAGTGGACTAACAGGACAGCCTAGGTCCCCAACTTGGTGTTCCCTCATGAAACCATCCAAGTCCTGAGGCAGGGTTTCGGGCGTCTGGGGACCCTCGGTCACCCCCTCACTCCTGCTCCACTGAGCCAGGCAGTGAGCCCCTACACCCTCCTCGCTATCCTGGGACCTAGCTGGGCTACACTGAGCCTCCTCCACCACGCTGGGCTGGAGGATCTCTGACCCACTATTGTTGGAATCACTCACTAATGACACTAGAGAACCTCTGGCCCTTTCCCAGCGGTCTGCTTCCTCTGCAAGTTCAAATGGACAAAAAGAGTTATACCTCAACAGGTGTTGGCGCAACCCTGGAGAACAACTACTGAGCATCTGCTCCTTGATAATCATATTTAGTACTCCATCCAAATCCTGCTCCGGGTTAAACACCAACCAGTCCACCAGTGCATCATGACATTCCTCCACAGCCTCCTCCCAAGACTGGTGAGACAGCTTCTTACTGCCCCTGAACTTCAACCTACATTCCTCCTCTCGGGAACAAGGTACCACACTCGGGGGACTGGGACTCTCTGTACTGCACTTTATATCGCTGCCCCCCCTGGACTCCACCCTCACTGGGGAATCCAGAAAACTACCACTATACTCAGGGGACAAGGAAAGGGATGAGGCGCTATCTCCTACGCTGGACCCAGCAAGGGACTCCCTACCTACGGGGTCCTCACTCTCTACTGGAGTCCAGGTACTGTCATCTTCTTCTAAATCTTCAGGGCTCCCCACGGACCCACCACCCTCCAGGTGTGAGGCCCGGGCCCTTTCTTCCTCACTGCGCTCACGTTCCCATTCATCTGCTTGCCATCCAACCATGTAGTTCCTCAATTCGTACACCGTGTCTGACTCGCTCACCCCTATGTTTCTCTCTCTACAGAACCTTTCCAACTCCTGCATGCTGTAATAAACTAGATCACTGAGATCAAAAGCAGGCTCCATTCTGGCAGACGTTCTAGAGAAAAGATCACACAGGGAACCTAGGGGTCTGAGCTTAACAGGAGTACACACTTCACAAAAAGATTCAGCAAGCTCTCTAACCCAGAGAACTCACACTCACTTGCCTAGTGCCACTCACCACTCATCCACACACAACCCTCCCCTCGGACTGGTAAGGCAGTTTCTACCACCCCTGATTCCTCAACCTGACCACCACGTGACACAGGTACCAACTCTGGGCGCAGGGCGGGGGACAAATGTACAGGACACTATTACGCTGCCACCACTGGATCCCACCCTCTGGTGAATCCAGAAAACACAATGCACTAAGGGGAATGATCTACCCTCCCGAGCTAGGGACACCTAACTCACAGTGCACAAAAACACATTTCCAAAGAAATGACAATTAAAAACAACTTAGAACAATAATCCCTATACCATGTGATTTATCTAAATGCAGAGTTTTGTAGTGCGGCCAGTTGCCGCTGCGGTACAGCGCAAACGCAAGTCCAAATCCCACCGCTGATCACCAATGTTAGAAATGGGATTTCTGGTTGGCTAAGGCTTGCGCCAAAGTCAGGCAGAAACCACCACTCTAGTCAGGGCTGGGGAGTTACACGCCAAAGATAACCCCTGCTCACCCCCTTGGTAGCTTGGCACGAGCAGACAGGCTTATCCCTGAGGCGATGTGTAAAGCGTTTGCGCGCGCACCCAGCAACAACACCCAAGGCCCACCACAAAGGAAACTCCACACAAGGTATTCTATAAAAATAGCCTTTGTATTATACACAACACATTAGATAAAAACACACACTCTACAATGTGCCAACAGGCACGGGCAGAATTTACAAGGGATTATATATACAGGGGACAGGGCCACATGGACCGCTGTCCGGAATTAGCACTCTTAGAACATAGCACATAGAACGTAGGAAATAAAATTACAGTTGCGCAAACTTACACCTAGCACACAACCAGTCACTACTGGTATCAGGTAAGTACCACCTACGCAACCCTAACCACCTTAGGAAAATATTGCGCAGGGAATCAGGACCTCACTGGCACTACCTGTACTAGGGAGAAAACAACCACCTAAGTATCACAATACCTGTAGGGGTAAAACGCACATTACACATGATGCATCACATTCAGAGGTGTAAAACAACGCACATGACGCCTAAACACATTCAGAGGTGCAGAAAAGGTACAATGGCGCCAAAAACTCACATTAGCCACCACCTGTGGCAGTCCCTAGGCCAACTGGCCTCTCATGGGCTCAAGCGCCCGTTGTCCACAGAGTCAGGGCAAGATTGCGCAGGATGCACAGTCTAGAACGTAAAGCAACAGGGCACAACCTAAACGTTGCAGCTGCCCACTAAGTGCTGGGCAGCTGGGAAAAAGAACCTGGCACCGGCGTGCCTCTTGAGCCCTCTCTGGGGCTCTGGACGATCAAGCAATGCCCCCGTTAGAGCCTCACAGGCTCAATAAACAAATGTGCCCCTCTGAATAACGTCGGAGCGGCCCACTGCCTTCCGGGGCCGCTCTGGTCATGGACGAAATGCCCCCGTAGGTTTAGAGCCTCCCTGGGCTCTTCTAAAAACAAGGAGTGCCTCGTTGGAGCCTCTCGGGGCTCGGGAGCACTGCTTTCCTCGGAGTCCCACTCGGGGGACTCTCTAAATACACCGCTGCCCCCCTGAGCCTTGCAGGCTCTGAAATAGCTGGGGGGGGCGCGTTGGAGCCTCGCAGGCTCCTTGAATCGGGTGGGAGCGCTCGAGCGCTCAAACCAAGCACCCCAAGCTCCCGCTGGTCAGAGCCTTTGCCGGCTCGTGACCGGAACACTCCGCCCCCTCACTCACCGGGTTGGTCCAGACCGGCGAGGATCCTCCTCGGACTCGATCCGACGCTCGGCCCAGTGCGGGGTAGGCTCCCGCCTGGGTCGCTGGGGTGCTGCTTCTTTTCCGGGCTGGCCCAGCGCGGGGTAGGCTCCCGCCTGGGTCTCGAGGGGGATTGGGATTCCAGACCAGCCACGAGTCTTGGAAGGAGGCGGTGTAGGCTCCCGCCCTCCTACTTCCGGTTGTCCCGGAGTCCCGCCTGCAGCCTGCCTGACTTCCTCTGGGAGCCCGGCTGCGGCGGTGATTACCTCTGCTCTCTCCGAAGTGCGGGGTGGGCTCCCGCCTTCGTATTAACGTACAAGTCAGCGGCAATAAGCGGGGTAGGCACCCGCCAACGAACGCCACAACAATGTCCCTGGCAGGGTGGGCACCTGCCGGGGGACTTCCGGATTGGCACAGAACGGGGCAAATGCCGGGTGGGCACCGGATTTGAGAAATAAAGCGCTCTGAGCGCTAAAAGGCAATTACAAGCGCTTCCAGGCGCTTGAGGGACAAATAAAGCGCTCCCAGCGCTTTGGCAAATTAAAGCGCTCCCAGGTGCTTTGGGGAGCAGGAAAGTACCAAAGTCCAGCAATGTTCTTCCCTGCATGCAGCAGGGCAGGGGTGGGGGGCAAGGCTGGACCCAGAGCCAGCTCACTGGGCCTCCAGGCAGGGAGGTAGTCCAGGTGGCGGTCCTCTGGTCCAGCAGCAGCAGCAGCCCCCCTCAGGTAAGATCCTGGCAGAGAACAGTTTCTGTGGGGACACAGCCCCATTTTTATACAGGCAAACCCTTTGTTCTGGGTTCAGGGTGAGGGGGAAAACCAGTCGCAGCTGGTTGGGGAGCACCCTTGATGTGCTCAGCCCCTCACTCTATTCACTGGAAGGGCTAGGGTCGTCAGTCGCACCACAGGGGGCGGGGCCAGCATTGTGTTTGGAAAACCCTGTCCTATTCAGGACCCAGGTGGACTCCTCCCACCCATCTAGCTGCTGATCTCCCCATTCACCACTGGGTGACTCATCCTGACACTGGGGAATCCCTAGCCCGTCACATGACACGACCAGCCAATCACGCGACAGACACACTGCACACCGAAGTGCCCACTTCTAGAAGTGGCACTTCCACACTAGGTACATGCACGCCGCACACATCATCGCGCAGCATTCACTCCCACGAGTCCGCACATACCAAACTCGGGCCTGCACACCCCACGCATCAGGAACTACTAGGGACACATACATTCCCCATGCATTCCTATGGGAGGGCAGGCCTATCTCACCACATGCACTCAGAGCACGCACACACTTTACCCTGGGACACAGGGAAAGTGCGCAGAAACCAAACAATCACCACACCAAGTCACCAGTAAAAATCAAAAAAGTTCAGGGGTGAACCTGCCAGAAGGGCCAAGTCCAACACTCACATAAGTAGATGATGCACATTTTCTCTTCACATAACTTAAAGATTATCATTCTTTGAATGGTACCATTATCAGGAGATCAGCTGATGGTATTTGAGAAATTCCTCCTGGCCTAATATAAATTCTCACAGTTTCTGATTTTATCACTCTTAGTTTTTTACCATTGCTAAAGGCCTGATGCCCGCTGAACAGAATTCTGCATCGATATACTCAGTATAAATTTACGTTTTCTTCACGTCAGTTACAAGTCTTGCGGTTGCGAAAGATCTGAGCACTATACTGTCATTGAAAGTTCTATAATTTGTAATACCTATCCTCCTCTATGTTAACAGCAGTGTGTATATCCAGTTAGGATAGTTCTATGGATGGATGTGTACTGATCGATAATCTTTACTTTTAACTGTTAATAAATCATGATGTTCTTTGTAATTTATTAAGTCACTGGACAAACTGTCAGATTGCACTTCCACATTTTACAGATAATCTAACACCTAACTGAATAATGTTTGTAAAGATGGCTGCAACTGGTTTTATTTTCATTAAATAGTTCTATCTTTAACAGACAATTCTCCCAATAGGTTTGCATTAAATATATATTTTTTGACACATGGAGACTAACCATTTCATATATGTTTCTGCCAGTGATGAAGTCCATAGATAGAGTATGTTTCCTGTCTTGAATAGAGCTAAATCGAGCTAGCAGATCAAAGGATTTTTTAGTCAAAGAATAGGAATGTGCAGCAGTTTTCAGTTTTTGCTGCCTGGATTGGTTCTCTTGTCATGGGCATGTTAGATGCTTCTAAAGGCAGCAGAAACGCACAGGTGGCCTGGCCATGTGAAATCTTTTAACACACAACCACAGAAATGCCTTTATTCTTTGGAGGGGAATGTCAGGTTTCTGTAAATATTTATTTGCGACAGAACTGTTCTTATTCTCATCCCTCAATCATATACAGTTCTACTGAGAGAGCTGTAAGATGTAGATGTCTGGCAACTAAATTCCATAAGACTTTATTTGCATAATTTTGCTTGAAAAAGTAGATATGTTTCATGTAGGGTAATATTTTTGAATTGCCTTCAGAATCCATATCCAATTACATAAAACCTCCATACAGCCAACCTTCCAGTTATAAATACTTTAATAGTTACATGAGGTTCCTGAACACCTGTGGAGAAAATACTGGAGAAAATACTCTAGTTTCACTCTGACTTATCCACTTGATTTAAACAAAAAGTATTAGGACTAGGCTTGTAACTAGTCCTACCCTAAACATTGTTACTAGAGATTTCAGGGCCTGTGTTTTCAGTAAAATTTTAGTTTATATGCTGGAGCCTTCTGCTCCTTGGGGCAGTGGCCTAGAGAGCACAGTGGGACTCTAGAGCATACTGTGTGTATTCCCAGTTAATTGAAACTCCTGAATCCTGAAGTGAAGAGAAACCAATTGTGATGAGTAAACTTGTCAAGTGTACACTGGGATTCTCTTTTGAGACATGCACCAGCTGGTTCCCTCATGCTTACTTAGTGCACTGCTGTTCTTGAGTTACCCTTTTGATTCAACTATTTCTTAGCATTGATTGTTCCTATTTAGTACTTTCACCTTTGTGTGACACAGTTAAGTAACTGATTAATGTAAAATATGTTCTCTGTGCCTTTTGAATGGTTGACATTTTTATATGTAACCCATTTGTAGCCACACAGGTTGATGGATAGTTATTCCACAAAGGAACTATTTTTTAAATCAATGTATTTTTTACCACCATTTTTTAATCTGTTATTTTTTCTTAATTTCTTTATTTATTTTGCATACTTCATGCTAATTATTTACTTAATCTTGTGCACATTTCAGGTGCCTTTTCCACAGTATCTGCTTGCACTTTCTTTAAGGTTTCCCTTGTCGCTCCTGTCTCGCTATCAATGTTGATTGGACAACAGTTCAGTTTCCCACAGTATACCTTCATTCTTTAATTTAGGTCATGAACGGTGCTCACCTTGAAAGTATTTAATTAAACAGGACCTTGAGCGTCCAAGGGATATAGAAAATGTATTTCTCATTAAATTTATTGTCCTTACCAACTGCAGAATTCTAGGAATAATAATATTGAAGCATATTTCAATCACAAAACTGGCAATATATTGATCTTTGAATAAAACTACTGTGCTACCAAATAAACCAATTTAGATTTCATAATTGCTTTCGGCCATCTTCCAGGCTACAATTCACCTGGACGGAGGAGCAAGGAAACAGGTTCATATCAGCCCCATTACTAATGATATAAACTCTTATTCAAAATGTACAACTCCACAAGCTGAGGAGCACAAAGTTTAGAAAATGTGAAGAGATTTTTTCGAACTCTCAAAGTTTATATATTATTTATAATGGAACATATGACGGCAAAAACTTCTACTAGAAGTACAATAACCACATTTTTTCACGTTCAGATTGTTTTGCTATTGTCTTTATTCACAAAGTCTTCAAGTGTTTAGATACCGGACCGTGATACCACTGATAACTGCTCTGTGAGAGGAATAGGAGGAATTACACGCTTCTTGGAGCGCGGATGTGTGCAGAAAGAGGCTGTTTAAATTGAGGCGGGAAGGAAATGGATATTTAGAATATATGAATTGCCTGGCTTTTGAAATATAAACAGAGCACGGGAGGGAATAGGACACCGCAAACTAAATTGATAGCGTTGTTGGCTTCACAAATATGTGCCGAACTCACAGAAGAAAAACGTGAGGATACAACAGCTGACAGAGGTTCCACTCAGAGTACCTAACATACACTCAGTCTTTGAAGTTCGAACTTCCACAATATTAAGCGTCGCCCTGAAGAAGTCCCATGTGAATAGGGACGGAACGCGTAGGCTGTTTGCTTTGGACATGTCATCCTGTTTTATCTAAACACTTGGTGAATAAAGACAATGGAAAAACAATCTGAATGTGAAAAAATCTGGTTATTGCACTTCTTGTAGAAGCTTCTGTGTAGCATATTACTCTAGTGCATATCTTAAACTGAGATACCTCCAGGTGTCAATAACGATGGAAAGTTCTAGAGTGGAGGAGAGTGAAGACTGCGTGAGTTTCTAACAGCATCAGTCAATGGGTCAAAAAGGAGTTCAGAATTGATGTGGTCACTCGGCAGACTATTCCAATTGAAGTTGGGATTCTGTGCAAAGTGTGTGGAGGCGGTACAGAGTTATCAAAATATTGACAAGGCGATCATAAAAGAAAATGCATTGCTTAAAGGGCAGTGGGTGTGTAGTGTGGGAGTCACAGAAATTGAGTTTACGTGTTTAAAGACATGCCATTAATTACATAGGTGAAACCAATCTTAGAGAACCTCACTTTTTGCCTCCGAGTCAGTGACGTAACATCCCCGCCCCCCCAGCTCCAGTGAGGCCGTCACCTAGGTACACTGGCCTGAGAGCTCCTGAATGAGTCCAGAGGGGGACCCCTTTATGTAGTTTGCGGGGGTGGGGTGGAGGGGGGCTCACGTTTTGTTACTCTAGTGTTCCCACTTACAGCCCTGCTTGTGATTCGTTCTTCTCTGGCTCTGCCACTTTTTAAAGGCACCAATCTGTCGGATTTACCCAGTTTTCCTGTTGGCCGACAACCACCCCTTGCCATATTAAATTCAGTTCTCACCCTGAAATGCCTTTGAGTGAAATGACATTGAAAAATGGTCCGGAAAGAGCTGAACCAAGTGGCTTGCTATATACATACAGCCCCTGACACTTCGGATACACTTTTCTCATGATAAGACCGCAGTGACGAGTTGCTACGTCACTGCGTTCTAGCTCACTTTCTCCATCCCGTTCATTCACTGGCCGCCCCTGCATTATTAAGCAGCTCATTAGATACGCACAACGTGGCGTCTTTCTTTATCCGAGCGAGATAGGCTGGCGAATTTCCATATGTATTTGCTCAACGAGAGAGAGCGAGCGGGAAAGTGCGCGCGCGAGGAAATTGCATTTCTCCACGTGCGAGGGTCCCCAGCCCCTGACGCCTGAACAAACAAAATAAAATGATTAGAAATGCACTGCACTTCTGGTGTCGGCATTATTCCTGATTTGGCAGCCACCACGGTTCACTGCTATCTGAAATAGCAAATTGCAGGCTATGCGCTACATTTCTCAGAACGCTTTGATTGGGGAATATTTGTAGTGTGATTCACAAGCCGCAAAAAAGGGGGAAAAGGGACCTATCTGATGCTGCTCGTCCTGATGGCTCCATAATTAGATGCGTCCCCATTTCCAGATCTTGTTTAGTCTAATAATTATTGTGATGTAAATGCTTTGACTTTAATTGGATTTTCTTCATAGAACTATTGAGAAGAGTGAGGGTAGCTGGTGTTTAATGTGCCTGGAGATCTCAGTCTGAAACATGAGTTATTTCTGGACTGGGGGGGGGGCATGGAGTTTCAAAGCAAAGCACCCCAAAGACTTGATTAGTTGTAGATGGGTTGCAACTAGGGTAGACAGGTGGCATCCGATTCCCCTGTTTGGCCCTTCCAAATTGTACCTGTTAACCCTGCTATCAAAGAACACGTCTTGTTTCCTTTTTCTAAATGTATTTATTGTTTATTTGATAATGCAAACATAAAAACAAAACATGTACTTTTGTATAGCGCACGCATCACCCGAAAGTCTCAAGGCGCTGAATAACAGATGGATATTGTTACCCAACTCAATGGAACTCATTTTATCGACCTCAGATGGATGATAGGCTGAGTGGACCCACCGGGATTAGAACCTGTGACCGTGAGGTCAAACACAGGCCCCTGCAGTGGATGCATTTTTCCAATGCGCCACCAGACCCGACAACACACAGTATCTTTCATAGAAGCAGTGCTTTAAATAGGCAGGGTCTGTCCGGTACGGAGTATCTGCACTTCTTTTATGCGAAAGGGAGAGTACGTGCACTTCTCAGCATTGCTGCAATACATTTAATGGGAGAGTACTGGCACTTCCCACAAGCAAACAGGTGCTTTATGGAGACCATCCAAAACTCTGCCACCAGACTCATCCCAGGAGCACCCACATCATTCCCTACCTCACACAACTACACTGGCTACCCAACCAGAAACGTCAAGTCAGGCTGCTCATCCATGCCTACAGAGCATTCCACAACACTGGACCAGCATACCTCAACAATCGACTTCTACTCTACCAACCATCCAGACAGCTACACTCTGCGTCTCTCACTCTTGCATGGGTCTCCCGCATCCACAGAAGCAAGTCAGGAGCGCATGCATTCTCCTTCATTGATGCCAAGAACTGGAAAGAACTTCCTCAACACACCAGGATAGGTCCTTCACTTCTCAAGTTCGCAACAAACTGAAGACCTGGCTGTTCTTCTAGGAGCTCTGCTCAGCCTACTTTCCTGCTCCAGTGCCAGGATACCCTCACGGGTGATAAGTTGCACCATACAACTCGATATAATATAACAAATAAAAAAATCTTATGATTTTCGCACCTTTATCTCCAGATGCATTTGGTAAGGATTGCCTCGATTGTGTCGTCATTGTGTAAAAGCAGTTGGCGCAGTCTCCCTTACCACCTTCGGAAATATCAGGCTAGCACTCCGAATGATACAAATTTAGTAACGTCCAAAAATCTTTTCTACAAGAGGCAGAGGAAAAAGGATTTTATCATTATTTCGACTATATCTATATATAAGTGAGAAAACAATGAATTAACAAAAGTGAGTGATACCAATTACAACAGCAGAAACATTATGGGTAAATAAAATATGGCAGGACTGCTGTGTTTGAGAAGGGAAACCTGCGCCCTGTGTGAAATAAGTCCTTTCAGAAGGGGTGTTGAAAAAGCAGCTTAACCTTTTCAGGAAATGCAAGTCACGCCCTCCATGCTCGGGCGGGAAGCCTCAAGCTGCCCTGACGTCCATCACTTGACTCTCAGGCCATACTCGGATGCCACAACAAAGAGAATCTCATTCCCACCTTAGGATCTGGTGCACACACAATCTACAGGTTTCTAAAATTTGTTCGAGGCAATTTATTTTCTGACCCTCTCCCTGTTATTCGTGGGCAAACTCATTCATGAAAATATGTGCTGCCATTCTTTCCGAAAGCTATTCGAGAAATAATTCCACTTACCTGTCGACAATAATCATGAATTGTTTTCTGATTGAGTTAAGGTGTCAGAATCTGACAGAATCTTATTAATCAAACACGGTTACTCATTTTCATGTCAACTGTGGTGCATTGGCATAATTTTTTTTTTTTTTAAACTTTATTTTTCAGTTTACAGGTTACAATATAAATATCAAACCAACCAATCAGCTCAAATCGGCATAGTGTATTGGCATAATTACGGTGGTCTCCACACAAAGGGACTTTTTTACAAGCCCCTTGCACCTGCGGTGTGTCACTTTTTTTGACTCACCGGCAGTGCAGTGTGTTGCCCATGTTTACAAGACCACTCAAAGCCACCCTACATGGCTTTTCATGGCCTTGTAAATATGGCCCATTTTCACGCATCCCTTTACATGGAAAGGGCGTGCCATGGGTGTTGCTGTGGGTGTTCCCACTCTACACCCATAGATTCTGATGCATTCCCAGATTTACAACATTTCGCAAACCTGGGAATGCATCAGAATTCTATGCCTCTCCAAGAGAGGCGTAAGTAGGCGCAACGAGGAGAAATACTTTTCTTTCCCCTCGTTTTTCCGCTTTCTATGCGTTCTGCATTCTGCAGCACACATAGAAAGAGGAAAACGCCTCTTGTGATTGTTTTTGTGCAGGAAGGTTTCCCTTCCTGCACAACGCAGGCATCCTTGCACCATGGTCAGGTTCCAACTGTCAACCACCCTCACAAACCCATCCAACAGTCCAACCTGGAACAGAAGAACAGACTTCACAGAGCAGGCAGGTGAGGATGGAATATACCACCTGGGAACATGGAAAGTGTAGATACCACAGTTTGGTAAACATGAAATGTTTAAGAATACGTCCATGCCTAAAGATGTAGCTATGAGGACCCAAGATGTTTCAGTTTGTCGTGTTCTCTTATATATGGACATATTTTTCTAAATGTGAAGCAAGATTGTTTGATACAAATCATACACAAGTGAGGTACTTGTATAGCACATTTACTGAACTGAGTTGCTTCAGCATACTCTCAGATTTGTTGGTTAAGGAAAATGATACACTGTGAAGTAAAGTCATGTGCTGTGGAGCACACAATTTAATCAACTGGGGAAGCTGGGATTTGAGCCCAGGTTTCTTGTTGTAAATTGTGCAGTTCATCCATTGTAGGGGTACATCCATCTATCTTCTGGTAGCACCCAAGGTCCATGATTTGTGTTCAATTATTTCATGAATTATTATTAGTGCATGAAGTTCAATAAATGTCCTTACCACACCTTAAATCAAACTGGCATTATACACAAATATATAAGTCCGTAGTCATGAGATTTAAAGTTGTGCTTTTCTGTTTTCACTGTATTCACAGAAACTCCAGATCAAACAGTGACATAAAGTCTGTCTGAAGCCATGTTCACATCTCATATGTCCTTCGAAGG
Source organism: Triturus cristatus (assembly GCF_964204655.1). Taxonomy (NCBI): domain Eukaryota; kingdom Metazoa; phylum Chordata; class Amphibia; order Caudata; family Salamandridae; genus Triturus; species Triturus cristatus. The sequence continues at coordinate 357,766,812 of NC_140580.1, forward strand.
GCTGGATTCCAAGGCGCAAACTCTGGGATGGACAGGCCTTTTATTCTACCGGCTATTTCCCCATGTGGGCCGGAGCCCTTGGAGGCCAGGTTTGAAAGTCCACGACCGCTGCCTCTGTCACTTTCTCCAGCTCTCTGGAGTTATACTGCAGCAGACACGGGGCTGAGAGAGAGAGAGAGAAAAAGAGAGAGATTTTAGGAGAGGGGCAATACCTCAGTGACCGCAATTAAAGAAAACAAAGATGCCATGGAGTTACCCCAACCCCCAAACAGAGTATTGAAACTTATCCTACATTGTTTCAAGGAGACAGATGTGATGTGCAGCATAGCTTCAGAAAGATGTTCTGCCACTTTATAATCTTTCATACAAAGTGCACTCTAAAATCTGGGGTGGTGGGTGTTGTCCCCAGCGTCCCCTAAATCCAAAATCTGAGGATGAATTAAATCTTGCCCCCAGCTGTCAGCCCATGCTGATCCCTATGCCAATGGGCAGAGGGTACCTGCCCATGTGAGACTGTCTGAAGAATGCTGTGCTATTCCATAGGTCTACAACATGCTTATTTTGAGGTTTTATATAGGGGGCAGTCATTGAACATGGTTATGAGTGCTTTACAATCCACCATCTATAATATTATCTTAAACAGTGCATCTTTAAGAGCTAATGGCATCTTAGCTATTGAGTACTTAGAACAACATGTACAATATCACCGTACACAAATGAAACCCTTGGGTCGAGTCCATTCTAGATTTTCAGGCTATTCTCATAAACCACCTTTACATGCAAGGAATGTAACTGGAACTTAATTAAAAAGTATTCTCCTAAAATTCTGAGAGAGAGCTGTCTCTCCTGGGCCAATGTTGGACACCCCTGTTCATAATTTTAGGAGCATGTTGTCGGGATTCTAGAAGAGATTGTAATATGTCGATGTTATAAGACACTGACAGCGTGCAGACATTTTCTCCTTGCTGTGGTGGAACGCCATGTGGTTTTGACCTAAAGTGCAGGATCTGGTACCATGATGTGTCATCGCTCTGTTTTGGGGTGCAATGCCCGGTGCTGTTGAGGCTGCAATTAGCTATGATGTCTTTTCACATCAGAATTTGTTATCGAAGATGCCTTTTGTTAAGAAGAAACTTCTGGCTAAATTATTGAGACGTTCATTAAGGTCCCACTGGGGGGGGGGGGGGGGGGGGGGTCTGTGACGAGGCTCAAAAAGGGCACAAGAGGTGCTGGCTATTATATATGAGCCACCTATGGGATTGCTTAACTTGTGCTGGTGGTTGCAGGTGGTGAGACCCTCTACTCATTTTTTGGGACTGGAACTTTCATTAGTCAGACTAACCCAGAGTGAGAGAGAAAGGCAGAAAATAATAAAGAGAAAGATAGGAAAACAATGACAACATTATCATTTTTGTATATTCCAAGTTGAATAGAGACCAATTGAGCCTGGGAAACCAATACCTTGGTGAGAGCCAATCCTGGGGAGATGGAAAGATTAAAGGACTGAGTGGCAGTGGACCGCCACCATGTGGAACCTAGCCGCTCGGACCTGGACCACAACCCGGATGTAGATAGGTTGACCACTGATAAAAATAGGACCATGTTATGATGAGCTTATGTTTTTTTCAAGTCTGCTGTTTCCCAGGAGCACTTGGCCAAATGAGTATTCCATCGCTAGATGACATACCTGAGCGGGGCAGGACACGCGTCTTATATTCATGTATCACTGCCAATGCAGGTGAGTAGGCGGCACCCAATGCTGACGTCAGATTTAAATGCTCCAGTCCACCCACTACCCGTTCCATAACAGATGTTGGATCCATACTTCTATCGCTGGCTGTGCCCTCCCACTGTGCATGCAATGGACCGCATGTTTCGAAGTAGCTCGTGAAGCCTAGGCAATAAGAGAATTCTGCAGTGTATGTATTATAGTTTATATTTAGGTTTTGTATCTTTTTTAGTGGTCTCTAACCATTCTTTGCCTTTGCTGAAAAAACTTTGGTATCTTGAGGCCCACATAGAATTTTGAATTTTTGTTCCATGCGGTATAGGAATTTATTTTTGTGATGGAGGTATGGGCCCGTGTAGCATTATGACATTATTAAGGTTTTCAAATGCTCTGTCGAGAAAGGTGTGTGCTTTCAGCATGCAAGGGCTGCTTAGGTCGAAGCCTACGAGACAGTGCAGCTGCCTGGTTTTCTAACGACATACTGGTGACATTCAGAATGCTTCCCTGGAAATGTGTTCTGCCCATTGCTTGCCATTGGCTTTGTGATTTGTAACACACATTTGCTTGCTTTCTTTTTGCTGCCTTTATTTGTTCTAAGCTGTCCAGGTTGAGTTTGTCCCTTGTCTTGCCCAAATCCTATTTACTGTATTCTTCCACCAGTACTGAATTTCTGTAAACAGGCATTTAAATCTTGTTCTTATCTTTTCACGTTTGCTGTTCATTCAGAGACAGCGGTCAAATGTCAGGCTGTCTCTCCCAGGGGGTTGGCGTTTACTTTTCCTTCTCTGACTTTAAAGTCAGAGGGTGTATGTGACAATCATGCTGGTTACTTGGGGTGTGCTGTACATTGTTATTTTTTTCCTAACACAAAACAACATTTAAATGTCTGGAAATGAACTGTGCAGATATTTCAGAATAAGGAATGAACGAATGAAGCACATTTTTTGGTAATTCTGAAGTGTGGCTGAAGCAAATATTTTAATGCGATCAAAACAAATCAATACACCAGGTGTTGACATTTTTACACATTATCGTTTGTCTGCTGTATACTTTTATCAAAACTGTATACCTATGCAAATGTAATGGTCATTTAAATTGAAGATGTGTTGTCTGTAATGGCAGTGCGCTACCATACCGTGAATACTCCACTTCACCGCATTACACTCAACTGTGCATCACTCCATGCCACTATGCTCTACTCTGCATCACTCCATACTATGCCTCTCCACTCCACACTGCAGCACTACACTATACTCTGCACCACTCCACTCTACACCACTTCATTCGACGCCTCTCTGCTCTACACCACTCTACTCAATGCCAATGCACTGTCCCCCACACTACTCAATTATGCTCCACTGCACTCTTCGCCACTGCAATCTATGACAATCCACTCTAAGCCACTCTGATCTACTCTGCACAAATTCACTCCACGACACTGCCCTCTACAGCACTCCGCTCTATGCCACTGCACTCTGCCACTCCACTCTACTCTGAAACAATATACTCTACGCCACTCTATTCCACTCTGCACTATTCCACTCTACCCTGCACCACTCCACTGCACTCTATGTCACTCTACTCTATGCTGCTGCACTATATTTCACTGCACTGTACGCTAATGTACTCTACACCACTTTACTTAAAACCAATACAATCTATGCCACTGCAGCACTCAATGTCACTGCACTCTATGCCAATGGACTCCACACCACTTTACTCAAAACCAATGCACTCTACGCTGATTTACTCTGCTCCACTGTACTTACACCACTTCACTCTACTCTACTCCACTCTACACCATGACACTCCACTCTTTTACACCACACTCTGATACCCCACTCTACATCTCTATTCCATTAAACTATACTCCACTCTATGACTCTGAAACTGTACTCCACTCTGTCATTCCACAACACTCTACTCACTCTGTCATGCTACAACACTACTCCACTCTATGACGCTCTACACAACTCCCTCTATGCTACTCCATGCCTTTTTTCTCCACTCTGCTCTACAACACTCTACTCCACTGCTCCGCTCTGCTCCCCTCCAAGCTACTCCATTCTGACACTCTATGCCACTCCAATCTACTTTACGCCACTCAACTCTACAACACTCTAATCAATGCCTCTCTAGTCACCTACACTACTCCACTTTATGGCACTCCACTTTACGACAATCTACTTGACGCTACGCCACTCTACCCTACATTACTCTACTCCACTCTAAGCAACACCCTATACGCCACTCCCCTCTGCTCTACACCACTCCACGGCACTCCATGCTACTTCACAACACTCTACTCCACTCTACACCACTTAAATCTATTCCACTCGTCGCTCTTTCACTGTACAACACTCTACTCCCTCCACAACACTCCCCAACACTCTACACAACTCCACCCAACACCACTACATGCCACTTCACTTCACTCCACGCCTCTCAACTCTATAACACTCAATGCCACTCCATAAGGCTCCACTTTACGACACTCCACTCTCCTTTACCCCACTATATTGGCTGAACAGCAGCCACGCTGGTGTACAACATGGCTGAAACATATTGGCAAAGTCAACAGCTCTTGCATAGGCGAGACAAATTGGCTTTGCCAATGCTTGCTTGTTTTACAATTAATTTTTAGGGCAGGGGAGCAGAAGCATGCATGGCATGACTGCCAGTCAGTGGTAGCTTGAAGTAGCAGCTGCTCCCAGTGCAGTTATGCTTTCAACTCCTAGCCTTCCCTGTCTTGACAGTCCGTCAATATTTAGGAAGTAGACCAGAAACAAAAGAGCTGATAGGGTTTTTTTAATTATAGTGTTATCAAAGCAGGAATAAACTTTGCAAATAACAGCCAAGCAAAAACATAATGGAGTTTTCAAGACACCGCCTACATGTACCCATCACCGTTCACTATAACACCAGACAACATTACATTATCAGGTAGATACAGTTTGAGATGCTACCTCAAAAAGTATACTTACAGAAACAGGGTCCTTTTGTTAGTGATTTTAATTGTCTGTTACTTAAATTATGTATTAGTTTGTCAAGTTTACAAAACTATTATCATACTTAAAATATTTTTAGATGCGTTTACCCTCATCCATCCATCCTCCGTTAATAGGGACAAAGAAAAATGCATAGACACCTGCTATGCTGTCCCCAAGTCACCACCTCTCAAATGCCACCTACCCCCTTTTACTTACCTAAACATATTTTTTCATTCATTGAGGCACAGAAGAAGGAAACGAGTATATGAAAACGAGAGCTCTAAAAAGGAAACTTGGAATGCCAATAGATTAGACAACTTTTGGAGCAATTATTTACCAATTTGTGCTAAACAATTGACATATTAAATGATGAATCTACCAGCAAATGGCGTATAGATTTTGCTGTGTGTCTATTATGCTTACGAATGGAGTGAGGGCAAGAGCTTCTCACTTCACAACCCTATTATTTATAATGTCTTGCCCATTGGAGGTCTTCAGTAGTCTGTCTTTTATTTCCATGAATCAAGAATAGAGGTGGGCGAGCTACTGAAAGCTCAAGCCAGGCACCAGCCTGAAGCCTGGTTCTGGCTCAGCTCGAGGTCCTGTTGGAACCTTGAGCCCAAAATGAGCTGAGCTTTCATGTTGCTTCTTCCTACCTCCATCCACATTCCCTGGATGTAGGGCTAGAGCTGTTGACTATGGACCTGGAGAACCCAGTGCGAGTCTTGGCATTGGCTCAACATCCTGTGAGGTTGGGAAAATTAGTTCATTTCTCCATCCCTATAAACAAAGAATGGGGAGCTTGTGTAATGCAAAGGGTGCTTATGTAAAGCACTCCATAACCTTCGGGCCAAGTTTGGGCTATAGAAAAACTACCAAAATGTGTACAAAGTAAAAAACAAAGCCTTAACTGGGGGATTATTACTCTATAATAAACTAGACCAGAACAAGGTTTACATGGCCGTTCTCTTGCCTCTTAGTTCACTAAAGGTTCTTGTTTAAAAATGATCACTCTTAATAAACTTCCACACGCTAAAGAAAGAAACTTTTTTGAATTTGAAGAGAATTTATCATATTTTACGTGGTGCTTGGTCAATAATCTATGATCTACATTTTCAGGGCTCGTCTCTGGCTCGGCTCGGCTCTCCCTGTTAATTTGTTAATCAAGAAGACTGTGTCCCGAGCCTCTCCTTCCTAGACATACTGTGGACTCTTGTAGACATAGCAGTCAATCTAGTATGTATATAAAGGAACACACACAGCCTCCTCCACTAAGATAATTTTAAATGGACATTGAAAAAAAGACACAACCCAATCCTCGCCCCCAGAACATTGATTATAAAAATAATTAAAAGAAAAAGGCAGCTGCGGCTGACCTCAGCCTACCGAATTGAAGAGAGGTTTGGCAGACCTTAAATTAGCAGGCAACTCCAGTAGCTGGGGGTGCATGCTACAAATAACGTTTTGTCCTCCATTAACACCGGGTATACATTTTGGCGTGAGCTGCAACCCATTTCTACCATTTTGGAGAATTCTGAATACCAGATGTGTGGAAATGATACCCATGCTTACTAATTGGGCAAATGTTTCTACTCAATACATTTTTTTTAGTTTTTTTGTTAAAGTGGTTTTAAACCCCTTATTGTGATTGTCGTTTTAATCTAAGCATATCATTTCGATGTCTAATTAGCCATATTTTCAGTTCCAGAGGTTAATTTGTAAAAAAAAAAATATATATATAGGTGCCAGTGCCTAAGTTATTTCTCAGAGGGCCACTGTGGCTGGCACTACCCACTGCCCGTGCCAGTACTGCCAAACACTAACTATCACACAATACAAGTGTAACTTTTTGAACTATTCCAGGTCACCTCAAGCAGTTAATATGGCCTGGGCCCTCTGGTTTTAATATTTTGTTTTTAAAGCTTGTAGAACACGTTGTTGATAAGCTTTGTTAGAAAATAGAGACACCACACCCACACAACATGAACAAGTGCTGTTTTTCAACAATAACGGCTGGTGTCAACATGGCAAACACCGGCACAAATTAAGCACCGTTATTTCTGTTAGCAGTGAGACTGGCATCCATGTTCTTCTTCGAGAATGTTTAATTCTTTTTTAAATAAGACCTGCATAGCAAAGTCCAGGTCTTGGCCTATGGCTCACTCTAGTTTCTGTTATTGGGAGTAAAACCCCAACTGGTACCGAGTACTGCTAGAAACGAGCAAGTCTGTGATGTGAGCTCCTTGCAGAGCATACGCCCTTGGGCAGTCCGGGGTAGAGATTCATACTTTTGCTGCCGCCTCTGCTGCTTTTCGATCATACAGTTTAAAAAACACCTTTTAAAGTGTGTTGTCCACTGTATTAAAACTTCCTTGCTCTGAACTACGGTTGCTCCACTGCACAAAAATAAACCACCGAAATATGAGATCCTTCAATTTACAAAAACTGCTGCCTTTAATTCAAGCTCTAAAGCCAAATGTTGTTAAATTGTCTCTATCCGGCCAGAACACAACGCATTAAATCACCAGCATGTCTTCATGTGCAGTATGGTGGTTCACTCAGCAGGAAACTGATTTATCATCAGTTCGGTTTTATGCCAGGCACAGCAGTTTGGTGACATACAAAAAACACACATACACTGCTTCTGAGGTCGAATGAACTACAGTTATTGTAAAATAAAAGGCAGGAGAACGGATACACATATTAAAACAGGTAAGAAGACATATACTTTATAAAATGTTAATAATATTGTCTGCAAACGAGTGATACAGTAGTGTTTTGATATTTATACAATCTGTACAGGGGAAAGTCATGCTTCAGGGCGTCAGATCTTGCTGTTAAGCTAAATACACGACTAAGCATTCGCTTTTTTCTTGGAATGGAGTTTTTGAGCCCCTGGGCGGTGTTTAAATATAGAATGTCACACCCTGGCACAGCATTCACCAGAGCTTGACAACTAGAGGATTTTTTTTTTTTGCTCAAGTTTTATATAGCGCAAACTCGACCCGTTGGTTTTGGAGCGCTTTACATCAGCACCAGTTGCGTTACACAAGGACACATTAATTTTTTGGGTAGGCACGGGGAGATTACGTGATTTGCCCAGAATCATAGGATGCTGACCCGACACCTAGACTGGAACCAGGTTCCCCAATTCCAATTCCAATTCCAAAACCGGCAGCTCTGATCATTACACCACATCCATATTTAACGGATGAGAGGTTGTTTCACTATGAAAGTGCCCCACAGTGAATGCCCCCCCCCCATTCATTGTAAGAAGCAAGGGGAGTGAGAATGATTTGTTGATTTATAAAATGCACTCATGCAAACTGCTTCATGGAGCTGGGACCAGGCCAACGACGCACATCCTGGAAGGAGAACTTAGGAGAAAGAAAGAAGACCAGAAAAATCGCCACCCTGAGACCTGCAAGGACCAATAGGAACCAAGAATGATCAGCTTAAGACAACAAGGAGTGTCTCTATATCAGCAGAAGTCTGTTCCACAACTGGATGTAGATGTCCCTACAGCGTCCTCCATTGCTTCATACTTTCTTAAAACATGGCACAGTAGGTAGAAAGCATATGCCCGATGTCAGTGGCTGAGTCGAAACCTAAAGGAAGACAAGATCTTACAAAACGATGCCACGGGTGCTGTATAACGCACAGTACCTAACGTAAATACTCAACCTCATTGTTAATAGGTGATAGCTGCTTCTCACCACTATGTTTTGGATACATTGCAGCTTCCTCGATTGAAAATCAGCTGGTAGAGATACAGTGCATTGCCGTGGTCTAGGCATGATAATATCAAGTCATCAAGTCACATGCAACATGGGCTTGTTTCTCATGGATGATGAAGGACATGAATTTTATCATGGTGCCCAGACCTTTTTGATCAGAAAGTCAAATTTCAAATCACCATCCAACTCCTCAGTTATTTGTCTTGTGAACTGCGAGAGGGTGTACGTCCCCAGGGAGCAGGCCATAGGGCTTCTGCGAAGACCAATAGGCCTCTCCCAAAGACCATGATCTCAGTCTCACTGTCATCTAACATACAAGAGTTGTCAGCTATTTCAAGTCTGGTGTGCTGTCAAAAAGTTGCTGAGATGGCAAATTGTTCCTGTGATTGATCAACTTTCAGGTACGGTTGCCTTCTTTAGATGGACAAAAAAGCCAAAGCTGCATTTAATCTCACTTAAAGGTTTGACAAAATGTCAAATGGGATAGGTGAGAGGCCGAGGCCTGTGGAAGGCATCTATCCATGAGAACCGCAGCATCTGGAATGGGTGAAGTGGAGAAGCTTGTCTGTGTCGTCTGAGGAAGGACTTGAACGAACCCATTGTAGCATCAGTTGTAAGTCCATTAGGGATCGATATGGGTGGAGTGGTCAGCTGTATTGAAGCCACCAATGTCCCAACAAAATTAGACCTGCTTGTTGCTTTTGGTCTAACATGCCAGACAGCTCGTCAAAGGCAGCCATGGCTTGGTCTGAAACTGGCACGTGACCAATCCAACCCACCTAGAATGATCCAGGGTGGTGGTTATCCACTTTGAGAGATGCTCTCCTTGATTTCAGCATGAGGGCAAGGAGAGTGATGGGAAGATAGAATGTATGGATATATCTTCCCGTCCTTCTATATGGCGATGAACGATTTGGTTTAAAATGAGGTTTCATCATCATAGAGTGTTTGGGAAATGTGCAATAGAAGAAGAGCAGCGGATTGGAGATGAAAATGTGGTGCAAATGGAAATATTTCTTGCGGGACCACTTTTGCAGATGGCAGTTTGCAGCTGGCTTCCTTCATACAGGTTTTGTAATGCCTGAGTTGAGCTCTAAAGGTCATTTGTGCCTCGTCCTTTTTCCATTTCTTCTCAATCAGTTTTGTTTGCAGCTTCACTGATTTAAGTTTCAGAGAATACCAGGGATTTGCAAATTTACCAGCAGTCGACCTGATTGGGTGAATGGAAGTGTAAAAATATGTGTCCACCAGCTTATACCTTTAGGACCTCCCCTCTCTCTCTCCCAGGCAATGGCAGATTGAGGCTTGAGCACAGAGATGCCTTTCCCCAGCAGTCCACAAGCACCGGTGCAGTGCATGCTGCATAGTAATCTGGCGCTGTTTGGCATCGCAGCCTTTCTCCGCGTCTGAATAGCCATTTCTGTGCTATATCAAAATGCTATATTTTCTCCTTTTGTTTTAAATGGTAAATTCACAGTCGGTGAAGTGCTGCTATTGAATTCACCAGTGAGGAAAAGGTGAAGGTTTACTATCTGCATAGGCAGTAGTACTAGAGTGCATACATACAGGACATTATCTTGCTTTTTCATAGGAATTGATACTCTTACTAGAGGAGAGAATGACGTGAAATGGCCTCACGAAGGAATATCAACTGCCTACTTCAAAAAAGAAGTCAAATCTCTTCTCATGTCGAAATTCACTTGAACATTGAATCGGACTCTTAGAACAACCAGTTGGAACATAAGACTTTTTTTTCTAAATACTGTTTCTTTTGTACAGTGTCTCTTTTGTTTAACTACCTCACTTGTAAAGCGCTCTGATACCCGCAAGGGTCATGTTCACACTATATAAAACCTTCAAAATAAAATAAAATAAATATGTTCCAGTGGAACGCTATCGAAATAATGCAGCTGCACAGCAAGATGGCAGACCTTATCCTTCTCTTTGCCAGGAATTAAGCCTTTTCATTTTATTTTTCAATGACTATCTTGCTACAAAGTGGCTCTATGTCATGCCTAACACTACCATCCATCTGTTTTGTTTGCCAGCAACACTTTTCATTCTGGCACTTATAGTTTTGCTTTTTTATTATTAATATGAGCTTTTCAGTTGAAACTGAGGATTTGCTATTAGATAGGGAGTCAGAAGAGGATAAAGGTGTCATGCATGATTTTAAGTAACTGTAACAGACTTGTACATTCAGAAATGATCAACATAGTGGTGTGCTTTATATGTAACATAGGGACTCTTTTTTTTCAAAAATACCCTGAAAACCCTGATTGGTAGCTCCTTTGTCAGCATGACATTTCCTGAATGGCAGTGATTGACTCCATCTGGAAATCACCCTGCCCCATGTAATCATATTTGATATGCTTTAGTATTTAATAAAAATGCAATACATTTTCCTAGAGGAACTCTAGGGCCAGAGCTTACAAAACATTTATCTGGAATTCCCCATTAAGGAAAAAATTGAATGGCCTATTTGACTCAAGATGGTTCAACGCCAAAGTAATTGTGTGACGTTACCTACTTGTACTTTGCGCAAAAGAAAGTGGACTGTCTCTTAGGTCTTAAATAACAGTTATTGTAATAACCCAACTAGCTTTTATCAATTTCAAAAGGATAAAAAGTAAATTTATTGTTCTACCTGGTCTAAATTTGTTATATCCAATCTATTTGCATAGGTCATATGTCCTCTTACCCTATATTCCACGCTCTTTTGCTCCCCGGTATTGCACTCTTAGGATCACCAACGTATACATAAAAAATCACTTTCGTCAGGATTTGATCCTGTGACCTACAGGCTGTATGTTGTACATACGTGTGCAGCAGGCACTTGATCCACTGCGCTGGCCATATATAATACTGCTTGCCACATCAGTTTATCATTTTGGGATGGGCATGGGGCAGCCCACCTCTACAGTGCCTGTGTGTTTTCAGGTGTTGTCAGTTTCTGCTTGAAATGCACTAGTAACGTCCAATTCGACCCATGAAGATACCGTAAAGGGCATGAGTACATTGAGGGGTAAACTCGCTCCATTCTTGAATGTCCTTTTTCACTCATGATATTTTGATTCGATGTGAGGATCCGTGAATGTAACACACCTGTTCTTGGTGTTCCAGTGTTGGTCGCTCTTGAAATTAAGCATTGCACCTGTCTTACAGTGGAGGCTGCCAGCAAGGAAAAGTGGTGGGGCAGCATGGGAAACAATAATAAATAGATTAAAATGCAAACTTATCTGCCGCCTCAGTGCTCTTCTGCTCCTGATCACAGGCTCCCGGACACCCCTGCACCAATCCAGATACTGCTTTCATGCTGGTAATAGTACTACCTAGCATGACAGAAGTGCTGGGAATGGGCAGAGCAGGCTGGTTTCATGGTCCCAGAGGGACTGGGAGCCTGTGCCTGCTGTTTTCCATGCAATAGCCTGGAGATATCGAAGGTCACATGACGGTTTGGCCGTCTTAAGACAGCTGGTCAAACCATCATGCCCACTTGCAGTGCCCACCACTCCTCCTCCTTGCTGCTGTCAGAAGATCAGTATAAGAAAAAGTGGGAGACCCAATATACCTTTGGAGGCTTGGGTGATCAGTAAATAGCGGGTGGGGGTGCTTACAAGGGATTTTCTAAAGTACACACAGTTTAAGCATTTAATATACAAATTATTTTACAAAAGCAATTGAACTCATTTATACTAATCTGTTAGAAAGTGATCTTAAACAAGTGTAAATGTTTTTAAAGAAATACGTTTATCAGGGCAAATCTTTCAAAGGGTACTGAAAACGAATACACATTTCTAATACAAATGTCAGAAGATGGCCCCACTCGCAAAAGACTCTGCTCCTTCATGAAAAATAAAATGATAATAAAACTGCTTTATTATCATTTCATTTTACATGTTTTTATCTGCTGCCTGAGGCAGTGGGGTGATGTTTCTCCGCCATAACAGAGGAGCCGCCACTGCTGTCTTCTGGTTTGCCTTAAATGTAATTTAGAACCCCTTGGCATCCCAAATCATGCCTTTGCTCATGTACTTAGGCTCTTTAAGCTGGTATTCATTTGGAAAAGCTGATGCTTTCCTTTTGATCATTGTGCAACAATGGCATTAACATGTATTACATGTATGACGTATTATGCTTGTGTTTTATATATTAAGGTATGTATTTGACTAGATGATAATTAGGAAAAAGCATAATAGCTTTAAGATTTCATATAAGTGTGCAAGTAAGTCTTGGGTTATTTCTCTCACTTTACATCATGATCACAAGGTTTTTCTGTTTTTAAAATAACATAATATAACATATGTATTTTTAAAGTGCGCGTTCACCCTGAAGGGCACTGTATGTATATTTCCTGGTTTCGTAATATTTCAATTCTGTGCTTGCACTTTTTGCTATGATCTGAATGATTTTTTGAATTTATTGTGTGTAATTTATTTTGCACTAAAAAGTGGCTCATAATAAAGCCTATAAATATCAGAGTGGATTATTTTGTGTATGGGTGTGTAACATTGTGGGGAAAGGTTTGCCAGAACTCACAGCATTTCATAAATATGCCTGACCATCTCTGACATTTTTATGTGCCTTAATTTGAGCCAGTGGTTTCCGGTGCTGAGCATCGGCACTTAATCATCAACACCTCGCTTTTCCTGAGCACCAGTTAAAGACACATTAATTCACGGAGAGATTAAATGACTTGCCCAGAATCACAGGCTGTTGGGCCGAACACTGAGACTCTAATCTAGTTTTCTAGATCCAAAATCTGAAGCTCTGGCCATTACACCACATCCTCTCCCCACATTCATGGTTCTGTTTTAGGCTGCGCTGGCAGGAGGCATGGGCTGGTGCAAGCTGCCTCCTGACGAGAGCCCCAGCACCAATTTTCTTTTACACATTAACCTCTTTTGCCTTGTATGCATTATCCTCGGGTAAGTTGAGTTAGGTGTGTGAGTCATAACTGGTTTGTTCCTTAAGCTCGGAGTGGATAAGTTGGTCCATACTTGCACTTGCCAAAGAGCCATGAAAGATCTACTGGCTCATGTTTACATAATGGTTTTTAAAAACAGCAACACTGCCATATGTTCTTTCGCAGTATGTGTGCTGCACTCCGTTTATGGTGAGTGCCTTTCATTGCACTCACAACTTATAAGACCTGCGCTTGTATGTAGCTATGTATATAAATGATATTTGTAGAAACCAAACCTACCCAAAGGCAGCAAAGTGCTGTATAGGGTCAAAAATACAGCTAATGAGTGATTGCAGGGGTAGCTGGTCTCCGAGAGGGGGAAGACGGCTATTACTGCACTGTGTTGTGGTTTGATTTAAAGTGGTGTGTCTGAGGCTTTCTCCTAAATCGGAGCAGCTGTGGGCGGTCCGGATGGATATGGGGATGTCATTCCAGATCCTGGGTTCATAGATGGAGATGTCCTGTTGCCTTTTTTTCTTTGTTTTAATCACCTGTCTGATAGTGTCCTGGATATGTGTGTGACAAGAGCCACAGCAGAGACATAGGGCTAAAAGTCCACAGTCTCAACAGAAACATAAATAATTCAATGGAACCATTGTTGAAAGATGTAACCTCATCCATGAAGCAATGCTTGATGGCACTGATCAGCAGGACAGAGCCAAACAAAGCTTCTTTCACCTGCGTAACACAATAATGCTATCGTTATGGTGTGTAACATCATCAGTGAGGCAACCCAGAATGGTCTTCGATCACAGGAGTGATGACGTTCCTGAAGATCTCATTGATGATCATCCGCAGACTACGCCGCAGCCTCGATTGATTGACATTTGCAATTCATGGATTTGCTATTGAGATGGTAATGCTGATGGTCGAAGGAAGGCTTTTCTCAGCCTTATCTCTGAGCAGCAGACTGGAACCTGGTCTATAATCCAAGACACCATCTGGACACAAAAACATGTTTTATGGTCGTGAGGAATCAATTCAAAAGTCAATTGCAGGCAGCCAGATTTACAGGATAGAGAGGCTGCCTGGTCGAATAAAGTAATCACAGAAAGACCCAACGGATAGAGGCCAGATTACACGAATTGCTCCGATGCCAGTGCAGTTTGTCACCAACATTTCTGGATTACATAGATTGTAATGGAGCAGTTCTGCAACAATATTCCTACTGACATTTGGACCAATTGACCAGTGCAAAACGATGTGCACTGGTTAGTGAGTACAAACGTTGTTTTTGCACTAGTACAGCAGTACACATTTAAATGTACTATAATGGGAAAATGGGAGTAAAATGTTCAGATCTAAAAGTATCATACATTAATCACTGATGGCTGTTGTAGTTTAGGGTGAATGGGCTCATAAAGAGATAATACATTATCTCCAAACACATGTTATAGTTAGCTGTACATTTCACTCGTAAAAAAACAATGAAATTCCACGTTATAGTTAGATCAGGTAACTATAACTTGCGCGCCCACAATAAACTGCTGATGACGTCACATATTACATCACTCATGACATGGTCAGTGACATCACTCATCACATCAATGATGACATCTGAAATGACACATTGTGGATTGCGGTCGCGCAAGTTATAGTTACCTGATCTAACTATAACGTGGAATTTCATTGGTTTTTTACGAGTGAAATGTACAGCTAACTATAACATGTGTGAAACCTATGGTTTTTTAAGTGAATTTGCAAGGTTTTTTAAATGCTAATTCCTAACTATAACGTGTGTGAAACCTATGGTTTTTTCAGTGAATTTGTATGGTTTTTTAAATGCTAAGTTATGTATTTATTTTTTATATTTTTTTCTGGTTTTTCACTGTGCGCACACCCTGCGCGCACGGTGCGCTTCGCGCACCGTGCGCGCGCTGTGGGATATATATATATCTATCTTAATGGTGACTGACCATGAGAAGTACACTTTGTGCACTTGAACCCTCTATGATGTGTTAAAGAAGTTAAAGAATATCCCCCCCCCCTCTACATAAAGTGTACTAAGGGGCACATCCAGGCACAGTGCTGAATATTGCCTGGGCACACTTCTGGTGCTCCAGACAAGAGCTTGGGCACCAGCTGTAGTATCAATATGCCTGACACATATGGATTTAGTTACAGAGCTCATTCTCTTGGATCTGGTGGACTCTGCCTTGGAGCGGAGTGATTTATGAGAAAATAGTGACCACATAGTGTTGATGTGATAAAACATTAACTGTATAGCACTGGATTTTCTCTCTTCATTGTGGGAACCCATGCATCTATAACGCCTTCATCTCTCTTTCACCAAGACACTTACCTCTTCCAAATTATCCAGAGCAAATGGGCGGCGATGAAAATGGGTAAGTATGGATTTGAGCTATAAGCCGAATTGCTGCGTGCTTAAGCAGGTCTTTCGAGAAGGGAAGAGGTTGTGCGGCTTAACTCCCCAATCCATTAATGCAATTTGGCAGTGCAAACTTTAATTATCCTGCCAAAAGGTACTGTGCATAGATGCTTTGCATAGGAAAGCCATTGCCTGATTTTTATAGGAGCATTGAATTTGTTGTATGGAGATGTGATGTAGATAACGTTTGGTGTATGGAAGCGAAGCAGATGGTAATGTCCGGGTTCACATAAGCGTCACTTGTCTCCATGGTCACTTGAAATTGGAAACTGGTTAAGGGTTTAGTTGGGGGTGGAATCTTTGGCAGGGGGTCACACAATGGAGTGAGGAGGCACTTCTGGGCATGAACCCTGTAGGCATTTTGCTTCTAGGGTTTCATTATGAGTGTACCTTTAATTATTATTGGGCTAGTAACGAGAGTCACCGGTAATGCACAGGTCCATTGTTTTTCACTATGAAACCGCCGTCTCTGGGTGAAATGCCAGTGGGGCGGAGTGGAGGACAGTGGGTGGAATGAGGAATAACCTGCAGCTTCAAACAACTCCAATTCGGTTATTCCCCTTTTTTAGGAGACCCCAAGGATCCACCTTACAATCCTTCCGTATGTACGCCCTACACTTTCCGAACCACGTAATGAGGTCACTCGCACTTCGCCTAAACAAAGTTAAGGGCGCGTTAGACCACACTAACAGACGAAATGGATGAGTGTGGCCTAGCATTATACATTACTTTGTTAGTCATTTAGTGTGTAACCAAGTTTGTACATTGACCGGGGACAGGAGTGTGATGGTATTCCCAGTTAGTAGAATGAAGTGCCTTGAAGCTTATACTCTCGCTTTTTCGACACATTGAAAAAAACTACAAACACTTTATTCTTCAAATACATACCACATACTTACTACTTCCAGCTGTTCCCCTTTGCCCACGCACGCAACCACAGCCTTCTTCCACAGCTAATTTCTCTAGAAGTTGCCATATTCATGATTTCCCGGAAGTAAATGTATTCTCCAGTATGCTGCTGCTATCACACTTGCCGCGAATTCTATTTCTCTGTGCTTTATGAATAAATCAGTAAAACAAAGTAACTATAGAACCCTGAACCTATATGTACATTAAATATCCATAGATAGAAGCCTTCGACATAAAACGTCTCAACTCCAAAAGTTGGAGTACTCTGCATAAGAATTGCATTTAGTATTGGATTTGAGATCTTGAAAAAATTGTTTTTTTGGGCACGTGAAAAGAAATAGTCCTCGTTATTTCCTACTTTCATAAAATGGTAATGGTAGGAAAGTATGCTTCTACGAAACATCTGATACAATACTCTCGACAATACCTGAAAATAACCTGAAGAAAGGTATTTTGTGATTAAAAACAGCACTTGGGAATTTTCTACCCTTTTCGCGGTCTAATTTTTGAGAGGCTTCCAATATTTGCAGCTCATTGCTTTTGTAAACTTTTACAGTCACTTTCTGTGTGAATAAATACTTATATTGTCATGGTTTGCCATAACATGGGGTTAAAAATACTTTAATTTCATTTCGCCAGTTTAAAAAATAAAGTTACGACATATGCTTTAAGGGCACTGTGGCCCTTTCTTGAAAATATACTGAAGCAATATTAACTATGACGACCCAAGAACACCGTTGTTGTAAATCCACACTTTAGTCCTATAAGGTGGCATGAAAGACATTTTACCTTACATTATCCTCCTGTCCATGCCTCTGTGGTCAAATCTCTTGTTGATACCTGGCTTTACATCAGTGGGACCTCCTGCTCAGGGCTACCATCAATTCAACAAGTTCCCCTAAACCCGTTAGAAGGCGCTGGTTACCTGGGTTGACTAAAGTACGAGGCATCATTCCTGTCTGTATTTAAAGAGATTCCACTGGCACACTCTATCGGACAGCTGTCAGCAGCTGGAGGACAGCAGTTCCTTGGCTCTGAGCTGCTGTGGTAGTTAACAGCAAGATGGCGTCCGTGTGGATGGCATTAATGTGGCGGTGTGCATCATCAAACTAGAACTCTCCGCTGCCAAACCAATGGTGTAAACCTGTGCCCTCCCACAACCAGTTGCGATTTTAAGTGAAAGAAGGACATCTCTTGGCTTTATATTTCAAATACATAAAAAGTCTGACAGATGGAGGACACGTTGGTGTTTGGTGCAGAGGGAGGTTAATGGGCTGGGTGCTAAATACCTGTTGACCGTCTTCTAAAGCTAATCCAGCTGATACCATTGTGATACCTGGGGGTTTTGTGGCCCTTTATGGTTATACATAAATACAACAATCAGTAGCGGCTTTTGAATTTATTGAATGGCTGGCGGGGGGGGGGGGGGAAGGAGGGGGGTATAGACGGATGGATGGATGACAAGGCAAATATAAAAAAAAAATGGAAACACTTACCTGCTGCATCGCCGCTATGCGCTCCTCTCCACTGCAGACACAGGCTTCCACAGTGGCCACTGCTTACATGCTACTGAAAGCAAAGTCAAGATTGGCCTGAGCGCCAATGATTTGGGCTCCGAGTTAGACTGGGAGACTGTACCTGCTCTCTCCAACCCAGCAATGCAGCTCGAGTTGGAGTGAGCTTTGTGCATGATGGTTTGATCGTACTGAGACGGCTGGCCAGGCCATCATGCGCACTGAATAGCAATCAAACCACTCCTGCACCAGCCTGACATTCCCTGGCCCTGCCCCCAAGAGCAAAAATAAAACAATAATAAACAAGGATTGATTATAATTTTATTTTTCATTTTTTTGTCTGCTGGCAGGTGGGCCAACGCTCCTCCGCCATAGCGGTGGAACCACCACTGACAATAATAGGTAAAGCTAAGATACATTTTAACTTTAAGTTTGCATACTTAGAACTTATTTTTAAAAGCGGAAAAATACAGTAAATTGCTTCTTGTGGGTGACTCACCATGATGTCTTTCGTGCTTCCCGGGACAACAGCTGAGCAGATACGCAACATAGGAAGTTAAAAAACAGGTTCAGATTTCCCTAAATACAGGCATATGTTAAGATATATGTGTATTGTAATACTGATATTTACCTGTGGGTGTAATGTTTCGCTATATTTGGCTGCTTGATTTGCTCAAATGCAACAGATAGCAAAGTATGAGTGCATGTTTAACAGTTAAATAAATGCAAAAATATACCATTTTACGACTCCATTTATTCTCAAAACACAAAATAAATATGGATAAATACCAATGAGATGGCCCAAAAATAAATATGGATAAATACAGACAGAAATGTTAAAAAAAATAAACACCATAAAACCGGGAGCCCTAAACACAATTGAAATTGTGGAGCAAAATGCCTGACTGGCGGACACAGATAGTTGGCTACAGTGCCAAATTGCCGTCTTAAGACAGGCTGGCGCTAGAATATTTGACATGAACGTGTCACAATATTTTCCCATCACCTCCCCTGGAATAGGGTCGTATTTGAGTATTTAAGGGGCATTATGGTGCAGTGTCTTAGGCAACTGGCTGCAGTCGCCTTGATTCATCCATCGCCTCTGGTACTACCTGTTCGATGCGATGGTTGATATAACACTCTGAGATGCCGCATGGCCTCGCAGATACATATAGGCTCATTAGTGAATTCTGCGCGCTGGGCGGCGTTGGGTTAGAATTAGATTTTTTTTATGTGGGAAATGACGCTCTTGCCCGGGGCCATGTTTATGTAAACGCTAGCACCAATAACCATGCAGCGTGAAAGACACAAATAGACTTTGCAGTGAGCTGCGCTTTAAGAAATACTGGTGCCCGAGATGGACAAACTTGGAACTCTCCTCCCTGGACACTGGAGCTAAATAAGGAAACCCTGATTAATCGGCTTTTTGATGTTCTAATTTATACAACGTTTTGAGCACATTGGATATTTGTCTAAATATCAACTGTTGTACAATAAATGAAAACTGTAAAACTCAGTTGTTTGTAAGCAACATAATTAGTTGCTTCTCAAATTCAGTCAGATATGCAATACACAAAAGAAGCAATGATATATATATATATGTATGTATGTACGTATATATGTATATATATGTATGTATGTACGTATGTATATGTGTATATTTATATATATATGTATGTATGTATATATGTATATATATAAATTCACTGAAAAAACCATAGGTTTCAGGGATGTTATAGTTAGTTGGACATTTCACTCGGGAAAAAAACATAGAAATTCCCCTGTTATACTTAGTTCAGCTAACTATAACTTGCGCCCCCGCAATTCACTGCTGATGATGTCACATATTACATCGTTCATGACATGGTCAGTGACATCACTGATGACATCACTGATGACATCTCAAATGACATCACTGATTACATCATCCAGTCACTGTGTGTTTCTGTAAAGTTTAAATATGTTTTATAAATATGCCAAGGTGTATTGAAGAATGAGTGGGTGTATAAGTGTCTGGATGAAGGATTTAGTAGGTGCGTGACTGACTGTATAAGTGAGTGATTAAATGTGTCTTACTGAATGCATGGGTTAGTGACTAAACTGTCTGAATGTGTGCATCAGTATGTCTGTTGTGTAAGCTGCTGCATGTGTTGGTCAGTAGCTATATGAGTGTCTATATGGGTTATTCATTGGTTGCCTGAGTATTTGTATGGGAGACTGAGTGTGTGTGTGGGTGGGTGGAAGGTGTGTGACTCTGTGCATAGATGTGTGAGTGGTTGACTCACTGGGTGTATGGGTTGAAGAGTGCATGTGTAAACAGCTGTATCGGCGGGTGAGTTTGTGTATGGGTGTGTTGGTGAGAGATTGGATGTCTCAGTGTACATGCCCAAGTAACTACATATGTAAAAGGCAATGTATGTCAGAGTTGAAGTATATAAATGACTATACGTGAGAGTCAGTGATTGTGAGAGTTGCTGTATGGATGAGTGTGTACTTATATCAGTGATTGTATAAGAGAGTAAGTATGTGTTAGTATATATGTTTGAATAAGTGAGGGGGTGTGTGTATAACTGTATAGGTGAGGACATGGAGTGTGATTGATTCTTTGCATGAATGACTAGGTGTGTGAGTAACTCCATGGATGAGTAGCGGTGTGTGAGTGTCTGTATAGGTGTATGAGTGCATATGATGGTATTGTATTGATGAGTGACTGTATGTATGAGTGATTGTATTAGTGAATGAGTGGATGTGTGTGTAGACCTAGGAATCAGTGAGTGCGTATATAGTAACTGGTATTGGTGTGTCGATGGTTTCAAGAATGGTAGTCTGTATTTTACAGTAGGTGTATCAAAGGTTATATTAGAGTGTGAGGAGGTGCATCAGATTTTGAGGTGGATGATGTCATCAGTGATGTCATCAGTGATGTCATTTGAGAAGTCATCAGTGATGTCATCAGTGATGTCACTGACCATGTCATGAATGATGTAATATGTGATGTCATCAGCAGTGCATTGCGGGGGCGCAAGTTATAGTTAGCTGAACTAACTATAACAGGGAAATTTCTATGGTTTTGTACGAGTAAAATGTTCAACTAACTATAACGTCCCTGAAACCTTTGGTTTTTTCAGTGAATTTCTAAGGTTTTTTAATTGCTAATTTCTAACTATAACGTGCCTGAAACCTATGGTTTTTTCAGTGAATTTCAATGGTTTTTTAAATGCTAATTTCTAACTATAACGTGCCTGAAACCTATGTTTTTTTCAGTGAATTTCAATGGTTTTTTAAATGCTAATTTCTAACTATGCCTACAAAGGTAGGACATGTGAGGAAAGAGGAAGAAAAGCGCTGAAAGAAGCAAGACAAATTCAGAACAAGACAACAGAAGTCCAGAAAGACAAATAAAAGTGCAGGAAGAAGCAAGAGATGTGCAGAAAGAGCCAACAGAGGAGCAGAAAGTCCTCCTGTGCCCCCAACTTTTTACTGACGGGTACTGGTGGTAACCAGGACCGGAGCCGGTGCTATGCTAAAAGACACTTAGAATACAGTGAAAACACCTACATACACTAGGGAACACTATGCCTTGGGGTACCCCTGTAATTAGCATGACCTCCTCTGTATTTGCCATGAGTTAGTGCCTGGGCCATTGCATGAGTACATGAGTAGTGACTGGATGATTAGAGTACTGCAAGGACAGTGCATGGTGAATTTAAAAGTGCCTGAGTTTTGTAGAGTGATTGGATAAGTACATGTTGCGCGCTGGGTGATTGGAGGAGTGCATGGGTAGTGACAGAGTGATGGCTGGACTGCATGGGTACTGCTCAGGGTATTGTAGCAGTGCATGAGTTAGTGCATGGGTCATTGCATGAGTGCATGGGTAGTGACTGGATGATTAGAGTGCTGCAAGCAGAGTGCACAGTGAATTTATAAGTGCTTGGGTTTTAGCAGAGGGATTGCATAAGTACACATATGTCACATCAGGCCCCACCCCCTCCTTTCACCACTGTGCAAACGCACCCCCTGGCGGGTTTTACGTTGGGGGATTAATTCCCCTTGAATCCTGAGCGTCCCTGGGGGCCAACTAGCCCACCAGGTACCTCCAGTAAGCAGCACAAAGCTGCGTTGCAGAGAAGTGTTCAGAGGCCACGCCCCTTTTTACACCTCTCTGCAACGCAATTCTGTGGCCCTTACTGGACATACCTGGTGGCTAGTTGGCCCCCAGGGACCCGCAGGATTCAAGCTAACTTAATTCCCCTGCTTCAAACGCACCACAGGGCGCGTTTGCACACTTGTCACATCAGGCCACGCCTCCTCCCTGCACCACTTTGCAAACGCACCCCCTGGTGTGTTGTAAATTGGGAGGTTAAGTCCCCTTCAGTCCTGAGGGTCCCTGGGGGCCAACTAGCCCACCAGCTACCTCCAGTAAGCACCACAGAGCTGCGTTGCAGAGAGGTGTTTAGAGGCCACACCCCTTTTTACACCTGTCTACAGCGCAGCTCTGTGGTGCTTACTGGAGTTACCTGGTGGGCTAGTTTGCCCCCAGGGACCCTCAGGAATGAAGGGGACTTAATCCCCCAATTTACAATGTCCCAGGGGGTGCGTTTGCACACTTGCTATGTCAGACCCCGCCCACTCCCTGCACCACTGTGCAAACGCACCCCTTGTAGCATTGTAAATTGGGGGAATAATTCCCCTTGAGTCCTGAGGGTCCCTGAGGGCCAACTAGCCCACCAGATACCTCCAGTAAGCGCCACAGAGATGCGTTGCAGAGAGGTGTAAAAAGGGGCGTGGCCTCTGAACACCTCTCTGCAACGCAGCTCCCTGGGGCATACTGGAGGTTCCCGGTGGGCTAGTTGGCCCCCAGGGACCCTCAGTATTCAAGGGGAATTAATTCCTCAACTTACAACAGGGGGCGCGTTTGCTGCGTGCTGCAGGGAGGGGGCGGGGCCTAACCGCAATGCCGGCTTTTTTTAAATTAATTTTTTTAAGAAGGGGGGCTGTGTGGCCCCCTTCTCTTGCCCTTTTATGCCCCCATGGTCCTGCCGGCTCCCCGCGTCCTGCCAGAGCCGGCATTTCTTTTCCACATGGGGAGCTGCTAACATGCAGCTCCCCGTGTGGAAAAGCAATTAACTTTGGATTTTGGAAGTGAGAGCAGGTTTCCTTGCTCTTGCTTCCAAAATCCAAAGCAAGTTTGCTATGATAGGGCGGGAGCCACACGGCTCCCGCCCTGTCATAGCAAACAGCAATGTCCCGGGAGTGGGCACCCCGGCACACTGCAGGAGCCGGCCCGGGGGTGGCGGTCCCCAGGGCCATGAAGGGCTCCAGGAGGGGGGCCGCGTGGTCCCTCTCCCACCTAATGCACAGTAGGTGGTGGTCCCCGGGGCTCGGGGGTCCGTAACGGACCCTCGCATATGCATATTAGTGCCCCGGGGAGGTGGCGGTCCCCGGGGCATGTGGGGGGGGGCTCGAGCCCCCCCACACAGGTTTAGATATTTTTTTTAAAAATCCCCAGGGGGTGGTGGTCCCCGGGGTAGCGGGGGGGCCATGTGCCCCCCCATGAATAATCAATAAAAGCCCCAGGGGGTGGCAGTTCCCGGGGCTTGGGGGCCTTGGAGGCCCACCACACATTAAAAAAGAAGCCCCAGGGGGTGGCGGTCCCCAAGCTGCGGGAGGGCCGAGTGCCCTCCCGCACTTGGTATTAAGCGGGCCCCCGCATATATTTATTGCAAATGCCCCCGGTACCTGGCCCAACCGGGTTCCTTCGCGCTTAGTTTGTTTTTAAATGTCAGAGGGATTCGTGACCCCAGCGCGAATTCCACTGAAATGTTGTATTCAAAAGGCTTTTTTTGGCCCTGGGGGTCCTTGTGGGACCCCCTGAGCAGGTCTAGGGGGTCAGGGTGTTTCTACCCTGCCCCCTTTTCTTGTTTTTTAGAAAGGTCGTTTCTGAACCAAGCACTACCTTTTTGGCAAATTTGGTGTAATTCCGTTCAGCGGTTCAAGCTGTAGCCTTGCCCAAAGTTTCCTATGGAAAATTTATTTTTTAAATTTCTCAGCAACTACTGAACGGATTTACACCATTTGAATAAAAGGTCGCTTTCTGAAACAAGCTCGACCTTTTTGCCAAATTTGGGGTAATTTTGTTCAGCAGTTCAGGTGTAGCCCGTCTCAAAATTTCCTATGAAAATGAACATGGGGAAAACGTGTTTTGGGACCCCCCTTTTTTCTCAGCCCCCGCTTGACAAATCACCCCAAAACTTTCGGGATAGGTGCTGACCTGGATAGAATTTGTTTCTGGAGAATTTTGTGGGTCGTAGGTGTCAGTCGTGCGATTGACAGACGGAAA
The DNA here is from genome assembly GCF_964204655.1 of Triturus cristatus. Taxonomy (NCBI): domain Eukaryota; kingdom Metazoa; phylum Chordata; class Amphibia; order Caudata; family Salamandridae; genus Triturus; species Triturus cristatus. The sequence goes on from NC_140580.1 coordinate 357,791,386, forward strand.
ACACCCAAAGACAGGGGATCCGTGTTGTGGTCAAATTAGAAGTATTGAAAAGCGCAATTTCCTTTAAAAAGAGGTCGCGAAGTACAGTGATCCCTGTCACTGCTAAAGATATATGTTTATTTTTCTTAATGACCATAAAGATCCTACTTTCTTGAATGTTGTGATATAAATGAATGAATGAATAGGAGTATACTTATGTTTGGACTTTCACGGACTTATTTGGTAAGGGACCGCGCGTTAAAATAATGAAGATTGCAAAAAGCTACAAAAAAAAAAAGAAACGGCGTCTTTTTTTGCCTTAGATATTTTATTGCTGCATAAACTGTGCCACAACTGAGCACCAAGCTAGAATTACATTTCTAAATGCCAAAATACATTGGAAGTGGAATTCGAGGAAAACAAGGTAAGCATTACTAGAAGAATAAAACGTACATTAAAAAAGGTAACTGGGGAAACAGTTATACAACCCACATAAGGATTGTAAAAGAAAAATTATTGTGGTGTTTTTGTAAAGTTCTACGAGCCAGCCTTTATTCTCCTGTGAGCACTTTGAGTTGCGGGTCCATAAAAAGATGGTGGGCACTAGGCTACTGTGTTCCAGGCCTGGTGATGATGAACCCGGTTGCCTATTCTATCACAGTGGGGCACACTGAGGGCACTGCCATCCATTGGCCACAAAAGATGACAAAGCAAGAAAATAACAAAGTTCTGTGAGTTAACGGTGAAAATGGTATGCTGGTTTTGACTTTACTACCAGCCATAGCATCAAGAGACCAACTGAGAATGAACGAGGTTAAGGGGATTGGATTGTTCAATAGTCAGGGAATGCAGGCAAGTCTAAAATTTAAGGTACTGAAATGGGTGAAGGTAGAAGGTACAAAAACAAACGAGATAAAAATACTCGAACCAAATTTAGACCATCGCTTGGCCCCCAAAAAATAAAAATAATCGCAAAAAAACATATTGCTACTTGTGGCAGTGGCACATTGTTCCATTCAAAGTTTATACTGTTTTTAGTTCTAGAAAGTGCAGTAGTGTCTGCTGGGGGGTGTATTATGTTTCCCACTCTTGGTTACCATGGTCACTTGTCGCGACCACGGGAACAGCCTTACATATTCAGCACCACGCTCGCCATTCTCCTGGTATCTGACAAACTGGACCCCGCTAAGCTGATTGAATTGGAAGCACTTATCCCCGGGGATCACCCCGCTGACCTCCAGGATACGATTTGCTACATTTGACAAACATCTCGAATGCTGACAAGTCTTGAGGTTGACTGCTCACTCCTGGTTGCTCTGACTTGCATGACCACAACAAAGCGATATGAGACTCTTCGTTTGTTTCCAGGTTCTGGTGACCGTGCTACGCCTAATAAAAAGAAAATATATAATTTATAGGGAAACGCGCGTGATTCCTTCCCAGAGCACGAGAAGTAAAGTTGCGCATCTGCAAATTTTTGAGAAGGCTAAAAATCATGCGCCATCTCTGCCGGGAATAGATTGAGTGAGTTAAAAAATTGAGCAAAATACGAAATGCAGGGAATTTGCCTTATTCCAAATAAATAAGTAGTGTAGGGTATACAAAAAGCTGAAAAGAGTATGTGCCAGGCCTTTTAGGCCATCAAACTAACCGATAAGCACAAAAGTAACCAAAAATGTGATTTAAGTGCAATGAACCTTAGCAAACAAATGAATAACAAAAGATGAAAAAAGTTTGAAGCTTTCATTAGTTGACTATACTGTTCCATAGTTGTTTAGAATCCATTAGTCACAGTTCCAATCCTGCCATCATGGTGGTGGCTAGGATTCTGAAAATCATGAGACTTGTGACTAATGGCATTGCATGGCCAAGGTTGTATGACTCCCTAAACCAAGCATGCCTAAACAATGCGTAGTTTAACAACGACCACGTCTTTACGATGAATGCCTTTACCAAGCATGCCTTTACAATGATTTTAGTGGTAAAGGCATGCTTTGTAACGGTATATGCATGGTAAAGATCACACCCTAGCCCCCCCTTGCCCTGGGCCCTAAAACACGGCCCCCAGCATAAACAACTACCATGACTCCAGCCCCCCACCCTGAGCCCAAAAGCTGGCCCAAAGCCCTGAAAACTGCCCGGTTTTCCCCGACCTGAGCCCTAAAACTCAGCCCTAGCCATAAAAAGTAGCCTGACCCCGGCCGCGCCCTAAAACCGGCCCCAGCCCTTTAAATTATCCCGATTGCCTCCACCCCTGGCCCCAGCCCTACTTACCAAGCTGCATCCTGCTCCTTCCTCTCCTGATCCTTCCCGTTCCACTCCTCAGTCATCCGCTCGGCATCTAGAACGCTGACTGCCTTAACCTTGCATATGCATGGTTACTGCTAGCGTTCGCACGCATGGTTAGGCGCACGTTGTAAAGGCCGTTTCTGGTATGAAGTTAATAGACAATGCTAGTACTGAGGTGCTGTCTTACTTTCCTTGTATTGGGACATTGGACGTTAACGGGCAGCCCATGGATATAGTTGTGTAGATGTTTGTCAGCCGTTGGCCTGGTTTGGGTTATACGTTTAAGTAGTAATGGGGTTTGTTGTCCATCCGTCTGATCAAGCAGTAATAATCTGTAGCACCCCCTTGTGGCAGTGTGCAGCTGATGCCCCTGATATAAACACGTTGCAGAGCCACGAAGGGGACAGCAGGAGGCAGTGATGAGTACATCTGTGATACCCAGTTTTTTGTTAGCTGCATTATAATTGATCTATCTTTTGGATCGATTAACTTGATTTCATAGAGTGAAGGGTCTCTTATGTGGAGCTTTGGGTGTAGGCTTGTGTCTTATATCAGTGCATCAGTAAATTCAATAATTTTTGTAATTTTTCACTCTGGGATTGATTTCATTTTCAATTCTGTATTACGGTGTGCTATGTCTTCATTTATAAGTGTATTATAACTCGCCTTTAATATTGTACCTCCTAGAGCAACCAGGGATGTATCTCTCCATAGCGCAGTAAGTACAGTGGCACCAGGGGGCACTCTGAGTACAACTTCCAGGTCATTTTTTACATTATCACGCCCAGCCCATCTTCTGCCTATGATGTAACCACTCAATGGCTTCACCTTTTAATGCAAAGGTCTTCTCATGTGCCCTTCAATGTCTAAGCCAAGAGCACATGTGTGGTGGTTAAAAACAGAGGACTAGGAGGTAACACCATGATGGGCTGAGCTCTCCTTTCTCCCAGACCTACATTCGGTGATAAGTAACTTATTTGCCACACGCGTCAACAGCTTACCAAGAAAAGGGTCCTGGCGTGTGTTCCCACACGGTGTGCATTGCACAGTCTTGCCACAACATGCAAGACATGATTAGTGCTAACTGACATTCATGACAAGTAGAAATACTGGTCCTGATTCACAAACATTTTGCAGTGGCATGTTCTTGTAGTTCCCCTGAATTCCTTAATCTTGAAGCACTCCTGTCATACGCTCGAGGCCCAAGAGTAAATCAGGAGTACAACAAAAAGAAGGGCTCTTTGTGAATTGTGCCCTATGGGCGTGGTGGGCTTTCAGTTGTTTTGAAATCAGGGCCTAGCAAGCTTAAACATGGACATCAATTCACCAAAATGCCAGGGATAGCGGAAGTGACTTCACGTGCCCCTTGACCTTCACTTTCACTCACACATACATATGCTTATTTATACATACACACACACACACTCACACATACATACACACAACCCCCACACTATACATGCACATGCATTCACACATACACCCTCCCTCTTACATAAACACGCTCAAAACTGCAAACACACACAACATACATACATGTAAAAGGATTTTTTTTTTACTCACCTCAACTGCCAGGAAAAGTCATTTTCCAGCTATTTGCCCTCCATTTTTTATTAAACTGATAGCGAATAATGTAATGTTATTCACTATTAGTATAAAAAAACATTAACAAAAACTTAGTTGTGAGTGAAGCCCCCACCGACATCCATAAGGACGAGCTGCTTCTGTTCCTGCCACTGAGTTTGCCACTTCTGACGCTAGGGGTCGCAAAGGCAGTGTCGGGGGTCACAAGGGGCGCATGCCAGGAGTCGCAGCAGCGACCCCTAAATGACATCTGTGAGAGTGAGACAAGGGGGCACTGAGACCCTTAGGGAAGAGTAGATTTAAACTTGCCTTACCTGCAATATAAGGAACTAGGCTGAAAGAGTGGCTGCACACGCAACTGCCAGGGCAGGAATAAAGTATGTTAGAAAAACATTTTCGGTCCAGGAGAAACCTTCGAATTGCATGCTAAATTGTTTAATAATGTTCTTTGATTTAGACCTATAATTTAAATGCTAGTTCAGATTAAAACTGATAGTCTACTAACTGGTAGGGAATTACCTACGAGAAGTGGTTTTAAAGATACAGCACCTGAGAACATCAGCCCAGCTTTCCATTTTGTTAATTACCTTGTCACATTCCCTCATTAACCAAGTGCACAACCTTAAATGTATTACGAACACTTGTATAATTTAATTCATAGACTCTCAGAGCAGGCGGGTAGATAATTGCAAACAATCAATAATTAAACTGGGTTAGAAGCCATGATTGACTGCTCTGTGTGCCTCCTCCTACAGCCTCCTATGATGGAAAGTAGGGCAATGGGACTTGCTGTGGATTGAGGGATGTTTTACACTATTGTGGCTCGGCATCGCGCGCGCTCACCAAACCTTTGGCATTAGTAGCAGGTTATTGGCATTCGACCACTGCACAGAGGTGCCTATGAATTTACTTGAACGCCTTAATCCATGCATTAGTCTTCAGATGTCTAGTGTAAAGCACCCGCTACCGCATGAGAGACAACATACATGTCCATGAAGGAGGCTTCCTGGAGCACCAGAGCTAGCCTCCCCTCAGGTGTCTTTTTGGGACAGGATGGGTCATAATGGAAAACCTGATTGGATTCAAAATCATAACTGCCGCCATTTTGTTTTTTACTTGCAAAAAAAAAAAGATAAAAATTAAGTGCAACCAATCAGATCTATATTTTGGGGGTTGTTTAAAGGCTCCTATGCACCTTATGGATATGCGTTGAGGTACTAGTACTCGGGAAGGTAAGCTTCACGCCCACTGTTGTACACCCCAAATTCTGACAGGCTTAGATCCCTGTGTCACTCTGAAGCATTTACATTGCGACAGCAGGCCGAAGTGGGAGAGCCAGAAGTGCAGTGGGGAAATTTTTGGGTGGCTGACCAGTTTTCTAAGGTGGTCATCTGCGGGCTAGTGGCAGTTAAATATGGGATTGCTAGAGCCTAGACAAAATGAACACTAGTGAATTAACAGTTCACAGTGGGACTAAGATACCCCTGTTCTATTTATGATTCCACTCCACTATTGACCAACTCGGGTGACCGTGGAAAAAAATTTCATTTGCCTTTGACTTTGTTATTTTATCTCTCAAAATTGGGAGCTCACAAACTGGCTGCTCGTGTCCCAAACCTGAGGAAGACCAAATAATTTGGCAGAGTTGACTATGTTTTGCGTCAAAAAACAGCACATTCTGCAGTAGTATTGTTTCCGCTTTTTATTATTGTTAAATATATCAATACAATGTGGGCAAATGTTTCACCTCAATATTGCCAGTTTACCAATTTCTCTGCCTTTTTGTAATGCCTATGTACCTCCTAGCATGCATTGAAGAACACAGAAACCCTGGCAGTGCAAATGCAGCAATTGGAAACTGAAAGGTAACCAGTTGACCTTTGCAAGGGTTCAGCCGCTGTGCAGCATTGTGTGTACCGCTTTTTAAAGTAACTTTGGGTCGGTTTGATCCAGAATACATTTTTTGTATGATATCCAAAAGCTATGCAGCAGATGGTGGATCGTATGTGATAAATGCGTAATTCAATGCCTCGTCAGAGGTAGTATGAGCTTTTTTCAATCATGGGAAAGTCGCTGCGGGTGCAAAACTGCTTAATTCTAGTGGCGTAATATAAACTACTTTTCTATGTGCTTACCCATCAAAACTGGCCACAAACTGAACTTTTACTAAATTATAATTACTACTGTTATTCAAACTGAGAGCGATATGAGCCTCAAGATAGCTGCGGGATCGAAGCTATGATTCCATAGACTGAACACTGCGTATCAGAATAACAACATACGCGCAGCATCAGAAGTCAATAACGCCTCAGGCAATGCGAAGGAGCTCATCCTTTGAATGTTCGAGCATCAATATCATTTATATTTTATTCTGTTTACGATGCGAAAACTCTAAAGTCTTGATGACGCTGCAAAATGACCTACCAGGTCTGGAGATCAGCATTCCAATTAGCTTTGCAGATCCTGTAGCCGGATATTTACATATCTGGGTACGATTTCCATTGGACAAGGCTTAATCAATTCATACATTGCAAATGGTAACCCTAAACATTTTAGGGAATGTTGATCTAATTGACTTTTATTGGGGACATATTATCAGAGTCCAATGTGTTCAAAGTTGTTCGCCTGTGCGTATCTGGAACGCTGATCAATGGTTTGAGATTCATATGATGAAAAGTTGTTTTTTGTTTTATTTTCAATATAGAAATAGTTATTTATTAGTTGCTTCTAGAATACTTTATGTGGTTTGTTGCTACAAAGATGTTACATAGTCCATGTGTTTTTACTTGAATGGATGTTAGTGTCCTCTTTTCAATTTCCATGTCATAAAGTGCCACCAACATTATGTTAGAGGAATAATGTACTCTGGAAGTAAATGAATAAAGTATAATTGATGGAAAGGGAGGGATTTTGAAATAATTGTTGGATGAAAGGGAGGGAGAGAACTGGCTAGAAGGGCTAAAGGAAGGAATGATAGACAGTAAGAGAACAAATAAGAGTAACAGATTTGAGGAAAGAAGGTACCAAGAAAGAAATAATCAATGAAAGAAAGAAGGCACATATACCATAAATTGTATATATCTATGTGAATTATATAGAGTGATCCTAGCTACAAAGCAATGGAGCATGGGACACACATTAGGCTGCATAGATCTCATTAGTGAAATGAAAAAGAACGAAAATGGCTTTTCCACCGTGGGGAAGGTGGCAGCAAGAGATGATCTATTTCTCAGAAAGATCAGTATTTCTCCTATGGTTGTGACAGGAGGATTCGATAATGCATGCAGCTTTCTAGTGAATTTCTATGGGCATCTTTAAGCATCTTGCTGATTGAATTGCCAGCAAGCCAAAAATAGGTTTTGCTGTTGCAGTCCCTCTGTCCTCTCTGTGAACAGTACTCCACCACCATCACCAGAGGAGAGCTTGGACGTGAAATAACAGCCATAACAAGAAAATGTAAAAGACACTAAGTGAGATGGATGACAATGTCCACAAACCACTTGTTCACATTGATTTTCTTCATCTGGACAATGGAACATGCCTGTGTTAGAGTTTTTCCCTGTGCAAATTTTAGGGCCCATAAAGTGTTATTGGGTGAATTGTAGGATCAATCAATAATCAAAATATGACTGCATCAATTATTATGAAGTTCAAATCAAAGTCATATCAGTAGTAGGAAAACCTAGCATGGAATCATTCCAAAGGAAAGGGTAAAGGAAAGTAATTTCTCTCGTTAAGACAGTGTTCTAAATTTCCTACTCGGCTCGGCTCTAAACTGATTCGAAACCCAGTCTAACTCACTCTCACTCTGGTTATAATCTGCTTCGCACTAGCTTAAATCACGCAATTCTAACATTTGATAAATTTGCTCACAGTTCTTATGAGATGGTTTAATCAGGTTAAAGCAAGATGATACAATTATATGCTCATTAGCTTCTAAGGATATTCGCAATGCAGCTTCACTCAGTATCCTTCAAACTTACACTATCTATAGCGAGATGAGCTATAGGGACCCGCCTACACTCTGCAGGTGTCGTCATGGATGCACTACTCATTAAAGCATTCCATGATTATCACAAAGAAAAGAAAATATTTATTCGCATTGGAAAAAAGCAAAAGAATATTGCATTTGCGAATTTGGACTCCACCTTCACCTAAAAATAAAATGTTCATGTGTCAGAAAGCAAGATGGCAACCAACGTTAGCCATTATAAAATGCAGGTGTACATTAGCTATGGTCCATCTAAAGGTAAATCCACATTTCTATACAAAACATTTGCATGTTTATGTGTTAATGACTTATTAATGCAAAACATTTAATATATGGAAGAAAAAGCCACCACATGTGATTGTGAAGTATTGCGGGTTTCCCAACACAGGTATATTGCATACCTCTAACTACAATATTTTCTGTAAAATTGAACAGTGGTAATAAGCTGGGGTCAAGTGAAGCACTAGCTTTCATACCTGTTCTTCTGGTTAGTCTTTTGAATTTCTCACACTTTGATCTGTGAATTGTGATCGCTGATTCTTAAATTCTAAGTTTGTTAAATGATACTGGTGACTAAGACTTTCTGCTCTTGAAACACCCACAACAACCAGGAATGTGGATCATGCTTGTTTCTCTCCATTACATCTTCAATTAATATGCGCATGTATTATATTTTAGTGACACAAAAGTCCATTTGGAGGAAGTTGACTTGCTTCACAATTATCAGTGACCCATGTCCACTTAATAAAAAAAACCACAGCAGAGTGGTGCACATGAGCACATACTCTCAAAGGGTTAACTCATCTTTACTTGACTAGGATGTATAGGGCAGGATCCTTGATATCTATTCAGTGACCAGAATCTCTACTTTGTTGCCATATGTTGGACTTAGCCCTTTCTGCAAGGTCATCCCCAGGCTTTTTGCCTTCCTCCTATTTTTTGGGTGAATTTGTTTTTGCTGGCCTAAGGACTCTGTGCACTTTACCACTGTTAACCAGTGCTATACTGCGTGTGCGCTCTCCTCTAAACATGGTAACATCGGTTTATTCCCAATTGTCATATTTAATTTACTTCTAAGTCCCTAGTAAAGTGACACTACATGTTCCAAGTGTGTGTAAATTAAATGCTACTTGTGGATCTGCAACAAACATTGTGCCACATACATAAGTAGGCCTTTAACCATTTCTAAGGCATGCCATTGCAGAACATGCATGTGCAGTTTTAAACTCTCATTTCGACCTGGGAAAATACATCTTTTGCCAGGTCAAAACTTTCTGTTTCAACCCCTTCAGCGCTGCGCGGATTTCCGCGCAGTGCTGAAGGTTCTGAGCGCGGGCGGGGCCATGACGGAACGGTTCCGTCATAAGCACAGCCCAACCGACGTGCATGACGGAACCGTTCCGTCATAAGCGTCGAAGGGGTTAATACATATGTCACCCCTAGGGAAAACCCTGGACAGGCCAGAAGGCAGAGGGCAATGTATTTAAAATGTAGGACATGTACTTTTAAGTTTAACATGTCCTGGTAGTGAAAAACTCCTACATTTGTTTTTCATTGCTGCAAGGACTACCTATCCCATAGGGTAACTTGGGAGTTGCGTAATTATAAGTGTAATTTCCAAATAGGAAGAGATACATGGCTCAGGTTTGGTGTCTATGCAATCACAATATAAAATCTTATTCATGGAGAAGTCAGATTTTAAATTGCAATTCTGAAAATGCACCTTTTAGAAAGTTGGATTTTCTTGCCTTAGTGCCTCATTACAGGTTTGGCAGTGCGGGAGCGGGCCACCCTGCTCCTGCACCGCTAAAGCCATGGTTAAACCACCTGTCAGATTAGGAGTTTTCTCCTGAATGTAGGGCCGTTCCTTGGCGTTCCCATGGCGGTGCCTATGAAATAGACACCGCAATGGGAACGTCAAAATCAGTCCCTGCACGGCATGAACTGCTGCAGTCCATGCCTTGCAGATACTGGGGTGCATGCACACAGGGGGGCACATGTGCTCCCCCTCAATGCACCCCATGGCCATGAGGCCACATGGGGTCCTGTAGGGCCTCCGTTGTTAACTCTCCACCACGGTTTTCATGGTGGGCTCACTGCCATGAGAACTGTGGTGGAGAGGACACTTGTAAAATGCTTGGCAGGACTGTGGCGGTCTGCGAAGCCTATTGTGGCCTCAAGATTGGCGTGCTGCCAATAGGGATCTCTGACCCCTGGCGATTGCAGTGGCGGGCCGCCCTGGTCATAACAAGGCGGTCAGAGACCGACACCAACGCACCCCGGTGAGTCTGGCAGTCTGCGTACCATCAGTTGGACTTTGTGTATTCCTCCAAGATAGCCACTCACAATGGAAGCTTAGGTGTGACTGGATAGGCCATCCCTGGCATAATAGGAGGGAGGAACTGAACACATCCTCACTTACAACTGAATAGGCTGTGTCCTATCCCCATACAAAGGGATTAACAACCCTGCATTGTCACTCCAGCCAGCTTGGAGCAAGGCAAGGGAGGTAGGGAATTCCTTCCACTTACAAGCCTCTGTTTAGAGCTTCTCCCACCCTCCAGAACCAGGGCACCTGGGTATAAAAGATGGACCTAAGACATTACCACTTCAGTACACTTCTGGACATGTGAATACTCTGCCAGGAAGAGGGACTACTGTGCTGATGAAGGACTGCCACTCTGTTTGACTGCACTCTGCTGGACTCCTGCTTTTCTGTGCTGACCTGCTGGCCTCTTGCCAGGGTGAGACGGACTTGGCCTGCATCTCTTGGCCCCAGAGCCCAAAGTGACTCCAAGGGCTAGTTGGCTGGGCTCCTGATCTTAAAGCCTCAGTGATGTAACAAGTTTCCAAAATTCTTGCATGTGCAGCTGCACTCTACCATCTGTGAACTGGCCCAGCCATGTAGTGCCTTCCTAGTCCTGGACAATGGGAGTAGGCCTAAGGTGCTAAGCCAGCCTGTGGTTCCAGCAGAACCGACACATCTCCTGTGGTGCATGGAGCTTCCCCGGCACAAGCCTTCGCATCTCTTGTCAACAGCAGCCTCAATGATGGACTCCGCATCGCAGCTTCGCAACTCTTTGGAAGCGGCGCATCGTCCCAACTGCGATTGCATTCCTTACACTGCAGCCTTGCCACATCTCAGAACCGATGCATCGCCTCGGCTGCGCGAAGCATCTTCAACGAGAATCCACGCAACTCTCTGCACACCAGCATTGAAGATACTCTTGTTTAGTATACTTCAGTGAGTTATTGTAGCCAGCATGCCTCCTTCGCGTACAGCCTGAACTTAAGACTTTGTCCTGGTCCAGTGCGACCAGATATCCACAGTTGCCGCTTTATGCCTTTTGACAATAATTTCTTTAAAAACTTTAGCATTCAATATCTCTGGTTCTACTAATTGGAGTTTTCTCATTTTGGTCTTGTTTTATTTATTAAGATCCATCTTTCTAACTTGGTGTGGGATTCTTTTTGTGTGATGTTTTCACTGCTTTACTGTTTGAAGTGTTGCACATATTCTTTACACATTGCTTCTATGTTAACAGTGACGGTTCTGTGGCAAGCTATTAGAGGGTTGGGTATAGGTCAATTTAGGGTTTGCTTGTGGTTCACTCTGACATGGATTGTGGTTGCTGCTTGAGCAGAGCTCACACCCCAGTCAACCAGCACCCCAATTTCTTACACCACTACTGACATCCTACAGACATGCACAAAGACTGCCCTAAATCATATCTTTTAAAGTCAAGAAAAAAAAGGAGTTTAAAGATAAATCCTTAATATTCTAAGTCTGCCTCAGACCACCCACTGGAACAAAGGAGCAATTTACAAATCATACACTAATATACTGGCCTCGTTATAGCGGATTTGCATGATGTCTAAACAAATCTGTTCATTTGTGAAGGCCAATTGAATTTTATCAGGTTTTCGTTCAGTACAAACTTGTATTCTTTTCCAGAATCCATGTATTATATATATGCTCAATTAGTTGCCACTTGGAGAACTCCGGATTCTACATGGTAACATGGAATTCTTATTTATAAATGTAACTTTGGTTTTGAATATTTGCTTTAAAAAAAGTACTATTCCTTTCAGTATTCAAGATGATATGCCCGGACGACATCATGTATCTTTGTAGAAATATTGAAGTGGGTGAAAGTAAAACTTCTTCCTGCAAAGTTGGATGATTTGGGGAACTTTGTATTGGCAAAGCAGAGTGAAGTTTCCTTGACCGCCAAACTGAAAATTTCTTACTTTCAGGCCATAGGCAGTGGCGGCTGGCATGGCTCGTGGGTGGCATGGGGGTGGGGGGCGGTTGTCATGCGGGGGGATCAGAAATAAAAAAATTAAAATACTTACCTCGAGTCCGAGTAACATGTTTTCTCTGCTCCTGCCTCCGACAGGAAGCAGGCAGCCAGGCTCCCTCCCCTAAGCCAATCACAATGCTGCAATGCAGCATTGTGGTTGGTCTGAGTACCGTGACACAGTACTCAGCCAGGGACTGGAGGGGTGGGCAAGTTCTCCATGCAGGCTGTACTGCATGGAGAACAGAGAAGTGCGCATGATTGGTTTGGGCGGCTCGAGAGCGCTGACCAAACAGACATTGCATACTTAGGAGTGGGCAAACCACTCCTCCCCCGCCATGACAATAGCTCTCAGTTATTGTCTTTTTATGTTTCTCACTGCTTAAAAGCAGTGTGGCGACGCCCCTCGGCCATAGCGGAGGAGCCACCCATGGCCACAAGTTGTACTTCCATGAATTATGGAACATACTGCAACTGGTCAAATGAGAATAATATTTTTGGCAGGGAATTGGGTGGGGACAAGATGTGGGTGTTGTGAGGGGGGGGTGAGGTTTTGGTAAAGTCTGGAAGAACCAGAATGGTGTCTGGAGGTAAGGGAAGGACTCTCTCACCATACCTTGTTCAGATTAAGTTGTAATATAAAATTTCAGAGCATAATGGGAGGGTTGTTGTAAAAGTATATCTCACAATGGGGCTTTCATAGGGGATAGCAGCCAAGCTGTGCCAACTGACCCACAAACCTTTGTAGCAGCAGGAACAGTTTCACACTGACATGACATAAGCAGAAGATGGCACTTTAAAAAAAACAATAGTCTTTGCTTTGCAATTCATGTAATCAGAACGTTTTTTTCTTTTTTAAATAACTGTGAGCTTGCTAGTCACTATGATAAGCTATTTCGCACTTATTTATTCTTGGTGAACAGACACTACAAAAAGATGCACAAGGGAGTCACCTTTTTCTTTTAATTTTTTAAAAGAAATATCCAAAGTATTGAAAATTCCCCTTGAGCAGTTAGGGTTTTGAAAACTTTAACAGTACATTTTTGTATCCCAAGATATACAGATTTTGTCTTTTTATTGACTGAAAATTAGGGGAAGGCGTCACTTGCTTAATTACACAAAATTAGAGCAAAACCACGCAAGACGCAGTATTATGCGAATAACGCAACCTAGCCTTTAGCACTATTTCCTTAGGGTAAAATGCACCCTCACGTCTACAATGGAACCAAGGTTGCATTATGCACTACTGAAATAGCGATAAATGCAAAAGAATGACAGCAGTCACTCATGATTGCTAAGTTTGTTGTTCCTGTGCTCCTGCAGTAGGATTTTTGTGCCAAATTACTCACAATTAAGTGATTGGGCATAATCACATAATTCACTGTAATTTTACATCATAGGAGTAACACAAAATTATCATAGTACTCCAGAGTAATTAAAATTTCGCCAAGGCCTACTTAAAATGTTAATTATTCCCACACATAGCCTCAGATGCGTTGTCTTAAAAGTTTTTTTTCATGATATTACATGTAATGCCGAGCTAAAATCTTAAGAGACTTAAAAAATATTGTGCGGCTTTTCTTGAACTACAATCCACTTTTGTTGATTAGCATGAAACCTAACTGGACATAACGATGAAGATTTCCCTGTGTAGAAAATCTTTATTTACTTGTTTGTCTTACTGAGTATGCAGACCCCCAGAGAGCCAAAATTAAGAATGTTGCAGTCATAGGCCAGTGCATTAATGGCTGCAGGGGGCCATCTTTAAATGGTCACTAGTGCTCGGATAAGCATCGCCTGGCGTCTATTTGTCGGAAAAGAAAGACAATCTAAGTATACATACGTGTGGGTTGATTTGACAATCCTAAGTATTTCAGAATGGGCATGTTATGACACTGAGGCTTCCAAGTTTGCATAGTAGGGTACAGTGTGTTGTGTGCAATGTTCCCTCCTCCCCCCCCCCAAAAGGAAGCAGGTATACATAATGTGGAACAGCAACTCAACTGAAGGGGGCACCCTCTGCAGGTCTCGATCAATTGTTGCTGAAATCTTTGTGTCCTCCATTGTGACTTCTGTGCCTGCCTTTTCTTCTTCTGTAACATTGTGAACTTATTTATTTTTTAACTTTTTTGTGTCATTTCTTTAATCAGACAATCCACTTTCTCTCTGCTGCCACCATCAAGGCTCAGAGGCGGCAGTTCATGCCTCTTTGTTCTGTACAGGTGCCATTTCCTCAGTGCCCTCTTAAGGATTTTTAGTGCCCTGGACAAGAGATATTTTGGGGTCCATCATTTGGAGCAATTTTGAATGTTGAATTGGCAAATAAATTGTATTTTAAATTCAGCCCTGAAATTTTGCAAATTATAAAATATACGTCTAAGTGAAAAACGAAGGAAGGTAGTTGGGATTGAGATTTGCACTTTAGGTCAGGTAGAAAATACTGCACACATCTTGTTCCTTTTCACTGCTTACAAAAGGAATATGAAAAAATGGACAACCCACTTTGCAAGAACCTGGGCTTCAGAAGTTATGAGGAACCCCTACAGCGGTCCCTGTTACACATGAAGTCAGCACAATTCTCCGCACTATATTTTGCTGAGAGATGGTTCTCATTTGCTTTCATTGCAGTGCCTAAGTGCAGTGTTTTTGTATCCTTCGCTGATCGTTACTTTAATATGTTTAATTAACTAAAGACATTTAGAACCCTTGTTCCATTCAGGCCTGGAACCCAGCAACTGGTGTTCGCTTCCAAATCTAGATTACAAGCTTTGTGAGTATATCACACTTTTTCACCACACAACATTAGTTAGATAAAACCTGGGGAGATATTCCACATTCTGAGTTTTACAGGTTAGAATAGGGGAAAACGCGCAATACTACTACGTCGCCCCCAATTCTGAATAGTGGAACTTTGATTTGGGAGGTAACACAGAACCTGGTAAACACTGCTCCCTGCAGTATGAGTATTTCAGGGGTGCCACATTACTTCACAAATTTATGGGAGACTAGTAATATGGCCTGATTTGTATATATAGCACAAGGTTTACCAAAAAGAGTGTCTTAGGCAAGATACAGAAAACATGAATATGATGGACTCTAAAGTTTTAAACTTGAAAGTTATTTTTGTATTCGTGATTTCAATAATGGCCTTGCTACAGTTTTCCGCCTTTATAATTAATTGTTTGTCCTGTTGTGTAAGGGTCGTCAACAAAGATGAAGCTTGGGGTAAACTGATAGTGTGCCCTTAGACTTAGAGAATGTGTAGTGGGCAAACATCTATTATAAAAAAAATCTGCAACAAGTCGAGAATGTTGATAGGGTAGACGATTACTACTAGGGATAAACAGAAATAAATACAACATGCTGTTGGGAGTTATGGTATTAAATGTCTGGAAATGGTTGCGTATTTATTTAAACTGGCATGGTATATGTAGTATAGAAATTCTGGACATATGCTGACAGATTTCCATTGTGAAGATTGGTGGTTTAGAGTCTGTGTGTATTTAACTTTGCATTCATCACTGTAGTTTTCTGAACAGTGGCGGCTTCTCGCTTTGCTTGGTGAGGGGGCGGAGGGAACAAAAAAAAGTTGAATACAAAAAAATGGCACCTACCTGCTGCTCCGACGGGTGCTGCCTTGCTTTAATCTCCCAATCCTCCTCTCCGGCTGCACACTGCGCAGTCTCCCAGATCCCAATCCAGGTGCTTCTCTCATGCTGGAAATACTATTCCCAGCATTAGAGGAGCGCTGGGATTGGTCTAGGCGGCCTGGGTTGCCGCTCAGACAGTGTCTGGGAGCTGATGGCTTTTCTCCAACCTGGCTGTGCAACACAGCTGGGTTGGAGAATCCTAAGTGTGCGCATGACAGTTTGGCTGGCCTAAGACGGCAGGTCAAACTGACATGCGCACTCAAAAGTGCCCATCACTCCTCCCCCTGCCATGCCCGTCACAAGAGGATTGCCTGGCCCCTCCTCACTGAGACTCGCGCTGACAGCAGATGACGCGAGGCAAAGATAAAATGATAAGAAAATCCCTTTATTATCATTTTATTTTTCATCTTTTAGCGGGGGGCGGCGCTCCTCTGCCATTACGGAGGAGCCGCCCCAGTTTCTGAAACACATCAGGCTGGCCCATCTAAGACAGGGCAGTTAATGTATGATGAAATTTAAGGCCCTGGTCAGGTTGGTATGTTCATGTACATTGAACTCAGACATGACCCTCCAGAAAGTTTTTAGTAACACTGGGATTACTTAATTTAGTTGGGACTTCAGGGAAACAGATGCATCCAAAGGATGTTATGACCATAATATTGCATGTTGGTCTGAATTTGTTATTCCATTGTGAGAAGATGCTTCTGCTCTGACATTATTTACTTCCACTTGAGCAATAGCTATTGCATATTGCCACCTTTTGCTTCCCTCTATCTCCCTATTCACATTACAAAGGTACTGTTTCAAGGTGCTGTCACATCCTTGGTATGTTGTATGATGAGGAGCCAAATAAATGAAATAGTTTTAAGCAGATGGCAAAGGAGGAGAAAAAACACAACAGTCAGGCCCATATAGGAGGCATCGGATACAGTCAAAGCTCTCAGGATCATTCTCATAGCAGCAGGTGGCACCAAACCATGAGAGCTTCCCAAGATTTCCAAACACGCTAGCAGAGTGGATGGTATATAATGCGTCCTACAGAGGTAATATGATCACTAATGCAAGCAGACATTTCAGCCAACTCACTCACCTCTTCCACCGGGGCAAATGTGCACATATGTAAAATGTGGATGTCACGAAACCCAGTTTGCAATAGTTGGGAGTGCCAAGATGGTGAACTATGGTATTGCTGAAGGACCACTGTGCTTGGGGCCATTCCAGGTGCAGGTACATCATCATCTGTATTGATGATGTATTCTTTAATACTGGGAAGATCACTGCATTCATTGTAGAGCAGTGAGCCAAGCTTCAAGGTTAGTACTCTTACGTATATCGAATGGTCCGTGCTTAGTTTGTGTACATAGTGGGGAACAAACACTAATTTCTATGGACCAGAATTATTTTTTAGCATCATTTTGACCCAAAGCAAGAGAAAAAAAGCTATAAAAGTAAGAATGGAGGAGGTAGTGAAAGATTAGAAAATAAGAACAAAGGGAGAAAGCAGGGAGAAGAGAGAGATAGGAAAGCAGTAACAAAGGGTGAAAACAGGGATGAAAAAGAACCTGCAAGAGTGAGACAAAGAGACGGAAGTGGATAGTGGTCGAAGGAGAGGGTCCAGTCCGACCCTCTCCTTCGACCACTATCCACTTCCGTCTCTCATCAGGCGTTTCCCCGTGAGGCTTGAAGTGTGGTGGCCAATTTTGCAGTGTTGGGAGCTGTTTTTTAGGTCTAGCCTGACCCAGCGCATGCGCGGGTCTTGCGAGACTTATTGAGAGGGCTCCAAAAAGTGCTACCAGGCCAGCCTAGAGCTACAGTGCATGTGCGCGGGCGGGCGCGCCGCGCTTTACCGCGATTACTTTCACTTTGATGTTTGATCGCGATGGCGATCACTTTCGCAGCCGCATAGCCAATAGGTCTCGCTTTTGGGACCTTATAAGTATTTAGTTATGCAACTGTTGCATGGCTAAATACTTATTAGGTCCCAAAGGCGAGACCTATTGGCCATGCCAATGCTTGTATTACCGGGGTCCGGTTTTGCGGCGGTCCTGCAATATCGGCCCCCAGTACCAGAAGCAGCAAGGGGGCTGGTCCGTCAACATTGCCAGGGATGCTTTTGTTTTTTCAGTCCGGCCCTGTTGAAGGAGACGGCATGAGGTGGAATTAAGAATAGGCAGCGTTAGTATTCGGATACCCAGGCTTTCCGCTGCGCTGCTGGCCGACTCCTAAAGAAAACTTTAAGCCTCTTATTTATTTATTTGTTTGCTTGTTTATTTATTTATTTTTTGCAAATAGTTAATTGTAAATATTAGACTCTGGCAGTGGGCCCGCACCGATCAGTCGATGGAGTACTAAGGTCCAACTTGCCCTTGGTGGGTTCATTTAACAGAGTGGATTCTCTCACTAATAGACACACGAACATACTAGTGCACAAGTGCTTAGCACCATGCTCTTTTGATCCAGTATGGTCGTGCAATGGGTGTGAGACAGCAGAAGACAAGCATGCTGGATATGTATAGCATCGATGAGACTCGTGCTTGCACCCCTGGGAGATGGGAACATCTTGCGCGCTGTTGATCATTTATGCAAATATCACGCAGGCCTTCTGGGGCGTTTCATTTACTTCCTGTGCATGTTCAACAAACACACCAGTTTTGATTTCCTCCGAGAACTGGTCATTTGTATAGTATTTAACCGCCCTTATTTATTTTTGTGTTTTCTGTTACGTTAGATTACATCGCACGTTAAGACTAAACTGGCTTTTTAAATAAAGCTCACGGATCGATAGTATTTCTAATTTTTCTAAGCTTTTTTTTATTTTTTGTCAGGCGTAGCAGTTGCTCTTCCCAGTAACTGACAGAATCGAAAGCAGTTTTGCGAAATGAATTGTAAATAATTAATTTCAAATATGTTGTGGTTTATCAAAAGCGCAGTCGGGCTTCTCTTGTTAGTTCTACATTAGAGACGGCCAGGTTTAAAAACAGCGTGCGTTGCAGTGTCTGTTAACAAAGCACAGCAGACTTTGAGGCAACCACCGCTGAACGGTGGGCCTGCTAAATCCTGGAGGTCTGGCTTGTACTGTAATTATATATAATGATGCTTGCTTTTCCTTTGAATCGCTCTGTAATCCTATTTGCTGTACTATAATTTCAAGTGCTAAATATTGTTTGACAAGTGTGGTTCATAAATTTACGTCAAACATACACTGCAGCAGTAATGAAATGCGATATTTTGATTTGTAACAAGAAGGCACACAAGGCAGCTGTCTTTTTCATAGCTGTTTTTATTTTTTATTATTTATGCTGATGCAGGTGAGTACAATGGGGAAATTGGAATGCATTTTAATCTTAATTCCAATCTAAGAAATGGTGGTATTAGTTGAGGAAGGTGGGGACCCACCTCAAACAATAATCACAATTCTTGTCAGGGTGAAGTACAAAAGTCTCTAAATAAATTTGCACTTAACTCTCTAGCAGCTTGGCACAAAGCAGTTATGCTTAAGTTAGGGGCAGTGTGTAAATTATGTATTAAGTACTCATAAAGTGAAAACACAGCACAAGAAAAATCCTAAATTAATTTAGAAAATCAGATTACATTTTAGTCAATAAAAAGACACCAAAATGACAACAATCGAATAAGTAGACGGAGATATGAATTTTTTAATTTTGAATTTAAAAAAGCACTAGAAAGCACAAAGTGCCAACTGTTATCTATTCACGCTAGACAGGGACAAAATCAAAAGATTGAGGCCGATCCTTGATGGAACTTGGATCACATACAGACATAGAAAGTTTTATGGAGAAAATGTTTTCATCAACGAGTTGTCAGCAGGGCAAACTGGACCCAAAGTGGGGTCAATGATGATGGTCTGCAGAAGAGCGGGGTTCTGGTGGAGTCGTTGACGAAGGCTGGAAAACTCTGAGTAGGCAAAGTCTGAAGTCTGTGCCCAGGAGGGCCTTAACTTCGATGGGTTGCTACTTGGTGTAGGTCTTGATGAAACCCAATACGTTCAGACTTAGAAACCTTTCTGGAAGTCATCTCTCCTTCAGTGGTGGCAAACCAGCAAGCTGAGGCCAACCACAGATTATTGACTGTAGCTTCGACGGTGGTCCTAATGTCTGTAGCATCCTCCCCAGCCTGGGGACTCATAAATGAATTTGGTAGTACGCCTCTTTATTCAGATGCATGGAACTACAAACTCAATGTTCTCAACATGAACTCTATTTACCACTCTTGAACACTTACGTCATAGTTCTACAGAGGCCTTCAGGAGCCAAAAGGGTCCCATCATCGCTAACTCAAAAGACACTACAATTCCCCCGTTGTTAAATACAAAATAAAAGTAACTGGCACTGGTGATGTAGAGACAGATGCAGTCACTGGGCTCTCTACAGTCTCAATCAAACCAGTCTCATTTCTGACATCTTGTACTGGTGACTGATGAAACAGATGCCTGAAGTGCTAATAATCTTGCATAATGGACTTTCCAGGACGGTGAGCAGTCACCATGTGTCCTTTGCTAGTTAAATCTTTGCAATGTTCAGCATCAAAGGCAGCATCAGATTAGCATTTTCTCTGTTATCGCACCAATACTTGATCACCTTTATTTAAAGTAATGTTTTTGGCACATTGACGTTTGTTGGCATATACATTCATCTTTTGCTTATGGCACAAGTCTGTTTAACCCCTTCCCTGCTCATGACGGAACCGTTCCGTCATGAGCCACGGTTGGCGTGTGCTCATGACGGAACGGTTCCGTCATGACACTCCCGTTGGCGGCCGCTCCGTCTGCGCGGCGCTGTTTCCCCGCCTGTGCGGGGGGACAACGCAAATGGGCGGAGTCATGACGGAACCGTTCCGTCATGAGCACAGCTCAACTGTGGCTCATGACGGAGCGGCTCCGTCATGAGCACAGGCCCACCACGCTGCCCCCCTGCCCCCCCCAGCGCTGCAGCGGAATGTCCGCAGCAGCGAAGGGGTTAATGAAGTTAACCATTTGCTGTAGATCTGTTGGTCCATTGTGGTTCCTTGGTCGTCATGGCTCTCCTGAACATCAAGGTTGCAAAACTTTCACCTGTCGTTGAATGAGGAGTTGATCGGTAAGCTCGAAGAACAGCATGGAGACTTTGGATCAAGTTTCTCCAATGTGGCATGCTGGACGGTCTTTTTAAGTGTCCTCAAAAAGCGTTCGACAATGCCATTTGCCTGTGGCCAAATAGGTATGCCTTTCTGATCCTTTACATTGAGATGATTTAATCTCTGAATTCTCAACTGTTGAATGGTAGACCATTGTCAAACCTTAGAATTGATGGAACCCCCCATGTTGCAAAAATGCCATCTATCCTCTCAATGACTCATTTTTGAGTTGTCGGTGAGCGATCTACCAATGGAAAATGGGTGTATTTATTGATGACCACCATCAGCTGATGTCCATTGTCAAGAGGACCAAACAAGTCAACAGCAATTCTTTCCCATACATGTTTTGGCAGATCGGACATATTCAAGGCATGCTGAGTGGTTTTGGGAGATAAGCAATTGCACAAATGAAAGGTCTTCCACTCTCTTTCAGCTCTCTCGTCAAGATAAGAAAACAAAACTCGACCTCGGAGAGCTCGTCGTGTGGCAAAAAGTCCACAAAGACCTCAATGGGCCACTTCAATTCTTTTTTGTTGCAGACTCTCTGGTGTGACAATTCTGGAACATCGTGAATATCTTTTTGAGTAACAGCCAGTTCATCTTTAAAAATTTTTAACTTTTGATATTTGTGGTCACATGTGGTCACACTTTGCGTTTCCTGTACGTAACAGGTTTATCCCTGTAAAGCGCTCTGATAGCCTAACTAGTCATGTTCGCGCTCTGTAAAACCTCAAATAAATAAATAAATGAGTGAGGTTGGATGTGTTGTTTCCAAGATTGATTTGCAATAATGTCTTTTAGCATCTCCATGTTACCACATTTGCTCGTTGCACCAATGATTTGTTCTAATGAAATAGCGGCAGGTGTATTGGACATTACAATGAAGCAAATGTAGGTTTCAACACTTTGCACGGGTTACCAGAGCACTGTATTGGCACTCATGAAAAGTAGTCAGCAGGGTTTTGATCTTTTCCTGGTCAGTGCAGGATAGTGTAGTCATATTTTTGTACTCACAAACCCCAACGTTCACTTCTTGGAGGCATCTTGGCTTTTGGGTTGCCAAAGATGGCAAGTAATGCTTGATGATCCGTTACAAAAGTGAAAGGTTGAACTGGTGGTGAATAGGCACTTTCAGTTAGTGACAAACTTTTGCTGTATATGCCACAATATGCATTTGAGCATTTGGGTGTCCACTATGTTGGGCAAGGATCGCGCCAAACCCAACTGAGCTGGCGTCAACAACAACCTCTGTATGAAATTTTGGATGAAAGCAGGCCATATCAGTGGCATTCTCAATTGCAGGCTTGATTTTCTCAAAACTTTTTTCACATTTGTGTAACCAGTAAAATGAAGCAGTTCTTTTTGTTAAGTCTCTTAAGGGACCACTTGCTGTGGGAAAGTCATGTATGTATCAGGAACAGTAACTGGTGAGTGGAAAATTATCAGGAGACAGCATTTACTCCAAAAGTGTTTTGAATGTCAAAATTTCATTAAACATTTTAGCCAGCATTGCCCTAAAAACCGATTATTTAGAGTTTTACTAATATAGACGTTGATTTGAGTTTATTCTGGTCAGAAATAGTTTTAAATTGTTATCTCCTGTGCTCATAAGCTATATAGGTGTATCTCTTGCAATAAAAACAAATATTAACTATAAAATTGAATTTTCGCGACTCAAGTTTGCAGGCCTATCAGTTATTATTGATGGGCAGAAAAGCATTTGAATGTCCAAAAGGAAGGTTAAAGACTGGTCAGTGTGTGGTAAATCGTCAGAAGTCTTCTGTGGGTTTTATTTGAATTTGACTCTAAAGAAAGTTCCTTCTATAATATTGGAAACCACATTCCGTTAATTTGGATTTTGTGCATGCGGAAGACTGATTTAATGTCTATCAAAAGCTATTTTACTCTGAAAAGCTAAAAAAACACACTCTCTGGTATCAGAAACACTGCTGGGACATTCTGGAATTCTTTTAGACTACGATATCAAACATCCTCAAATCCATTGTGGACAACAGAATACATAAGATACCAATATCCACCACTCCCCTCTTTAGTCATCATTTACTACCATCAAACGTGTGGTAAAGGTAGAATTGACAAGTCTAGCTTAGAGAAAGGAAATCTCTACATTTGCCGTGAAAAGACACAGCTCTATGCCGACATCACCCGCATAACTAACTCTTCCATTCTAAGCAGAACAGTGATCTGATGAAAAACAAACATTTTGCCAATCCTGAAGACGCCATGGACATACTCCCAGGTGCTGTTTTACTACTGACCACTATTCAACCACACGTATGTTGGTACCACCTTGGAAATGGAAATTAACAGGGAACCAATGGAGTAAGCGCAGCAGGACCAGGTCCTATATGACTTTCAGTCAAGTTTCGAGTGTCTTGCACGACAAACAGTCTGCACTGCCAACCGTCAGGCAAACACTCTCATCACCTTTAACAAGCATTAGTAAGCAAGGCTACGCTGTCCTCAACCTCTCAGCAGCCTACAATGTGAGCGACATCACCATTCCAATGTAAAGGTTTTAGGGCTTGGCTGGTGTTTTAGGACTGGATTTTGATGGGATTAAACCATTCCTCCAGAACTATATGCATCAAACAAGAAATGAAATGATATAGTCCAATGTAAACCTAATGCCAAGTAACAGTAGCTGAATCTCTGTACTAAGAGGTGGATCTATATGGGCAGTGCAAAGTGGGCCAAGGAGGACATGCGGCATTGGAGCTTTACTGCAACACACTACTTAATACCATGGTCCTAAATGGGAACTTAGTTCTGTCCGTGTGGATCGTATTTGGCGCAAAAGAATCCAGGTCCACTTCTGAAAAAAATTACTCCCTAAAGCGATCTTTCTAAAAAAAAAAAAATTTTTTTTAGCAGATGTACACACCTTACAACGCAGGATATAATCGTTAAAAGTGTTCCGCACTTTCCAGCGGTGGCCAAGGATCTATAAACATCTTCAGCAGGAGTTAGAGTTGATTTATATCCTTCGTGTTCACTGTCAAAGAGTTAAAATCCAGGACAGAGTGCAGTTCCTCATTTTATGATACCGAACATTTTGTAAAAATATTTAGTACCTTTTCTGTAAATGGCATTGTATATAACGAGAGAATATTTTCTAGGTCACACTCCCAGCCCTTCTTCGTTATTGCCTGCTAATTTGCTAATGCATTTTTACAAATTGCAGATTTGAGAAGAGGAGAGCCAGTAAATCCAGTAATTGGATCTCAGCGCTGTAAACAGTTCTCCAGTAGGAAAGCAGTGCACATTCATGGATGGCCCCTTAAGGTATAGGATCACTGCACTGTAAATGGCATTAAAGAAGGTAGTAGGAACCGTGTGCTGGTCGTTCATCCTCTATAACGCCCTATTATTAAGAGCCTGATTACTCATTCAGTGGAATTTCATCCGTTAGTTTAGGGGCACAAAATGTCTGGCCAAATACAGTCGTGGTGGGTACCATGTTTGCCACGTCTTAATTCCTCCATCTACCTCGTTTCCAACATGCCCCCTTTCTCGTTGTCTTTCCCCTCAGTTCTTTTTAGTCGTTGCTTTCTTGACACCGGTTCCTTGTTGTTCTCTTCATCCTCCTTTCTTCCTTTTCTGTCTTTGTCTCCCTTGCTTAGGGTCCAAGTCTAAGTACGCGTTGTGCCCAACACCTGCAACCACACTACCTCATGCTCTTTCTCATTGGGCTTACTTGAATCTGAGTTAAGATGAGGTACTGGAGTTGTCAGCACTGATCCCCGGTTTCTTGGCATCACAACCCTGCACAGCATTGTGTCAACACCAACCAGCACAAATTGTGGGCTTTTTTGGAAAGGCTGCTTTTGGGCCTGTTTACGTTGTTTGCATATGGGGTACTCCATTACAAACATGATGGATATCCTGTCCGCCGTGCGGATATCATGGAATTATAATAAGGCGGAGAAGAAATCCGTCATATATGTGACAGAGTAACCCTGTCTGCCAAGATTGTAATGCCCATTTCCTAAAATATGGTGCAGTACACAATGTTTATAGAACATAAGTCTTGGGTTGTGAACACTATAGCATTTTTATTTTTACCAATTTCTCCAGTGCTGAAATCATTTTCTATATCTTATTACCTGATAAAAAACTGCACAGAGTGGGGTAATTTCCCCAGTTTCTGGACCACTCATGATTCATTTATTCGGACATAAGTAATGTGCAGAGAACGTGTGCTAGGTGCACTTCAAATGTCTCTGACTGCCCAAGAACTTGTGAATGTGCAAGTGTTCACCAATGTTTCATGGGCATATTGACACTCTGATAATGTTCTGACAAGTGTAATTGTCACGTAGTACACTTTTTTTTTTACGGAGTTTTTTATAGCGCGAACTTGACCCGAATCGGGTATCAGAGCGCTTTACATAGCACCAGTTTCGTTACATGAGGACACATTCATTTTTGTTAGGCACGGGGAGATTAAGTGATTTGCCCAGAATCACAGGATGTTCAGCGTCACTGCCGAGACATGAACCCAGTTCACCAGATTTGAGGTCCACCGCCCTAGCCGTTTGGCCAACTCCTCTCCCTCATGCCAACTCCTCTCCACATGTAATACCACATATGTATACCCTGCACAACTGTAAATAAAACGCTGTACATATGCACACATTATGGCCTGGCTGTGTAAAAAGCTTTTAAATCAGTTTAATATTATTTGCAGCAAGACATGATTTGAGCTAAGATCAGAACCTGGATACATACATATGCGAAATGTCGGCTATGAAAGTAAATACCTTTGACCTCCCATCACATCTAATGTGTATATGGCATTCATTTACATCACAGAGGGCCTTATTAGTCACGATTGCATTGTGAATACGGCACCGATATACATGTACATAAGGACATGCATACTTTTCACATTGTTGTGAATAGCACATTATTGACATGTATGTGTGTCCCCTTCCTTATGCAAAGTTTATATTTGTAAACACATATTTTGGTGAATGGTTCTCCTGCTTTTCTGCTCTTTTCAATGGTCAGACTGAGACAACATAGTTTGGAAGGCCTTTTTAAGCTGTTTGGTGTACCAAATCCTTTGGGACTCACTAGCAAGAGAGGGCGAGGACATCCCTCCCGACTTGCCACACCCAAAGCTTACCACCCGGTATAGAAGTACCTCTCCCTTACCACACATATACAGGAAAGAAAGTAGTTCGATAGCCCATTTAGTTTCAATGAATAAGAAGTTTGCTGTGTAAGATTAACATCTTCCGGGGTCAGAGTTGCAACACAAAATATTGGGAACCAGTGTCCGCGAGTATCGTAAAAGTGCCGTTTGCTCACCTCACCCAAACCATAATCAATCCAGCCCCAAGGATACGTTTTATTTGGGATTTAATTTGTGAGGGATGGGTGGATGCAAATCAAATCTTTCCACTAAAACATTAACTACGGTTCTACTTGGGAACATGCATGGTAATGGTTCTAGGACTTTTCACCACTGGACAATCATTGATTCATGCTCAAGTTTTTCCTGAGCTGAATTCCCTACCTAATGTGTTTCCCCTGCTCCCCATGCCCTTGCCTATGTTTTTGTTTTGTTTTTTGAGTCATTAACATTGGGGACACAGTGTTTTTCCTTTGAGTCTTTCTTGCCACAATGGGCCAATCAAAGGCCAGATTTAGGTCTGACTAACGAGTGAAGACACACGAGTGAAACTTTACTTATCCATGGAGAAAAGGTTTTGTGATTGACACAGACTTTTCCACGAGTAAGCATGTTTAGAAATACTTGAGTAAGTCACACCCAACACATAATTATATAAAACACTAAAACTGAATCATGAATGCATATGTAGGTGTAATTCATATTTGAGACGGAGTAAGACATACTGATAGTGATTTGCGTCTTGTGTGCCCTTACATTATATTAGTAAACCTTGATCGTCATGATGAATGGGCAGTGAGAATTTTGGAAGTTGTTTGGCTTTTCCTTTTTTAGGAAATAACACAGGTTCAGCTAGCCCTGTCCACAAGCAAGCAGCAATGGATGATTTGATTTCTGATTGCTGTCCACAATCTTTGAAAGGATGTAGAGCCTATTACCATGTGCCTAGAAATACCAAATCTTCCCTGCTTTAGTAAGGCTCAATGTAAGCAATCACCAAGAAATATTAATATTTCAGTTTTCTTTGGGAAATACATTTTACGTTTTGTAAGGTACAAGAAAACACTTAAACCATTATCCCACGCCAGTAATAACAATTATTAATCCTTAATCTGGATAGGAGATGAGATTGTGTTGTTCATGGTCCCTCAGAATCACTGGGTGTGGAATTGTACCAGGGCTGAGCTGGCCGAATCGGGCACCGGGCGTTTCCCCGGTGGGCTGCCAGGGTGGAGGCCGGTTTTAGATCCTTCAGGCTGTTTTTGTTACCAGGGCCGGTTTTGCAGCATAGCTGCAATATCGACACTCTGCAACATAAGTGAAAAGCAGCACAAAGCTATCCACTGGCATCCTCCCTCTCCCCGGGGCCGGCCGAGCTCTTTGCCATGGCCGGTTTCAGTTTCCAGCCCAGCCCTGAATTGCACCCAGTATTTTTCAGCTGGGTCTGGTGGCTTAGTGGACTAACGCATCCACTGTAGGGGCTTGTGTTTGACCTCATGGTCCCAGTCCAATCAGCCTTTCATCCTTCTGAGGTCAATAAAATGAGTACCATTGAGTTGGGTAACAATAAAATCTGTTATTCAGTGCCAAGATACCCTTGGGTGAACGTGTGCTTTATAAATACACATGTTATGCTTTGTGTGCTGTTATTTTTTAATGCAAAAAATCAGCACCTGGAATTACTGCATATGCAGAAGATGTGATAAAGCCTGGAAATCAAGATTTGAGACACAGGAAATACATCATTCCTATATATCAAAACAGGAAGTTGAGTTCTCAAACATCATCCAGTTGAAGCTTGCTGCAGGAGGAATGTGTGAAGCAGCCTGACACTGAAGGCATCAGGGAAATGTAGGGCCTGGATGAGTGTGACTTGACAATCCACTTCCATCCTCTGTGCAGGATAAAAATATTAAAAAATTAATCAGCCAACATCACACCAGCCCTCCGAGAAAGTTAGTAAACATACATTTTCTGAGCTCGAGCTTCAGGTTGAAGAGGAGGTGACACATCATGGGAAACCTCATGGTACATACACCACCAAAAACCTGTGGCAGGCCGCCACCAATAAAGTCAATGCCGTCTCCACCAGCCACAGACAGTGGAAGACTAAAAAGAGGTTCATATATCTTAAAAGGAGGGTTCAAGACCTGCTTGCTAAGCATTACAAGGACAGCCTAGCAACAGGAAGGGACCACCATCGGTGCTGAAACTTCAGCTGGGAGTGGAGATTGAGTGGCGTTATTACTATTATGACCGTAGAGGCAATGTAAGAGGAAAATAAGAGAATAGAAGGAAAAAACACCATTAAAACCGTTGTCACTTGTGATATCTGGGTCTCCATTCTATGACCCTCTCTGACTTAATTTAGCTGGTGAAATGTGTGGGTATAAAAGCATGTTAGATGAGACATGAGTCGCTTTTCTACAAAAAAATAAGAAAATGAGGTATAGGGCACAAAAAATAGGAACACACAAGAAAGACCACCTCCCAGAGCCAAGCCAGGCATGACCTGCAAATCAGTGTGAAACAAACAGCCAGACCCTAACAAAGGTTACAGAAAGACTGGGTAACCTGCATCAGATGCAGCCATTGTGTGCCAAACCAGTATACCATCTCCATCACCCTCAAATAAATATCTGATTCTCTTAGGGATCATTGGTTACTGCAGTGCCAAGAGGCATATTCAGAGCTGCTTCATATTATACATCAAATAGTATCACACGGGGTGAGCCCTGTAATCCTCAAAATCTGTGATTTTACATATACACTCTGCAGATAGATTCTGCCTGAAATATGATTATACGAAATCAGTCACCTAAAGGCTAAGCAGTGGTTCTCTAGAAACACTTAAGAAAGAAGATACACACCAATTTATAGAAAAAAGGATTTTCTCTTAGTAACGCAAAATATATTCAAACACAAGAGTGTTCAGTTAGGTCAATGATGGCAGCTAAGTCGCTTGCGAAGGTCACGTGAAGGACAAACAATAGATAACACACATAAGCATGCTTATGAAATCACATGAACTGAATATATGGTGGCAAACAGGCAACTTAATGTTATGCTCATTTGTAGATGAATGCATCAAGCTATTAGTTTAACTATGTGTCGACATTCCGCCCACTTATCATTGATTTGGAACCAGGTCTTCATCAGGACAAAGAAAAGGTTATTACGCCCTCAAATAGGCTTTTTGAAGGAGAGGATGATACTTTTGCACTTGACAGTGCACCTGGAGTTCACATCTCCTGACTTCTGAACTGTTGGGCGCAAGAGTATTGTGGAGGTTGTATGACCTGGGTGCTCATATGGCGATTGGACAACCATTAATTTGGTCCTGTCTGCACAGAAGTTGCTTGTTGATGCAGATGGTACAGGTTTCTCTCCTAGTGTGTGTTTATATGGAATTGTTTGGTAGGGATGGAGAAAGGGTAGGATTTTTCATCTAATAACTATTAGACACATTGCAGTTTGTGTGAAGTGTTATTTACTGTGCATTTGAATTATTGCTCCAAAAAGTGGTTGTGACAAAAATGTATGTTCTAAAAATAATGCTGAGTCTGTTCATCCTGGATGAACGCCCCATTGTCATCCTTCTGCTGTTGGGCATGTCTATTTTGTAGAGTTTCATAACCACTTGATCCATCATATGACTGGTTAACCTTAGTGAGTGGTATTTGGAATCCTGTTGTTTCAGAGGATCACTGGATCATGTGTAGACCCAGGAGAACGGGCACATCTAAGAGTAATTAGTAATCTGTATTACACTCTACATGAACAGTTATGGTGTTATGCAACTTCCGATTGTGGTACCTATGCTTAGTGGCTCTGAGTGGTGCAAGTACCACGTGCGCATAGTCCAGAGCACCAGTTATGTTAGGAAACGAATCAAGGGCATGGAACTTTCCATCACAGCTTTTGCTGTGTGTGTGTCTGTTGGAAAGAAGATGTCATGTGATGCTAGATACAGGAGGGCTGCAATAACCTGCTATACCACATCTGAAAACGTAGGCTTGGCCATGGCATATCAACAGGACCCTGAAATCCTCCTTTAGCCCAAAAATTTAACACTGTCAACATTTTAATGGGGTGGGGATTGGCAGTCCATGTCCAATATTGGCCTGTAGTGCATTCCCTATTGCCTCCTGTAGGCTGTGAATGGCGTCCCTGCCCAGGAGAAAGCTTGTGAGTATATATTCCCTAGACATGTTCAATGGATTGCGGCATCTCCTGATCTACCCAAGCTCTTGTCTGCAGCTAGTCTGTGGCTAGGGCATTTGTTGTTGGGTCTTTTTCTGCGTTGTACCTGTTATAGCTGCATAACTATTACCTCCTGAAGCTGAAAGTGACACAGGTCCTGTGCTTTATTCACAATTATGTGCGTGCAGAAAAAATGCAGTCTGCACTTATACATTGATCAGACTGGATAATTGGGTTCACATGCACTGAATATGATTTCTGTGCTGTAGGCATTGTCATTTCATCTACATGGGATAATGTCTTGTGGGTTCTTAATTTGTTTTAATGCAAGATGCATACCTTTTCAAAGACTAGACACTTTATGACTATGTTGTTGTTTTTGTTTGAGTTTTCATTTGGATTTTAACGGGGCTATTTGTTCTGATTTACCACCAGCAGTGACTTTAAGGATTTTTTTAGTAGCCTCATCTGTATTGGCATTTTAATTTTCCGCACCCGTGGTTCCAGGTGAGATATTTTCACACCTGGTATTTCTGGATGCAAAATATCTGGGTGCACCTAGTAAAGCCACATGCATAAAATAACCCAATAAACCTGTAATTGTATGGAGTGGATTAATTGCAGAAAAGCTTGAGTTAAATCTGCACCCCACTACTCATGGCGAGGGCTGTAAGAGCTAAAATGAACACATTAACCAAAATTAGAACATTGGAATGTTGATCACTCCATTGAAGACAGTGGAGTGCTCCGGGCTTCTAATGGCTGGTAGAAGCCGAAGCATCAACATTCCAATGTTTGTTCACAGATGTTGCTGTGAACAAAGGCTTCACTGAGTCCGAGGGGATTTCAACCCCCCTCGGGCTCTGTGAGGCCTTTGTTTTACAACTTAGAGCATTCTGCCCTCTAGGGGTGGAATGTTCTAATAGCTTTAGAGCCCTTCATAGTGGGCTCCACCAGCCAATAAAGGCCCGCTAACTTAGTAAAGGCCCTCGCCTTATGCTCGGGCCTTTAACACTGGAGTGGGCCTTTAATGGCTGGTAAAGTCCACGGCGACGAGCTGTAAGGCGATATTAAAACATGCAATAGAATGTTCAGGATGGTCTAGCCATTGCTTTTCCTCAGGAAGAAGGCATTAGTTGGGACAGAGAGCCTGCTTTCCGCAACTGTCAGTCATGTGATGTAATAATGTTCCACCTGCCAATCAGAATGTGACTGTTTTGTTCCTACAGTTTCTAGCTCTTCTAAAGAAATTCAATGAGATGCCCCATGGCAAAGCTGCTCAACTTGAGTTCGAAAGTGCATTCGGCAACAGCACATAGTATCCAATGCTTTTTTTAAATGAGGCCCTCAAAAGACATTGTCCATACCTTTTCTGGTAATTTTCTGGTCATTCATCGGTGCTGCAGCAGCACAGTCTTGCTGAGTGCATTAAGTAATCATGCTAGTGCAGTCCATAAACTCTACTTTTCCTACCGCTGGTGATTGATTTTTATTCAGGAATAGGACTGTCAGACGGGTGAATTGGCTGCCACATTTAAATTGTTCTAGTAGCATCATTGACATTTGCCCTGGGTAATGCCACTAAGTATTGTCATTTACGGGGAACAACCTTTACAACGCAACTTTTACAACACACTACCATTACAGCGAAACTGTTACAACGCGAGTGCATTGACAACGCAGGACATTACAACGCAAGTCTTTACATCGACTTGCACTAGATGGCGTGCTAACATTAAAAATAGTGTAGTTTACTATCCCAACACCTTCCCTACTGTTACGTGGACTGGAGTTGGAATAGTAAATTACACTTTTTTAATGTTAGCACGCCATCTAGTGCAAGTCGATGTAAAGACTTGCGTTGTAATGTCCTGCGTTGTCAATGCACTCGCGTTGTAAAACTTTCGTTGTAACAGCATGCGTTGTAACATCATACATCCGTCATTTACCCTCCCTGCGTGCCCTCACTTGTGTGAGGCACTTATAAATTATACTAGAACCAATAACATGCATTTCTGACCTGCTCAAGGGCCAATAACACAAATTATTGCCCCGCTCAATGCTCAGTAATACTACATTAGCATTGAAAGACACAAACCTGTATGGGAAAAATAACTGTGCCCTCTTGCAGCCTATTAAAGCTCTGTAAAAATATAATCCCAGATAAGCCAGCTGAATAGTACAGCTTGGGGTTTAGAGACGGTGTCTAAATCCACTCTGTAGCCAGCCTGCTTCCTGCACCGGAAGTCACAGTATGCTCCTGAAAGCACATCATGCCTAGATATTTCATACCGAGATTAGCAGCCGAATAGATGTTGACATTTTGATAAAAAACGTGTTTGTGTGGTTTCACATTATGCATTTCTGATTTTAAACTGTTCTGAAGAGAGGCCGGGCACCAAAACCTTGTTTGCCGAATCTACATAATGCACCAGCAGCAAAAACCGTGTGAACTCGAAGGTCATTTCATATACACTTGAAACAAGTTTGGAGGGATGTGTGAGGATTGAATAATAATGTTCTATCGTGTTACCGGTATTTGCTGCTGCTATGATGGATAGGTAATGAATGCTCAGAACTCCGTGCTCTATTTTAGGAATATAAAAACACTTGGTTTTAATCGAAATCTTTTATATTCATGAAAAAAGACAGCCGTGGGCACACGTCCCTGGAAGATGCGACACAATGGAAAAGGATATAAAAGGCGTCTGTGATAGTCTTAAATTATAAAGAACCACTAAACCATGCATTTTAAATGCATCAGAAATTCCCAACCCCTCAAACCACAAATAACTCCACCCATAGGGTGGGATTGTCGTTTGTTACAAGAAAGAGCTGTTTTATGTGTGGTCTTTTGTGGTCCTTAAGTTTGTCATCTTTTCAACAGTGTAAACTACTCCTAGGTGTTTGGATACTTTAAATGCAAATGGAAGCAAGAGATATTCAGTGCTGCAAACAATGTACACTGCACGTGATACGAACATCACTCCCATATCTTTTGGAAAAGCGCTGTTTTAAGTTGATTCGTGAATTGTAATGACAATGGCGAAACAATTATTGTGGCACACAGGTCCATATAGCAGTTGCATCCATCCACAACCATGCAGGTAAGAGCGGTGGGGGGAGAGGGGGGGGATTCGACAGACGACCACGAGGGAAAATTAAAATAAATAATTAATTTTTCCTCGTCATCTGTCCAAATACCGCCCCCATTGCTCTTTCCTGCAAGGGCCGCGGCTGGTTGCATCTTCAGAGAAGTAATAGACCTTTGTATGAACTTTGTCAGATTTTGGTACTTTCAAACTCAGGACTTCACTCTTCTTGAGAAACCGGTATTTCGTTGAATTATCTATTTGCTGGATACACTTGGCCTCACCAGTTAACTGCATAGGGTATAGAAGTTCTGAAGTGAATGGGAATCCAGTTGAAGGCCTTCTTAACTGGTAACAGAAGTTCTGAAGTGAATGGGAATCCAGTGGAAGGCCTTCTTAACTGGTAACAGGAGTTCTGAAGTGAATGGGAATCCAGTGGAAGGCCTTCTTAACTGGTAACAGGAGTTCTGAAGTGAATGGGAATCCAGTTGAAGGCCTTCTTAACTGGTAACAGGAGTTCTGAAGTGAATGGGAATCCAGTTGAAGGCCTTCTTAACTGGTAACAGGAGTTCTGAAGTGAATGGGAATCCAGTTGAAGAATTCTTAACTGGTAACAGAAGTTCTGAAGTGAATGGGAATCCAGTTGAAGGCCTTCTTAACTGGTAACAGGAGTTCTGAAGTGAATGGGAATCCAGTGGAAGGCCTTCTTAACTGGTAACAGGAGTTCTGAAGTGAATGGGAATCCAGTGGAAGGCCTTCTTAACTGGTAACAGGAGTTCTGAAGTGAATGGGAATCCAGTTGAAGGCCTTCTTAACTGGTAACAGGAGGTCTGAAGTGAATGGGAATCCAGTGGAAGGCCTTCTTAACTGGTAACAGGAGTTCTGAAGTGAATGGGAATCCAGTGGAAGGCCTTCTTAACTGGTAACAGGAGTTCTGAAGTGAATGGGAATCCAGTTGAAAGCCTTCTTAACTGGTAACAGGAGGTTTGAAGTGAATGGGAATCCAGTGGAAGGCCTTCTTAACTGGTAATATATGATCAAAACATTTGACATTAGAAATTAAATGTGGGGATACGCCTGATGCAATCACCCCACCTCCGCATGCAAATTTTACATAAAACTAGAAGTTGAGCAATTGTATGTTAGTCAGCAAGAGGAATTAATGACTTGGACTTCTGTATCAGATGCAGTTGAAAATGATCTCATTTATGCACATGCACAGTTCACTATTAGGAACGAGGCATGAACTTCAAGTTTTCGGTGCGTTCTTGTGTTTAGTATTTATATCTACTCTATATCGCACTTTATAGCACTGGGGAGGTTTATTTGTGGTGTAGTGCCTGGAGTGCCAATAACTGAAGCTAAATTTGAGTGCGCTGAGTGTCTATGATTTAGTCATTGACCCTCCTCTACGGAGCCTCGTGTGGGAAACCTATGATAATAAGCAGTCACCTAAGTCGTGAAAAAGCATCCTACTTGTAACAGAGTTTGGTTTGTTGGCGGGGTAGTGGTGGCCCAATGGTTGATTTGTAGGTTTTGGAACAAGGAAGCCTGATCAATAA
The DNA here is from genome assembly GCF_964204655.1 of Triturus cristatus. Classification (NCBI taxonomy): domain Eukaryota; kingdom Metazoa; phylum Chordata; class Amphibia; order Caudata; family Salamandridae; genus Triturus; species Triturus cristatus. The sequence continues at coordinate 357,826,331 of NC_140580.1, forward strand.
TTGATACAGTGTGACCTTCTCTTCTTGTGCAGGTGAACACACCCTTTGAGTAATATCTCAGTATTTGTTTGCTGTACTTCTGTCTGTAGATGGAGGTGAGTGATGTAATGACGGTGCATTAGCTACATTACATGATGTCTATGTAGCTCTAATAGTGGCTTCCATGACTGAGTAGGTGTACCCTTTGGTGCCATGTATAAAGCTTGGGTTGGGTGCTAGTATATGAAGGAAGAGTTCTAGCTACAGCCCACTCATGAGCTTGGGAGCATGGTAGGGTCGTTGACTGGTATGGAAGATGCTTGCATAAGGACACTTGTTCTTGATGTAGGTTTCCTCGAAGAGGAATGCCCGTCATTCTGAGTAAGTTACTTGTTAAGAAGCCTCTTATGCCAGTCGTACCCAAATTATTTGTCTGTTGTTGATGTCCACTGAATTGTGACTGCCAAAACGGGTCCCGTGCTCACTGTGCCACTGGAACCAAGCTACACCAGATGCCATCAATTAGAGGGAGTAAGGGAATATAATATTCAATCCTCTCCTGTGAATGGGATAACACTTACATTCTTTATGGGGTAATTCCATTGCAGCCATTTTAGTTGTTTCCGTACATGTGTGATGATGTCATGTCCGTGATTAGAGCGCATCTGTTGGAATCGTAAGTCTCAGCATTTCACTGATGATGAACGGCCGACTGATTTAATTTCCCCAGGCAGGTTGTCGATGTAACTTTCTCACTGTCCCCCGGATAGAAATATGTTAGTCCATTCTCTTGCTGAAAATACCCGTTAGAAACATAGCACATGGTTATATGCATAGACTGGAATTAGAGGTACGGGGTGGTGCACCAACACCTTAAAATAATCATGATAGAGTTCTATGGGTAAATGAGCAATGGAGATGCCTTTAAATTATATTTTGTCTTAGAGTAAAATGTAAGGCTCTATCTTCTGACAAATTGCAGTTTATTCATTTAGCATAGAGGCTGGTGCTTGTTTTTTCTTTTCTGACTGCAAAGTAGGAGGATTTTGTAATGAGAAATAGTGGCCCTGTTGTGAAAAAGAGAGAAAGGAAAGGCAGTAGGGTGTTCCATTTTTAACACACGCCAAAACTTGAATTGTACAAATATTTCAAAATAGATCTGCCACTAGGAAAGCACAAATGAAGCCCCTTCTTTGGTAATTCTGAAGTGAGATAGATAAATATTTTAATAGGATCAAAATGTATCAAGACCCTTTAATTGATGATGCACAAATGACAAATATTCATTGAAACCCGATTCCCACACATTATCAATCGTGCTCTGTATAGTGTATCAGCAAAACTACGTCTGTGCAAATTTAGTGGCCATTTTGATGGAAAATGTGCTATAAATGACAGTGCGCTACCATACCATGCTTTAGTGATATATTTGTGACTTCAATGACGTAACGCTGATGGCAGCACCCGTTCTGAATATTGTTCCAGCACCACTGATTATATGGTGTCTATAGAACGCCAAATAACTCAACTAATATGCATTGTAAAGCTCCTGCAATGACTCAGCAATTGCTACATTATAACTGAGATAATGATACTGCAGTAGTCTGTACAGCACTTTTATCCGAAGTGCTACATATGAAAAAAAAAATTTGATACAAATATTCTTGCTCCATCAGGAAGTTGTACATTTTATCGACCACAGAAGTACGAAAGGCTAAGTCAACCCTGCTAAGATTCGATCCACGACCTCCATATCACAAAACGACCTCAGCAGACTTTGCTTAACAATCAGCTGAAAATATTTATCCTGGATTTAGCATCGTATCTGTTAATTTATTCCATCTATTTTTCTAACAAAATAAATACTTTTAGATACGCCTTTTAAAATCGGCAACAGATATCTTATATCTTTGAGCAATGCGAAGTAATAAATGTGTTATATTATGTGGTATTTCATCAGTCACCAAATGTCACATATTATAAGATGCCCTCTCATCTACCGTCTTCGATATATCGGGATAGTTGCTGGTAAAATAGCTACGTCGGTTAATTCATGCGTGTAACTTGCCAGTCACAGATGCAGATGGTCTTCAAACAGTCGTATTTCTATGGCGGCTATATGGAACGCCATTTGTTTGAATAAATAGCAAAACTAAAGCATTACAGTGCTTGGATACACCTACTAATTTTTGTCGGCGCTATATAAATAAAAGCGGTTATTATACTTGCTTCTTTTGTCTCAAAAACACAACATTCTGTCAGTGATCACACCTGGCTTGTCAACTGTTGTCAAAGTCGCCACCTTTCTTCTGGAATCCCGCCCAGCCTGCGGTTCTTAATCGTGCCACAGAAGGCCTTTGGCAAAACTTAGCTTTAACAATGTGGCCCACTTCAGCCCAGAAGCAGCACTGGGCCTGATTAACAAGAGGCATGGTGAAAGAAAGGATGAAAATCTACACACATAAAAGAAAACCTTTTATTGTTGCTCGTACCCAAAAAAAAAGTTCTGAAAAGAGCTCATTAGGTTCCTGCCAGAGTTTCCGATCGAGTCTGCTCTGGGTTGACAAATTAGCAGGGTGTCCCCAAAAATCCATCCCAGTTCTTGCAAATACTGCGCTCTCGGTGAGGTGCTCGCGCGCCGGTACCTCCGGGCTCTTCGGCTGCTCGGCGCTCCTTCTGTCTCCACGCGGGTTGAGGCATTGGAAAGGAGTGTGTGTCTTTGCAGGGAATGTCTGGGAGGGCAGCGGGGGGCACGGCCTGCATCTTGGTAGAAATAAAACGCGAGGGAAAGAAGCAGGCGTGAAAAGCAAATTATATTTTGTGCATTATCAAAATATCTCAGAATGTTTTCCTTTACAACTGAGGTATGAGTCCCTTTACTTGCTCAAGGCCCTTAGGCCCCCGCCCATGCTTACGCCCCTTACCATGCTTACATCCCATATCATACTTTCCTCCTTTTAAAGCTTTCCCCACTTCCAGCTTTCGCCCCTATTATAGCTTGGAATATTATTTTTAGTTGGTGGTAAAATCCCCCAAAACATGCCCTGAACCACAGGTTAAGCCAACTACCTATGTACCATAGTGGAGGACACTCTGAATATTCCAAAAAGTATATTTTCTATATTAAAATATTTTATTAACTCACGAGTTTAAAGTCACAACCCCAAATATTCTGTTATTAGTTAGCCTACCTTTTCACCGAAAATAAGGAGAATCTATGAAGGTACTAAGCCCACAGCATCATCTGAAGAGTCTCTCTTTAGAGTCTGGCAATGCCTGGTTGAGTCCTTGTTGGGAACCCTTCAGACATGGCTTTAGTGGACCGGGTCCCTCCGGGTCTCTGACCTGTTAGTAATTAAAATCAAACTTTGAAATGAGTTCCTATCAGGCATTATATTCATGTTCTTAACTTTACTGGCAAATAACACTGGTCAATTATTAAACAATAAATATAATTTTTTTTAAGGTATTCCATGTTAGTGATATAGTTTCTGTTTATATTTCAACACGGGATCACAAACATTTAGTTAGCATGTTTAAGTCACGCCCTTGATTATACAGACCATGCCCCTTTGAGGGACCCCCCCACATTTTGCATCCCATTGAAAGCCCAGCTTTCAGACCTACATCTGTGAATGAAATGCAGTTCTCCATTGGAAGCTTAGAGTCTGGCTCTCTCGACTGCCCCGGTCCAACTGCCGTTCGTTAGTTAGTGGCTCCTTACATTTGCACCATGATTTCCCAATTCGTGAATACAATGCTCACCGTTGCAACACAAATGTATATTTGGAAAATTGGGTTTGCAGCTCTCCTTTGAAAAAGACTAATTCAGTCCCCAAGCAATCTAATCAGCTATTGGCCGATCATTGTATTTCCAGTCTTAAGCCGGTTGTTGGGAAAGTTGGTATCCAGACCATAAATCACTTCAAATAACTCAAAGCCTGCAGAAGGGGTTCACCAAGGGCACAAAAAGAAAGTTGCACCCTTAATGAGCTCATATCAATATTTTTGCATCTACATTTACTCCCAAGTTGAGGGCCCAATTACGATGTCGGCGGACAACCACCGACAGGCCGTCAATGGCGGTCCACCCGACATCTAGGGCTGCGGTCCGACTGCCGGATTATGGTACAGGCGGTCGGAGCATAGTGGGCAGAGGGAAGACTGCTACCTCCGACAGGCTCAAGGAGCCCGTTGAGGTGGCGGTCGGAACCTAATCCCTGCAATGGAAACGGTGCCTGTGGAGGCACTCCGTAGGGATTAGGATGTCAGTTTCCGACAGCATTTTCATGGCGGTCAAACCACCATCGAAAGGCTGTCAGAAAAGGACTTTGCAGGCCCCCCAGCAGGGCCCCTGTTCCCCATATGCCTCCTGCTATGTGGCCTGGGGGACACATGTAGTGCCCCCCAAACATCCATGAACCGCGTTCCAGGCACCTCATGGTGCCTGGCACACGGTACATGGATGTTTAAAAACATCCCTTTTTCTATTGGGGCTTGTGCTGCGGCCCCACAGGCCGCAGTAGAAAAAGGGATGTTTCCGACCACCTACACAGAAGTTGTTTCCTAATCTGGTGAGTGAGACCTCCGAACACTTGTCAGGCGGTCCCACTCCTCCTGCGATGACCTCCATTGTAAAGAGGCCCTAAGTGTGGCCAGGTAAATGGTGTGAAATTTATCACATCTGATAAAATTGTACTCCGCTGATACAAAATATATTCGGTACGATAAATACCACCTGATTACAATTTTTGGGGAAATAACATGCAGAGACAGCCAGATCCAACAGGTCTGTTTTGTAGTTCATCTTCTTGCCAAAACGGCATCCAGTCATTTTCTCCAAGACCTTAATGTTTCAAGTCTCTATGGTTGTTGTAGTTACTCATGTAGTAACACATTTCTTTACATTTTGCTTCAGTAGGTTAATTTGGGTGTGTGCAACCTGCAGATCTCTGGTGGTGGTCTGGGCAGGGTATACTCAGTCCCTGGTCTTTTCTGAGGGTGATAATGTGACTAGTATTGAGGTGCATACAACTAAAAGCTATTGTTGAAGCTCACAGAGTCAGTTCACGTTGTGGTGAGCTCTGTGGATTACTCAACAAGAACATTGTTAGGAGTAAGGAAAGCCAGTGCTTAATTTGTAAATAAAAATAAGTGCTGGGGCCCTTGTCAAGAGGCCACCGCAGTTTGCACAAACACATAGCCACTGTACTTACACAACTGCTAACCATCACACTACTACAAGTGTGACAATTCAGACTGTTTGAGACCACCAAAGCTTTAAGAATGGCTTGGATGGCAGGTAGTTGTTGTTTTTAATGTATATTGAATTAACAAACAACTGTTTTTCTGCTAATCTTTTAAGTACACAAACAGCACCACCATATGGCAGCTGTCATAAATGCAGGTTCAGGCAATTAAGCGGTGGTGCCAGCAATTAAGTGCCTGTGCCAAGCACCGAAAACCACCGGCTCAAATTAAGCACTGAGGAAAGTGTTAATCAAGCTTATATTCATAACACTTAATTTCAATACACATCTTTCAAATTATGAAAATTTCTGGAATGTTCATATGTGTCTGCCATGCTTATTGAAGAGAGGACTTTCTCACTTTTTTGCTTTAAATAAAGGTTATGTCAAGCGTAATATTTAAGCGACATATCATCTCTGTTTTATATTCTACCCTGGACAAAAGAATAGTTCTTTTGCCTGTTGCTGAAACATTTAGAGGCAAGCAACCTTAACTTCACTCAATTTCTACTTCTTGAAATTAATTAATACACAACTGAAAACAAGGATTCAAGGGTCTATCTGTCGTGAACACGGGATACAAATTATTACAAGACAACTCTACCAGGACTTTTCAAATGAACTTCCAAAAAGCATGACTATCCACAAATTTTAAATTACAGGTATAGGGAGGAAACCATCGAATTAGGAAGCGGAAAGGGAGATGGACAGCTAATCTCTCCAATCATAAGTGAGGTACCTACGAAAAGGCCACTCCATGTATATTGGAAATACCAAGTCTGGTCAACAGTCTGCAGCAGAGACCTTAATACCATATAGAATGGTATTGGGTAAGGTTTGTCCTTTCAGCCATGGCACTGAAGCGCATGTTTTAGACATGCGTTCACATGATCTGGTAAAATGCTATCCTTGACAAAGCAAGAGGGCCAATAGCTGACCTAGGATCACTCATTGTCCCACACTCTGTGCAGAAGGTGTGGTGCGGAGGTGGGACACAAATTGTGAATGGCAGATGAAGAGACCAATGGATGAAGATGTGTCATCCAAAGCCCTTCTATGTATGCATAAATGTATGCATTTTTATTCACGATTGTGTTTTTGATTAAACAAGGCTGGTGAAACAACTAAAGCTGTCTGCATCCCTGTCCTAGCAAGATACAGATACAGTTTAGCAAATTCCAGTTAGGGAAACATCATTGCTTCATTTAACAGCACAAAGTACTAAAGCATGCCCTGCATTTCTAAAATAAAAACACTACCATGCGCAGTGTGTATACTATGATAAGCATGCTGCTCTTTTTCAGCGATACATAGAACACCGATGGATACACAGGTCAATTGACGCATTGGGTGATCTAGGTCTGCAGTTTATAGGTTGGAACAGTCCTCTGTTGCCTCCTCCTGTTACAGAGAAATGATGCTTGCAGGACCTAAATTGAGATTTTGAATTGTAACATTTGACTAGATGTGATCTGAAAACCCCTGTTTTCAAAGAGTCAAAGGCAGAAGAATGTAGGCCACGGCTGTGTTTAAAATCCCCTGTGCCTCTCATCATGGGTTCCGCGTGCCTGAGCAGTGATGGAGAAACAGAGGTATGGTTTCCAGAATATGGAAGTTGTGAATTTCAGAATCAAATATTGCTCTGTGGCCTGGTAAATGTGCTTCAGTTTGGGATCTCTGTTTGTTTATTTTTAGGAACTCTTGCAGCCAATCTAAAAGATGGTTGTTCAAGTGATAATATCGTGCAAGATGTTGCACAGACGTGTATGTTTAATGTTTAAAATCTTATAAAGCACTGCAGGTACCCACAAATGGTTTCCAGGCGCTAATCAAGAGGGTAAAGTGGCCTAGCCGCTGTTTAAAATAACCTTGGGGCATATTATCAGGGACGGCGTTAAAATGATCGCCGCTTTAGCGGCAGGAAACTGCCGCTAAAGCAGCGATAATGGGCTTGATAATATGCCGCAGAGAATTCCAATAGAAGCCCATGTTCACCAGAACAAGGGCTTCTATTGGAATTCTCTGCGGCATATTATGCTTGATAACATGCCGCAGAGAATTCCAATAGAAGCCCATGTTCACCAGAACATGGGCTTCTATTGGAATTCTCTACGGCATATTATCAAGCCCATTATCGCCGCTTAAGCGGCAGTTTTCTGTCGCTAGAGCGGCGATAATTTTAACGCCGTCCTTGATAATATGCCCCCAAGTCTTCAGACCTTTGCGAAATGCAAGAAGCGAGGCACAGTTTCTCAAAGACCCTGGAAGAGCGTTCCACAGTCCAGGACCCAGAACAGTGAAAGAGCGGCCACCCATATGTATGCATTTATTATAACACACACAAGACCCTGCCACAGATTTGTAAGAGAAGGGGACAGCCGTTCGCAAGTGAGCATAGAGAAGAGGGGATGATGCCCCTATGCCGCTGTAGGAACAAGGCTGGAGATGTTGCAGAGAGAGGATAGGTTTAGTTCTGTTCTGAACTGTTGGATGGAGGAAAAGAGTCTGGGGCCCGGGGTAGGGTGTTCCAGTTTCTCTCTTATTAAATAGATTTTTGTCCTTTGCAACATATGCTAGTTGCTATTTTAAAAAGATACCTGTATGTACATACATTTACACGAAAGCAGATGGAAAGGTAGCACTGCCTGGTGCTCAGAGTAGAGAATGCTCAGTTCAGTCGCAGAGGAATTCACTAGTGAAATGTGCAGCAACTGGAACAAACAGTGGATATTGGGGGAGGGTGTCGGTCAGTCCCTAATTTGTAAAAGAATGAGTGCCAGTGCCCAAAGCTCTGCTCAGAAGCTGTGGCGGGTGCAATTTAATGACATTGTGACAAATACCAAGGCTGCATAGTCCTGAATCCACCTCAGACCTCTTTAATTCACTACAATGCACACCACGCCCCATTATGTCACTCTTAAAAACAGGTTTCTGCTTTCTCCCTTAGTGACAGATTTTCTGGCTTTTACTTCCTCCCTCTTTGCGGTTTGAGAGTTTTTCCATCTCTTGCTCAGGGGAATTGTCTGATGAGGCACAACAAGTGCTGGTCCCTAAAAATAAGTGCTGGTGGCCCCCACCAGCTCAAATTAAGCACTGGTGTCAGTGAGGTCTTTGATTGCTCCTTGTCCTCTGTGAATCCAAAGAAGGAACTGAAAACATGTTTTTACTTTTAATTTAGGGAAGGGTGCATATGTCACATGCAAGATGTTGGCTGAGGCTTCGAGTGTGTGGCGGGCTGAACGATAACAAGTGTAGCTGTGTGTGGGGATGGAAAGAAAAGTAACATTGGATGCGCTTAGGGTTATCGTAGTTGAAGGGTTTCAGGAGCCCCCAAGATGTCAGAATTAGGATGTGGATAAGGGAGAGACATGAAAAGTCAAAATGGGGCAGCCTGGTCGATGTGCGAGGGATTGACTGATGTAACAAGTGATGCATGGAAGGGGCTAGGTGAAATGTGGATGGGGCTTTGCGGGTTGCAGCCTGATGAGTAAAGCAGTTGAATGTAGATGATTATTACGATGGTATCTTGGGGTGATGGGCATTTGTGGGCTTCCTGCTGAAAGATGAAAGTGTTCAGAAAGAGTGAGGGTTGCACCATGGGCACATTGGAGAAATTGGCGGGCTCAGTAGGCATAGGGCTGAGCTAAGGGCATTTCCCAAGTGACTGAGTGTGTATCCAAGATATCTCCCAAAGAATGCTCATGGTCCAGTTGAGTTAATAAACCAATTTACATCTCCCTGGCAATGCATGGACGATGACATTTACAATAACGAAGAGGACGGATCGACTGAAAGCACCAGTCGAGGTACCATGGTTGTGTTAAAGATGGGTGGATTCATTTGAGAGTGCCTGTGCTGAATGAGATTGTTTTCCTTGGAAGAGTTTTTGTGGTAGAGCTTTCTGGTTCATGTCTGTGAACTGGCACCTTTTGAATTTGATCTGGTGAGATAGAGACAGTTCACCCTGTGGATTCTACTCTGTCTTTAGAGTTTCCTCCAAAAATTAAAAGATTTTCCTTTCTCGCCAAACTCTAAATGAGAATCTTGCGTTTTGATACCAGTTTTGATAGAACTGGTTTGAATCTTGATACCATTATTCTGTGTTGGACAAAGTGAGAACTATGCCTTTGAGTCATTAAAACAGCTATTACGTACGGTGCAAAATAATTTGATTAGAGTTGTTTGCTGTATGAATGCTGTGTGCAATTGGATGCCCTTCTCACACTTGTATTTCTTTTCAGTCAATGCCTTTATACCTGGTTGAGGGTGTGATTAATTTGCTATTTATCTATTTATTATGTCTTAGTCATTGTGCCTGCTTTTAGCGCATATTGCCTAACTTTATACATTCATTCACTGCTACCTCTCTATGCGTTTTGCTTTTTTTATCCCTTATTGTTTAGATCAGTGCTTCCCAAACTTTTAAGAACCATGGGCCAATTTTTAGCTCAACAAACGTTCAAGACCCGCCTACCTTTACTGGACATGAGGCAGGGCAATTTTTTTTATGTAACTAAAGCAATGTGTGGTAGCGCATATTTTCCATTGACATGGCTACTAAATCTGCACCAATAAACAGTTTCACTGATAAATCTGTACCCAAAAAATGTTCATTTTTTTCTAACTACTATATGCATATAGCTCATTTACAGATATTTACTTTTTTTATGCGTTTCAAAAACAACATCCTACAGCCTTTCTTTTCACACTTCCTCTACTTCAGCAAGATTGCCACATAATTCACTTAAAAATCTCCTCTCAATTTGCAGTCAGAGAAGGAAAACTAAACACCAATCCCCATGTTAAAAGGATAAGCAGCAATTTCTTAGAAGACATAGCCTAATAATTGACCTCTGTCTTTGAAGCGCAGGCAAATGTGACAATATAAACACAGAACTTAAAGACATCCTTATTTATTGCTTGGACTTTCTGACCCACCAAATATTGTCTTGCTGCCCACTCATTTTTTGGGAAACGCTGTTTCCTATAGCTCATTTGATGATGACAGAAAGTTGACTAAAATAAATATATTTTTACTGATTTATAGAAGATAGCGGCTGTGACTTGACTGCTCAATCGTTTATAAATAATTTGTGTATGTTTATTACTAATATAAATATACTTAGAATTATATCAAAAAATAAAGTAAACAAAGGGAATTATTTTTATACAATTCATTTTTCATTTAATCAAGTCTTTAATACATAAATAAACAGTAAGTGATGGTAAGACTTTTGTGATTGAACTGAATGATGCTAATACTACACCAATTGCAGTTTGGGAATTCTTCGCTGTGTCCAGAATACTCTATTCCTTTTTTTTCAATTGTGTCTTTTGAACAAAAGTGAGCTACGAGATTTGCATTTTGTAATTTAGGTCCATTTCTACATACAGGAGACCCGTTTATTAGAAAATGTCTCACCAACAGATAGTTTCTTTATGAACTGCCAGTATTAGCAACTCATTTTTTTTATGCAAAGTGAGACTTCATGTGAAACAATTATTGTGAGATACAAGCAAACCACTTTGCTTATTTTCACAGAGTTTGGTACTTTTTTAAATTTGAATTTTACAATATTCCCTGCAAATATATATAATTTTGCACACCCCGATCTAGGCTTTGTAAGGTAGCATAGTTCTTTATTGTTAAAGTGGAATTAACACCCAAAGGTTTCCCGGTGCCATACAAATAAAAAATAGTAGTGGTAGATAGACCTGAGGTTTAGCAAAATAGGAATGATCTCAGTGCCTGTCTGAAGGAAAAGTCGACGTCCAAGACCCTGATGTTCAAGGGTACTAAGGGCCAGATGTACAAAGCAACTTTGAGGTCGCAAACAGCCCGATTTGCAGAATCGGGTCATTTGTGACCGTAAAATGCTTTTCTAAATGTACCATACCAAACTGCGATTTGGTATTTGGAAGGGGCGTGTTTATGGTGTCCCATCCAATTGCTGTGGTATGTATCAATATTTTGTGACTGAATTTGAGTTGCAAAACAGTAATACTTTATCACCAATTCCAAATTAGTGGTAACCTATTAGCAAAAAGGAATAGGTCCCTGCGGAGCAGGAACTAAATTCTACCACATGCCTCTCCTCACATTAGTCGGATATTTTGTGCTTTACACAGACCTATTTATGTCTTTACATCCACAAAGGGCAGTGGTAGAAGATTAGGTTGTATTTTGAGGAGCTGAATCCAGAGAGGAAGGAGGAAGATTGGATGAGCTGGAGGAAAGTGATTCTGCGCAAACTCATTTAGATCAGAAGTGCATCCAAGTTTCCCAGATGTACACGCTCAAGTCATAGCCTGTCTCCATCCCTTATGTGTGATGCAGACTCTGCATTGAGGTGATAATAGTCAATCATTAATTGTGCCACTAGCAAACGGTTCCAGGTTACATCTCAAATCAACCAATTTGACACCATTTGCAAAAGAGGGTAACAGCAAAATGTCACTTTATTTAGGATACTAGAAAAATTTGTGTCTGCTTTTTGTGACTGTTTACATTTTCTGAATTCAACTAGTATTATTTTTGCACGTCTTTATGTTGAAAGCCTCTTAGGGCATTCCTAATGAGCCAAAAAGTGACACAGTGGCACAATATAAAATGACTATATATATAAAATCATAAGCACATTTCACATACTATGTGTAGTTAGTTCCAACACTTTATTAAGGCAATGCATGGTGGTCTTAGGGTGCCACATAGTGGCAGAACAAAATTACTGCAAAAGGCCAGAAAAGAGAATGCAGGTGCTTCCACAGGCTAATTTCTATTTTGCCTGGAACACTGAAAATCAACAGCCTATTTCAGTATGCGCCATTTTGGGGGGCTGGTGGGGAGAAGAATGCAAGGAAATGTTTGCTAAGACCAATATGCCTTTGTATTTTTTAACAACCTCAAAGTTTCTAAATAGTAGTAAGCACACACATATGCAGCATATAGTGCACGCCCTAACATGGCATGCCAGTCATGGTTTTGCCCTTCATATAACAAATGAATTAAGCTGAATTAAGAGTCTGTTTTTTTACAGTGCCAAGCGGCTGGCAATGAGGAGTAGGCATTGGAAGCTTTTCTTGAATCTCATTTTATAGAACAATGCGGTGATGTATATAATAATAATATCCACATTTGTAAAGTGCAAACAATCACGCGTAAGGGTCTCTAGGCGTTGGGGGCCGTCGGGAAGATTAAGTAAGCTATTGCCCAGAGTCACATGGTGCTGGGCTAATCTGCCGCCGGGGTTCGAACCGTGATCCCCAGATTCCAGAGTCAGTCGCCCTGGCCGTGGCGCCACTTTTGCTAAGCTGTAGTACAGTATGAGAGGAGGAGTGGTCTGGTGGGGCCAGAGGCATGAAAATAATGGTCCTCGTGGAGAACGCTGGGAGAGTGCTCAAAGAGGGTTGGCAGCTCAGTTCTAGAGGTCCCTACAAGACGAATGAGTATGTTTCAAGTGGGCAGAGTGACGAAGGACCACTGACCTTGGGGAGGAGAGATTTATGAGAGCCATGCTGGGCAAACCTATTACTTGTGTAACAAGAAACGAGAAGAAGTTCAGAAGTCCGTAGCTTGATAACTTTTTACGCTGTTGTGATAACCCCCACCAAATGACACCATGTTGTTATTAAAGTCATCTTCATCAGCTGCCTAGTTCGTTTACACTACATGCAAGTCACATTAAGCAATTAAGATAGTCCGGCGGCCTCATCTTACCTTGTGTGTATCTTGAAGGTTAGAGTTTAAATTTTTTTTTGTTGCATATTTATATAGCGCGAACTCGACCCGAAGGTATTGGAGCGCTTTACATGAGCACCGTATTCACATTACACATTCAGACACGGGGAGATTAAGTGATTTGCCCAGAATCACAGGATGTGGACGCGACCCCGAGGCTCGAACCCTGGTTTCCTGCACCAAAGTGGGCAGTTTAAGCCGACGGACCACATCCTCGCTCCGATTGAGAAATTGATTGGGACAAGGGCCTAAAAGTCAATTGGGGGAGCCGTGGCTGTCTGCGTCCTGCTCCTTGATGCCACTGTCAATGGCTTTGCCACCTCTTGTCTAAAGTATTGTGTAACCAGCAAGAGGACCGTATTGACTTTCTGCTCTTGGCACTCCTTGCTCTTCCCCCACCTCCTCAGGAGGTGAGTGAAGACTTTTGTAGGACAGGGGATCCTTGTCCTTGGGGGAGAAGTCAGAGGAGGTAGAATGTCACTTCAGTTACCCTTGGCATCTTGGTTAGTCGCTTTTCATGACTGAAGCAGAGAAAGTATAACTCTACTAGACTTTCATCTTTCCAAGCTCAAGTAAATGAATGCCCTTGAGCTGGGTAATCACAGAATCTCTTACTTACAACCCCTTGAAGGCACCACCCAAGCAGAAAGATCTATATAACAAACTATCATTTCTATACAATATTTCCTTTTAAGCACAAAAAATGACATAAATGCACAAGTCAAGTGAAATGCTTGGACTAATCTGCCTGGTACATGGAGGCCTTAGTTAAAAATATTCTCTAAATTATAATTTGAAACAATTCAGGTTAACAGAATTGAGGTAAAAAAAAAAACAACAACTGTGTACTTCTGGGGCTACCCGCATCGTGCACAGAGCAACAGGTTAGCTCTAAGGGCTTAGTGGTGCACTCGCTTCCTTTTTTTTTTTTTAAGTGGAGTTTTATATAGCGCATACTAGACCCGGAGGTATCAGAGCACTTTACATGAGCTCCAGTTTCGTTACAGATGGACACATTTATTTATTTATTTTTTGTTAGGCATAGGGAGATTAATGATTTGCACAGAATCACAGAATGTTGAGCATCCCTGCAGAGACTCGAACCAGGTTCCCCAGCTCCGAGGTCGACCGCCCTAGCCGTTAGGCCACATTCTCCCACTCCACCTCCACCCCCACCCCCCTTATCTGTTACCTGGGTGGGTGAGTTTTGGGTTGTCTCACCCCAGTGATATCCCCCTAGGTCATTTTCTGGGTGTGGTGGGCTGCAGGAGGGCAGTTATATGTCCAAGCCCACCTAGCTCAGCCTCTTTGGCATTTTAGCAGTCCAGGTTCCCCTTTGGCGGTTTCTGGTTCTGCAGTTTTTGCAGTTCTCCCAGTCGGATCTCGCTCCCCCTTTCATAGCTTCAAGGAGGAGGCGCATAATTGAGGCAGTGGCTAAAGTGGCCAGCCGAGGTGTAAATAGGGGTTTACAAGCTCTAAGTTGGTCGAGATCCTGGTGACAAAAAGGCTGTACTTCTGTACATTACTGTTAGAACCGGCGGTCTCTAGTTGGCAGAGGTATACACTTCTGACAAATAGGGACCAACCAACTCTAGTCAGGGAAAGGGGATTACACACTCAGATAACCCCTGCTACCCCCTTGGTAGCTTGGCAGAGCAGACAGGCTTATCTCAGAGGCAGTGTGTTAAGCATTTATGACCACATACAGTAATAAAGTGAATACACTACAGATGGACACGACACAGAAGTTATTATAAAAATAGTATTTTTATATAAGGCTTAGCACAAGACCAAATAACGACAAAAATATACCACAGTCTTAATAAATACTCTTTGGAAGGAAAAATAATAGTTCAAGTAAGGTTTCTTCTTGGCAAATAGTTCTTTAGCAAAGTATTCTTCTGAGCACAGTTCTTTGGCAACAATGTAACCCCCACAGGAGTCACACGACGTCGAGTCTACAAGATTCCCAAGGTTCGGCGTCGACCGCGAGGAGCGCTACGTCGAGCCTGGAGTTGCAACAGACCCCACAAGTACAGTACCTTGAGAAACGAAGAAAACGATGATCCACGGCGTCGAGATGTCGGCGTCGAGGTCGGCGTCGATCGTGCCTCGGAGTCGGGTCAATCCGCAGCGGCGTCGAGGGATGTCGGGCCGGAGCAGCGCTCACGGCGTCGAGAAGGGCGTCGAGTCGATGCGATCAGCAGCGGCGTCGGGACGGGGTCGCTTGGAGGTGGAGCCGATACTCACTCCTCACTGGCGTCGATACCGGCGTCGAGACGGGGTCACTTGGAGCCGGGGCCGATACCCACTGCTCACTGGCGTTGCTGCTGGCGTCGATCGGGCCCGGCGGCCGGCGTCGAAGGCTCGGGACACTGGAGCCGTTACTCACGATGTCGAGCTGGATTCGGCGGCGTCGGCGGCGTCGAGACTGCAGATTTTCCCTTGTGTACTGGAAACAACACTTTCCAGCAATTCAGCAAATGGTGAAGTCCTTTGGCCCTGTGACTTCAGCAGGAGACTGGCACTCTTCCAGCCCTTGGAGATTTCCTAGCAAGTGTTCAGAGAGTACACACCAAGTTCCTCTCTCCTTGTTCCTTGGCAAAAATAAAGAAGCAGCTTTCAGGTTCCTCCACAGCAAAACAGCACTCTGGCAGAAAGGGGAGGCAAGTCCTTAGATCAGCAGGCTTCTTGTCCTTGGTACAGGTTTCCTTGTCAGAAGTGATCTGAGTTCTTGGTTCAGGGGTCCTTCTCTTATACCCCGTTTTCCCTTTGTTCCCTTTGTCCAAGCAGGGAGATTCCCACCAGCTCAGGTTTGTTGTGGGTGTTGCCAGGCAGAGGCACCTGGCCTATTCACTGAGCAGGGCAGAGTTCTCAGCCGCCCAGCAGGGGGCGGAGCCAGTATTGTCACTGGCAGGAGCAGGGCTATCAGTCGCCCAGCAGGAGGCGGAGCCAGTATTGTGTCAGGCAGGGCAGGCTACTCTTCCCTCACTCTATGTGTAAACGCCCCATTCACCCCACACTGACTCATTCAGACCTCTAGAGCCACCCAGCCCCTGACACACACACCAAACCAGCAGAGACCGGTAGATAGTTGGACAAGAAAATAGCCACTTTCTAAAAGTGCT
The DNA here is from genome assembly GCF_964204655.1 of Triturus cristatus. NCBI lineage: Eukaryota > Metazoa > Chordata > Amphibia > Caudata > Salamandridae > Triturus > Triturus cristatus. The sequence continues at coordinate 357,842,425 of NC_140580.1, forward strand.
ATTTTCAAACATAGAATTTAAAAACCATCCATCCTAAAGGGTGTGTTATTAAATTCTGAGTTCAGGGATACTAAACTCGACTTGCTACCATGCTCCCTGAGTCAGATAGATTATAATGGAGTTAATAATCAGTCTGCCCAGTCTGGCCTATTGGAGGCAGGTAGCCCTTCAATAGTGAAAAACGAAAATGGCTGTAATTCACTATTAGGTCATGCCACACACATCAGGGCATGACCTACCTTTTACCAACAATGCACCCTGCCCTAGGGCCTACCATAGAGGTGTCTGACATGTGGCAAAGTGAAGGTTTAGAGACTGGCAAGTAGGTTTCCTTGCCAAGTCGACATGGCAGTCAGGGACTGCACGCAGGCGCTGCGGTGGCAGGCCTGAGACACATTTTACACGCTGCTTCTGTGGGTGGCACAACCAGTGCTGCAAGCCCACCAGCAGCAGTTAACGTACACGCCCTTGGCACACGCAGTGCACTAGACTAGGGTCTGAACAGTAAGTCAACCAAGCCAATCATGGTAACACCAATCAATGTAACAATTTAACATAGGGAGCACTTGCACTGTGGCACTGATCAGCAGTGGCACAGTGCCCAAAGCAATAATCCAGCAAAAACATCGTAAACAGAGGAGGCAAACAGAAAAAAATGGAGGAGAGACTCATGCCAATGATGCCAGGTCTAACACGTGTCCCCTCCAGCTGAAATGTGGGGAGAACTACCCTTCACCCAGGGAGTCCTCATCACTAAGGCGGAAAAATCTGGACAGACCATCAGCATTGGCGTGATCTGTACCAGGGCGGTGTTCCACCGTAAAGTCCATCCCCTGTAGGGAAATGGACCACCTCAACAGCTTTGGGTTCTCACCCCTCATCTGCATTAACCATCTGAGGGGCCTGTGGTCTGTCTGAACCCGGAAGTGAGTCCCAAACAGGTAGGGTCTTAGCTTCTTCAGCGCCCAGACCACAGCAAATGCCTCACGCTCTATCGCACTCCACCTTTGTTCCCTGGGAAGTAACCTCCGGCTGATGAAGGCTACAGGTAAGTCTCGGCCCTCCTCATTCATCTGTGCTAGAACAGCCCCCACACCATGCTCTGAAGCGTCTGTCTGGACAATGAATTCTTTTGAAAAGTCGGGTGCCTGGAGGACCGGTGCTGTACACATTGCAGTTTTCAGGGTGTCAAAGGCGTTCTGACAGGCGTCAGTCCAGATCACAAGTCTCGGCTGCTTCCTGGAAGTCAGCGAGGTCAAGCGGTGCACAATGTTGCCATACCCCTTGACAAACCTCCTGTAGTAACCCGTGAGACCCAAGAAGGCTCTCACCTGAGTCTGGGTTTTGGGCGGTTCCCAAGCCAGGATGGTATCTATCTTGGGTTGCAGGGGGGCCACCTTGCCACTCCCTACTTGGTGCCCCAAGTACACCACTGAACCCTGCCCAATCTGGCACTTACTAGCCTTGATTGTGAGGCCTGCTCTGCGCAGGGCCAACAACACTTCCTGGAGGTGGCGCAAGTGTTCCTCCCAGCTGGCGCTGAACACTGCTATATCGTCCAGGTAGGCGGCGCTGAAATCTTCCAGCCCGGCCAATACCTGGTTAACCAACCTCTGGAATGTGGCAGGGGCATTCTTCATCCCAAAGGGCATCACACGGAACTGGTAGTGCCCATCTGGTGTGGAGAATGCAGACCTCTCTTTTGCCCCATCAGTCAAGGCGATCTGCCAGTACCCAGACGTTAGATCAAACGTACTAAGGTACCGGGCAGCCCCCAACCGATCGATGAGCTCATCAGCTCTGGGGATGGGGTGCGCGTCAGTCTTGGTGACCGAATTGAGTCCTCGGTAATCCACACAGAACCGAAGTTCTGGTGAAGCACCAGGCGCTGCAGCCTTTGGGACCAAGATCACTGGGCTGGCCCAAGGACTGCTAGAGGACTCAACCACCCCTAAGGCAAACATCTTGGAGACCTCCTCCTTGATATATGCTCTGACCTTTTCAGTCACCCTGTAGGCCTTGTGCCTCACAGGAGTGCTGTCCCCAGTGTCCACATCATGGACACACCACTGAGTGACACCAGGGATTAAGGAGAACAGATCAGGGAATTGTACCAACAGATGGCGACAATCTTGCTGCTGCTCAGGGGTCAGTGTGTCAGAGAGGACAACACCATCCACTGACCCATCTTTTTCTTTTGCACACAGGAGGTCAGGAAGAGGCTCACTCTCCTCCTCCATCCCAGCATCTGTGGCAAGGAGCATGCCCACTTCGGACCTTTCTAAGTGGGGCTTTAACCGGTTGACATGCAGGACCCTTAAGGGGTTCCTGGGAGACTTCAAGTCCACCAAGTAGGTGACATCGCTCTTTTTCTCCACAACCTCAAATGGTCCGGTCCACCTGTCCTTGAGCGCACAAGGTTCCACAGGGGCCATGACCCAAACTTTCTGACCAGGTTGAAGCTCAACCAGAGTGGCATTCTGATCGTACCACCGCTTCATCTCTTCCTGGCTGGCCTCCAGATTTGCCTGAGCAAGCTCTCTGAAGCGCCGAGTCTGGTTCCTAAAGGCCAGCATGTAACTATATACATCCTGGGGAGGTATCCTGGGAGATTGCTCCCAGCCTTCTTTGACCAGACTCAAAGGTCCTCTTACCGGGTGACCATACAAAAGCTCAAAGGGGCTGAACCCTAGAGACTTTTGTGGCACCTCACGGTAAGCAAACAGCAGGCATGGCAAGAGGACGTCCCATTTACGCCTCATTGGTTCTTCAAGACCCATGATCATGCCTTTTAGGGTCCGGTTGAATCTCTCAACCAGCCCGTTACCTTGAGGGTGGTAAGGAGTGGTAAACTTGTAGGTTACCCCACACTCCTTCCACAGAGACTTCATATAATTCGAAATGAAGTTGGTGCCCCGGTCTGACACCACCTCTCTGGGGAACCCCATGCGGGAGAAAACACCCATCAGTGCCCGTCCCACCACGGGGGCCGTCACTGTGCGGAGAGGGATGGCTTCCGGGTACCGGGTGGCATGGTCCACCAAGACCAGGATAAACCTGTTGCCCATGGCTGTCTTGGGGTCCAGTGGCCCCACAATGTCAATTCCCACTCGCTCAAAGGGGGTACTGACGACGGGAAAAGGTTGGAGGGGAGCCTTCTGCTTCCGCCCACTTTTCCCACTTGCCTGGCAAGTTTGACAGGTCCTACAATGGATATCTGAATCCCTTCTCATCTGGGGCCAATAAAAATGGGTGACAAGCCTGTCATAGGTCTTGTCCTGCCCCAGATGTCCAGCTAACGGAACGTCATGAGCCAACCCCAGTAGGAAGGCTCGGAAGCGCTGGGGTACCACCAGCACACGGGCTGACCCAGGTTCAGCAGCCTTAGGCTCGCTATACAGGAGGTCGTTCTCCCAGTAGACCCAATGTGATCCTGACTGATCACCTGTCGTTTGGGCTGAGGCCTGCTGCCTCATACCCACGAGAGAAGGGCACACTTTCTGTTCAGCACAAAATTCCTCCCTGGAGGGACCACCATCCTGCTGCCAATGGGTCAGCTCGGGCAGGTCTCCCAGTTCGGCCACTTGTTCTCCTGTCGGTTCCAGGGCATCCCCCTCAGGGTCTGCTCCCTCCTGGACCGCGGGAACGATAGGGGACGGTTTCCCGCGCCCCCTGCCTCTTCTCTTCACGGTTGGGACCTGGGCCATACTTTCAGGCTCCGGGCCCCCATCAACACCCTTACTAACTGACATGGACCGGGTGGTCGCACACACCCACTCAGGCAGACCCAACATTTCCAGATGCGCTTTTCTCTCCACCTTAGCCCAAGGGGAGTCCTCCAAATCATTGCCCAAGAGACAATCAACAGGCATGGCGGGCCTCACAGCAACCTGAAGAGTACCTGAGACCCCCCCCCACTCAAAAGGAACTTGAGCTACCTCACACTGACTCTGTGAGTTGTCGGCAGCTACAACGGGGTAGAATGCATGAGGGACCACCTGCTCTCTGGACACCAAGTGACACTTGACAGCTGTCACACTCGCTCCGGTGTCTCTGAGAGCTTCCACCCTATGGCCATTAATGGTCACCCACTGCCTATATTTCTTAGTGTTACTAGGCAGAGGGGTTGGAGGGACCATTTCCACGTCTCCTAAAGAGACCAGGGACATTTCTGCGGGACCCCACCCACCGGGGGCACCCATCTCATCCCCTCCCAGGGCTACACTCGCTACCTGACGAGGGGGTGCACGCGGCGGTGCATTCGAATCCTTCATGGGACACTGGGGATCATAATAACGGTGTCCCACCTGCTTACAGGCGTAGCAGGTCATGGGGCCCCTGTGAACAGGTTTACCTGTCGGGGCCTCTGGCTTCTTTACAGGGGGAGGCTGGGAACCCTTCCCTTGGTTCCCTTGGGGACTACTTTGGGGCCCTTTCTGAAACTCCCTCTGTTTACCCCTGTCCCCCCCACTCTTCTGCTGGGGACCCTGCCCACCTTTGGCTGAGTCTCCCACTGGACCCTTGTGGACCCTGGTACTGACCCAGCGGTCCGCCTCCTCAGCAAGTTTTCTAGGGTTAGATATCTTGCTATCAACAAGGTGCTGGCGTAGCTCTGGAAAACAGTTATTAGACAAGTGCTCCCAAGCAAACAAATCATAAAGAGCATCATAACTATCAACCTTGCTACCCTTTATCCAACCATCCATGGTTCTGCAGAAAAAAGACACATATTCAACCCACGTAGTACCAGGCAACTTCTTACATTCTCTAAAGGTTTGTCTGTACTTTTCTGGAGTTAAGCCATATCTCAGCATTAAAGCATCTTTCATATGAGTATAAGACATCCTATCCTCAGCAGGAAGGCTCAACAAGGTATCTCTCCCCTCGTTCGTAAAGCGGCTCCACAACCCCGTTCCCCAATCTTTCTCAGGGACCCGGTGGGCCAATAACGCTAACTCATATGCTTTAAACCATTGGCTAATATCTTCATTCTTACTGTAATCTTTGATCACATCTTTAGGAAAATAAAACCTACTTTCTGCAGGCACGGATGGAGGGCTGCCACCAGAGGGATTCAACTCTAAACTCTTAGTTTTAAGCTCCATCTCCCTCACCATCTTCTCACGTTCAAACGCTAATTTCTCTCTCTCAAAATCTAATCTTTTGCTCTCCATTTCAGCTTCTCTCTTGCTTCTTGCATTCTCTAATTCCAACTGCCCTCCTAATTTAAGTTTTGCCATTTCTAACTTGTACCCCCTCTCCTTCTCCCTGTCTTCTAATTCTTCGGGGGAAAGGCTCCTAGAGGACGCACTACTGCCTGGAGATGACACTGGCCCACCTGTGGGCTCTTCCTCTTCCTCTTCTTCTCCCTCTTCCGGTACCACCACCGGATCAGAGGGATTTCTGGCCTCTAACCAGGCCTTCAGCGCTTTGAGGAAGCCCTCTTTCTTTGAGACACCTGTGGTAGGAACTTTAAACTGCTTGCAAAATCCTTTTAGATCTTTTAGCGTGTAGGAATCTATCTTCTCCTTATCAAATTCCCCCACAACATTCTCCACAGGTGTAGCAGCTCCGGCATTCTCCATGGTCAAAACTGGCAGTGTTTAAAAAAATAAGCTCCAGGAAAGCGGAGAACAAAAATAGAATATCCTACCAAAAACAGATTGTGGCTGCGTTATGGTCTGCTTTCACTATGTAGCGTACACTAATCACTGCACATGAGTCATAAATGCAAAGTTCAATCCTCACCGCTGACCACCAATGTTAGAACCGGCGGTCTCTAGTTGGCAGAGGTATACACTTCTGACAAATAGGGACCAACCAACTCTAGTCAGGGAAAGGGGATTACACACTCAGATAACCCCTGCTACCCCCTTGGTAGCTTGGCAGAGCAGACAGGCTTATCTCAGAGGCAGTGTGTTAAGCATTTATGACCACATACAGTAATAAAGTGAATACACTACAGATGGACACGACACAGAAGTTATTATAAAAATAGTATTTTTATATAAGGCTTAGCACAAGACCAAATAACGACAAAAATATACCACAGTCTTAATAAATACTCTTTGGAAGGAAAAATAATAGTTCAAGTAAGGTTTCTTCTTGGCAAATAGTTCTTTAGCAAAGTATTCTTCTGAGCACAGTTCTTTGGCAACAATGTAACCCCCACAGGAGTCACACGACGTCGAGTCTACAAGATTCCCAAGGTTCGGCGTCGACCGCGAGGAGCGCTACGTCGAGCCTGGAGTTGCAACAGACCCCACAAGTACAGTACCTTGAGAAACGAAGAAAACGATGATCCACGGCGTCGAGATGTCGGCGTCGAGGTCGGCGTCGATCGTGCCTCGGAGTCGGGTCAATCCGCAGCGGCGTCGAGGGATGTCGGGCCGGAGCAGCGCTCACGGCGTCGAGAAGGGCGTCGAGTCGATGCGATCAGCAGCGGCGTCGGGACGCGGTCGCTTGGAGGTGGAGCCGATACTCACTCCTCACTGGCGTCGATACCGGCGTCGAGACGGGGTCACTTGGAGCCGGGGCCGATACCCACTGCTCACTGGCGTTGCTGCTGGCGTCGATCGGGCCCGGCGGCCGGCGTCGAAGGCTCGGGACACTGGAGCCGTTACTCACGATGTCGAGCTGGATTCGGCGGCGTCGGCGGCGTCGAGACTGCAGATTTTCCCTTGTGTACTGGAAACAACACTTTCCAGCAATTCAGCAAATGGTGAAGTCCTTTGGCCCTGTGACTTCAGCAGGAGACTGGCACTCTTCCAGCCCTTGGAGATTTCCTAGCAAGTGTTCAGAGAGTACACACCAAGTTCCTCTCTCCTTGTTCCTTGGCAAAAATAAAGAAGCAGCTTTCAGGTTCCTCCACAGCAAAACAGCACTCTGGCAGAAAGGGGAGGCAAGTCCTTAGATGAGCAGGCTTCTTGTCCTTGGTACAGGTTTCCTTGTCAGAAGTGATCTGAGTTCTTGGTTCAGGGGTCCTTCTCTTATACCCCGTTTTCCCTTTGTTCCCTTTGTCCAAGCAGGGAGATTCCCACCAGCTCAGGTTTGTTGTGGGTGTTGCCAGGCAGAGGCACCTGGCCTATTCACTGAGCAGGGCAGAGTTCTCAGCCGCCCAGCAGGGGGCGGAGCCAGTATTGTCACTGGCAGGAGCAGGGCTATCAGTCGCCCAGCAGGAGGCGGAGCCAGTATTGTGTCAGGCAGGGCAGGCTACTCTTCCCTCACTCTATGTGTAAACGCCCCATTCACCCCACACTGACTCATTCAGACCTCTGGAGCCACCCAGCCCCTGACACACACACCCAACCAGCAGAGACCGGTAGATAGTTGGACAAGAAAATAGCCACTTTCTAAAAGTGCTATTTTCAAACATAGAATTTAAAATCCATCCATCCTAAAGGGTGTGTTATTAAATTCTGAGTTCAGGGATTCTAAACTCGACTTGCTACCATGCTCCCTGAGTCAGATAGATTATAATGGAGTTAATAATCAGTCTGCCCAGTCTGGCCTATTGGAGGCAGGTAGCCCTTCAATAGTGAAAAACGAAAATGGCTGTAATTCACTATTAGGTCATGCCACACACATCAGGGCATGACCTACCTTTTACCAACAATGCACCCTGCCCTAGGGCCTACCATAGAGGTGTCTGACATGTGGCAAAGTGAAGGTTTAGAGACTGGCAAGTAGGTTTCCTTGCCAAGTCGACATGGCAGTCAGGGACTGCACGCAGGCGCTGCGGTGGCAGGCCTGAGACACATTTTACACGCTGCTTCTGTGGGTGGCACAACCAGTGCTGCAAGCCCACCAGCAGCAGTTAACTTACACGCCCTTGGCACACGCAGTGCACTAGACTAGGGTCTGAACAGTAAGTCAACCAAGCCAATCATGGTAACACCAATCAATGTAACAATTTAACATAGGGAGCACTTGCACTGTGGCACTGATCAGCAGTGGCACAGTGCCCAAAGCAATAATCCAGCAAAAACATCGTAAACAGAGGAGGCAAACAGAAAAAAAATGGAGGAGAGACTCATGCCAATGATGCCAGGTCTAACAATTACCCATCATTTCTGTGCAGATTTTTGTACGTTCTGGTAGTCGCGATCTGCATTGGGGCAGCAGCAGGGGTATGCAGTGGTGCAGCATTTTAGTTTTTTACCAGCACAAATGCTTAATTTCCAATCTTTGTGTTCCTAACATGTAATGAAGTGATCATCTAACTCGCTATTGTAGTTGAAGCAATGAAATTCCTCAGTACCCTGAGTACAAGTCAATTAATACATTTGCAACTGTGTTATTTCGCCACTGATGCAAAATCCAATTCCTACACCTTCTGATCTAGTCCAGCCAATTTCTAAGCAGGCTGTATGAACTCCCTTTCACAATAGCCGTGTGTTGGACTTTATTATTGTATTCAATAGCACACCTCTGTTTAGTCGGAAGCTTGCGCCAACATTTCTTTTCATTGCGTGCGCCCTGCAAGCTGAGAGGAGGAAGATCCTTGTCATCCTTTTACATTCAAGCTTTGGTCCTCTCCAGATTAGACTGGATCCCATAAAAGCAGAAACACGTAGGAAGTAAAAAGCAGCAAAGTAGACAGCACAAGAGAGGTGACTGCTAAAAACAAAGAAAGGAAGGCAGTTGAATGCTGAAGAGAGAGGGTGCCATAAACGGGAGATAGAGGGAGTAGGTGATTGTCACCAGTGGAAGATGATACTGATAGATGCTTGCAGGCAGATTACCCACCCTCCTGGACTGTGTAGACCAGAGACCAGTGCTTAATTTGAGCTGGTGGTTTTCGGTGTTAAGCACCGGCACTTAATCATCAACACCGGCACTTATAGTGCAACTATAACAATTCATTTGTTAGATAAAGTGATTAATTAAGTGATTTGCCCTGAATCACAGGATGTTGAGCCGACACCGAGACTTGAACCTGGCTCCCCAGCTTCGAGGTCGGCAGCTCTGGCCATTACGCCACATCCTCTTCCCACTCTCGTGGTTAGGAGTTGGTTCTGTTTTAGGCAGCGCTAACAGGAGAAATGGGCTGGTGCAAGCGCCCTCCTGACGAGAAACCCCCGCCAGAGAGAGAGTGTGAAAGATGTGCACACCCAAAGGGAGATCAGACGACGGGGGAATTGAGACTGAGATTGGGAGAGGTGCCAAACAACTTAGAGAGGGAGAGAAAAAGGAAGATCTTGAGCGAGAGCTCATCATAGACCGTGAGACTGAGGGAAACACTGAGAGAATGAATGAGGAAGGATATCCCCTATAGCCTGTAAAACAAAGAGCAAAGAAATCTTAATTACACATGCACCCTCTTCTTTTTAAGGGCCAGGATCAGCAGCATCCATCCCTCTGCTAATTGGATAAACCCCAGGGAGTTAGCTGCCTAAATTCAAAAATGCCCAGTTTTGGCCAATTCTGGCTTTTGGCAAACCTAATTAGCTTAAATTTGGAGGACGTACAATGTTGATCGTAATTTTTCTCACTGACCCAACATCTTGTGTAGCAGAAGCGGGAATCGCTAGTTTGAATACAGCACCATCCACAGATGGTGGGTGGACCAGAAGCCAATGAAATATACATATTTCACTTTTTTGGCCATGGCTAGCCTTGACTTTTGGTCGGTGTCAGAGAGCCATGGACAAATAAAAAAAAGTTTGAAGGTTTGAAAGCTTAGTTTCACTTGTGTAGGGAAGCTCCAGAGAGCTGTCATAAAACCCAGTTTTGAAAATGCGGCTCACTGCAAGCTCACAAATGGATTTACAGAAGACGTAGCCAGCGGTGACAGCCTCCGAGAGTGAGGCTCATGGTGTACAGTGAGCAGGAACCCGCACACCAGAGACCTCAGGAAGCCATAACCCATGCAGTGATTCCCATAAAGTCAGAGTAAGAAGCCACCTGGGAGAGAAAACAGGTTTAAATAGGAAGAAAAAAATATCCAGAACAAATAACATTGCACACCATCCCCAGGGCAGCCCAGCGCAGCAAGAAACCTCCTATTTCATCTTGTTTTTGTATCACAGTGAGTTTGATTTCAATTGAATTAATAAAAAGAAACGTGAAAAAAGTTAACAAACGACAGCACATCATTGTAAGCAAAATGAAGGCAATTTGCACCTTTTTCGGTCACCTCGATCCTAGAGTAAAAGGCAGGTCTGTTTCCCCAGATTCCCTGGCAGAAGATGGCTGCCCACTTGGGACGAGGCCGCATCGTGAGCGCTTGAAAGTACTTATACTGTTTACGGTAAATCAACGCGCTGTTTGGGGAATGGGAAAAATGGCGCCTATTTCCAAGCTGTATTCGCCCCAGAGCATACTAATCCACGCTGAAGGAAACATTTACGTTTTTGGTAAACCAGGGCAGGCAAGTTGGAATCTATTGAGTATTTTTAGTTGCCAGTGTGCTCAGGGGCGGCTCCTCTGCTAAGGCGGAGGGGCATAGTCCCACTGCTCTTAGAGCAGTGTCAGAGGGAAAAATAATATGATAATAACGTTATTCATCATTTTATTTTTGGTTGCTGCTGGGCTGGTTTTAGGGCGGGGCTGGTGGCTCAGGGAGGAGGAGTGGAATATGCACACTAAGTGCACACAACTCAGCCAAGCAGTCATGCATACTTTGCATATTCCCCACCATGCTGTAATGGACAGCCCGGTGGGGAATATGCACAGGCTCCCTGTCCCGATCCGAGCGCCGTCCATGGCGCACAGACCAATCACAATGCAGAAAATCGGAGGAGAGATGCGGCTGGCAGAAAAGGTTAAAAAAAAAGAAAAAAAATTAAATATCTATTTTCAACACCGTCATCTCCCCCCTGCCCGCCACCCCCATTCCCTACTAGACGCCACTGAGTGTGCTTGAAGGGGTGCAATGAGTGTAAACTCCTTTTGCCTACTTCTTTTTTGCTGCCAAGTATGATGCGACAGTTCCATCAAATTACCACCCATTTAGTTGCGCCACTTCTTGGCTTTAACGCCGTTTGGATTCCGTCTTCCGGTGTCTGGTGGGACACATCACACGGCATTGAATAGCAGAAACTCCAAGCAGGAGGCCATCTTGAAAAGGGCAGCTTTTGCTTGGCTATAAGGAAGGGTAATGGCAGAAGCAGAGAAGATGGGCTTCTCGTGTTTTTTTAACGTTCCTGCTGAATGAATGAAAGGTGTATAACTTTGTCAAAATAACTTGTTAGATATATCACTGAGTGTATTACATGATACTCACTAGCGGCCCTCAACATTTTGAATAGGTGACGCGCCGAGGCTGGATTCCACCGTGCCTAGTGCATAGGTAATCAAAACCCTTTCAAGGAGGTTGGAGCCTGTGTGCCTGTCTATAGTATAGTTACTTAGGCTATAGCCGGGCTGCTCTGAATAACAATCGCGTAATAGGTAAGGGCTACTTCTCAATGCATGGACCACCAAGCAAGCAACACTAGATGCAGGCCTGCAAGTGACAGCAGCAGCACTTTCAGGAGGATCACATGGAATATAGCATAAGTGAGCATAGTGTCAGAAACCGCCCATTCATTCATTCATCGATCAATACATTCCTGTCATTGAGGGAAGCACCGGCTTCAGAGATCTGTCTGTAACCTACATGTCTTTAATGCCTTAATGGTGCACGCTTTGTGAGTGAGAAAAGCTTCTACTAGTAGACCAGTTGGATTTGTTCAGTGAGAAATGGAAGTCTGCACTTGTTGCCATCTGTGAGAGAAGGAAGCCTTGTTGGCTATTGCCATGCTGTACCTGTGCTGTGAGAAAATAAAGCTTGCACTGCTGCTGCCCAATTCGTACCTGTCCTGTGATCACTGCTTAATTTGTAAAATAATGAGTGCCTGTGTCCAAAGATCTGCGCAGAACCACGCTGCTGGTGCTATTAAATGTCAGCACAGTGAACACCAAGTCTGAGTGCATATGGCCATGTCTGAACTGGGGTGGTGGAGTGAGCTTAAGAATGATGATGGATTAAACCCAGATCAGTTGACTGGGGGCGAGTGTTTGATTTGCTCCAACGCTCCGTCCATCATCCTCCTTTGGTATCACCAAGTCTGAGTGGCCTGGAAACCACCGCAGGCCTCTTAAATTGACCCTCTATATCCCTTTATCTCACTTTTGCAGGTTCCTGCTCTCTCCTTTTGTGAAGGTTTTTCCGTTGTTCTCTTCCCCCTTTATTTCTGTTTTCATGCTTTTCTCTCTTGCACTCGGGAAATGTCTGTTGAGGAAAAATAAATGCCGGGCCCCAAAAATAAGTGCCGGTTCCCCCCACTGACAACCATTGGCTCAAGTTAAGTACTGCCTGTAATGGGGAAAGCTTGTGCTGATGGTACCCTGGCGATTCATGTCCTCTGAAGGAGGGAAGCTTGCACTGTGTCTGCCCAAGGTGTAGCTTTTCTATGAAGAGAGATTTATCCACTGCTGCTTCCCATCTTATAAAAAGCAAAGGATTTTTTGAATGTACTTGCACAACATGCCTAGCCCATTTGGAAAGTTGGGCCCAGTGCAAAAACTAGTTGCAGGGCCCTGACCCAGAAATTCTGGTTTCAATCACTGCTTCCTAGATTGACCAATCTGTGTCATCCTGTACAGTGACGTTTCTTTCCTCTGCCCCCTTTTCAATGATCATCCTATTGGAGAGCACCTTGAAATAATTCAGTTCGTGAAGCGCACTGTAAAACAGCCTCTTTTGTTTGTGGTTTAATAGGACATACTGTTGCTCCAGCTATAAAAACAAATACATAGTAGAAACAAGACAAGTGACTTGAGTTACCAATAACATTGTCAGAAGGGTGTGGTTTACTAATTCTAATAAAGGCCACTCAGTGCAGTGAAGTAATCTAATATACTAAAGTGAAACAACCCAAAATACACATTTAATGCAAAAGTGTATACCTCAGTGGTAAAAAAGTGTCAGAAAGCAACTCTTGCAGTATGGCAGTAGGTCCAGGGTGAGCTAAGAGCTGTTCGCCTCAGTCACCACAGCAGTGATTTTCCAGACAGGATGCCGCAGAGAATTATGGGACCCAGTCGTCACCACCTTTCCACCGCTGCGGCACTGGTAGTGAGGCAGAAGACACCTTGGCATTGGGCACGTGGTGCATGGTCCTAAGGCCTCTGCATCCCACTGGCCACTCCAGTCAGCTGCAAGTGTGACTGGGCTGATTGAGCATGTCCTCTTTCATAGCGCAGGCTATGATTGCAGGGACTTGCCATGTGAAACATGGTGATAGCCTCGCCAATGGCAGGCCGTGAGACCTCTTCCAGGAATGGGGCCTGAGAACATTTGACATATGGCCCCACACCCCTTCAGAGGATGGTGAACATTCCCTATGAAGCAGGCATTGTTTCAAAATATTTGATGTGAGATACTTACATTCCTCTGGAATATTTTAGGACCAAACCACTTTGAGGGAAAAGCGCTTTCGAGCCAGTTGCTGGGCACTTCTGTTTTTTTAATTATGTGGTAGGGAGACACCAGTGACAACATCTTTTTAACTCGCCCACATACAACTTTAATATAGGTCTGAGTTTAACAAAGGGAGAACATAAATGTCAAGATAGGAGACATATTCTCACCCAAACTCCTTCTCCATCAGTAAACCTAGCATCTCAAATTATATACATGTATCTATTAGAACTGCCCCACCAAAACTCCAATTTTGAAAAGTACCAAAGATGCACCTCTTTAAAGAAAACAACATCATTGGTTTTCTGAAGCGATGAAAGAAAACAGATATTTTGACATATTACACATTGCCATACACCATATTATTTACAAACTAAACTCAACTACCAGCCTTTATTCTGGTCTTGGGGCCTTTCTCTGCCTATTGTGAGAATGGCTAGATCCGGCATATCTATACCTACCAGGGTACGCCACAACAACTTCCGTATTCTTAAAAGGCAAGTATGTCATTCAGAAGTCAGAACTACCTTGTTACCCAGATGATGTAATCCCCCAATATTCCTGAACCCTCCCCCCAATAATGTGCCTAGGGTATTTCTGAAAAATTGGATTAATAGATCTTGCACAAAGAATGTTTATATACCATTACTTGTATATTGATGTTCTTTCCCTAGCTGCGTGGATGTCGCTTTGTTCACAATATACATACCTAGTTCACAATATACATATATATGTGGGTGTGTGTGTATACATATATATATTTTCATTAAATAGAAGCAGGGGCTATAGTGATGTTTTAATTAGGTGGATGTTATAGTTAGGTGAAAATGCCAGTCAAATCATGGCATTTTAAACAAAACTACTGAAATGAACCACTTACAGTTATCTCAAATACTATAACTCATGCCCTAAAGTAATGATAACTTGCACCCCCCCAATCACAGTGTTGTCATTAATAATGTAATTTCAGATATTGCATGGATGTTATCAATGATGTGAAAGAACGTCATGAGTGATGTAATATGGGAAGTAATTAGCAGTTCATGGCAAGTGCACAAGTTTAAACATGGTTCTTATGTGTGTCAGCTATGTATGGAGCTAGTGTGCATGGAAGAAAATAGGATTACTTATATTGACCTCAGCTATCCCTAGAACAGCAGTCTGTAAAACTTAACTTTTCCATTTTTTGTCATTCCTCACTGTGTTTGTCTGCACACAAATACTCCACTGTATTCCTCTTAGATCAACAGGAGTACGGTATTTCCTAAAACCACATACATTATGTTATCGCCAGTGGTGCGACGCAGGTACACAGTCACAGATTGGTTCTACAAAGAACACCTAAATAAAATAAATAAATATGTCCCACACACCAATATCTGTCTGGAAAATCCCAGAAGGGAGCATCCCAAGTGTCAGGCTATGACTGATGGTAAGCACATGTTTGCAAGGGCAGCTGACAGACTACCTCGGAATTCATATTGATTTTTCTATCATTGACCTTCAAATGTTCCCTGGAGCACTCACTTTGAAAGGTATTTCTTTCATGTTTGCCTTTCAACACATGTTCTTTCAGTGCAGGCACTCCCTAGATTCTTGACAGTTTATGTCAAGGTATTCAAGAGCAAAAACGTCACTGTGCCTTACACAAGAGATAGCTTCTTCACGGCAAAGTGCAGAAATATGGACCAGATTGCTCTTTGGTAGAAAGGAGCGCAATGGCATACATTATGCAGGGCCAAATGAGGACAATTCCAGACATTTACTCAGATATTGAATTTGAAAACTGTGATGCATTACAAAAGGTTTACAGAAGAAGTTTTCTAGGGCGTTTGTATTATTACACTTCTCATAGTAGAGACCTATTGGGCCTCAATTCAGCAGCTTTTATCTGGTCTTGAGTCTTCGAAGACCACTTGTCAAAGAAACCTATATTGCATTCAGGAACACGATTAGGATCTCCTGCCCCTCCATGCCCTTAGACTCTGATGTCAAAGAAACACAATAATTTCCTGGGAATTGTAACAGACCGTACATCTCTTCTGTCCACCTGATTAACCTTGAAACTTTCCTGCACTTGGACTACCAATGGGCCTTTTGGGTGAGGCATCATAGTTTAATAATTTCCTTAATGAAATTTGGTCTTTCTCTGTAGATCTGATTAGAAAATAATCCTAAAGGACAAAGGACAATTTCAGTCCTTGATTAAACCTGTAATTGACACAGAACTCTTACAATTGATGCCAGTAGAGGTTTATTTTGATCCACAGAAGCAGGAGAGCAAACATTAGTGGAGATAGGCATTTTCGGAATTAATTTATTTGACTCGTTTGAATATCTGGACATTATGACCTGCAGGACCTGACTTGTTGAGCTTTTGATTCATTTATGTTTGAGTTCCTGAACATTTTGTCACAGAAAAGTGAATTACCTCCTCAACAACCATAAAATTTACTTTTTTTGTTTATCCCAATCTTTATTTTCTTCTCTTAAATGTCACTTTGAAAGCATGCCAGAAACACTTAAACTCATGTTTTACTTTTTTACTACACAGCTGCTCCTTTGTTAAGCGGTTTAAATAATAAATTAAACAATATAAAATAGCAATAATAATAGCACTGACTTTCTAAGTAGGGCATAGAAAGAAACAGATTTTTTTATGGTTTCTATACTCATCGTAATGTTCCTCAAATAATAGGGCAATTTTCACCCTTCACCTTCATGTCATGTAGCAAAACATAATAGGACTTGAGATATTAAATTCTAATTTATAAAAGGTCACCACAGTTGTCAAGTTATCCAGAGCTTGTGTTGTTGTCACGGCGCACTGATTGTTGTTAGCACATTGACACAGAATGCCATTTCAAAATACATTGAAAAAATGTCTTGTTCAATCAGAATTTGTAGTCTTGTTTTACAGAAATATTTTCTTCATTTTATTAGAATGTAACTTTTGATCCTAAACACAGATTTTAATATTTCAGAAACTTGCAAAAAAATGTATCAAAAAGTTGTGCTTGTTTTTAAAGTGGAATGAAATAACATTTATACTTTTGTTTTTTAAATAGAGGTTTTTGTCCAATATTCCTCTCTATTTTTAATGTTGTTCTTATGATGAAGATCCTGCAGTTAACTTCAAGTTTTAACTAGATTATTCCACGCTCCTCAGCATGAAAGATAAAGGTTTTGCCAATGAAGGATAAAATATTCTGACACCTCTGCAACCTCAGAAAATCACACACTTTTCATTTATGTAAAACATTGCCAATAGAAAAATGATTCTGCAAATCTTAAGGAATATTAATAGGATATATTTGTTCACAGAATAGGTACTGCTTTTATCGGTTCTTTTATTACTTTCGATACATTTTACTTCCAAATTTTCCACACAAAATTCGCAAGGGCATTATTACAAAAACCAATTTTAAAAAGCCAAATTAATTGTATATTCTATTAAAACTAGTACTCGTTATTCGGTTTAGACAAAGGGGTTTATTTAGCATTTGGCGGATGCAGAGCATCTGCCAAAAATTGGATGGGTGGACCGTAAATGGGTACAGACTCTACATAAGAAGGAGGAGACACCAACCAAACTCTAAATTAATATGTCGGCTAGTGAAATATACCCTCAACTTACAAGCAATGAAAGCAGGGCTTGGAAGTTAATCATTCTAATGTTAAATGAAAAGAAAGAACACAAGATGGCGTGGGGACAGTAAAAAGAGACTTTACAAAGAGAGTGTATTCTTTTAGATAAAGTCACTCCGCATCTTTATTACTTATTTTACATGCAGAGAATAAATCTGTTCACCTCTAATCCTGAATGTATCATATTGTCCAGGATCAACATGCATCATTGTAATTAGCTGAGCCCCAACTTTTAATCAATTACAGTCCTCTTTACTGCTAGGAAAACTGTCAGACTTTTCCAAAGACTTCTTATCTTCTAATGGTATAATATAATCTAATGTATTGATTGAGATATTGGCAATAAGTATTTCTGATCAAGTTCATTCTTTCATGGATAATTCACAAAAATAGTAAAACCACACTTTAGTAGGCACACATGTACAATTTGTGTATCTGTTCTCCTTTTTGTGATTCCCAACAGTGACAGACACACAGTAGATGAAACTATAACTTCTATCGTTTTCCTGGCATGTTTGGCAGCTCTAACTTAATAATTGTAAATTGTTTTCAGAGTGAAAAATAGAGACTAGGTTAATTTGCAATTGCATGTTTACCCCCTTTTTATTCCTTGAATAAGTTACAACATGTGAAGAAATGCATTTCTCAACAGTCCTTGCAAAATGGATTATGTTTGAAGAATTATCCATGTCATTGCACCTAACATCTACTGTGAGGAGACATATGTTTGAGTACACTGAGTAGGGGAAAAGGCATTGCCGAGTTTGTGAGTATCCACAAAGTCATGACTTTGTAGTTGTTCTTCGCACAGACAATACCAACTCCTTTGGTGTTCCCATTGGAAACATCTACCATTGGAAAAGCTACAACAATCTTTCTCTGGAACTGACCCAAATTATGGGAATTAATTCCATCAGACTTCAGACAATCACTTCCCCCAAAAATGTTTAAAGAACAACTGAACAACTTGTTTTTCTATTTCTGTTTTTCTTTTGGGTGGCAAGGTTTCTTGAAGTGGTAATGTTGCGAATTTAAGGCTTTAAAAAAAATATAAATTGTGCTGTTCTAGCATCACGTCCTTTAAAAATATAATCCGTTGTCAGCCGTATTTATTTTTCTTAGAGTCACGCATACCATCTTTTGAACTGTATTACTGTGCATCTAGTTTGAAACTGTTTTGTGTATCTTCTTATCCTGAGATACCTCTCGCTGCAAATATTTCCTGTTTTTCCACCTTTTTCTTATTATCTGGCTTACACAACATATAGCAATGTAACCCTTTGTAAATTGATCAGTCACCTCCATGAGGTTTAGTCTGCACTGTAAGACTACTAATAAATAAATAAAAATATACATCCATTATCCTACCCTCAATCCACACTTACTACTTCAGAAAATGAATACATGCAATTACATTTTCCACGTCACTGAATGTTAACTGTGAGAGTGGAAACGCCCAGCTAGGATCAGTGATATTTGTTAGTAGAAACATCTTTTGTGCACACATCTTGACTTATGCACGCAAATTGTTTTACTAGAATTGGCCCTTGTGCACCCAGAATGTAGTATCACAGATCTTGGCTTGAGCGAAGATGTCGATAAAAAACAAATCACAATTTAATCTGTCCTTATTTATTTTTGTATATACTTTGTAAAAACAGATGGTAAATGTGGACTGCTGCTGTGGATATTATTTCCCTAACTCTCAAACATATGACGTAATTCAACATTATTAAGGGTATTATTAAAAGACCTGTTCTGCTCAGACCAGGAAATAGAACACAGCTTGCTTTAATATATGATCAAGCAGAGAGGGCCATCATTCCAATTTTGAAATTGTTATTGTTTGATGATCTATGATAGGTCCTGGAGTCTTTGTGCTGCTGCCAAAGTGGAACACTTTGCTTAATTGACAGCCAATTAATTTTCCGCTTTCTGTATGGCACATATTACATGTCAAATTGTCTACTGCAGCTTGCATAATTAGAGTTTCCATTATCAAAGCCAATGCTGTTTACTTTAGTGACCTTGGAAGAATGAAAAGTGCACTATGCCACACTAGACTTTAAATTTGTGACCTGCATGCTATGGAGTGATAGGAGCTGTGACACACCCTAAACATTTTTAATTTAAAGTACAATAAATAAAGCATAAATTGGGACAGGTACGAGTTTAGCTGATGATCACCGACAAAAGATACCCTTGTCTACAAAGGGATTGTTCCTCATTGTATTGTGAAACTGAAAGTGTATTAAAATGTTCCTTGGGACACTGATGTAACAGGGTTGTGTTCATCCACAAATGCATGTGCTTGTTGTTCAATAGACTATTAAAGGCACCAGAGTTCAGACAATGAAAACTTTGTCAGTATTACTGACTGAAGGGCTGCCCTGTTTCTTCCTACTCAAGTCAATAAATGTTTGCCAGAAAAATGTTGGTAATTCACTCTTGTTACACATATATGACTGCACCACTGTGGAAGCTTTCTGATGTTTTTCAAAAATATTTTAAGCAGAATGCTTAACGTCTCTATGATATCACTCCTTGGGGGAAGTCTTCACTTGGCAGATATGTAGATGTTACTGGTGTTTTGTTCAAGGCCATAATCAAATGCAAAAATATAACTGGACCAAATCCCTTGATGTGAGAATAGATCTACACAATAAACATTGGTTGTAGTTTTCAATCCATTTTGGAATGGGGATTAGAGAATTCTGAGATGCTTCACCCTTGCGTGGCAATTCATTATTCAACCAACGCAAGTTAACACGTTAGTGGGTAAATCACAAGCTGTTGTTCACTTGATTTAAAAATGACTATCAATTTCTCAGTGGTAGTAAGGTTGTGCAAGGGTGTTCTCTCCATCCGCAAGCGGCGTCTGGAGTTAGAGAATTTGCTCACATTTACCTTCGCTGCACCGACGATGCTATATTAAACTGAAATCTGTCCATCTAATTCTAAATAAACAATCACATTTGCAAAATCTGAGCCTATGGCTAGCCCGGTAATTAAAGTATTATGAAGCACTAATGAACCCTCCTGAGAAGAGCTTTCAAAATACATTGTCATCCATCCAAGTATCCAATGTTCTTCATTTTCGGCCTAAACCAATCACAGGAATGACCTCTGTTTAAATAATCCAAGTAAACAATTATGTAACCGAGACAAGGCCAGCTATCATCATGGAAAGCATTCAGCAAGCCGCTCGCCACAAATTTTAAGATACATCGTTGAATAAAAGTTAGTTCCAACTTGGCACTAAAAAGGTTGGATGTCTTATGTTTCAGACAGTGAGAAAGGAGAGGAAGGAAAAGGTACTCCTAATTAAAGAATCCCAGATGAGCGAGTGTGGTGAGAAATACTGAAAATGAACAGGAGGAGAGTGTCACCTCAGTAAGCTTTGGACCTTAGGAGAGAATTATCATTTGTAAACCAATACATTTAAAACAAACGTTCATGGAAGTCGTTTGACATATTTTTTTTACTGTTAACATTGCTGTTTCCTGACAACCCTCTGTGTTTCCTGCCTAATGTTCTACTGTAGGTTTAATCTGTAGCTGTAGTTGTATAGTTCTTCTTCTCTTGACATACTTGGGGTGGTGTTGTCTCTTACAAGCCTTTCTCCTTTAGACCATCAGTTCCTATTTGTTTGTTGAACATTGCTGTTTCCGCAGCCTTTTAATAGCCCACCTCAAACATAATGGTTTTACCAATAAATGCTCATGACAGACTAATAAGGGAGAGTGGCTAACAAGTGTTCGAAGGCTTCCAGCTAGGGCCTAAGCAACGACAGAGCATCACAAGAAAAAAAATTCCTTGCCGTTTTGGGATTTAGCATTTAAGATTTTTTATCTTATTGTTGACTGGATTTTCTATGCACTTTTCAGTCGTCTTCAGCACTCGTTTGCTAATGTGATCACTCATACACAGTCCCTGGTCCAATTCCAATTGGTCCTTGAAAAATAAGGGACACTTTTTAAAACGTGCCCTCAGACCTCAATCAGTAGTAGTAGTAAATGAACTTTATTCAGTATCCAAGTGCCATCAAAGTGCACATGTGCAAAAAACATTACAAGAAACATTTCATAAGACCAATATAAAAGATGTTACAGGACGAGTCATTACAAGAAAAGCGGTACCATTCAGAATTTCATTTTCTTCGGCTGTTATTTGTATACAAAATGGGAGCAGAAATCAGACAGAACTATGTGCAAATTAAGCAATGGATACTTAAATAAATACATAAAAAGGAGCTTTACAAACTTTCTTCAACTATATATAAAATCAGGGTTAAAAAGTAAGACAAACATTAGAAGGAAAGGCCTAATCACTTGGGGCCACAATCAATAATCTACCATGTTTGTGCCACACCGCCTATAAAAATTTGCTCGTGGCAATAGCTATTACTGAAGTTGTGTCGCTCCTGAGTATTCTAAGGACCACTATATATTTGGTGACCTTCAGGTTTTTACATACGGGAATGATCCATTTCCGTCGTGGGCTGTGGTAGCTTGGACAGAACAATAATATATGAGCCTCATCTTCATTTGCCAAGTCACATGCCGGACAAGTACTAACGCCAAGGGACTTGCGTCATTGACTCGTTACAGATCTTAAGGGCAAGGTGTCAAGACGAAAACGGATGTAAAGACTCTTGGCTAGAGGGGAGGAAATGAAATTTAAAAACCTCAACCAGTAACCAGTGGATAGACCAAAACCGATGGACGTTTCTCTAAAGAGAATACCAATCTTTCACTTTATGTCGGTGAAATTTAGTTGTTTGTGTTCCTTACCTAAGAGTAATCTGCCCTAACTTGTATCTTGTCTTTTTAACCAGAGCATCTCTTCATACGGAATGCTCCGTTTCAGTTTCAAATCATGATTACTTGATGCATACAGGACATTATTGGTGGCTGTGCTTTTATATAAATTGTTGTTCTGATGCAATGGGTATGACGTTTCTTACATGGGTTCTCATTCGAACTGCCAAAGTATTCCTCATATTTCATTCGGGCTTCATACCATATCGAAAAAACTTCTTTGATATAACACAACCATATGATGATTTTCTTCCGATATATTTCATGTTTGCCAGCCCACCCAAATTTTGTCTCCCACCAGCCCATTGTGAGATTTGCGTAGCTCGGAGCAAACAAACTGCCCATCGCAGTATCGCAAATGTGTTGATATGCTTCCCTGCCAAAAAAGAAAATATTATTTGTCAGTATGACTTCCATAATGTCAATCAACATCTCCACATGTTACATTTTAAATATATTTTCTTTCCTTAAGAAGTATTTGCAGGCTTCGAGACCCAAATCATGTTCTATACTTGTATGTAACAAGATGACATTAGTGGTCATTATATTGTAACCTTCTTACCATTCTATAATTTGTATTTGGCAAAGAAAATCATTCGTGTTGC
The DNA here is from genome assembly GCF_964204655.1 of Triturus cristatus. Taxonomy (NCBI): domain Eukaryota; kingdom Metazoa; phylum Chordata; class Amphibia; order Caudata; family Salamandridae; genus Triturus; species Triturus cristatus. Next base: position 357,864,906 of record NC_140580.1, read on the forward strand.
TCAGGTATGAGCTTAGTTGTTTGATTTTGGTGTCAAGAATAGATCAATAAAATGTCATGTTTTTTCAAACAAGGATCCTATGCTCGAGACAATAGATCTTCCTGGTGGATTGATGACATCATTAGGCACCTTGGGCAGAAAATGTACTGTGAGCATAACTGGATCCACCACCATTAGAAATTTTGCTTCCACTATTTTTCCCAATACATTTCTGTATGATGCTTGAGTGCATTTACAGTTCCCTTTCTGTAGCATTTAATGTCATTCAACTGGCTGTATCCTTCCTTGATATATCAAGTTTTGATTGGATCACTATGGTACTGCACTTGTCACCCTGTTGTATTGTAATGGTGTCACATCTTTTTAGTTGTTCCAAAGCAAGACGTCCAGGTATTAAGATTGGGAAGAACCTTGATTTTTCTTGTAGATTACTTAGGTTCATCCCTACTTGCATTATGTCTAGTTCCTGTGGTATGTCTTTTTGGGTTATTTCAGTCTGTGGTGGTTTTGAGAAACTTACAAGATGAAACAGAAATGACAAAGTTTCCAAATTCTTAACTGTCAAATCTTTTTACTTTGTCCCTTCAATTGGTATGTTCTGTGGTTTTCGGGTAATTTCTTTCATTGCCTGGTACTTCACATGTTTAAGTTTTTGAATAAACTTGTACATGTCAGTTTTTGTTTCCACTGGGTTGGAGTGTGTGTCTGGACAGAAGTTCAGCATTGTTTTTTTAACGAAGTTTCCATCATCTTGTGTCAGTTGTCTCTGGGAGAGATTGATGACCACCATTTCAAATTCCTCTTGCGACTGTTTTCCATATCAAGTCCTCCATTCCTTTGCCTCTTCCTGGTTTTCCTCCCTCTTTTAATTTTTCACCTTACACCTTAGTTTTTGCCTGTTTTGTGCCCCTGTCCTCTTTCCTTGTCGGATTTCTCCTCTAAAGCTAATAGGTGCATCTCATTTAATGCACTAATGTTCTTTCCTAGTATCACATTTCCTGATAACATTCCTTCCGTCAACTTCAGAAATGGCTCTAACTCTCGCTTATGTCACCCAATTTATCAATTTTTTTCTCAATTTCTCAATGCTTCAAAGAGTCTGGCAAATGTATATGACCATTGTATTAGTCATAATTGTCTGGGAGAAACTGCCTCTGTTTCCTCTTTTTAATGCTTTCTTCATGTTTATCAAGGCGCTCCTACATTTTACCATCGGACTCTTTCACCTCTGTTTTGTTTTCCATGCACTTCAATTCCATTTCTAATCTAATATTAGCACGGCAATCTTGTCATATTTAATTAACATTTCCATTTTGTGCTTATAAGATGCCATATCACTATTGCTCCATTTTTGTAAGATCTCTAGCCATGCATCCCTATGGTTTGGCATCAAACAAATCTGTAAGCCTCTTGGCACTCTATTGACTTCGAGGTACTTCCCCAATGAGGTAATTTCCCACCATTTATTTGTTTTGATTAGTTTTCAATCTAATAATGTTATCATTTATAACCAAATCGTTCGCAATGCATTCCTATTTTTTTAATACTTACTTTTATGCCCTCTGTCTAATTCTTTTCATCAAACAGTTCAATCATTGCTTGTGACTGTCCTGCTTTTCTGGCTGACATGTTATAATATTGATACACTTATTTACTTATCAATAAATTCCCGTTGCTTTTATCAATCTCCAAACTTGAGTGAGGTTAATTGTATTGTAATACAAAACCAGTGCTGCAGTGCAATTCCTAATTCTTTACCCCACTTACCTCCAGGAGTCTCCCTGTTTGCAGACGCCCTCCGGCAAACCCAAAGGCGGAAGTAGTTAAAGTTTCAGTTCAATTGAAAATAGATTTTTGGGTTTGCTAAACTTTCCAAAAGACAAGTCTCATCTACCTCAGCTCCTCTCTAGAGAGTTTTGAGGTGATCCATCAAGCGGAGCACGAGAAAAATGGGGGAGTCCCAGGAAAATTAGATACAGTCACAGCCAAAAAGGCTGAACGGAATTACAACAAATTTGGTAGAAAGCTAGATCTCGGCCCAAAAGTGTGTTTTTGTGATTTGGTTTATATCTGCTGAGTAGTTTTTGAGAAATGAAGGCTAAAAAAACAGATAATTCACACAGCAGAGCCAACAGATCTTGAGATTAAATCTAATTGGTTGCTTCCTTTTAAAAAAAGATGCAGCAGCAGTCATTTTAGGACTTGGGGACTCAGTGCCCTGTCTTGAATGAAAAAGAGAAAAAACATATGGTGGGCAGGAAGGTATACCGATCCTCTTCTAGGCCCAGAGAGATCCCCCAACATATTTTTTTATTGGCACTGTGGATTCATATCACTGAAGTCAAAAACAAAAGAAAACATGGGTTATGCCTGATTTCAAAATAAGACCCCTGAGGTGGAGCAGGGCCCTGGAGGGGGGGGGGGGGGGTTTGCTGTTTGATTATTTATAGGGAGGGAGATATGTGACCCCCATCAAGAACCTTTTTCAGTCCCCGGGGACCCCATCCCCCTGGGCCGTGTTTCCTAACCATGCAATGCTAATTACCTTACAAATTACATCACTCATAACATGTTCTATGACATCATTGATAGCATCGCTGTAACATATCTGTACTGATGGCAATGATAACAACTCTGCATGGCGGGGGTGCACGGTATAGTTACTTGAGGTAATTTTAATTGGTGAATTTCAGTGGTTTTCTTTGTTTAAAATGGTATGTTGTAACTGACATTTTAACCTAACTATAACGTCCCCTTAACCTTTTGTTTTTTTAGTGAAGTAAAAACGAATATATATGTACATACATATATATATGTACGTATATATACATATATATATAATATACTGGAGAGAGAGAGTGTTTAGGTAGAAAGGTAATGTTTACGCAAGCATCTGACACTAACACTTTGTTACATAACTAACACAATACCTAGATTTCAAATGCTTAAGGTATTTTTCCACAATGTACATCTGTATTTCCTACTAATGTCACCCTCTTCTTACACACTCACACATTCTGTAAATACAATGACAGGAGCTCTAAATCCCATTTTCTGTACAATGTATTCCATGTCCATTTAGCATTAATGTGGGTGTTTGGCTATTTAAACCAATTGTATCTGTAGGAGTTTGTGAATGCACCTCACTTCTCTCGTTCATATCAGTAAGCCCAACTCTTCGAGTCAAATCATGAATTTACATGAGTGCAGCCGAGGTTTGGGTAAATTTCTCCATGCATCACTTACGCATGCTTACACATTTTACCTACACTTATTGTGAACCAAGCATATATTGCCATTGTCTATAGTGTGAATTTTTTGGTATGCAACTGTTTCTGCTAGCAAAAAGCTTTTTGAAAAGGATTAGTATGAAGATATATAGATAAAATGACTGTGAGGTGAGGAGCAGAGCCCACTTACATACACAAGTTACAAATTGTTTCTAGGCCCCCGTATTATGTACATCTCTCCATTACTTCCTTGCTAGGTTCACTATGTATAAGCACTCGCACCCGAGACTACATCACTTAAATTGTAGCAGTGACGGGCAGTTTCGCATTAGTGCTGGGAAATTTTACACAGACAAAAGACAATTTTGCACCAACATTTAAAATGACTGAAGGATAAAACAGAAGAGAAGTTGTATTTGCACTGGTCATCTGTGTGAACTTGAATGCAGAACTGACCGGGACAGATGAGAGTTTTCCACAGCATTGCACAATTATGAGGCACTAGTGCAAAATGAGTGATCTGACTCTAGACCTTTTGGCTACCCTGTAGTTTGCAGCTGCAAATCCTGGCAGAGTGAAGGTTTTTCAAAATCTAGATTGAATAGAAATTATAACTTCATTCTGCACAACAATACCCGATCCTAAAAATGGAAAGCAATTTAATTATCTTGTAGTATTTCTGCTTAAGAGGTCCTGAAAGTGAACCTTCATAAAAGTAATGCATTTACTTTTGTATTTGAACATGTACTTCAACACGCAATTGTGACATCGCACGTGAATCTACAGCAATAAATTTACACATTTACCGCAGGGACGGTATCTGCAATGTATTGCTGATATAAATAAGTATCTCAGGAAAGGTTTATTCTCAATGTAAACAGACACCATGGAATTGTAATCAAATTTCTTAATGATTTCCATAAATCTTGTGTGCATAAAAATACACTAGGCTCTTGTTCGTAAATTCAGGCTTTGCCATCGAATTGCATATAAAATAGTTCTTGCTGGTACTAAAAGCCTTCTAAAATTAAACTGCGATAACCATGAGAGTGGATGCTTGTATTTTATATGTTAACCCCTTGGGTGCTGGTGATGGCTGTAACCCATAATGATCTACATTTCCTTTGATTGCAAAAGAATTTTTCTACAGGAAACTTGGACAATGAATTATATAGGAAAAAAGTCGAATAACCCGAATCTTTGTAGTCCAACAGAAACATGTTGGTATGTTACTGTGTTTAGGTAAATTTATCATTTTATTCACCATAGCACATGTCTTTAGAATGGTTCCAAGGAACTCCAGTACTATAGACAATAAACGGGCTTGGAAATTGCTCTGTAGGAACAGGAAGAAAAGCAAAGCCTGAATTTCTTTGGAAGTGGTCAAATCTTCTGTCGCTTCTCCAATGGTACTAGTCAGAGAACTCCATAGGGCGGGTGCCAGAATAGAAAATGTCCTGCTTCTGAAGTGGGGGTTATGAAAGAAGGGTCAGTCATAGGAGCCATTCTGAATTGAGCAAGTTAGATCAGTGTACAAAGTCTTTGAATTTGACTCTTGGGATTGGGCTACAGTGAAATAAGTATTGCAGGAGAAGGTGCCAAATTGCAATACTCCAGTGTGCCTGCACTATTGACAACGGAAGAGTAAGTGGGGAGTGCATTGCAACCTTTTAAAGTAACTTTTAACAATTGTTGCACTATCGCTCTATTGTTTTTATCATTGGAAGATTGTATTTTTATTGAGTGGGAATCTAAGAGTGGAGGTGGGAAATTTACGAACATACTGCAAATTTACCTGTGCGCCTCGCCCAGCACCCCGGTCCGTCGCGGCAAGTGCCGATTGCACGGAGGGTGACTTCTGGGACTCAGAATTCCTCACTTCCGGTTCACTTCGGCTTCCGGCTGGTGAGCGGGCTAGTGTTCAGACACAAAGAGCCTATTTAATAACATGCTGAGGCGAACGGGCAGCGGGCGCGCCGAAGGCGCGCCAAAGGCAAGCCCGTCTGCGCCCGTCCGCGCCTGTACCGAGCCTAGGGCCGGAACCCCTGGTTTTATGGATAGGAACCCAGGAAGAATTGTATATACACACAAAGAGCTACTAAAGTGGGATAACCCAGCGGTTAACCACTACTGCACACGCCTAAACCCCATGGATGAAGTCAAACAATGTGACTGTTGCAAAATGCCCTTTCATTTTTCAAGGATAGGCAAATTTGAACCACAGACGAACGCCGCAAACAACAAACCGAGGGTTGAGGTTTTCAGGGCAGTATTAATAAATGCAAGATCTTTGATAAAACATAACACAGATATCGCAGAAATGCTGGATACACACCACCTGGATATGGCTTTTATCACGGAGACATGGGCTGACGGAGCATCAGACCCAGATATTGCTCTAGCATTACCACCAGGGTATACTGCCACCAGAGCTGACAGAATAGGGAGAAGGGGTGGAGGGCTTGCCATTCTATGTAGAGAGGAACTGCACGTTCACAGCTCAATCGTGGGTAACTCCTCTGACTGTGAAATGCTTCTATTTCAAACCACACTCTCAAAGAATTATACTTTCAGAGGCCTTCTATTGTATAGACCTCCCAAGGCAAGGGCCCCTTTGTTATCAATCCTAAGCCCAATTCTAGAATCAAGTCTGCAAGGATCAGACTTCACAATCCTAGGGGACTTTAATTATCACCTTGAAAAAATTACGGACCCCAATACGGGTGAATTGCTCGATGCAATGTCTGGACTCTCCCTGGACCAGATCGTTAATCAAGGTACCCATGTGGCAGGACACACACTGGATGGGATTTTCTCCTCCAACTCCAACCTTAAGATTTTGGAGATTCTACCCGTCACATGGACAGATCATAAAGCCATCATATTTACTATCACCATCAGTCAGGTACAGCTGGGAGTATCCAAAGGCCTGAGGCCAGTTACATACCAAGACTGGGCAAAAATTAATATACAGCTGCTAAAGGAGACACTCACTAGGACCAGACCTGAGTCAGTGCCCAACAGTAATCAGCTAGCCGACAGGATCTGCTCGTGGATAAAGACTGCGGTGAAACTGGCAGTGCCTTCGAAATGCTTTGTTCCAAAACGGAAAAAGCCATCAGAACCTTGGTTTTCTGGAAAACTCAGGGCACAGAAACAAACATGTAGGAGGGCAGAGAGGAAATGGAGAGCCAACTATGAACCAAACCTTAAAAAGGAATATGCTCAAACACTAACTGACTACAAAAAACTTGTAATCAGGGAAAAGTCGAATTATTTCACCAACAAAATCAAAGAGACGATGAACTCAAGTAAGGAACTCTACGCGACTATTAAAAAATTAGTAGGTCCCTCACCCACGAATCAATTGGAAGGCAGCACTGAGTTCTGTAACAACCTAGGAAAGTTCTTTGTGGACAAAGTTGCCAAAGTATTTGAACCATTCCAAACGAACCACTCTATTACAAGTTCAAATAACTATCCTAGCTCAGAACGAGAGACATTAAATTCGGAAACAGGCTTCCGCTTCACGCTCCCTACAGTAGAACAGATACACCAGGTGGTAAAAACCATCAGATCCGGCAACCCAACGGATCCGTGCCCGCCTAAAATTATGCATTTATTCCCAGATATACTCAGTGAGCAGCTACACGTCCTGTTTTCAGAAATAATCCACTCAGGAGCCTTTCCAGATGCCTGGAAAATCGCTGCAGTCACCCCCTTATTAAAAAAAAGTACCCTGGACCCTAAAGACCTCAGCAGCTATAGGCCAATCTCCAGAATACCCTTCCCAGCGAAAGTATTGGAGAAACTGCTTAATCAACAACTGAAGGATCTTATAGCCTCCAGAAATTACCTGGAAAATTCTCAATATGGGTTCAGAGAACATCATGGTACTGAGACAGCATTGGTAATGGCAGCAGAAGGTCTCAGGAGTGCGTTAGACGCAGGAGGGAAGGCCGCCTTGATCTTGTTAGATCTATCGGCGGCCTTCGACACCGTGAACCACGATATCCTCCTGGCACGCCTGGACGAGCTAGGGATTCAAGATTCTGCCCGCCAGCTGATGGCGTCCTTTCTGAGAGACAGATCTTTCTCAGTCACTCTGGGAGAACACGCCTCCAGCCCTTTTATGACACCATGTGGGGTTCCTCAGGGCTCGGCGCTTAGCCCCACACTTTTTAACATTTACGTTGCCCCTTTAGCCTCAGTTATTAGAAACTTCGGTTTCACACCAGTCTCATATGCCGACGATACTCAAATAGTGGTATCAGTCTCAGGCAATATAGAGGAATCAATAGACCGCTTCAGGAACTGTATGACCCAAGTCAACCACTGGATGCGATGTAACTGCCTAAAGCTTAATGGTGGGAAAACCGAAATCATGCTGCTAGGTACTATGGCCGACCTCTGGTCCTCCGACTGGTGGCCTGACACTCTGGGCGACTGCCCTCTCCCAGTGGGGAAAGTCAAAAATCTTGGTTTTATCTTCGATGACAAATTGACGTTTAATTCCCAGGTCAACAAGGTGTCATCTTCCATATGGCACACCTTGAAACTGATCAGAAGAATATGCCCATTTATCCCACTGGATTCACGGAAAACTGTGGTTACAGCGCTTGCCTTGTCTACATTGGATTATGGCAATGCCTTATACACAGGTATCCAAACTCAATACCTTACCAAACTGCAACGCCTCCAGAATGCGGCAGCAAGACTGGTGCTGGACATCCCTAGATTTGAATCCGTGTCTAACAAGCTAAAGGACCTACACTGGCTCCCCGTGGACAAAAGGATACAGTTTAAATCCTTGTGCCTGGCCTATAAGGCACTTCATGGCTCAGGTTCACATTTCTTGAGAACCCAATTCCAATGGTATGTCCCAGGCATAAGTCTCAGATCCGCCAACACCAAACTTGTCCAAGTCCCCAAATTCAGGCAGAGTAGATGGGGAGGAAGAAGTTTTCTGCTAAGGACAATCAAGCTGTGGAACCTTCTACCTTTCAACATTAAAAACAGCCCTACTCTCTTCGCCTTCAGAAAGGCCATCAAGACATGGCTATACCCCTGCTAATCATCCTCGCAGAATCTCCTCGCATCCAATTTCAGCGCCAAGACGCCTTCGGGCATGCGTGCGCTCTACAAATATAAAAATCAAATCAAATCAAATCAACTCAAAGACACTTGCCCCTATCAAAACAAAGTCCAATAGCAAACAGATCAGTAAAACCTTCTTGAGTAGGAGATTTGGGTTAGTCAACCTACCAAAATTCTGAATGAAAAGAAGCTACATTTAGTCTTTGGCTTGCCTACAAATAGTAAGGAGATAAAGAAGATGCATTGATGAGTGACTATTGATGAGTGATACGAGTGTATGAAAATATATTTAGGAAGAATAAGGAGAAGAACACGAGGGCTGAGATTTAGTGGGACAAGTCAACCCAGGCCTTTTGGGGAAATCTTTATGCAATGGGTGGATTCCTAGTGGAAAAAGAAAGAAGTAACCTGAAAAAAAGATTTATGCAGCAATTTAATTTGAAGTGGGCCAATCCCACTTGGGACAGGTTGCCGATTAAGCATCAATGCAGTGGGTGCAGGGAGCACAGGTAGGTTAGCTAAGCTTCTTACAATCCCAAGGAAGGCTCTACACATATAATTCTGCTTATTCTGGGAAACCAGAGTGACAAAAGCTAAAAAATGAGGTAGTGATGGGCTGCTCATTCACAAGGAGGAAGACCTTACTACTGTGTAATTAGGCGGGGGAGTACTGGAGAACAGCTCCAAAGATTTTGTGGATAAGAGGGAGCACAACATGTTATAGCTACTAATATCAATGATAATTACAACCCTAAAGGAGTGCTTTGTAGATGAGTGCAGCAACATACTTGAAGCCAGCCAGAGGGCTGTTGGACCTGACCCTCTCTGTTGCATTCCCCTCAAATGTTTTGCCTTCACCCCTCCTGTTTTGCTCAAATTGTTTGTTGTCTTTAGGATACACGTACTTTACCAATGCTATCCAGTGCTAAAGTGCTTGTGCTCTCTCCTTTAAATGTGGCGAAACAACCAATTGCCACATTCAATGTACTTATAAATTTCTAATAAAGTGGTACTACATGTACCAGGGCATGTGAATTAAATGCTACCAGTGGGCCTGCAGCACGGATTGTGCCACCCTCTTAAGTAGCCTTTTGAAGCATGTTTCAGTCCTGTCACTGCAGCCTATGTGTGCAGTTTTCACCTGCCATTTCCACCTAGCAAAATATACCTTTTGCCAGGACTAAATTTTCCATATTAATACATATGTCACCCCTACAGAAGCCCCTAAACAGCCCATATGACACGGTGTGTTAAATTAAAAAAGTTGGCCATGTACTTTTAAATTGCACATGTCCTAGTAGTGAAATCTAAAATTTGTTTTTCACTATTGCAGGGTGTACCTTTTCCATTGTATAATACTGGGTTACCTTGCTACATTTATTAAACGATAACATTTGGATATGATGCGCTGCTCAGGCTGATGTTCAGCATCAGGAGCTTGTCCGGCGCTGTCAAATCAGTGTGAAAAAGCACCACATGGCACGCTAGATGGCGCTGCTTCTTTCTGCTACTTGAGTAGATTTTCTACTCAATCATCTGATGGACTGTGCTGTCAAGTCCCAGAAGGATGAGGGATCTTTTCCTGGAGTCTGTGTTCTGAAAGCTCAGTTATTGAAGCAAGTACTGACTGTCTGGCCTTACACTGTGAGAGAATCTGGACTACTCTTAGGTCTTAGTCACAAGCTGGGGGTTAAGTTCTGATCCTTGTGCAGACTGGGGTTTGTGCAGGGCTTAGAACTTTGAGTTGTGTGGAAATGATCACACTGCAGATATGTTTCCCTGACAGTTTTTGTCAGGTCAAATGTGCTAAAATGTATCAGGGGGAAAGGCCTAGAAAATGGCAAGGCATACTGAATTTGATGCTTTATATACCGATTCTGCATTTAATGGATCATTTCCAACTGACCAAAATGTTTGGTATCCGTAGCTCCCCCTTTATATCCTTCAAATGTGCTGTAGTCAACAATGTGTTCCTCTACTTACTATTTTATTTGTGTGCAATAGCAGACATAACCTACTGATCATGGGGTACCTCATTATATATTATTAAAGTACTTCCCACTCGAATGGTCAGTGTCATCCTTATATTGCAGAACTGTCGTGGTATCCCACGACCTTTTGATTCATCGTTAAGTGTACATTCTTTCACACTTTTAAACACGATTATCAACAAGTTGTTTTTTTTTGTGTTTTTTTTTGACTCGTTGGCTAGGTGAACTTCATTTTCTAAAGACAATAATAGCAAATGCGGGACCAGACTCCATAAGAATGGGATTATTTTCATGGCAAAATGATTTTTACATAACCAACAAATTCATTTAAAAAATCCCCCAAAAAACAATCAGCTTAAAGTTGTTTATAAAAGTATGAAAGAATATAAACTAATAAAAAGTGCCGTAAGATTTCCTTAGGACCACACTCCCTGCCGTGGCAAAGGCCAGAGATACCACATTCCAAGGCTGCCTAATCTTGAGGTCACCTCATGTCTCTTTCTTCAGCCACCGGACACAACACTTTCTGTCTCTCACTCCTTCACGGTCTTTTCATCCCATATTTCTCTATTTGTCAAAATGTTCCTTTCTTTCATTCTTCTCCTTTTTCGTCATTTTTTCCTCTTTTGCTCTGAGTCAAAGTCTGATGATGAAATATAAGTATTGGCCCCGAAACATGAATGCTGGTGGCCATTGCCTACAACCACTGGCCCTTATTAACCCACAGCCACAAAACCTATGAGCCTTTCTTGTTGGAGTGAGTTGAGCAGACATATTTCCCCCAATTAGACTGCTAACCCACTCAGTTTCCTGGAGGACATTACCAACAACATCAGTAGCATCACTGGTGACGTAAGTCTCCACTTCATTGATGACATCACTGGATCTGTCAATGGCAGCTCTTTTCCACATCTATTATTCGCTGTCAGTGTAAATATAGCCTTGTTTCGATCTCCATACATAGCAAGGGCACCTTTATGCAGCAGTGTGGTTACAGCCTTTAAATCACGACTCACTGTGGGAATATATATTGCTCATCAGTGTAATCGCCGCAGCTTTAACGTCTGTATACACACCCGACATCAGAAATGACATCATTAATGATGTCACTGGTAACATCCATATCACATCATCGGTGACATTTCCAGAGCCACAAACCATAACTGTGCCACACCAGTTAGCTGACATTTGTACTATAGCTTGTCCCTATATGCATACATTGCTGTGATACCCTGCAACGATTATTGTCTCAGAAAGGGCCTCATAGATGGCATCACTCACAGCACCAATATGAACCATATTAATGACATCATGTGCAAATAAATCAACCGTGATTTCCATTTTTATGGTTGCCTCGTTTATTCTGAATGGCTAGTTTCAGAATTGATGGTAAAAAGGGGCATTTCTATTCTCAGTTTTAAACGTTGGTCAGCTTCTGGTCGAAGTGGACATTCACACACTCACACACACACTCACACTTCAATGTTTGGCTTCCTTGATATAGCCCCCTCAGTCCTTTGTCATTTCCGCTTTCGTAATTTCGTTCCCAGGCAGGGTGAATTGGCCTCAAGTGAAGCCTTACAAATCACCAATGCATAAAAATAAAAAAATACAATTATGCATTTTTGTATTTAGCTCGCGATACATATAAAAAACATCGTTGTGGTAAACATTTCAAAGCAGACTGAGATCATTATGTTTAAAATGTAAAAAATGATTTATGTTCAGTCACATGCGCACACTTGGTTGCACACTCACTAATACTTATGCGTAGGAGTCCAGCACGGGCTGCATTGTCTGCGTAAGCAAATACCGGAAGTTGCCCTTCAGATACAGTATCGTGTTTGCACAGTTGGCCACGGTTCTATGATAACGCAATTCTATTAAGATATCCCGGCATTCCGCAGACAGATGACACGCCAAGCGGGATATGTTTTGTATTAAACTCTAATCGTAATACAATTCCTGAATACCGAGTGTTTCAAAGCCCTGTTTTATATGCAGAATCCTCTGAGTGTGTAAACATAATGAGCGACACTGCGCCCAGGAATCTGTGATTGAGGATATATTTTATTCAGAACCTTGTCTGGATGCCGAGCCGTCATGATTGGAATGTGAAATCGCCTCAGATGCTGCTGTCGGAGTCTTGCGCATGCGCCCTAGTGGCAGTTAGGACACCATACAATAGCAAATCCAACTGGGGCCAAGTCATATAGCTATAGTATAAGTATTGCATGCTGGACATTGTGAATGGGAACTGCAAACCTAAAGAGTTATGCAGTTCTTTCCTCTCATGATACACAATTAGCATATTTGGGGGAAAAAAACGTCTAATATGTATGTTTACTCCTTCGTTTGGAGTAAATTTGTGATTTTTGAATTTCCTAAAAATTCAAGGAGCATGCCTGGAAAGATGTGACACTTTACAGAACTACTTAAATGCATAAGCATTCAGAGATGAGTAATGTGGCAGGTCCACATTTTTGCATGTGTAAGTACTTGAGAAAGCTCGTTTGCACTTTACAGCCTTTCTTCTATTTTATTCTCATCAGGTAAAATATTCACCCTCCATCCAGAGAAATAACTTTCCACCCTGGATAGGGGCTTACTCATGCCTTTCACAGGAGTACAAATGGGACTATTTATAGGATAGCGATGTCTGACGCAATTGTTTGTAAACGTACTGGTTTGTGGATGTTCACCTACTTTCAAAGGCATGTCTATGCTGGAACTCACACTCCCCTCCCTTGTGGCTAAAATTACTTACATGTAATATAACACCACACATGTTTATTTTGCATGTGAGTCAATCCATTTGCAAGAAAAAATGTACATTTTGTGAATACATAGTGTGAAGAGAAAGAGAGAGAGAGAGACAGAGAGAGAGAGAGAGAGAGAGAGAGAGTGATCCACAGAGCTGAAGCTGTCAATGGGGCAGCAAGTGCATTGGCACTCAGTGGCAGCTCCTCCGCTATGGCGGAGGAGCGTTGCCCTACTGCTTTCAAGCAGTGCGAGAAGCAAAAACATAAAATGATAACTCTCAGTTTTGTGCTGCTTTGCGGGCGGGTGGGCGGGGCTGCTTTGCTCTCGGAGCAGGGCATTGGAGGAGTGATTTACCCACTCCTAAGTGTGCAGTGACTGTTTGGTCAGCCCTCTAGGGACCTTCTAAACCAGTCATGCATACTTTCCCCGTTACCCATGCAGGCTGCATTACAGCCTGCATGGAGAACATGGTCACCCCACCAGCCCCTGGCTGAGCACCGTGTCACAGCGCTCCAACCAATCACAATGCTGCATTGGAGTGTTGTGATTGGCTTGAGGGAGTGAGCCTGGATGCTTGCTACCTGTTTCTGAAGCTGGAGGCAGGAGAGCATGAGCAGAGTCGTGGAACACGGCGGCAAAGTAAGTTATTTATTTTTTTGAAATTATGTTCCTTCCAGCAGTAGCGCCCCTCCGCACAACCCCGCCCACCCTCCACCTGCGAGCCATGCTGGCTGCCACTGTTGACACTTCAGCCTAATTAGTGGCTGTTATTGCCAAACCAAGAAATGAGGGGCCTGAACTCCCTGCTTGTACTATGGCTCATGTCACTCATGTGACGCAGCTGGTCGTTTGTTTGGTACTTTGACTCTGACAGCGGAAGACCTGGACAATCACAAGCTCTATCAAATCAACATGAATGTTTTGAAGTGCTCATGTTTTAGAGGATGCTCTTCGCTCTCAAGGTCTCCCTGTACTTTATCGACAAATTAAGAGAATGTAATAGACCTACAATGAGAATGGCAACTCCGAGACACAAGACAATGCCACCAGCAACAAGCGTGAAGGACTACTTCTCCACGAGGTCATCAAAATGCAAAAACTCGTTTCGTGCCTAAACATGATTTTTCCTCTTCGCAGCAGCTTTGTTATCCAAGCCTTTGTCTTCTTCTTGCCTACTCTTGAACTTATTATTCAGAATCTAATTAAAGAGGCTGATTAACTAATGACTTCCTATAGCTAATGAATACTAATTGCGTCCATAAATCTGGTTTGACCCCTAAATGGAAGATCTTTATTGGGTTCCATAAATAAGTTGTGTAGTGATCTCATTCGTAGCCTCCAGCCAGGCCACACCATCTGCTCACGCAAAAGGGATATAACTCTTGAACTTTCTCCGTATCTTCCCTTCGGTTATTCATGAGCACTTTGCGGACATGATTAAAAGAGAGTGGGGTACTCTGGTGAGACTACGTTTGCTCGTGGTGAGCTACAGGCAAGTCTGTCTTGTTGAGTCTGCACAGCAAGTGAGTCCTGCCAGCGTGAAGCAAAGCCTTTCGACTGGTGAGTACACCATCTTCAAGAGAAGGCTCTCAAGACATGACTTCTGTCCATACTAAGGCCCTTTGTGGAAACATGAAGAACAGAACCAGCTCTGTACAAGTATTATGCAAAGAAAAGGATTTTTTTGTCGTCATGCAACACTCTTGGACGAAAACCCAAGAAATATCTACTGGTCGCTTGTACAGCAAGCACAGCGGCATGCTGTTCAATCACTTCAAAAGGAAACTGCCCTGCCCGCAGTATCTCCATGAGTTAACCCATAGGCACCAGATGATCTAGCACAAAAAAATGAGGTCTGTATCATGAGCCCAGATCCAGTGTTGACTTACAGATGTGCTGTGTGTGTGGCATGCACTAACTCAGAAACTGTATAAGTTATTGCATAAAATGGCACACAGAACATGTTTGAAACACTGAGCTGTGATTGTCCCGCTGAGTTTCCGAACAGTGCTTTCTGCAGCTCATGGACTAAGTGGAACTGACTGCAAGAGTTTTCGACTTGTAGGTGATTCCGTGGTGATGGGTTATGAAACTGGTTGCGAATGACTTGTACATCAGCGGCGACTCTCTTTTGCCTAAATTGGTGGAATGGCCATTTCTGAAGGTGCTTTGTTGTTGAATGTTGAGGTGGCCTTTAATGGGATTGTTACTGAAGAAGTTCTACAGCACATCACTAAAGTGTTGAAATGAATTTGCTCATAGGTCCAAAGTGGTGATTGTAAGAATGGGATGGTCATGAGGGGTATTAGTAGCACTGGGGATCTCTGAGGCAACAGTTGTATTTTTACCTAGGAGATGGACTTGTGATGTTCATTCCTATAAGCCGGCACCACACAAAAGCCCTAATTCCATTTTCGTTAACTGGACAGAAGTGAATGTTGTTGGAGGACTGCACACCATTACATGTACTCCAAATAAACAAACGTTGACATAATTTTGTCATTGATAGATTAAAGTACGTGTTTGCAAGGCCATCATTTCTCTTATTACAGTGACGTAAGAGTCTTGTTTATGGAGTGCGGTCTAATGATTCTGTGACCTTTCAGTATATCATTTTTCTGACCGTGTGGACTAAGAATCCCTGGACACTTAAGGTGCTGACTGAGGCAATATCCTTTGCTGGGTGCCCAGAACTGTGCATGACATTTAAAGAACCATACATGTCATACACTGTAGAAGGCTTACAAATGTACTCTGAATTGAGTGGGCGATTGGAAAACATGACCATCAATTCGTCACTGTGGCCTGGCTGCCTCTGTGTCTCGAAGCAGGCATGCAGGGTATGAAAAGCGAAGTTGAGTGAGAGGCCTGCACTTCTCCAGGAAACAGTTCTCTAGGCAAATCACTTAGGATTGCAAAAGAAATCATCGTTTTCAGTTGCTTCCTTCAGTTTGGGGAAATGAAAGTGAGGGGGGCACAAACATTTCAAAAAATGTTTTTGTTAGTCTAAGGTATCAAGTAATTATTTTCACTACAAAAATAAAATTTACGCTACATCTTGGGGAAAAAAAACCAATGTGGACTGTAACCAATATATACCGATGTTACACTATGGGTTCACCTATACGAGTGACTTTTAATATTAATAGGATATGCAGAGGATCACAAACCCAATTTTCAAGTTTTTGTAGAAAAAAATCTCAAATTGTTTTATTTATTGATCATACATCTTGGTCACCATTTTTTTTAATTACATGATTCAGTCAATCAAAATTGACTTCATTCGTTTTTTTAACAAACCATAAAAGCAGCATCATAAAATCCAATTATATATAGATATCAATACGTAGGAACAATATACAGGGCTTTACAAATAAAATCATTTAAATTTGACAATAAATACATAAAAATATATGTGTACGTTAAAGTTTAAAAACTCTATAACTCAGGAGACAAATGGTGATAAAAATAGACAAAAACAAGTTTAAATAAAATAATTTCTAGGCACAACAAGTTCGTGTTCACAGTCTCACAGCGGATTTCAGAAAGCTGACTACGTTCAAAACAATGTCATCCGAAAGCATTTGAAGGTACAAAAGGGTTGGTTAAACTGGATTCGCCCGCCTTCAATAGAGGAACAATAAAAGCCTTTCTGGGGACCGGATACAAATTCCAAAACATGGTAAAATGTGAAGTGTTCTGCAGAGACACATTGTCGCAGGGTCCAGGAACGTGGCCCCATGATCTACCCTGAGGAGATGCTAATAGATAATGCAACAAATCTTTCCAGAACCTAGTGAGTAGAAATAGGTACTCCTGATAAGTAAGGTTCCATACTGCAACAAGAAGTAAATATGTGCATATGTTACTGTTAAAGACATGTGTTCTCTGTTTAAAGCTATACGTCTCATGGACTGAACTTTAAGCTGTATCCGATCAGCCTTGACTATGCGCTCTGGTGAGTTAAAGAGCTCAGCCCTACCTAAATTATGCAAAGATTCCTTGATATATTTAAGCCAAGGGATTTGCTAAGCATGGTCAATTGACAGACAATCCTTTAGGATCTCTCGGTACAGCTTCGTCTCTTTGTCCTAAACCAAATATTTAGCCAGAGGGAAAGTTAATGGAATGCCATAATGTCTTCTATATCACCAACTCCTAATTCTTCATGAACTGAGAAGGCAGGGGCACACCGAGGGACACATAGATGTCGCAGAAAGGCATTTTCCACCATCTGCGGAACAGTTAGCTTGGTGTAACACCACACCTCACTCCCATAGATCACCTTGGAAACACATTTGCTCTTTACAACTGTATCATAGCCCTAATAGGGCATTTACCTAATTGTATGGCAAAGTTCAAAACTGCTGCATTGGCCCGTATGAATTCTTTTTTTCCCCTACTCAATGAGGGTCTCCAGGTCAGGGAACTGTCAAACAATATACCCAAGTATGAGAAAACTCTAGGCTTCGGTAGAACACTAGGACCTAGATAAAACGTGATACAATAGACAATATAATATTGTTGCAGATTATCTTGGAGGAGAAATGTAATTAACGTTGTTTCAATCCTAACCATGAACATTAGTGTATAATTGAAGGTTAAGATGTCTTTCAGGTTTTCAGGTTTTGTGAACTATGGACAAATAAAATAAAACAAATAAATCAAGTAATTCACAAAAATACTATAATATAATATAAAGAGGATACATAATAGGTAACCATGTGATACGGCCTTTATTGCGATCCAAGGGTTCTGGTGACATCACTAGCAAGACTGCTGGAGCTGAGTGGCACTTAAATGCCACCAAAACCTGAAGATGGCAAAATGGAAACATAGTTCTAAATTCCTATATTAGTTGTTGCTTTTTATATAACATGTTTACTTTGCTTCACTTAGCATGAAAATAATGTTTTTGTCAACCAGAATGTTTTTGAAAGCAGTAAGTGAAATACTGAACAATACTGTTTTATTTACTGTAGTGAAAATACCAACATGCTCTATTTGTCCTGTTAATGATATTTTGATGGTCCGTAGGGTGGGTAAGAGGGGGCCACGGCTTGTGATTGGGATTGTGTTGTTGCCAACTTTCAGTGCCGTCAACTAGTGAATGTCTTGATATCCCAGGCCCGCAGGGGCCTGTTTCAGCCACAGCCGAGTCAACTTTTGCTGCTGTCTTACTTTTATAGCACTATGGCCCTGCTGGCGAGGCCTGAGCTACCTAGAGAGAACCGAAGGCTGCTACTGGAACTCCAACCTTTAACTGCTTTGCACCATTATCCTCTTTAGCAGAGGCAGATTCACGTCTTGCTGTGGGCTCTAGCGTCGTCCCAGAGACAACTACCCTGCACAACTTGGAGAATTCCCAACCGACACCAATGCAGGGTGGTGACCAAGGGTTGGTTGAGTTGGCCAACACCTTCCCACCGACTTCCCACGACCCTGATCTAAGAATAGTCCTAGATAAGGGCGTTAATCATATAGCTGCCCCTCCTGGAAGTATCCCACCACCAATGTAGTGAAAAGAAGAAAAAAATTACTGTCTGTTAAGAATACAGGGATTCAGAAAAAACAGGTTTTGCTTTCTTTAAGAACACATTCCGGCAATAGAAGTCAGATTGCTGAGGGCAGTGCCAGCAAGGCAGGGCAAGCATCGGCCCCAGTTGCAATTAAAATGTTCAGCTTTCATGAATAAATTGTCAATTAAACAATAGCCAGTGGCTCTGCTCACAGTTTGTTGAAAATACTGCCAGCAAGGTGTAGATAACAAAGGGCGCCTTGATTGCATTTAGATTGTTCAGATTTTGGTCAGCTTTTCCAAAGAGACTATCGAGTAAACAATGAGCAATGGCTATGCGGGGAGAAATTTGAAGCTTCGCTTGCACAATTCTGCTGAAATTGGGGACTGGTTTTAATTTGTGTTAATTGAACAATAGGCCGTGGTGAGGCAGAGGCTGCCATTTTGATGTTGTTTTCGCGAAATATAAAAAAGCAGTTCACAGGACTTTGTGAAATATGGGTTTTTATACCGTTGCATGTTGTGCAATAAAATCAACGGGCCATAAATTAAACAATATATTGCAATACGATCGAATATAATGTCACGCAATATAATTGAACAGGAATTAATATGCACAAAAAGACAGAAGAAAAAACACTTGAATCTTTCTTGAATCAAGTGAATCTTTCCTGAAATGTTGAGGACAGAGAGAGTTTCCAAACAGTGATGAACCCTCAGATTCACTTTTATGATGAGATTAACAATTAGCAATTAAGACCAACATAGGCTGTTACAATGACTATCTTCCCAAAACCAGAATTTACCAACATTGCTCCAGTCATAGAAGAGACCAACATATCCACCGCTCAATTAATTTCATATTCCAATATACTAATTCACCACTAATCCTTTTTGTGTCCCAGAGTAACCGTACTACTCACCGAAAAAGCGCTTTGAAGCCTCGTCAGGGGAAGTAAGCGCTATATAAATGCAATTACAATTACTGCACTGACTGACAGCAACAGAGCAGGCTCTGATTCTGCCAGTTTCTAAGTTACCCATTTTCACTGACATGTCGTGTTTCAGCATTTGATTCATTTTACAGAGCTTGTCTCAACATCTCTTGTCTTTTTTTGCTGAGGACTCAGCTGTGCCCTACGTTTCTATCACCCTTATTGCTTTTGCAATAGGATTTTTTTTTTCCATGTCTAATGAGCTGGCCATCACAAGATGCCCCCATAGGCATCTGTACACCTCTTCCGTTGAAACTGGTACTAAAGGTATCTGGTTATTTGGACTTTTTTTGTGCAACTCAGTCACTCTTCCTGCAATGTCTGAAATGTAGAGCGTACTCTACACCCTGGCAAAATGTTCCTTACGGTTGTGTATTTGCCGAAATGTTGTGTTTTGCAAATTTCACAAAATTAAGCCATTATGCTAAGTAATGTAATTTCGAGTGCATTTGAGTAAGAATCCTATCATAGGAGCTTTGGAACAAAGCGAATTAAAAGAATGTGGGTGACTCTAGTTTATGGTAATTGTGTGTTTTGTGCTATATTTTGGTGTGAAATGTGCCCTTCTTCCAAAATGAATGCAAGAGTGCATTTTGCAGAAAAATATACAGCTAAATTCCAGATTTGCATTTGACATAATTTTGTGCAATTTCACACAATTCTTCGGCAAATGTTATAATAAAAGAAATGACGTTGATTTTGCATATCCCTCGTCAACACCAATGGAACTGTTCTTCTTGAATAATATTCACTCAATATGGGGTGATGCTCTCGCAGTATTGATCAGAAGAGAAATCAGTTGTCCCCCTATCGAAGGGAGGGCTATACCATTCTACCTGTCAATAACTCAATACCCAATATTTCCATTGTTGACCATTTTAAGACTCTGGTTCTCAGAAGGTAGCAGACCATTTACCAAACTAAGTAAAGTTATTTTTCTTCACAAGACAGAGATATGCCCTTCTCCCCTCCCTAATTTCAATCCAACTCCCATGATACAACTGAAACATTTTGCTGCCTCTAGGTTGGAAGAACAAGAGTGTTCCCATCTGACTGTGGGAAGGAGTGTGCATGTCAATCATCTGTGGAGAACCTTCCAACCCATAACACCAAAAAAGTATTATTCTACATGTCAGCTGAAGAGTTCCATTCCTAATGAAAAGTTACCGAGCAAGTGACCAGCCAATCAAAGAGTACTCTATACTACTATGGTATTGCAACATTTATATAGCAGCTACCACCCATACATGGGGCACCGACGTACTTGCCTACATAGGATGTAGGGTGAGCAGCTGGATGGGGTTATTTCTTTTTGATCCTATATCCAAAGTGTTTCCATGTCGTATGTGATGACCACGGAGGAGCGCTGTTCTAGTTATGGGGTGCAGCACTTAGCAGTGTGGTGGCTGAAGACGGGTGAGATGTGTTTATGGTTTTCAGTAAGCCGGCAGCTTTCAACAGCTCCTTTTTATGGCATTTCTTATTATTGTAGTCTCCTTAGCTGGTTACTATACTGTGCTGTCCAACCTGATATTTTGTTTGAAGTTCATGGCCCTATTGATCCAGTTTGCAAATTCCGATTGTTCAAACGGAGCTGCAAATGGTGCGTGTCACATATCATCCGTTTGCACAGTCTCTGCCCTGCCTTATACTCACTCACCTCTCCCTCAAACTCACTCACTCACCTCTCCCTCACACCCACTTCCTCTCCAACAGTCCCCGACATAATACATTTAGATTTCAACTGTTTCTTTATTATGCTACTCCTTTTGAGCAGAACACAGCATGAGTGTAAAGCAAGAACCCTAAGCAGATATATTTAGCAAGAAGCAGATGGAAGAGCTTTATCTCCTGTTGTCAGACTGGCATTCGGTTCCATCTTGCAGATATGTTAAACCGTCCGCCCACCATCCATTCGCCGCCATTACAAAAGTTCACAGATATAAAAACGTCCTTAACAGCGAAGTTGAATGATGCTAGTAATTCTGTAACAGAGGAATATGTGTACCGTTTTATCTTCCATAAACATAAAAACTTCGAAAAACATACATTTATTATGGAAACAAATGAAATAAGAGCCACAGAAATCAATTTGGAAACTGCCTCATGCCGAAAGTGCTCCGACGGCTCCATTTGTCATCTTATCTGCACTCCGAAGGCGCATTTTGCGCCTCTCTTTGTCCCAGTGCCCTTCATTTTGGAGCGGGAAGCGTGGAAATATCAGCTTTTATGTGTCCTCCAGGTAACGGCTTAGATGGGATCTGCGATTTGGGGGGCATATGTAGGTACGTGCGGGAACGCAGTGGCAATCAGCAGAAGCTGCAAAGACCACTTTCCACAAAGAAGTGCGATAAATACCAGGCAACTGTCCCCCAGGTTAGCTTGTGAGTAATATAGCTTGTGAGATGCTTTTTACATGGGTTCCTTGTTTTTCCCAGATGTATGGTTTTCATTGCTACGCAATAACCCTGCTCACACCCCTTCCGCGACTGCAAAATTAAGCTGATGGTAAAGTGTTGTGTGTGGTCGTTTTCAGTGTTTACTCAAAAATATCAGGACAAGGGCATGCCAGTTTTCACCTCACAACTCACCAACCAGCCAACAAGTCGCACCAGTGTACCCTGCTACCTGCCAACCATACACACCAGTGGGCAGGCCTCTAGACCCGGGACCACAACGGCATTTACAACGAATGCCTAAACAACGACACTGTTGCGTGTGTAATGGGTTTTATACTTACTAATACACTACTTACATTTCTGTTGTAAAAGCATGCATGGAGTTAAGGCATATGCATGGTGAAAAATTAACAGGTAAGTATAAAGCCATTCATATATTTATATTTAAATATATATGTGTGTGCATCTACATATATATTCACTGAAAAAAACAAAGGTTACACCATGTCATGAGTGATGTAATATGTGAGGTCATAAGCAGTGGATTGCGTGAGCACGAGTTATAGTTAGCCCAGCTAACTATAACTGCTTAATTTCTCTGGTTTTGTATGAGCAAAATGTCAGCCTAACTATAATGTTCCTGTAACCTTTGGATTTTTCAGTGAATTTCTAAGGTTTTGTTGAATCCTATTTCCTAAATATAACATCCCTGTAACTTTGAATTTTTTTGAGTGAATTTCTGAGGTGTTTTTAAATGGGAATTCCTAACTATAACGTCCTTGTAACCTTTGTTTTTTTCTGTGAATTTCAAAGATTTGTTTTAATTCTATTTCTTAAGTGTAACTTCCAATTTTTTTGAGTGATCCTCCATATTTTCTTTTTTTAATCGTATTTTATATTTTTATTATATACCACTCATTTTTTTGATTTGGTGCGTGTTTACCAGAAGTACATTAAAATCTGGTTATATTGTTAAGATTTTTTTGAGTCGGCACAACATTGTCGCATTTACTTTGGAGAATCTGTGATCAGCAAATGTATTTCACTTACTTAAAATACACTTAAAGACATTTTTTTTAAATCAGAGCAACTCAAGAGGGTAACATTTTTATCATTTTTTATCAAATACTTTTTTCAAAAAATAATTTAATCCGCGACGATGTCGCGATTATGTTGCAAAATCTCAAAACAAAAGCAGACTTTCAACAGCCACCACCAAATTAAAAAATGTTAACCTAAAAAAATTATTCTACTATTGCAATACACACATTAAAAACCATATCACTGCTTTAAAAACATATTTGTACACATATATTTGTAGTAACTTTTTCTAAAACTGTGTTTGAACCCTACTTTCCGTTTTCGCAACTACACCGAGAGTCGCGATGACTTTGGTAACAACGATAATCGAGCATTTTTTAGGGTGTGCAAAACACATATGTCCACACATTTTACTGTATTTTATACACTAGGGGTTTATTACTGCACTATTTAAAGCATATTTTTGTAGAGAGTTTGCATAAAACAACCATTTAAATCAGTTTTACCGTTTTCGTGGTGATGCCAGGCGTTGCGATGATATCGGTAGCTGCGAACACCGCAAATACATCATGGAATGACAAAACAAATGCAGACATTCAATAGCCACCACCACATTAACACTTATAACTGCAAAATGAATGTAACCAACACACAAAACACATTACTATCCACACAGCTGTATAGTAGCATTTCCCACTCTCTTAATATCTCTATAACACAGTGCATAACTTTTTCAGTGTAATCTATGACTGCATGCAAAACTGTATCACTAAGTCTCTAATTCACTGTATAAGTATTTGAAGGGAGCTGTGAGACAATGCATCAGTCTATCAATACTTCTGTAATGAAATGCGTGACTGTCTCAAACATCTATGAATGGGTACACCAGTGTCACAATGGGTCTGTGATTATTTGTGTAAGTCTCTCACTCAATCTCTGAGTAGGTGCATGAGTGCCTTTGTGCATTTATAAGTAAGTATATGACTGTCTAACTGGATCTGTGAGTGGATACATGAGTGTCAAAGTGGGTGTCTGAATAGGTGAGTGGGTGCATTAGTGTCTGAGTAGATCTGTGAGTGAGTGCATGAGTCTATGACTGGAGTCTAGGACTGGAGTCTATGACTGGTAGCGTGACTGTCTTAGTGGTTATTTCAGAGGGTGTGTGGGACTGTGAGTGCAACTGTGTGTGGGAACATGAGTCTCTGAGTGTATAACTAACTGGGTGCATAGGTCTCTGAGTGGGTCTGAGTGGCTGTGTGTGAGTCTGAGTGGCTCTGTGAGTGACTGTATGGGTGTATGAGTGTCTCAATGGGTCTGTGAGTGAGAGCATAAGTCTCTGAGTGGGTGAGTAAATGGTGCATGCATGAGTGTCTGAGTGGGTCTGTGACTGGGACGGCGAGTGTCTGGGTGGGTTTGTGAGTGGATGCATGAGCCTTGACTGGGTGAGTGAGCGGGTGCGTGTATATCTGAGTGAGTTACTGAGTGGATGTGTGCGTTTGAGTGGATGAGTGACCGACTGAGTCCATAAGTCTCTTTGACGGTCTGTGACTGAGTGTGGGAGTGACTGTATGGGTATGTGAGTGGGTGTATGAGTGTCTCAGTGTATCTGTAAGTGGGTGGATGAGTGTCTCAGTGGGTCTGTGAAAACATGCATGAGTGTGTGAGTGGGTCTGTAAGTGGGTGCGTGAGACTCTGAGTAGGTCTGTACATGGGTGCATCACTCTCCTAGTAAGTCTGTAAGTGGTTGCATGAGTACCTGAATGGGTATGTGAGTGAGTGCATGAGTATCTGCGTGGGTAGGTGACTGCATCTGTAAGTGTGGAGTAGATATGTGAATGAGTGTATAAGTGTCTGAGTGAGTTTGTGAGTGCATACATGAGTGTGTGACAGTGACCGGCGAGTGTGTACAAATATATATATATTTTTATTTTCACCAATATTTGCGATGAGGTTACGATACTTACTATGTCCCCAAAACGGTACGCTGGGGGCCGCGCTGGTTATCGCGGCATCATCACAAATATCGCTTTCGGTTAAAAAAAGTTATTTTGGACAAATAACTTGTGTCACTAACACACCCATTTCTCAAACATGGGGTCAGAGAATCTCCACCCTGATTCCTTATGTTTGCTTTCACATAAAATTTCAGCCCGGGGAACTGTTCCTGGGTGATAATATGGCAGCTGCAACTGTCTTTTCAGGTTGCGCCAACCAATCGGAGCATTACAGTTTGTGCAAGTATTCGAGATTAATCACGAAACCATCGTGAAATATTTGCGGCCAGAGATCTATCTATAATTTTCGGCTTACATTTCTCAAAAACTACTAGATGGATTTGAACCAAATAACAAAAAGCACAATCTGCTTAACAACATCTACCTTTCTGCCAAATTTGGTGTAATTCCGTCCAGTGGTTTGGGCTGTAGGTTCGACAACGCATTCCTATGGGAATTAACATAACAAACACACCCTCTTCTCCACTGCACAGATCATCCCAAAACTGTCCATGATACACAGAACCTACTTTGACACTTTTTTGTGAATATTTCATGAAGATTGGTCGATTGACGCCAAAGTTATAGACAAGTCAGGAAATGATTTTCCTATGCAAACTTGGTCCTAACTATATTTAAAAACACTTACGGTATTACAGCTGCAATTCACGGAACATGCGCTTGTCTCCAATTCAATCCAGAGAGATCACCAATCCATAAATACTGCTGCATCGTGTTTTTTAATCCCTGAAGCTGAACAAACCCAACGCGTTTCGGAGTCAAACATGCCTCGATCACGGGTAAGGCAGTTTTAGAAACATCAACATTTAAAGGTGAATATACAACATAGAAAAGGGACACATACCATTAGACAGTTCATGGTTATAGAGAAAATGGCAGACATCTTAGAATGTATAAAAACATCACACTAAATGCATAAAACTACAGTTCTTGCCTGCATACACAGAGAGGGCAATATCCGGTTAACAGAACCTGGTTATATAGCCTAAATCGAACGTATGAATACATGGAAATACTCATATTGCAATGTTAGCAGACCAAAAAGTATATTGAATATACAGAATACAGAATTAACTCATTGGGGCATATTAGTTTGCTATAACCATGAGGGGGCATTTCCCGATCTTGGGAGTATCATTAATATAGGGTATGTTTGTGCATCAACAAGTTTTTGCCTTATTCTCTTAGGAATTCTATTTCATCGCCGAACACCTGCACTTCCGGATCCACACCGACCCCAACACCACCCTCAGAGGAACCCTCATCTACAGACCCCCGGACCACGAGCACAGTTCAGCGACTCCATCGCCGACCTCGCCAGCACCCACGCACTCGCCTCCACGGACTACATCCTCCTCGGGGACCTGAATTTCTACCTCGAGAACAACAACGACGCCAACTCCGCCACTCTGAACGAAAACCTCGCCAACCTCGGCCTCAGACAACTCGTCACCGCACCCACCCACGCAGCAGGCCACACGCTGGATGCCGTCTTCTCCACAAGCACCCACGTCGCCTTCGACCACACCTCCGAACCCCACTGGACCGACCACCGCTGCATCCACTTCACCTTCAAAAAACCAACCACGCACCATCGCACCCAACAGCTGCCGCGCCGCTGCTGGAACAAAGTCACCGAAGACAAACTGACCACCACCCTCGCCCAGAACCCACCTATCAACCCCACCTGCCACGACGCCGCAGCCCGCAACCTCAGACAGTGGATCGACGACTGCGTCAACACCCTCGCCCCACTCAAGAGACCATCCAACAGCCACGCCAGCAGGAGAGCCACCTGGTTCACCAACGAGCTCCTGACCTCCAAATGCGCCTGCCGTAAGCTGGAGAAGAAATAGCTCCACAAACGAACACCAGAAAACCACGCAGCCCACAAGGACGCCACCCGCAGACATCACCACCTCATCAGACTTGCCAAGAAATCCTTCTTCAAAGTCCGCCTGGATAACAACGCACACGACAGCAAAGAGCTCTTCCGCATCGTGAAAGAACTCTCCAATCCCGACGCCAGCGCCAACGACATCCCACCCTCACAAGAACTGCGCGACTCACTGGCCATCTTCTTCCACCGCAAGATCGCTGACATCCACGACAGCTTCAACTCCACGACCGCACCAACGATGCACGACTCCTCCCGCCCCGCGATCACCAACAGCACCAACCGCCTGACCTCCTGGGCCAACACCAACGATGACGAGACACGCAAGATCATGAACTCCATCCACTCAGGATCTCCGTCAGACCCATGCCCACACCACGTATTCAACAAAGCAGAGGCGGCCATCGCACCCCAACTACGGAAGGTCATCAACATCTCCTTCGAAAAAGTGACATTTCCGGAAAGCTGGAAGCACGCTGAAATCAACGCCCTCCTCAAAAAGCCCAAGGCGGACCCCACGGACCTCAAGAACTTCCGACCCATCTCCCTGCTCCCGTTCCCGGCAAAGGTCATCGAGAAAATCGTCAACATTTAACTGACCCGCCACCTCGAAGACAACAACATCCTGGACCCGTCCCAATCCGGATTCAGACGTAACCACAGCACCGAGACAGCCCTCATCGCCGCCACAGACGACATCAGACGCCAACTGGACAACGGCGAAACATCAGCCCACATCCTCCTGGACCTGTCAGCCGCATTCGACATGGTCTGCCACCGCACCCTACAGACACGCCTCCAAGAAGCCGGAATCCAAGAGAAGGCCCTTGACTGGACCACGTCGTCCCTCTCCGGCAGAACACAGAGCGTCCGCCTCCCACCTTTCCGGTCAGAAGCCACCAACATCATCTGCGGCGTCCCCCAGGGCTCATCCCTCAGCCCGACGCTGTTCAACATCTACATGGCCCCCCTCGCACAAGTGGCCCACCACCACAACCTCAACATCATCTCCTACGCCAACGACACCCAGCTCATCCTCTCCCTCACCAAGGACCCTCACACCGCCAAAATCAACATTCACGAGGGCATGAAGGCCATCGTCGACTGGATGAGGAGCAGCCGTCTGAAACTGAACTCGAACAAGACGGAGGTCCTCATCCTCGGACCCACCCCCTCAGCCTGGGACGACTCCTGGTGGCCGACCGCCCTGGGGACAGCACCGATACCAACCGACCACGCACGCAAGCTAGGATTCATCCTCGACTCCTCCCTCTCCATGTCCAAGCAAGTCAACGCCGCCTCCTCCTCCTGCTACAACACTCTACGTATGCTCCGCCGGATCTACAAATGGATCCCGACCGAAACAAGAAGAACAGTGACACAGGCCCTCGTCAGCAGCAGACTGGACTACGGCAACGCACTCTACGCAGGAATCCCAGCCAAACACCAACGGCGGCTACAACGCAGCCAAAACGCCTCCGCCCGACTGATCGTCAACGCCCCCCGCCACAGCCACATCACCCCCATCCTGAGAGACCTGCACTGGCTCCCCATCGACAAGAGGATCACCTTCAAGCTCCTCACCCACACACACAAAGCACTCCACAACGCCGGACCAGCCTACCTGACCAGCAAACTCAGCTTCTACACCCCCACCCGCCAGCTCCGTTCCACCAACCTTGCCCTCGCAGATGTCCCCCGCATCCAACGTACGACCGCCGGCGGCAGATCCTTCTCTTACCTCGCTGCCAAAACCTGGAACACCCTCCCAACCCACCTACGACAGACCTAAGACCTACTCGCCTTCAGAAGACTCCTCAAGATCTGGCTCTTTGAGCAGTAGCGGCACCCCCCCCCCCCCTCAGCGCCTTGGGACCCTCACGGGTAAGTAGCGAGCTTTACAAGTACCCTGATTGATTGATTGATTGATTATATTTTCAATATACTTTTTGGTCTGCCAACATTGCAGTATGAAGATTCACAATATTCTATTAGTGGTAAAAATTGGTTGGTCGATACCCCACCCAGGATTCAGTCTGCACCACAATTCCTCCTGTGTTGGGGGGGGGGGGGAGGCAGAATGAAAATTAGGACTACTTTCCCTCCCTGTTCTCTTAAGAGGGGAACCGTATGCTATTTTGACAGTGAATGGAGAAAAATCACACAGAATAGGACCACTCATCCCCTGAGCCCTATGTGTGCTGGTTATGGAATTGTAAGAAGGATTTTAACACTGACCTTTTTGGTTTTGGAGTGTTATCATACTACGCCTTCCACAGTGGAAACATCTAATGGGACCTTTCTTTGCTGACACTACAATTCTTTGCTCTGGTCGGCAGGGGAAAATAGCATAGTGGGCAGTGAAACAGCTTGCCAGTCCCTGTCACCTTTGACTCCGGTGGAGATGGATTCCTATAAGTAACCCCTCTCCATCTGGGGTGCACTGCTTGGTGAAGCCTTTACAATCCACGAGAGCTGGGGCATCCTATGGCAGCATAATAATAATATTAATAATAATATCCACATTTGTAAAGCGCGAACACTCACCGGTAAGGGTCTCTAGGCGCCGTCGGGAAGATTAAGCAAGCTATTGCCCAGAGTCACATGGTGCTGGGCTAATCTGCTGCCGGTGCTGGGGATCGAACCGTGATCCCCAGATCAGCGCCACACCTCTTCTTCCCCACAGCATACATTTCTGAAATCATACCACTAACACTATCCTTAAGAAGAAAATGTGCATTCCTTCAATATGTGACTGTTATATCCTTCCCATTGAAAAAGCTATGTGCTTGACACCCTTATCTCTGCTGCCTGATGCATGACAGTCAAGCAGCCTTTACTTCTTCGGATTGGAAAGTGTTAATTGTAATTAGCTAATAACTTGTTTACCCTTTGTGGTCCCACCAAAGACAAAGGATGATTTTTATGTGGGAGATTTTTTAGTATTTCTAAACACAGTTCCTACTTTATTCCTCATGGCCTGCGAATTGACCAGACCATGCTGCCTTTTTTTTGTTGTGGTCTTTCTCTAAAGCTCACTCCCAGGAGCAGTTTTCCCTAGCAGAGTACAGTGAAATTACCATATTCACGCAAAACACGTTTTCTGCATAAAACAGGCTTGAAAACACACGACGGCACTTGTTATCGAAACAATTTAACCTCATTGGCTCGGTGTTTTGTAAACAGCATCAGGTCAAATGAGCGCAGTCTGCTTCTGACAGGTGTTAGCGTCTGTCAGCCGTGAGTCATGCGAGCGAGGCATGCTGAATGCATAATTCGGTTATTTCATATTTCAGTATATTTCAGTAGCAATGGCGTGTAAAACCGTTTATCACTAATCGTTTTACATCACTATTTTGTGACAGCTTTTCGCGTGATTTAAACCTTTACTACAAAGTCCAAATGTATTTGTATATTATAATTGTTTTTTGCAAACCATTAAATATTGATTGGAGGCCACCTATCCGCAACCAACCTAGCTTCGGAGCATTGGGTTGCTCTGTGGTATAACACATCGTTTTACGTATGTTTTACGGAAACTGAAGCCCTGTTTCACATAAAAGAC
Source organism: Triturus cristatus (assembly GCF_964204655.1). NCBI lineage: Eukaryota > Metazoa > Chordata > Amphibia > Caudata > Salamandridae > Triturus > Triturus cristatus. Next base: position 357,895,417 of record NC_140580.1, read on the forward strand.
ATGAGTAAAACGTGCCCGTAGATTTTTCGCACCCCCCTGGGTGTTCTTGAACACTCATTTTTGAGATTTCAGAAAATTTTCCCAGGGTGCACTTGGAAAGCTGAGCCAGGTACTCACAGCACTCCAGGAATAATCCTGGGAAAATTATCACAATTTCTTTTTATGATGCAGTTTTATGCCTTGTACAGTTATTATTGTGAATGATAGCCCCTCTTGTGCCTAGGCACAATTTTAACTTAAAGTTTTTTTGTCTACTGAGGAAAAATATTTTTTATCTGTGGATTTACCCTTTCCCCTACACTCCCGTAACACTTAGAATGCTACTTTCACTATTCAACCCTGGTACGGAAGTTAAATGGTAGCCCCTGAATGGAGTAAATCCAGTGCTTTAAGTGGGCCGGGTCTCACTGGGTCTGAGCACCGGCAGTTTTTTTAAGGAGGCCTCGAAACGGGTCTCTATCGGGCTCTGTTTTGTGCCTTGGCACAGGTGGTTCATTTTTTTCGAGCGTTATAGGCGAAGGGCAATCCTTTAAAGAGAGTTGTTTTCTCTCTGGATTTCTCTTCTCGGAACTCAGGAGCAGCAACATTGTCGTGGTATCACCAGGGCTTTATGTGGAAGCTTTTTCAATATTATACAAGCCACAGTTGCTGCTTATTTATCTTAAGCAACTAACAACCATTGACAAAGCCAATAGTCCTGACTTGTTGTAGGTATCATGTTACTTGTTGTATCATATATCTGGAGGCATTGACAGAAACAGCTTAATACTAGTCGGGCGGCACACTATGCTAAGCACAGATTTCTAGCTTGCATGTTTTTAAGCCACACCCTTAATGACATTGGCCACGCCCCCTTGAGAGACTCCCCAGTTTTTTCATCCCACTTAAATCCCTGAGTAAATCTATGAGTATTTTGAAGGTGAAGAAGGGTGGGGCAGAGTTTCTGGGTGGTAACGAATTATCCTGTTTCAAGACTGCCCATTTTGCAAAGAAGTGCTGTTATTTGGTGTACTTGTTATGTTACTGTGCCTGTTTGTAATCACATCACAAATAATATTAGGAAAATTTATCTAAAGCGTGAGATTGGATAACTTGTCATGTGGGAGTCATCACAGGCTCCACGCTGTCAGTACAATGCAAGTCGTGGTCAGAGTGCATGGGCCATTTTAGTCTGATTTTTATGTTATTTCCTGTAGACAGGACGGCCATCTTGGAAGTCTTTATTAAGATGCAATGCTGCAGAGAGGAGAACAAGACAAAATCTGCCTAACTCACAAAGAAAAACAAGGAGATATGGGCCATGTGCATTTAACATGTTCTCTTGTTAATAAAGTCATGTTTTAGTTAATAATTATGCAATCTGAGAAACTCCTGTCTTATACTAAAATTAGGAAACACTCCTTTGCAAATCCTTCATTTAAATAAATAAACGTGTCCATGCACGAATATACCTTTTGGCAAAATTTCTATCCTTCAAAAGTCACTATTCTCAAATATCTGTGACTTTGCTATCTCACAACCCAACGTCCACTCTCTGACTCAATTCTTAATGTGATTATAGCTACAACATCCTAAATTTGTCATGCTCATGTCTGCCTTTTTGTTCCTTGCTTTTCCATGTCTTCCAGGGTCCTACATAACATGAGTTATTATGGGGTAATCCAAGCTTGATCTTAGATGGGGAGCATGAAGGTGATCAGACCGTGGACTGCTAGGGGGATCCGACCCGAACATATTCTAGCAGGCAGAAGCAAAAACTGTCTGCCTGAGGCCAGCATTGCAGGTCATGGCTTATGGCCATGCCTGGTGGGAGAGAAAAAGACACTGCAGGAGAGGATGCTTCTCAAGCAAGATAGGAGATGTGACTTTACGAAGTGATCACTGTATAAGAAGGGGCTGCAGGAAGAGAATACATAAAGAAAGTGGCAAAGTTAAAGGGTCACTCTATATCCTTTGACATGGGCCAGGGCAGTGGGCTTGTCGCAATGACACCGTACCACCGGACTTGTAACCCCACCATCTTCCAACAGATCTCCCTCAAACTGTTTCTTTACCTCGTAAATCCAAATATTCTTTCTGGGATCACATACCAGTTCTATTGTGGGGAACAACGTTAAGGTGGAGTACACACACTATAGGTCTCTAATTTAATTTGAGGTGTGAGAATTGAAGTATATAAAATGGGGCCAGAAAAATGGAGCTCCTTAGTTCTTATTTATTAATATGCTCAATCTGATGAGATCTGGTTGGCCCGGTGAGGAATGGTCATGCTTTTGACGATGAGAGGTCAAAAAATTCACATCACCTGCCATTTCCTGCTGTTCTGTGTTTTAGCAACTCCAATGTTTGCTGTTTCACCGAATAACTTTGATCAAAAAGGACCAACCAGACAAGGGGCTATGGGCCCCAACCATGGTTGTTGAAGGAGTTTCCCACTGGTGCCCTGTGGTACGTTCTACTATCGCTCTGCAAACTCTGCCAAGTACACCCTCTTTGCACTCGACTCTTATGCTAGCTAGGGCGAGCAGTCAAGGGCTTCTCTCGGATGTAGGGGATAAGAGCTCAGAACTCAACTGTCATCCAAGGGACACAATGACGTGTTGCCCTTCCTAGAGCTTAACATTTCAATAAAAATAATATTACTTTAATCACGCAGCATAAAGCAATACTACAAAGCACATTACGGGATTCAGACTCAGGACTCCAACCGTGTTTGACATCCTCCCAGAGTGACTGTTCTCTTCAATTGCTCCCCCTCTGCCCCCCGCCCTGCTGGTGGAGTCCCCTGTGTCTTCACTCCTTATTTTGAAATTCAGAAAAGGCATTGATTAGGAACAGCTATAGTATGCTCTAATCCCCTTCAAGATGTAAAGGCACCTAACAGTGCAATTCCTGTTCACAACTTGGTGATTACTTACTGCATGTCTTAAGTTCATTCTGCAGACCTCGGTCGTGGCTCAGTCTATTGTCTCCTCACGGTGCTTAAGTCCAGGTGCTCTTGAGCTGATGGGACCATGTGGGTAGTTGACGACTTGGCAATATTAGCATGGCGGCTCCTGCTACAGTGCTCATCTTCGGCCATTGGGCCCTCCCGAGGCTGGGTGAAGATGCGATGCTAGTACAGCAGGAGCAGCTTCGGGGTCGATCAGGACTCACACCCTAGTATTCGGGAAGTTTTCCAATCCTGGCGTGGGCAGCAGCAGAACCACTCTCTATCGCAGTGGACTGCCGATTGCAGACGCCTTGATGCAATTCACGACCAGATCCATGCATGGCGCCTGTGGACCCCTTCCACACATAGGCCGCTCCTGGCTTTACTTCCTTGCACTCTCTTGCTCTCTCTCTCTGGCTATTGCTGACCCTGGGAACATGCTCAGCTTTTCTTTCTTGACAGCCTCTCACCCCCTGTAGGGCAGGCACACTTCTTCCCTCTCTTAGGAAGCAGGTGGGATTCTAGGATCTAGGCAGACCCTCAGCTCTTCCAGGGAAAATGGCAGACGCAACGTGATGCCCCCTCCTAGCTGGCACTGGCTTCCATCCAGACACCAGCCCCAATCACAAAGCAGTCCTTCAAGTACTCTGCCTTCATTTCTCATGATGAACTTGGAAGTGGAGCAAAGTGTGGTGGTTTGGATCCCATTTTTACATATATTTTTCAGTCATAGGATGTGGATTCACTGTCTAAAGTTTCTGAAACAGTCCGGGGTGATTCTCTTTTGAACTTCTTTTTCTGGCTGTTCCTTGGACACAGCCTTTGTGGAATGTGATCATTCTCACAGAATGCATCGAGGAGCCTATCTCTAGTCAGAAATATCAAAACAAGGACACAATGAAGTGTGATATTTTTGAACCTGGATGTCATCAGCCTTCCTGAAGCAGTAATTGGAGACAGACACAAGGGCAGGCCCTTCTCAGAAACTCCTTCACCTTCTGAAACAGAAGTTGTAGTCCTATCCATCACCCTCACCAACTACCAAACACGGCTGTGCTCTATAAGAACTAATCAGCAGCCTTTTTCTGAAAGGCCCTCTTTCAATTTCTAAGGGGAGTCCTGGCTCTATCCTCCCTCACTTCAGTGTTTGGGTCTTCACCTCCAGTCACAGAAATGCTGTTAATACTTTTCCACTGTCTGGGAAACTGAATGGGCCCTCCATTTGTGCTACGTTAAACCAGAGGGCATCCAAATGGATCCAACTCTAACCAAGGTTCACTGTCTTCAACACAATCCTACTACCATACATGTGCTACGCACTCACCACACATACTCAACAGACATACAGAATTTCATAGCAAGGATCTGGGATTTACATAACAGCAGAACTTTAAGAGGGATCGGAGACTACACTTTTCCTATTACAAACACAAAAAGTATTTTCACGCAAATGATGCACAAAAATCTCCATACAGTGCTACCACTGTTTTATATGATTCACCCAGGGCATGAACAGTAGTCCCATGTGCGCTGCAGGGACTCTTTGAGCGCCCCTCTAGGTCACATGAACAGTTCTGGACCTTGTACTACCAAGGACTGGCCTCTGCACATATGCAAGATTAGCATGAGGCCAGAGCCAAATGAAAAGTCAGGACACCACATTCACAAGCAGTCGGGCACTCAGAGTACCAGCTGCAGCCCGAGCAGGTAAGAGCTGCGGGGCCAGGTTGAGGGGGATTCGACAGACGACTACGTGGGAAAATGAAATAAATAATTTTCCCTCGTTGCCGTCTGCCAAAATACCCACCGCCCGGCCCCACAGCTCTTACCTTCACGGCCGCCGCTGGTACTCTGAGTGCCCGACTGCTTGTGAATCACGGCCGCCGCTGCAGAGTACAGACGTTCCAATCCCAACACCATGCAGAGCTTTGCAGTCACAGTAAGCCAATGACAGACTAAGCTATATTCCACAGGAGGAGGGTTGAGCAAATCCAGGGAATTTGTTCCTTTTTTTCTTGGACCAGAATGTATTGTTGACCCCGTTACAAATGCACCTTGTCCACTATTCCATGACCAGATGAAGGACAAGAATACTGGAGGCTTATATTGTGGACTCGCGTCGAGTTAGAATATACTTTGAGCAATTCATGTATCCTAGGCAGACCTATGAACAGTATTGACGTTTTCACGTCACACACAGATGCAGCTGGGAGATAACTAGATGGACCTCAAAAAACACTGCTTAGAGGGCTGTGTATTTACGGTTTCAACTATAGCCTTAAACTCACGCTGAGCGGTCCCCACAGAAAACCCAACATTTTTTGTTGTAAATCTCCCTTGGGGGATGCCATAAACGTTCTACTCACTTCCGAACGGCTCATGTACAATATTCAAGGCACTCCAGTAAAGCATGCTGTTAAAATGTCACATTTTACATGGCAGACACAGTGCAATTTCCGGTTGCGTCTGTCTCCTATGCAGCGCGCTGATGTCAGCCTGTCATCATGATTACAGCTTAAGTTCCAGTTTACTTCAAGCCGCTTGGCTGCAACGTCAGAGACCTTCTTCAAATAACAATAATTATCACATTAAAATGCTATCTCAAAACGTGTTTCTTAACATCAGGCTGGGCATTCAAACTGATCAATTCATCTGCATCTCTGATGCTCGTAACCAGAGCTTAGACTAGTTTATGGTTTGTATTTGAACTTTATTTAATTTCACATATTTAATATCATTTATTTATTTATTTAGTATTCATATTATAAAAATTATTTAATATCACATAAAAATCACATCCTCCAACATGAGCATTAGTGACAATCTGTCCCCTTGGGAGTCTACTATATTTGCGTATTTCCGGAAGTAAATGTGAAAGTATTTTGTGGATTTCATGAAATCTAGAGGGATTATCATCTAAATGTGTGTCAATATACACGGTGCACATTTACACATACATAACAGAAACCTGAAAGTGCATTTGCTCTTTAAAACTTTTCTTTCTTTAAAGGGAACATATTTTTCTCTTACGTTTAGTCCTTCCTCTAGATTCTCATCATTTCCGCCCTAGATAGAGACTCACTACTACCTTTAACTATATTTAGCATGCACTCAGTGCTTTAAATGGGCCGGTACTCACAGGTACTGAGTACCGGCACTTCTTAGTTTTATCTCTTTGAGTACCGGCACTTCTCTACTGCTGAGGAGAGTACCGGTACTCATTAAACGCTGGTGCTGGCGGCCTGACTCTGACAGTCAAGGCACTTCTGTAGACCTGAGCCGAGCCCCTGCTGAACTATTCAGCTTGGGCTCATCTGCATACCGTCTGGGTGTTCACCATCATTCGGTGTTGCAAACACAGAAATTGAAGCAGCCCAGTGACAGCGCTATTCAGAAAACCGTGGGAGGTAACCAGGTTCAAATGGCTTTAATCCCACCTGATTCTTTTGTGTAAGAGTCTGCTTATGTTTGTCTGCTAGCCTGTGATTGTTTTTGTGGGAGAGAAAGGGGGAGAGAATAGAGATACTCATGGAAGGTAAATGTGTGGAATGCTTGTGCGTACACGTCTGCTTGTTTCCGTGTCCCTCGAGAATATATAGTATTGTGCCAAGCAACAGCAATTGACAGTATTGATGTTGCAAATATTAAAAAACAAGGCAATGTTAAACTATCACCGCGTGTGGCTTTCGTTTTGTACTGAGTAAACAAACCTCCTTTGTTTATTGAAAGACATTTCTCATGTGTTTTGGTATGTGCTACAAGTAGTATAGAAGTCAAGAAGTATCATCATGACTTCTCCTAAACCCCGCCCCAAAACCCCGCCCACTCGCCACATTTAAATGAGTACCTGCATTATTTTTCCCCCATTTAAAGCACTGGCATGCATGGGAAAGTACCTTGCAAATGTTTGAGAACAAAAACAACCTTGAGGGTGTTGACCAACTTTCCAATGCTTTCGTTACCCCGGAATGCCCACTCCCCACCCTGTGAGCAGATTTACTCCCATTTGCTTTTGTGATTTAATATTACCTGGGAGTAAACCACATTGCAAGCCTGTGAATGCAAAATGTGAATTTACGCTCTTAACATTAGATGACTGCCGATGTAAGTCCAACTTAGATGCCCAAATTGAATTGTAAATGCTGCCCAGGATTGGCTTCGACCACCTCCCTACCCAGTGTACCACTGTGCTTTAAAACAAAGTTCAGAAGTTTTAGACGCAGATGAAATTGCAGTATGGTATGTGAGATCATAAAGGAAGTGCTACTTCCAAAACACCATATAACAGCCTAGCAGTGAAAGCAATCTCCCAGAGTGCACCTCAGGTAAGAAACTTAGCTGAGACTTTGAAAGGGCCTCCCTTTCCCTTGCTATGGGTGTATGCCGCAGCAGGTGTTGTTTCCTGTTGCTTTATCTTTTTTATTTTTTTATTTAATATTTTATTGGTTTTCAAAAGGTATACAGAAGATGTATAGCCGGGTACACCATGGTAACCAAGGCTACAAGTTACATGTGCATGCATAATGTGCGATTGGGGTGCCTTAATGGGTACCACGAGCCTACCCCGGCAGACAATGATAGGTGACTGGTGGTAGCCGGGACAGGCAAAGAAAAAAGAAAAGAGAGGAAAGAGAGAAAAAGAGAAGAGAGAGTAAGAGAAGAAAGCGGAGAGAGTTAGGTAAACGGTAAACATTACATTCCATATCTCTACACCCCATTGCACACGGGGAGGCTGCCTGGGCATCTTTACATAAACATGGCATTCTAGTGAATGTGCCCCTTATGGGCCCATGACACATAGCTCTTGAATGTGGCTAACAAGTGAAACGAAGATAGGATGGGACACTGTTGGGCTCATTTATTCATGGGGGGGGGTGTCGTAAGAGACTAGAAACGTGTCTAAAGAGGTCCATAATGTCTTGACTGTTGGTTTCCATGGAGCGCTTTGTAGGACTATGTTGTCCGCCCCTCTGAGATGGATGATCCAGTTTAACCAGCTCTTGTATGCCGCTTTACTTGTGTCCTTCCAATTGGCAAGAACAGTTTTCACTGCTGAGGTTATTAACAGGTCGTAGAGGTCTCTATCATTTTCATTTCTCCATTTTGTGTTCATCCATGTCGTGGGCATATTGAAAGTCTCTCTTTCCATATTACCTTCAAAAACCCCACACATGAAGGAGAAGATTTTGTCCCAAAACGCTTTGAGTATTGAACAATGAAAGATAAGGTGGGCTAAGTCCCCCATCTCCTGTTTGCAGTTCCAGCATGTTGAATCTTTTGGGAGACCTAATGCGAATAACTGAACTGGGGTCCAGAATGCCTTTTGTACTAACGAATATTTGGTTTGGGAGAGAACCGGGGTAATTTTGTTACGTGAGACAGACCCCCATAGTGAGTGCCATCCCTTCTCGTTCGGTGGCTCTGAGGGTTGTTGTTCCCAGTATGCTATGACTTTGTCATTAATTATGGAGGATTTTGGGCGAAGTAGTTTATATATCTATGATACTTGGTGACCAAGTTTATTAGTTTTAGACACAAATAAGGAGATTGAAGGTTGTAATGGTAGACAGTTTTGCTTTTGTGAGTGCCGCCCTAATTTTTAAGAAGTTATAGAATTCTATGGCTGCTGCTTTATCATCCTGGATATTTGGGGTTGCTACAGTACAGCAATGTTTTATGCATAGGAGGAGAATCAGAATACAATCACACCAACTGCAGCAAAATATTACCTATTGCATCTCTTTTTCTCAAGATTTAGTCACAAGTCCCGAGATTTTACAAGATCTCCTGCAAACATACACTCCAGTGATGCCCAGATGGAGGATTGAGGGTGTCTGGCCTATTAAAACTTTATGAAACAGATTCTGGGCGCCCAAGATGCATCCACACTCTTTACCTTTTCTGATGAAGGTGTATGGGACGTGGGGACTGAGATAACAAGTCAGACCATTCACACCATAGCTCTTTCTGCTTCTTTCTTTTCCAGCTAGGTTAGCACTTGTTAAGATTCACCAACAACTATTAGTCAAAAATGATCTTAAGTAGGATTCAATTTGTTACTCAGGTGATAGTCCAGAGAGTTGTCAAGTTAGAAAAGTACACAAAGAGGCACTTGAGAAATAAAGGGTCTTCTTTAGGGTTTGGTAGAGTGACAGACACTTTGTAAACTGGCGGTCCTCCCACCACCCTAAATTTGGGGTGCCCCTGCTCAACTTAGATACAGAAATGGTTACCATTGGCAGAACCTACCCTGGCTCTGTCAGAGGGTACCCGACTCTGCAATCCATCTGCCACAGTACCGCTGGGTCACAGTGAAGGTCGTCCTTCTGTAAAGAGAGATGCTGCAGTGGCAGATCCCTTCACAGCATCTCTCCGCTGAGCTGGCGGGTCGCTGGCCAAGGGCTAAATAAGATCCGAAGTTGAGAAAAACCTAATTAGTGGATGTTGTCATTGACCTTCCAAGAGGCTGATCAACTTTCAAACCTCAGTAATCTGATTGCGTTATGGTAGGTCAAACTCTGTATTATATTGACTATTTCTACAGCACACACCATAACTCTATATTTATTGAACTAAAAGGAAAAAAGCTTATGTGTCCTTGTTTAGATTTGCACTTGCTTACTGAGACCACCCATAGGTTATATCAACAGTGCTCCATTCACGTTCAACTGGCAGTCTCAAACGACAAATATATATGTGTGTGTGTGTGTGTATATATATATATATATACATATAAATATATATATATATATATAGTGTGTATGTGTGTCTGAGTATTTGTTTACATATTTATATGTTAAGACATTTTAGATATAGTCACTGAAAAGAGCAAAGGTTAAAAGGAATTTATAGTTAGGTGAAAAATACATTTCAAACACAAATTTTAAATGAGGAAAACCACTGAAATCCACTAGTTATAGTTATGCCAAGTAACTATAACTTTTGCTATAAGGTAACTATCACACATGCCCTTGCCATGCACAGTTTTGTCATCCATGATGTCATTGCAAATGCTGCATTATTATAAATGATGTCATACAAAATGTGATGAGTGATGAATTGGCAGTGTATGGCAAGGGCACGGGGAGACCCAGGGCCCCCACAGTCTTGGCGACTCCCCACATGCACCAATGTGGTCCCTGGGTCCTTTTCAGACTCAAAGAGTGGGCCGCTTCTCCATTATTGTGTCGGTCCTGGGGGAAGGGGTCCCTGAGGCGTCCCAGAGGCTTGGCGAGGTGGGCCACACAGCCCTCTCCCCTAAATATTTATATGTGCAACACCTCTGGGTCCTGTTCCACCCCAGAGAGGTGTTTTTGTTATATTGTGGGAGCCCATGCTTTTAAAAAATAAATTGCCACGGATATGTGGATCCTCTGTAAATTTGCAGCAACATTTAAAAAAAAAAAATTTGACCTGGGCAGGGGACGGGTGTCCCTCTGGGACCCTGTTACCATCCCTAGCAGGGCAGGGTATTCCTACCCTGCCCCCTTGTATCTTTTTAAAAAAAAATGTTTGCAGAACTTGAAACTAAGTCCCCAGTCCTAAAATGGCTGCCACCATATCTTGTTCATGTGGTTGGCAGCTAATTAGATATTATCTTTAGATCTGTTGGGTCAGCGGATCTTCTGCGGCATGAAATGTACAATGTTTTTGAGGCTTATTAACTCAAACACTTCTGAATGGATTTACACTAAGTCACAAAAAGCACACTTTCTGAACTAAGGTCTAGCTTTCTGCCAAATTTGGTGAAAATCGGTTTATCAAGTTGGACTTAGCTGTGTCTAACTTTCCTATAGAAAAATGAATGACAAATACGTGTTTTGAGATTCCTCCCCCCTTTTCTCGTCCCCCACTTGACAGGTCACCCCAAAACTTTCCAGGAAGCACCTGGGGTGGTAGAACATTTAAAAAAAAAAGTTTTGTGTAGGTTCATCAAACGGCATCAAAGTTATTTGATAACATGCTTTTGCTATGGTAACACAATCCTAACTATAACTATCCGTTATTTGCATGCACTGTCTACAGTCTCTCTCTCTCTCTCTCTGTGCCTCACAGATTAGATCACCGGTGGAATCACCCCATTCCCTCACCATTGTGCTTGTAGATAGCATCAACAATGAGATTACGCCCCAGATGACAGCTACACAGAGGTCAAGCTGGTAAACTCATTTCATCTAGGTGACCTCATTTGGTAATTTTGATGCAGAAGCTATGGCCATGAAAGGATATAGGTTTATCCTACCATAGAGGAGGATTTTTCAATACAACATTATTACCAGGAGCACACAAAAGCTTGTTTGTTACAATGCATTCTATAGAAGGTAAACATCACCCGCATGTAACCAGTCGCAGTCACATGTTCAAAGATATTTACTCTAAAACCAAAGAATAGAAGGAAGTCATTTGGAGCCAACACTATCATAATTAATCTGTCGAATTATTAGCCTCAAGCAGCTCATGCAAGACCCAGAAGTGCATTTGAACTTAATGAAGGGACATGACCATCTACTCTGCTCACTCCTTAGCTGCTACCTTTGGCCCCAGTCACACACTACCCTCATAAACCACTCTTCACTCGTACTACTCATTTCTGATCCGCCCATCACCCCTCTTAATGTGTCTTTTCTCCTTGCCTCTCTTGGTCTCCTCCTCTCTACCAATCATACATAGGTTCCTATGTTTATGTGTAATGGCTAATATGAGTTCCAGTGTTCTTTGTAATGCTGAAGACCCGAGTTCGCACAGTTATGTGTCCAGCACTGATATCCTATGGTTGAGTGCGATTTTTAAGGAATGCGCAAACAGAAATAAAATAAAGCCATAATGTCAATTTCAGTGCATGTGACATTTAGAAGAACATATTTCATGCAATTAAAATCCTAACATATCTGAAAGAATGAGATGAAGAGGAGGAGTGAGAAAGGCAGGCAAAGAGGGGGTTTAATGTATAGAATGCATGCACATATTGGAAAAAATACAAAAGTGCAGCAGCACAAAGTTTTTCTTGGGAGCCATTTGCAGAATACCAAGACTGCCTAGTGTTGATTCCATCTCAAGCCTCTTTCTTCCACCACCCAGCACTTACTCTCTTTTTATCTCACTCTTGAGGGTTCTATTTCGTCCTTGCTTTCTCCTACTGTTGCTGTCCTCTTTTCCTTCTTATCCCCCTCCTTTATCCACATCATGCCCTGCACTTTTTTGTTCTGGCTTAAAGTCTGATGATGAAAAATAAGTGCTGGTGCACAAAGATGTGGCCTTATTCCCACTACCTGCACAAATTAAGTGGTGCATGATATGCTGAGCTACTGTAATAAATACTGTATCAATGCAGGAATTGAATCTAATGTCTTTCGACTTCAATCGGTTTACCCACATGGCTACCTGCAAAGGGGTGGGACATGAACAGATGCAGGTAGAAGAAAGAAAGGTTTATATTTTAAAAAAGGTGCTGAAATTAAATGTACATATGTTCTACTTAGAAAAGGTGCCCAAACGTTAGAACCCTTTCCAAATGTGTGAGTTTGACTGGGATGGAACTCAGTGACATTTATGAGTGGCTGAAGGGGGCAATGCTATATTCATGTCGGGAATTATTCCTTTAGAACAAGGCCAGATTCACACTGTACCTTCACAAAGCCGGCAATAGAACAAATGCAACAACTTGCTCTAAATGGAGGCATAGGTGGAGTCCAACACCTTCCCTACTGTTGTGCAGAATGGAATTGGAATAGTAAATGATACTATTCTAAGGCAACTCATTGTAACAACTTGTGTGCTGAAGGAATGCGTCATAATGATGCGTTCGTTCTAATGCCGGCATTGTAAAGGCATGCGTGCTAAACGCATGCAGGATAGCGTCATACAACCATTCATGTCATCTGTTGCAATCCAATACCTAGCGGCTCGGAATTTAAGAGGTGTGATATATATAGTCTAATACAAGGTTAGTACCAAAATCCACAGGTCTTGGTACATACCTGTTTTTTTCACCCGTTAAATTTCAGCAGGTTTGACAATGGGTTAAAACCCCGGGCACCTCGTTGAGGCCCGTAACACAACACGTAAGCGTCACTCGCGATCTTTACAGTAACGACTTACATCCACTTGGAGAGCAATCCATACATTGAAATAAGTGAGCGTCAATGGCTCCCATTCCATAAACCAGCCTGACTCCTTCAGTAAAAGGGGATCAAACAACAGCAACATGCGAGGCCCTCAAGCAATTGAGTGATTTATACAGAAACAGTTTAAAGTGCTCATTCAGAGGATAAACTAATTTCCAATAAATCAACGCCGCGTCCCCAAAGAAACGCGGCATAAATGAAGGCAGGCGAAATTGATAAAGGTTGTTGAGAAAGAAGGCGATGGATCTTCGTTCGGCCTAAAATTATATTTAAATGGACAAAGTTGATTTAACAGCCTTTTTCTCATGTCGAGTGCTAAGATTTAAGTCGATGGCGTGTCATTATAACCAGAAATTATTCGCCAGAAGACTTTTAATATTTCATGTGCATTCCACTTAATGGCAGTTTTAATATTCCAGCCTAGCCCTGGATTGGATTGAAGAGGTTACAACTGCTCGGTGAACAGAGAAGGGCTATGTAGGAGGTTTAAAGAAATCTTTCAAGGCAGTGATGGAAGATGGAAATATGGTCCATCTCTTGTGGGAATTTAATTCACTTGGGTAGGGAATCGTGCCAACTCGCTCTCAGTAAAGGTGACCTGCGACAGCTCTTCTCCTGTCAATCCCTAGATATGACCAAACCTGTTTTGCTGGCATCCCCCTGGGGTACGAATTCATGAAACTTACTGCCACCACCTACTGAAAACTGACAAATGCGGAAGGCCTAAGTTTTCGCTAACTCTAGAAATGATACCTGTTTTGTCATTTCTCGGGCTTTTGACTAAGATCAAGTGTAGTATATGTTCTTATCAAGTTACTAGAAATTATTCTCATTCACATTAACTATAATTAAATCTATTTATGTGAATATTCTAAATATCAGGCATTGATACTGAAGCCTGAATCACTTTAATGGGGCTGACGTCGCTGGCTCGAGGGATACTGGGCCTGACATCCTCTGTGCACCTAACGATGTGGATAGTTAGTCAATTGCACAGGGACCATGTTGAGAATGTTGAGACATGACATCCATAGCAGACCCATACCTTGCACATGTGTGCATATGCAGAAGTATGCACAGTGAATAGTGTAATCATAGTGTAATGCCACACTTTTCAGTGCTTGTTGATGGCGGAATCTTAGCAAGGAATGTCTTGCGACTGCTCATTCACTGACAAGCATTGATTTGATATTATTTTGTCTACTTGTGCTTATTGAGTTTGTGCCAAAGTGCAGGTGATTAAATTGAAAGGCACAGGTTACATTCATGATGTATATGGAATAATTGACAATAGGAACGGGAGATGGGGAGTGGAGGAGGGGCTTAAGAATGGATTTGCTCCAATTCTGAAACTCATCTTAACTAAAGCTGTGTACCATACTGGTTATCATGTAGATTCTATATTTTGGGTAAAGGTTTAATACATGTGAACTTGAAATCAAAGAATTTGATGTGGCATCACTGGCTACATGAGGCATAAAAATGTATATTATAGCACAAATTATATTATCATTATTATTATGCCACATAAGGTTTTAAGCTGCCTCGGTGTTAAATTAAGTTTTCTTGCTTTGCTCATCATTGAGAAAAGGTGTTCAGGAGGATACGCCTTGTGATGAGAAGCATTTTCATTCAAGCCGGTAGAGGGAGGCTTTATAGGGTGTATGAAGTGGAAGAGACAAGGGTCGTGCTATAAGTGTATCCAATGATCCTGTATATTTGGCCGCTAGTCAGGTATACACTGTGGACCACAATAACCATTTTGGCCTTCATCCTATTCTTTCCTGGCAGCTGCTAGTAGTTAGAGGAGCAAGTATGGTTTGGTGGTAAGTAACTTCAAAAACAGGCGATCAGCCAAGAAGGGGAAACATCCATTACAACGCAGGCATTACAATGCAATTTTACAAAGCAGCCAATACAATGCAAGTTCCTTTACAACGCATGCTATCACAACGCATTACAAAGCATATGCCTCACTGACCAGCACCTTCCCTGAGGTAAGCAGCTGGCGGTGTTAGAATAGTAATTTACATTGTAATGGTAATGCGTTGTAAAAACCGTGTTGTAAAAGTATGCATTGTAATAGTTTGCGTTGTAACGTCATACATCCACCAAGAAGGCATAAGACTTATAGCTTCTGGAGGTACACCTGACACAGGTCCACTGAGATACCTAACAAGGCTGCCTTATCTATAGTAATCTATGAAGGAAGATCAGAACGCATACAGCAGGTTGTCATTTTCATGAGTTCAAACTTCAGTTTTTCGCTGCACATATTTATCGGATAATTCCATCAATTACGGGTTGTTCATGATGATCAATATCACGTCATATTTGTTGAATCTAACTGGGGTTTAGGAGAGACAGTATAAAAAGAACTGACTGTTGAAGGATACATTCCCCTACATAATGTGGCAGTGATTACTTCCTCGTGTGAGTGTCTGTGGATCCACTGAGCGAGTCGTCGAAGAAACTACACACAAGGTCAGCAGGCAGAGAAGAAGGGCTAAACGATGTGATGGGTATTGGGGGGACAGAAGCAAATCGATTTTGAAATATGCGTCGTCTCTATGATCAGTGGTCCTATTGGTGCAATTTGAACAGTGGCAGATGGTAACTTTGGAAGGGAGGAGGCGGGCGGGCCCAGGGCTGGACTGGGAACCGAATACAGCCCTGGCAAACTGGAGGGGCGAGGGGGTGCGGCCGAGCTGTTTGCAAGGGCCGGTTTCGGCCAATTGTGTTACAGGCGGCCCCGGTAACAAAAATGGCCCCCCCAGGGGCCCAAAACCAGCCCCCACCCTGGGGGCCACCGGGGAAATGCCCGGTGCCCGCTAGGGTCAGTCCGGCCCTGGGCAGGCCACACATGTATACATATACAATCTCTCACTCACACCCATGCATTCACAAACATGCACACACACAAATTCACAACACTCACTCACAACAAATGAATACATTTATACATACACGCAAGCACACACAAAACATGAAAAAAACATAAAACTTACCTACCCTGCAGCTACTGGAGAAAAAAATCTCAACGTTCCCAGGAGGGTTGAGACTGCTGCCTTCCCCCACTGACCTCCCTTAGGTCAGTGAGGGAAGGCAGAACCCCCTCGCTCATCACAAAGTAGGAGGGTGTCAGTGAGACTGCTGACCGCACCCCATCCCCCCCCACTCTGTGATGAGGTGTCACTTATTGACACTTGACCCTGGGCACTTCAGGGCTTAAAACTAAAGCCCCTGGGTCCGAAGCAATCAGTGATTCTCCCCCTCGTCATTAGGAGAAGGGCCTCGAGGCACTTTTTCCAGGCGGAAGTCACACCCACAAGGCTATTAAATCCTCAGCCAGGCAAAGTCCAGCTCAGGCAGCCAGGAGCCTGGGCATTCAGCGTATGTTTAGCTCCTGGCTGCCGGACCTGAACAAGGAGAGTGTCTGTCAGGCTGACAGTAGCTCAGCCTGACAGACACTCTTCTTCTCTGGAAAAAAGTGAGGGGGCGTAGCCCCTTGACCTGTATGGATGGGCCATGGCTGAATTTTAACATACTAAACTTTATTATAGAAACTGTTGAAAACGGAACTGTAAAAGGAAAATGTTGATTATTCTCTGACACAGTTTGTGGGCCATGGGCAAAGCCACTGGCAGGACTCCAACCATGGCTGGTACTTTTTTCTCATTTCGTCCCACACTTCTCTTTAATCGGTCGTTTCCAGAAGATGACTCCCTCATCAGATGTTCACTCCTGGCTACATAGTTGTTGTTTACTGACATAGTCTGACTACCCCTCCCCCAACCTTCTTCATGCCTCTTCACACCCACCCCCTCTACATCCCTCCTAGTCACGCGCTCTCTTCCTATGTAGTCTGTAGTCGTACAGTGTATGCAAAAGGCTTTGAAATGACCAGTTAGTAACATTTAGGAGCTATTGCAGTTCCATTAGTAAATAATTAGAGCAAGTAGAAAGACAGTAAAACTTACATAGTAGCTGACCTAACACAAAATTCTATAACATTTGACATTTGTGTGCCTTCCTGTAAAACCCACTGATTACAGATCCCATCAGACTAAGATATCCAGCCCACACAATTCCCTTAGATGTGCAAATCTTTGCCAACCTACCTTTTTTAACGTGTACTATTTCTCCATTTGGAATTTGATGAGGAAGGATGCCAGCATGATTTTACAAATAAACTTGGTATGGACTTGTTATAAATGCTTTTCAATGTGTGGTGGCCTTTAGCTTCTGATCTCTTTCAGAAGTGATCTAAGAAGTAATCAAAAATCGAAATTGGTTGGTACCAGGAAAATTCGTGCACTGTTTGTCGATGCCAATTGCATTGGGTGACCAGTGCGAAACTTAGCATTCGTTGTGAGTTTCTTGAAAGAGATTTTCTGTATTACACAGATAGCACAGAAACCAATGAGGTGTTTCAGTTGCTATGACAACCTGTGTTTTCAATGAAATCAAACAATCGCAATGGTACGGTGACTAAATAAAATGGGGGAAAACATCCACCTGAATGCACAGGAGGAAAAAAGAGATTACCGCCTGCTCTGTCTTTCTTCATCAAACTTCTTACAAAATGAAGGCGAGCTTCCATCCCGTAAGACAGGCAATTCACTTGCCCTTATTAGTGAACCAGAAGAAAATAACTTTCTTATGAACTATTAATTCTTCTTTTCATCTGTCCTCACTGGAAATCTATATTTTTCCAGCCGCATAAAAGAAGAGACTTTGGTACGTTTACTGATGGTGCAGATGGCGAAAGGTGGCACTTGCCAACAACTTGATTGGCAAGGGTGTTGCCTTTCTTTACCCTGCATGGCTGTTTCCTTCAACATCTCCCATGAGTGTTGGGTTTTGTGTGGGCTTCGTGGCATTCATTTAGGTGTCAGCAGAAATTGTGTGGTGGTGTTTTGCACTTGACCATGGCGGGTGTAGTCATATCTGCACCAGTGGACTGTGCCCTCTGCGCCTCTTGTGTATCTGGGTGTGGCTGCATCCGCAGCAGATCAAGCTGGCGTGGGGTCTGCTTTTGCATATTCTGGGTAGAACAGAACTCCACTGCTTGTCTTAGCTTGAATTTTCCTAGAGATCAATCCATCTCACTCCATCTAAAAGACCTTCATTGACTCCGCATTCATAAAAGGCTTCTGATCAAAGCCCATTAAACCAGTTGGGTAGCAAGGGGGTAGGTGGGGTCCACCCCGTGCGGCACCACTTTTGGGGGCAGCAGCATTTTTACCCTAGTCGTCTCTTCGCTCTTACCTGTGGCTGTCACGGTACAGCAAACGCAGGGAATGCCACCGGCAGCAAAAGGTCTATCTTTGCCACTGCTTTAGGCTACAGAGCCTTGTCGTCAAGGCCCTACTGACCTTCAAAATCTTTTTCAGCTGTACAATCCTTTGTGCCCTCTCAAATCCAATGGGGCCAATCTCCTCAAGATACTGTGAATCCTTGCGTATTGGATGGGTGGCCGTTCTTTAGCCAGTCTGGTGGCCACACACTTGAATGCACTTTCACTGGATAATCAATTATTGCCATCTGAAAGTATATTCAGTAAAAAGGTGAACATCTGGCTTTTAAGTTCTGATTCATTTATGAGCCATGAGCTGGTGATCTATGGGCCTGGTGCCAGGATGCCCTATGTGTGTAACTGTGCACTCTCCAACTATTTAATTCATTCAAAGATGCAATATAGCCTTCATGCCCAGCATATATGATTACATGATGCAGTCAAACTTATATACCACAGCTGTGCTCAAGCTGTGTGAATGTGTATTCAGTAAGCACTGTATAAATGCAATTACAATTACAATATAGGTGCTGGCTATACATGACTGAAACCTGTCTACATCAGGGACCTCCCTCCCTTCTGACCTCTTGGTATCAAGGGAAGAGTGAACTGGGTGCATTGACTAGAAGCCCATTGAACGTGCTGGAACTGGCTACAATATTGGCCTCAAAATGGCACACTATTTGTACATGACATCATTTTGACCTCCTGGTGTCTGTCAATGGATAATGGTTTTCAGTCGCATTTATTAGGTGCTGCAGCATCTCTTTGTTGGGCAATTGTAGCAAGCTTCAGGCTCTTCATTCAGATGGCTACGACGTCTAACTGGCAAACCAGCCTCCCAGGTTGATGGGAATGCTACTTGGTGAGCCACATTTTTATGAGTTCTGTGGAATGATAGTCTGTGTTAAGAAGTACTGGAAGTGAGGTAATGTTATTATTGGTACCATGCCCTTTCCTCACAGGGGCCAAGAAGATGTTCTGCGAATGGCTGGAAGTGTCTGATTCAGCAGCATGAGGAAATTACGTTTTGAGCAGGGCCAGAATGGCCGTAGCAGGCACCAGGAGTTTTCCTGGTGGGCCGGAAGGTTGGGGGCCGGTTTTGCCGCAGTGCTGCAATATGGGACCCCTGTAACAAAAGCAGGAACGGTGCATCTCACTAGCGACCCCCCCGCCACCCTCCCCTCACCCATGCCGGTCGAGCAGATTGCCAGGGCTGGTTGCTGTTCCCAGTCCGACTGTGGTTTTGAGGAGCCAGGAAAATCAGACATGTGTGTTATTTGGACAGTGATACTTCTCCTTGTCAGGCAATCTCAGAGCTGCGGTATTCATACTATCCGCTCTTATATTGGGGTGTCTCTCTGTGTACAGGCCCATGTCATTTCCCTTTGCATCAGTTTTTTATCCTTACAATGCAATGGTACTTCTGATCTGAATCCCCAAATGTGGCAACCACTTCCAGACTTGTGGTTGGTGGAGTGCAGTCCTTGTTACATTGGTCAGCATTTGTAGTTAAAGGAGTGTGTCAGCCAGATTTTCCCTCCAAACTAGTTAGTACCCCACAAAGAGTAGATGGTTGCCAGCACAGAGGGCAAGTCAGCCGAGCCATCACTCAACTAAGGTTTCACATTCAGGACTCAAATGCTCCAAAGGGCTGCTCCGAGCGTGTTAAGTAATGGTAAGCCAGGCTCCAACCAATGTGGTATTTTATTTCAGTACTTCGGTGTGCTTGTAAAAACATGCACAAGAATAATTTGTCTATGCAATATCTAGTGCTGTTTTGACTGTATGCCTGTTTCCCCATCACATTACTGGTTCTTTGTTTGTTGTGTTGTTACAAATGCAGTGCTTCTTTGATGTGGCATTGTTGAGCAAGAGATGACTGGATTGTGATCTTTATGATCGTGGTCCGCATCCATTGAGTCTCAATCAGGGCAGAATTGGGCCGACCCCGAAGGTTAATAGTTCATATTTTGGGTATGAGCGTCAGTGGTGTGCCTTATTTTCTAGGGTCTACTGCGGTTCGAATGAGGGTGAGTGGATATTTGCTTTATTTGTTCAGTTAGATCCTTGCACACTATATTTTTTACCACATTGGGGAATCATTTTCCTGACAACCGGGTGGTACAGGCCACTGAAGCTCTCCTAAAGTTTTTTTTTTTCACTGTGCCCTCTTTTTTCATGCATAACCCAACTTTTCAACCCTACTTTCATATACTTTAGCAAATGTCTGAAGTCTGTCCTGCTTTTTGCCTGCCCTTGTCTGGGGGCTGAACTGGGAACCCAACGCAGCCCTGGCAATTTTGTAGCACCATCCCGTCGGATGGGGGGGAGGGGGGTTGGTAGAGGGAAGGGTGCAAGTGTGAAGCATGCTGCCTTTGGTACTGGAGGGCGGATATTGCAGCACCGCTGCAAAACTGGCCCCTACGTCTGCCAGTTCCACCACCCTTGCAACCTCCCGAGAAAATGCCCGATGCCCGCTATGGCCAATCTGGCCCTGCCTTGTCTGTACAATGGCTATTGGGATATTTGGCAGCAGCTTCTCCTAAAGGCTGTTTTCCTCCATCCACTTTCTGGTTTAGCATCTGCAGTCTCTTAAGGCAGGTACTGCAGTTGCTGTGATTGGTTGTGACTGATGGTTCATGGGTTGGGTTGTCCATAGAGCTCAGATGCATTTCTGGGAAGTGCCTTGAGTCCATTTCAGAGGAGGGACAAGAATCTTTTTTCCTCTCCTTATGGTACTTTACTCATGGGAGACTAGAGATGTGCACATTGAGGTTCAGTTGTGGTAGAGCTTTCTCTTTTAGTCTTCAGCTTATGGATCTATTCTTCTGCTGCCCCACACCAAGTGGAAATATGCATTTGCTCTACTACTGGAGTACGAAGATTGAAGTACCCAGAATTGGCTTTGGTATAAGCAGGATTCTGGCGGTTATCCTGAAGCCATAGGCTCCCATGCACCTGTGTTTCTTTGGAGTATGCGGGATTTGCAGTCATGAGGACTTAACGGAAAGCTGCAAGTTCTCACTTCCTTCCATCTATCTCATCAATGGTCACTGTTTTCTTTAAATTATATCCTGAGATCATCTCTTTCTTGCATGCCTTGCTCAAGAGCTCGGTTGTGGTTCTCTGATGCGGCCATTACACAGTTGAGCTCACGAAAAACACACAAACGACAATACTATTTGACTGTATGCCTCATTTCGTAGGAATATAGCAAACCTTTTTTGAGTTATCATCTAAAAAATTCTCCAGTGGCATACTGAATCTGAAACACATTTTGAAACCCCATAACCTTTGCACACTTGGCCAATTGGCACAAAAACTTCTAAGATAGACCTTATTTGAATATGTGTTTTTTATTTCAAAATTTTCCAGTAGATTCATCAAGTGGTTCCAAAGTTACTAGCAACCAAAAACTGTTTTACTAATGGTCTGAGCCGTGACTGCATAGTCCATATTACCTTCAGCAATAAATATACATAGGCATGAACATACACTCCATCTGAGTAGACGAGTTGCTTTGGCACGGGATTGATGACTGTATTTATAGGTTTTTTGTCCTTACGTGGGTACACGTTTTCCAGTTGAAACAGCAGTGTTAGGAATAGGCGTACAAAGCCAAAACAGTACACACCTCCCATTCTTCAAGCCGATGCCTATGGCTTTTAGGAAGCAAATCGGGGATCTGTCCTACTTTCATAAATTCACTTCCGGGAAAATCATGTGACGAGTCACCTATAGAACATCCGCACTGCATAGCCCTGCTCATTGGTCTTTATTGATGCTGGCTTTGTTATCCCTTGGAGACTGGATCATATGAAAGAAGGCTTTGTACATGCTATTTGTTTCCAGGGTTACATTCTATCTTATATTGTTCGCTCTGAGGAAATGCCTGCTCTTCGCGGTAACAGGAGAGCTTGCTTGGTCAGAGGAGTCTCTTGGCGCAGAGAATCAGAGACATTTTTTGCTGGAAATATTTTCGTCAATTTGCCTCAATTATTATAGAAATCTATAGATAATTGACATCATTCTGTGATAATTGATTGCTTTCCCTGATTTGATCTAAAAGGAGCGTACGCCTTCTAAACAAGGCCAGTTAGAATGCAGTGGCAACTGGCATCTACTGGGGGGGGGAGGGGGGGGCAGGCGGACGTGCACACATTATTAAATTGAAAAGACTTACTGAACAACGTCCTCGGCTACGGAGCTCTGCTTTTGCTGACGCCCATAGGAACTGGATGCTACAACTCCCTTAACCAATCCTGGTGCTGCTCTAATGCTTTGAAAGCAGTGCCCTGATTGGAAGGAGTGGCCTCACTCAGCACTCCACAGCGCCCTGCACTTGCTATAACCCAGCTGTCTTAAGACAGCTGGATTAGAGGTTTCAAATTGCACGTCTAGCTGGCCATCGCAAGACGGCCGGCCAAATGGACATGCACACTTTGAAAAGTGCATAACCAGCCCACCTTCCTCCCTGCTGCTGTCACTCAGAAGTGGGCCCGCCCCTGTCCTGATGCTCTGTTCGAGACGGAGATGAAAAATAATGGTAAATAATTACCATTTTATTTTTTATCCTGAGGGCTTTGGGAGGGAATTTAAGTGGGGCGACGCTCCTTCGCTTCAACTCAACTTTTTGAATGCATGGAATATGCATGTTTTAAATCGCACAGTCACTGCCTGCTTTCATATAGGAGTACACCAGGAAAAAGTCAGAACTTTTGGCAAGTGTCCATAATTTAAGAGTTCTACCAAAAATAAAGGAATCATAGTTCAGCCACGAGAATCACATCCACTGTAGTACAACAACACAGAGCATTCGAACAACCTTATCTTGGTAAACACGATCAAAAGACAGCAGTAGAACAATGATAGTGTCTAGGAGACCCATGCACACTGAACCGAGCAGCATGAACTACAAAACACTGCTTTGCTGTTATCTGAAAGACCACACCTGTGGATTTGAATTTTGTCATTTTTAATATTAATTAAAATATACCATTTTGAACACTACAAAAACTGAATCTATGGGAAGCCTGAGTTCAGTTATGGCAGTGAGACACTGCAGGTACTTGGCAAACAATCATGAAGATGAATGATATGCAGACTGAGGGAAGAGGACTGCGGCGGGTTAGTATAAATCTGTCGTGTTTATCGATGGTAGAGAAGCTGGTGGTACCCGATGTGTAGGCCACATCTGCTGCTGATGTCCAGGCTCCAAGCCCTAGTATGTCTGCATGATCAAAGAGTGGCACGATATCCCATGCCTCCCCCCAACGCTTCAACAGTTATGAAAGTATTAGATTGGTCACCCCTGCGGCCACCACACATTCACAGCCCTTTGGTACAAAATCCAAGCCAAGGTTATGGTTCTTTTCTGTCCAGTACCAAGCCACACTAACTGGTCATTGTGCCCCGGCTTCACAGAATCACACTTTGAAATGCCTCAATGGTGTTGAGATTGCGCACCCTTCGCCCTGACAATTTAATTGGAGATCAGTGAGCAAGCTACAGGCTAAATGTAAATATCTACAGTTTCCACCTTTTTTCCAAGGCAGCCCCCACCTCCTATGTATTTGGGGGCATGCATACTGTCCCTCACAGCTATACACATTCTGACAGTGTTCAAGTCATACCAGTTTCAATGACTTTCTCCAGGGATGTTTAACATAGGTGGTATGTTGGGGTGTGGTAGATCTACGCTATATATGTAGGACTTCCACATGAATTGTAAATGTAATGTAATGTATCTTAATGGGACTAAATAACATAATCGTTATTATGAAATTCTAAGACGGATCTTGCTCTCGTGGACTTGCTTTTGACATTTGTGGCTAACGTCAAATGCTTTGTATTGTGGGTGTATTGTGTCTGAGAACTGCAGTTGTATAGTGTGTGCAGACAGATGTCAGTATCTCAGCATGCCCTGTTTTACACATTACCTAAATATGATTGTGCAGGACTTCTTAAGAAAAGATTAAACGCTGCAACATACTGGCCATATGTCTCAGACATTGCAGCCACCCTTTAAAGCCCTCAAGCTGTTATAGGGGCAACAAAGAGGGCGGTGTTTCCCCAGCACTTCCCCAGACAGAAGATTGCGTGACCAGTGAAATGTGAGCCTTTGTATTCTTTAATTGGTATTTCAATAGAACAAATCCACCAACAACTATTTAACTATGTACCTCTGTCACCCCAAGAATGAACCTGCCAAGTGGCACTGATCTACTCCATAGAGACATTTGCAAGATAGGAACAGTGTTAATCTGGAATTTTTGTCAATAACTTTTTTATGTTTCCGAATAGGGCCTGACAAGGACTGAGCAGTTATGTCAAAAACAAAGAAAAAATTAGATTTTTTTTTTCCTCAGAGAGGTATGAAGCAGAACACAAATCTCCATGGAAATCTGTTTAAAAGTTAAGATATCAACTGTTATGAATTAGTGAAAACATACTATTGAGAGATATCTCATAAAGAAAGGAGGTCTTTTATGAAACTCCGGGGTAAAGGAATTGGGCAACAGTAATGGTGTTAAGTGAGTTAGTTGTTTGCAGAAATTTCCGTTGAGCAACTATGTAGATCATTTCTCCACAGAAGTTTCAGTTGTCAAAACAGGACCCTTGGTATGTGCGGCTCCAGTCTCTGGAATAACCTCAGCACATATTTTTGGGAGGACCCACTTGCAAGTGGTGCTTCTAGAAAATGCTGAAAAGGGCATTTCTCAAACATGTTTTCAAGTGACATCTGCGACTAAGCGATATAGAGAGAAGAGGCCATGATTCTCATACAGGCTCCACGCCAACTATCCGTATTCCAAGACTGATATTCTAAACCACCGCTTTCCATTACTACCATTATTATATTTAATTGCATGAAACCCACTTACGCGCAGTCTACTTCCACCACCATGAACAATGGAGGCCATTGTTTTGATCAAGTTTAAAAAGCACCTGATCATAAAATAACTTGTTTTTTGCCATATTATAATATCTAAAACAACCAACGAATTAATGGCAAGTTTGAGGTTGTGATGCCACTCACATTCACCTGTCCTGCAGGGCAAAGCAATCAAACCTTTTCCAATTGTGAGAATCTGCCCCATCTCTTTGCGAACACCAGATGTGAGTGTGGTGGAATGCTGGCTGATGGCTGGCGTGAATTATGCTTTTGCAACCATCACATATGCCTAATGATGGCAGGTAACATCTAAGTCCTCGAGGACCTTGGGGCATATTAAAAAAATAATGCTGGAGCTGTGCCAAAATCATCAGCGCCATTCTCCAACATTTTTAACATGCTGGGGGGGCGCACCCCATGTGTTTCCCCTAGCGTTGGCGCTGCAGAGGCCAAATAATGGTGATTTGCTTTTTTTATGTGTGCTGCAGAATGCAGCTGCAGCACACATGGAAAGTGCCAAAAACGAGCCAAAATGTATAATTTCTCCTCGTATCGCCATTCTAACGCTTGGTATTCCATGGCCTTAGAATGGCACGGTTTTTGGCACTGTCTCTGGGGCAACGTCAAAAAGCAATGGGTGTTGCAGTATAATGCCCACAGAAACACCCATTGCATGCCCGTTCACCGCAGAGGACTGCGGCAGAAAGGTGCATATAGTACAAGGTGGCGTTAAGTCATGTTAAGTGGTTTAGCGCCACCTTGCAAATATGGGAAATGGCGCTACGCCGCCAGAGCATCAAAAAAATTGATGCAATAGTGGCGATAGTTTTTGTACATAGTGCTTCATTTGTGGTGGTGTTTGCAGCTGCTGAGCACCAGCAGTCATTTTCGGGGACCAGGACTTATTTTACATTTCGTTCTGAGACTTTTATCCGGTGCAAGAAAGCAAAGCAAAAAGGAAGAAAGAAGTACAAAAAAGATAGGGAAACAACAACAAAGGTAGAAAGCAGGGATTAATAAGAAATGGCCAGAGTGTGATAAATACAGGAAATGTAAAGTTATTTAAGAAAAAGTCACAAGGTGAAATCAACGCTAGGCAGCCTTGGGCTACTAAGAAACACCTCGGGCACCTGCCCTTTTTTATGCAAATGAAGGCACCGAAAGGGCCATCTCTGATCTACAGCGATACCTGTAACAGTCAATGGCGATTTTAACAGGCGTGGACACAGACCTCAACCTCCTCAGAAAGCATACCCTTGTCAGCTTAATCCCTGGGACGTAAGTGTGCGCTGAAAACGTGCTGCTAACGCAATGACGGAGGAGCACGCGAGGAAGCCATTGAGAAATGAAACGCATTACGCTTTAATGGCGCCCTGCTTGTCATCCCCCTGCTAATTAACTGGGCCATGCCTCTCGACTTCCCTTTTTTGCAGCGAGTGCATTAACGGCGCGTTGAAGAGAACCGTCAGCGCGGACTGAGCTGTGTGTAAAATATTAAAGGGGGCCCGCCATTCTGCAGGCCGCTGCGCGCCAATTTTGCGCTGCGCAAACACTCTTGTGACATGGTATGAATCGTAAACTCGTCCGGATGCTCGCTTGTTTGGACATATTTTTGTTCGGGCTGTAGGTAATTACAGCCATGCTTAATGAATAGCATTAGTTTTATTGATGAACACGGGGGCTACATGCTGTAAAGAGAAGGGGAGGATTAAGTTTTATGGCCTGCTGCAGCTATGAAGGAGAGCGGCCAGGCACCAATTAATGTTTCCTTGATGGGATTAGTCACTGTGCTAACTGCAACTCTCCAGAAAAGTGCTAAGTCTGTGATTTCAGGCCCAACTTTTAAAATATGGCTGGCGCGGAATGGGCCTGCCTGTCGTTAGCATGCAGATAGCGCCTGCCAGGGCCTGCTTCTAAAATGCAAATTTCACTTAAGATCAGAGACAAAGAGGTGTGCAGATTTGCATCGCAACACAATTTATGTGTTCCATAGCAAAGAAGAGTTGCGGCTTTGGAATCCTAAATCCTCATCTACTCGTGCAGGATCTATGGCGCATGGCGTCTTAATTCAAGCTTGTTCCGGATATTGTAAAAACTCCTCCCCGCTCACCCCAGAGATACGGGGTGTTGCGTCAATGAGCGGAGAAAACCAGTGAAGTGATATTCAGGCTGCTACGTTACAACAGAGGTGAGGTGCTCAACTGGTCATCCATCTTCTTTCTGTTGAACCAGTTCAGCCTGTAAATAAATTGACTTTTAATGTCTCATAATATACAGGATAAAGGATCCTCTGTAGCACTACATAAGTATTGGAAGTGGTAGAGGAAGTCCCTGTCCATATAAAGGAAGAAGGCTGGGCACAATATTTCTTTATCGGAACATCAACTCTGAAGAGATTTGCAATCTTTATTATTCATATGGTAAGGGGCCTTTTATTCTTTATAAAAGATAGTCCTCCCCAACACCCTATTCAATATTTAGGGCCAGATGTACGACCTGTTTTTGCATGCGAAAACGGTTTTGCGAACCCGTTTGCACATGCTAAAACATATTGGGCCATGTACATAGCCTATTTAGCGAGTCACAATTTTTTTTGCGACTCGCTAAATAGGTTTTGCGACTCGCTATTTGGAAGGGGCGTTCCCTTCCAAATAGTGAATCTCAAAACAATGTACTAATGTTTTGCAACCGCAATTGCGGTTGCAAAACACTCGCAATTACCACCTACTTCAAATAGGTAGTAATGCATTTGCAAAGGGAAAGGGGTCCCCAGGGGACCCCTTCCCATTTGCAAATGAATGCGAAATAATTTTTTAAGGGCCCAGGGACCATTGCCTGTCCTTAAAAATGAAAAGAAAACGTTTCATTTTTTTTTTTTTTAAATGCATCCAGTTTTCCTTTAAGGAAAACGGGCTGCATTAAAAAAAAAAGCTGCTTTATTAAAAAGTAGTCCCAGACATGGTGGTCTGCTGAGCCTAGCAGGCCACCATCCCTGGGTGAGCTGGCATTCACAATGAGCTCGCAAATTGCGAGAGGTTCATTAATATTAATGAGCCTTGCAATTTGCGACCCCATTGGGATTCGCAAAACAGTGTAAACACACGGTTGTACATTTCATTTAGCGCCTCGCAATTTGCGATTCGCAATGTGTCGCAAATTGCAAGGCGCTAAATGAAAGGGTCGTACATCTGGCCGTTAGTCTCTTACTGCTTCTGGATGTAGATATGGAGGACTCTAGCTCAATATACATTGTAAAAATCAGTACATATATATGTGGCTTGCAATTTGCTGCAAACTTATTTCAAGCTTTATGGTGAAAACCTGGGTTTACTATTAAGTTGCTATCCTCCTGTACAGAACTTCGGAAGTGCAACCAATAAGGAATTTGCTGCAAACATCTGTTCAGTCAGCAACTCTTATTTTTGTTTGAAAAAGATAAAATAAAAAGAGCTGGAGTCCTACTCTTTCTTATATATATTTTTTAGTAAACACCGTTTATTGAACAAAGTAACGAATTACAAAAAACGAAATTTACTGGATTCACTGACCGAGGAAACCAGTCGCGTTTAGTACAATATTTTGATCTGGAATTGTACCTGCAACATAGAACAAAGCACCTCAAGGCTCCCACAACACTGAACACATCAACGGAAGTCACATGACTCGCCCGTCTCCCTCCTAGCCAATCACAAAACCCCCACCGTCTCAGTGCAACCCTCATCAGCCCAAACCAAGACTTCCCAGATCTAGTACCGGGTTGTGCATCAGATTACAGTATGTTTCTTAAACATCAAAAGAGACAAGAAAACAAATGTATGGTACTTCCCAAATCTTCTCAAAGGTGGCTGGCCAGCTCATGGCAGTTTCAATAATTTACCCCACATCTCTTCAAACCGTGGCATTTTGTCGTTCAGTTTATATATGGAATGTTCCTAAGGTTGCCAACTTATGTATTTGTTCCAACCAGGCACTGAATGTTGGGAGGGTAGTACATTTCCAGAGGCTTAAAATACCCACTGTAGTTACAGGGATATTCATGGCCACCCATAGGTGACGATAGATCGGCATAGGCAGAAACTAGCGTAAGCTCATCCCAATAGCTTTATGTCCTAGAACAGCCCCATAATATGTAAACAATGTCCCCTCTACCCTCCCCACATGTCCAGCACGCACATATTTGCTTTGTGTAATTTGTGCGGTGTCCAATGCTATCTGTGTGATATTTTGTAATAGAATAAATTCAACTGAACCTCTTTCGACAGTGTGTTGTGTTCCCTCATTAACTCGGACTAGTCTTCGTCATCAAATTGGGTCCCAAACCTTCCATCCAAACTGCTTGAGTGCCAAGGAGGTCAAGGCGGGGAAAAGAGCATCAGTGATAATGGACTATAACCCTGAGATTCTTTACGGGTCTGTAAAATAGTTCACTATTGGTAACTTCTGAAGTGGTATGAGTATCAAACGGAGACAATGAGCCAGTTGTAGCCAACGCCACTATTGGGAGTTTGGCAATGCGTATTCTTGTCGCGGCATGTGGAAGGTTCAAGGGAGACTGTACCTTTAAAGGATTCAAGAGTAAGTAGCCCCTTGGCAACCCATATTTGCCAGTGGAGGTCCACATCCCCTATCTATAATTCACTATTATACCAAATAGGCGGTGCCCTATGTATATGAGCAGAGGATTTGAGCATGAAATGAACTCTCTTCCAGGTGTAGCGGCAGGCAGAAAGTATAGAGTTCCAGTCAGGACCTCCGCTCCACAATGCCATGTAGTATGTGGCCAGTGGATTGGTGAGCTGTCTCTCTGTGTTGACCCAATATAACAGCAGGTGCCCGTGGATGTGTAAGCTGGAATTTTCCCATATGAGGCAACTTTAGTCCCTTTTACCTACCAACACATACAGTTTTGCCACCTCGAGTCGCGGTCTGTGCACAGCCCCCAAAAAGGAACTGATGTCAGGGTCTAATGTGGCGAGCACTTCATGTGTCATAGATAGTGAAATCGCCCCGAACACATAATTAATATGGGGTGCTATATTAACTTTAATATCCTGCATCCATCCCCACATGGACAGCTGTAGGGAGGACATTGGCATAACATTTATTGTAATTTTGTCAAGAAGGGTTTTTTCGTATTTTTCACCATGTTGACGAGGGCGGTGTTAATGTAAATATCGAAGTATCCCAGGTTAGTAGATTTACATTGAAGGTGGGTATTGCCCACCATACAGCAGCACAAATTAAAACTTATAGGTAATGCCTCACATTTGGACCACTTCACTTTACGGCCAGAAATGACAGAAAAGCATTTTATAAGGGTCATGAGTGTCGGCATTGACCATGCTGGATGTGAGATGTTCACCAGGATATCATCAGCATAGTACAATGCTTTGTGTCCTCCTGTTATGGAGTGCACCCCAGATATCCTCGATTCTTTCCTAATGGCTATCGCCAATGGTTCGAACGCTAAAAGAAATATCAGAGGTGACGGGGGAATCCCTTCCGGGTTCCTATATGAATGGTATGAATGGTTATCTCCGGGAACTAAAAACCTCCACAGTTGACAGCGGCTGTCCAATTGGTATAGAGCCTTAGTACCTTACTGATAAATGCCTTGCTCAGGCCCATCCTACCTAGAATAGAGAACGAGTAGTGTAGACGCCATGTTCTTTTGGGCCTATTCTGTGACACTTAATAAAAGAAGCGTGCAATACGTCCAGAGGCTAGTTGAGCTGTTTTGCTGAAATTGTAAGACTTGAGAAATAACAGATATAACAAGTTCTATGCCTACATGTCATTTTGATGATATGATACTGCAATTTCATGTCCAAAACAGTTTGATATTTGCAGATCATTTTGACTGAATACAATGTTTCGTAACTGCCGTCACCTCACGCTGGGGATATGCCCGTATTGGCTGTGTTAATATGGAAAGATGTGCTAAAATTTATAGAAGCCCCTGCAAAGTTGATTTGGGCAGGTTAGCCTCTGTGTGAGTCTGGATCCACACTGCAATGTACAAAGAAATATCGTGCTTTGAACCCTCATTGTGAATTTGTTTTTAGTGATAAAGGCTTCTACAGTAGGACAATCCATGTGGTCAAATTCTTTTTTGGCATCCAAGGACATCACCAAATAATCACCCTTATTTTGGTTGTGCCACAGAAGATGTTAAAGGGTCCTCAAATGATTCGTAACCAATCTACCTGGTACAAAGCCTAGGTGTTCCAGATGTGTGAGGCAGGTATGAACTTTCTTAGCCTATTTGCCAGTATTTTTGCATATATCTTCAAGCCGCAATTCAACAACATTATCATTCTATAACTGGCGTACAGCTGCAGGTGAGTGGGTCTTGGGGGCTCTGTGTGGGCCAAGATCCTGGACTTGCAGCCTGCGTTAATGCCTGTGCCACCCCGGCGTTGCATGTGGCCTTACAGGTGTGGCCGGGGTCCCCAGCTCGCATTCTATTCTTGCTGCATTAGCCCAGACATTGGACACTACCCCCCTCTCTCTGTTAGAGGCCTGGCCACTCAGTGGGCAAGAGACATGGAGGGAGGGTGTTTGGGAGCGTACCGGGATCTCAAGGAGACAGGAGCTCAGCGGCCGGTGCCACATGTACCTGACTAGTGAGGCAGCCCCTGCTCCTTGAAGACATACAACTATTCAACAAGCGACCCCACACACATACTTGGCTGAAGCTGCCATCGACTTTTCCTCCTCCGGACCATTGCTTGCGGAGGCTTGGGTGTCATTTTGAGGACCATACATGGCTGCAAAGGGGTCCAGGCTACTTGTGCTGCCTCTCCAGAAGTTGGGAGGTAGGCGGGCCGGGGTTTGGTCTTTGCTGGGGCCCCCCTCCCTCCTCCTAT
This sequence comes from Triturus cristatus, assembly GCF_964204655.1. Lineage (NCBI taxonomy): Eukaryota > Metazoa > Chordata > Amphibia > Caudata > Salamandridae > Triturus > Triturus cristatus. The sequence goes on from NC_140580.1 coordinate 357,927,539, forward strand.
ATACATACCTGGGGATTCACCGGTGGAGGTGTTGCCACGAGGTTGCGACATGCTTCTGCTCGGACAGTGCTTTGATGGTGGGCCCCCCTAGGTGGAGCCCTTTCTGTGATGGGATATCCACCAGCTCGACTGCTAATGCTGCCCTGACAGGAACCGTGGGCATGCAGGCCGAGATTTGAAAGCCTTGGCACTTCCCCTCCGAGACTGGATGATCAAAACCTGCCCGAATTGTACCTGCTCTACTGTTACCTGGCCTCCTTCTCTAACCTAGCGATGGCAGCTGATAACATTCGGACCATGGATGGCGATCATGGGGAAGGACAAAATACCAGGGTCGGGAGCCCCGTATCAGATTGACAAATATACCACTCGCCCCTCTTACTCCTCTAAACAGCAAGTGGTTGATTCTCAGGGCCCCAGGCTCCTCTGCCTATAGACATGGCAGAAATCTTGCAGGGCCACCCACACCTGCTAAGGGGCCCTCGAATCAAGGATTTGTGAGGTAGGGTCTCATGTTGTGCTTCTTCATAAGGAACGTCATAATGTTGCTGGGTCACTGGGTGGAGGGACAGATATCCACTCTCAAGGACGATTCATCAAGCCTTAGGGACAAGATCAGCTCATCATGTCCACTATTCATACCCTTGAGTCCAGGGCAGAGGATGCTGAAAATCTCTCTAGGTTGAGTAACCTGCCTATTGTAAGCTTCACAGAAGGGGTAGCAACCCCATCCATAGATGTTCATTGAGTCCTAGATCACATCTGGGGTCCCAGAGGGGATCCTCTCACCTTGGTTTGTTGTTGAGTGAGACATCAGGCACTAGCGCAGAAGCCACCTCCTGGAGCACTGCCACACCCAGTCATAGCTAAGATTCTACTTTTTTGTGACCACGGTGCTCTTCGGCAACAAGCGCCTAGTCAAGGCAAACTTCATTTCCAATCCGCACCACATTATAATTTTTCTAGGCTACACAAAAACCCCACAGAAGCAGCGTAAAACATTTGATGCTGTCAGGCAGCAGCTTCAAGCAATGTCCCTTCAATATATGTTGCTTTTTCCAGCGCAGTTAAAGGTTCTCAATGACTCCCGTTCCCATTTCTTCGACACTCTTGAGGAAGCATGGGAGTGGGCCACCGAGCAGAAATCGTTGCGATGTTATGTCCCTCCAGATCAGGAAGTGGACCTGGGCTGGAGCACGCCTGCCCTGACCATCACCCATTTCCAAACTCATAGGAGACCCAAGCCTAAAGGGAGGCATGGCCGGCAGACAGATATGCTCACCGGAATCCTTGGAAACAGAGCCAGGCTGCTCTCAGACCTCCAACGACCTGCTCTGACAATCAAAAATAATTATTCGAAGCTTGTTGGGCTTCCAGGCACATTTCATTAATGAAGCAACCTGTTACATGCATTATATCTCATGAGAGACTACACTTAGAAACTTTAAAATGTCCGGCATTGTTGCACATTTATTAATAAGAATTATCCTATTCGAGAGACAAAGAGCGCCTGGAAGCAGAGTTTGGCTTACATATATGATAGATATTGACTATGGCACTGGCAGGAACACATCTGTGTGCTTGCAGATCTGATATAATACGTCATCATCTGGTTTTAGGTTAACTAGTTACATTTTTCATTCTCTTTAATATACCACCCCTCGGTTCTGGTGCTGGAAGGAAGGCTATTCTTATTTCGACCACAATCCCGACATTAGAATTGACTCATTTTAGTCTGTCTCAGTGGATTATGGTTTCAATTAACTAGGAACCAAATGGAATTGCGTGGAAGCTCTCAAGCGTGAGAAACATGTTTAAAAAGCGTATATCTTGAAGAGACGTACGAAATGAATGCTTAACTTGTGAAGGGCACATTGCAGTTGCATGCCCGGCAGGTTGCAATAGGATGCTACATTTTGAATCGAGACGTATGACAATTTATTGGCATCAAGACTGGCCAGTGCTTAATTTGAGCCGGTTGTTTACGGGGCTCAGCACCTGTACTTAATCATCAACACCAGCACTTTTCATGAGCACCAGTTAAGAACACATTAATTTATACTAGGCACAGGGAGATTAAGTGATTTGCCCAGAATCACAGGATATTGACCTGAGGCCGATACTCGAACCTGTTCCCCAGCACCAAAGTTGGCCATTACACCACATCCTCTCCTCACTTTAATTGTTGGTTCTGTTTTGAGCAGCGCTAACAGGACTTATTTTTTTTTAACAAATTACCCACTGCTGGAGTCCCATGTTTGACCTGTGCTATAAAGAATAGGCCCAGGTTACATTTGTGTTCGCTGGCACAATCTTGTGTAATTTTGGCATTTCCTGTTACACTTGCTAAGCGAAATTCTCGAAATGATGCCTGGTCATTCACCCAAAAATCCAATTGCAGGAGCAGGGGAACAATATTATCAGCCAGAAAACGAGCAACTCTCAGTCACAGAGCTTGAGTTTTGTTTGTGTTTTATTTTTTTTAGTATCGAATGCGTCCTCGCTCCAAGTGGCCACATTTAGCACTAGCATATAATGCTAATGCCGAATTTCCATTTCGCGAAATTCCCCCCAAATATAATGTAATTACGCCAAAGCAAATGTAGCACATTTTGCACACACCTATGATAAATTAATCATGCTGTCAGAGAAAATACACATGGTTGCAATCCGTATCGGCCCAAACCTTGGGATGACCTGGAATGCCGGAGGGAAATGTGTAGGTGTATATCTGCGCAGGTAGATATCACTGATTCTAAGAGGGGGGGGGGGGCGCTTGCCCATCCTTTGAAGAAGTTTCTCTGTATAGGATGTTGGCCATGGGCGCCCACTGCGGTTTCTCATGTTATGCCCTTAAGGTGATCTTCTAAGAAAAACATAATTGCTACCTTGAATTCATGTTCTGGATGTCTTGTTGTTTTCTTCTCTGTTGTATAAATGCCTATAAAAGAAAAGCATTACGATGAAACAGTATATGAATCTTTAAAGTTGGCTTACTGAAAAGAATGAAAATAGGCCATTACTGATATGTGTTTCTTGACAATTCAGCTCTATCCAAACACTTGGGTTTTAAAATAAGTCACTATAGCCTGCTACGTAGTTCTATTCTTTATCTCTAATGAAATTATTTTCTCTTTCATTGTCTCTGCTTGACCCCTGCCACTGTTTTAAGCAGAAAGAATCACAATGGGGGGGGGGGGGGAGGGGGGGGGAAGAAAGGAGACAAATGTGGTGCAAATTCATATAAGTTAAAACTAGGAACTCATTTTTATTATTATTGCCATAAAAATCATTTCCACCATCAGAGACAGTAAACTACTGAACTAGTCTCACGAGAGATGCGTTTGCATCCTTTAGAGATACTCGTCATGACCTTAGGACTTGACTAGACCTGCCGAGTGATATGTTTCTGCTGTATATCACAGTATCAAAGCTCTTCACATGGCCACATGTTGCAGAGACTTTGGGCCATATGTAGATAATTCCTATTTACCGATTCCTAAATACCTATGGGCCTGGAGGCCCATAGGTATGAATGGGAAGCCATTCACTATTACCGATTCGGTAAATACCGAATCAGTAATAGGGGGAGCATATTCAAGTGTGGCAGGGTGTCACATTGACACCCTGTTGCACCCCTGAATCGTGCATGTGTGTACATGTGGCGCACAGTCTGCCACATGGCACCTTGAAAAAAGCAAATTATTGCTTTTTTAAAGGTATTCGGTATTTACCACCAACTTGTAGTTGGTGGTAAATAACGAATCCTGAATGCAAAAATGCACTCACTTGAGTGCCTCCTACATACCTTTTAAGGATTCGGTATTTTACCGATTCCTTAAAAAAAGGATTCGGTATTTTACCGAATCCTTAAAACCTGCCTCCTACATTAGAAAGGGCTAAATACCAGTCAGTAACGGGAAAATTACCGATTTTTGGCCGTTAACGACCGGTATTTACCTACCTACATATGGCCCCAGGTTTTCTGTTTATGTGAGTAGACTCTGTTCTGTGATTTCCCATTTTAGGTATTTCAGGTTTTGCAACCTTCCCAAGACATAGGAGGTGTCCTTGGGTGCTTCTGGTGTGACTACTCAGTTTCCCAGGCAGTGCCGGATCTTAAAATCCTCACCTAACCACAGAAGCCCTCCTTCTTCGCTTCCCCCATAGATTAACAGAGTGAAAAATATTCCTATGTTTTCAGGTCTGGTTAAAATTTGGGAATACTCATGCACTGAAAAACATGTCCCCATGACTCCGCTTGAGGATTGGCCTACGTCAGAAGTGACCAGGACAGCACATAATGACACAGCCCTGTCAGGAGAAGGAAGGTGATTGGGTTGGCATAGTAGTGAGCAGTAGCTTATTTCTGACTCCTAAAAAAATGCAATCATTCCTCAACGAAAAAAGAAAGCCTCTTAAATTCCTAAATTCCGTGTTACACAAAATTTGTCAATCTTTTTTTCAATTCACCGCTGCACTCTTTTTTGAAATTTTCTCGCACAGACATATGTTTGAACGTCCACTTGACAACTACACAGAAACATGGCCTATGGAATCCTATAGCTAATGAAAGCCTATTTTTATTTTATGAAGATATGTCTGAACGAAGACTGTGGATCAATACCAGACTCTCACACTTCAAGGTTGTAGGTGCAAGTTGGCAAACGTTCACAAGGGATATTGGACGGGGCTCACTTAAATTACAAGGATAAGCTCAGAAACACATACATTACTATCTCACTTCATAAAACAGTTATTTGTATGTATAAATAAAGTGTGATCTCGCATCAGCGTACAAGACTCCTTATCCAAAGGTTTTAACACTCAGTCCAACAATACCTTTTAGAAACGATTTTCAGATATGGTGGTCGACTAATCCATGAATCTAAGAAAATTGATGATCTTTGATCTCCAGATTAACTGAGAAGGCCAGACTTGAGTAATGATAGATATGGGAAACTTTGAATCAGTTGACTTCCAATAACTGATAGGGAGTCCATCCCATTTGACAGGTCACATGTTAAAATTGCGTCTCTGTCCAAGGAATTGGGAAGGCCGAGTCAACCTTCTAGAATAATAACAGGGTTCCTGATGCCAATTTGTAGGAATAAATGAGTTCCCACACTAAAGTGTAAATATCCTTAAAGGCATCAGATTGAGGACACTATATGAGTGTGACAGTCCGCCCCAATTGCGTCAGATCCAAAGACTCTCTTAAAGATTCTAGCGAAGTGGCTTAGTCATAATTACCTAGAATGCTGCACAGCACCAATACAATAAAGCACTGACAGTAAATAAGGTTTCCAGAAAGAATTGTACAATGTAAACAATTCAAGCACACCTTAACAAACAGTGAAAATATGTTTATGGCAAGGTAATATAGCAAGGGCTCAACAAAGAAATAAATAAATAAAACAGTGCTATGCCTCAAGGTAGGACCACTGGATGCCCTCATAAATATTTTTTGAAAGTCTTTGGACAGCTGAGAAACACTGGTGGCACAGTATGCAATGCAATAATTTGAATAATTAGCAATCAATAAAAAAAATTCAATACTTTGGTGCAACAATCTCAAGTGAAATGCAATGAGCGTCATGCATCAACCTGACAGAGTGGCTATGCTCTAGCAGTCTGAAAACCTAAACAATGGTCACAGGTGCAACTTTAGACAGATTTTCATCACAATCTCATGCACATACCAGAGTCCCAAGCATGTGGTTGGCAAAGTGATGCTCCCTAACTGTGCAAGCCACTCCCTAACCACAGCCATGGTTCCCAGGGGAAACAGATCATGGTAGACTGACCACTCCACAACCACATCTTCCTCTGCGCTAACAAGCGGGAAAGCAAAGCTTGCACACTAGTCACAAACTCTAATGATAAGAGAGCCCACAGAAAATATCACCCAACGAACCACCAGACACACAATACTGCACCTCATCCACGCAGATGACGGCAGTACTCAGACCCACAATACAACACATCTTGTGAAAGCCAACAATCGCAGTTACAACTGAGCAGAGAAACAGTTCCTTCCATGTGTATCCATATACTATTTAAACCCCAAAACGGTACATCTCAACGCATCCCCACTGAGCAAAGGACGACATTTCACCCCCGCGGAGAGCAGCAGCAATGCCTGATTCATTGCTGCACAACCGAACAATAAGATCTAACTGTGATAAACTGGAACCTTGGCTGTGAAACATACAGAAAGAAGTCATTATAAGGAAGATGAGGTAAAGAAATATTGAACTCCTGTGACTCCTTTCAGTGTGAGAGGCCAGGATATTGCAAATAGACTTCAATGAAACTGCAGAGAGCCCTACAAGCCATACTAACGAAGGAATTGCGCTATACAAAAGCTGATGATACGGCATAACGTAAATAGCAATACATTATATAACAATACAACAATAATGTTTGCAATCTCAGACGCCTAATAAAAGATCTTTATTTGAGACTCGTGAAGGAATGGAATCCTTCTGGATGTCCAGTAATGTTTGTCCAGCTTCCCTATTTAAAGAGCCATCCAGTATGCCACCGGTGAGTCAGCAAATGGGTAAAGCAATCAGTAGCCTACTTACATTAGATCACGTCCCTGAATACGTGTAAAAAGCTGTAGTTGTCCAATTACTCAATAAAACACCCAAAAGTTATCAGGCACTTTTTAGATTGTTGATTCACCCCTATCGGGCTTTACCACTTGAAAGAGCAGGAAAGGACCAATTACACACACTTTTTTTTAACTAAACAGTGCTTCGGAACATGTAAAAGCTAACTTATGTTTGGAAAAAAACACTGAGACTGCCATTTTTGATGACTTAAGACAGCAAGTAGAGAGTAAGAGAGTCGCTCACTGATTTTATTGGACTTTTCGTCATAATTCGTTTTTGGTGGTCATAAAATACATCTTGGCTCGGATCCTACCAAACCCACAGATCACAAATAATTCCTTTACGACCCAATTGGCCAACACGTGTATCAATCATGGTCACCAGTTGTTGGGTGCCAATTTGGTATCACCGATGAGACTCATTAATTATTTTAATAGGTTTCTTCAACTTTGCCCATAACACACAGCTGGCAGGACAATGGCACGAGTTACCAGCCGCTTCACAGCAGTACACCAATGGCTTAATCTCATGGATCCAATTAAACGAGAGGCCCGGGAATCAGAGAACTATCTAATGCATTTGAACATTAGTTAAGAAAGGCATGCTCTTCATTGAAATGATTATACATTTTACAGACCTTTTCAATCCAGCCCAAGTGAGCCTGAGTAGCCATTTTCCCTAAGAAGTAACATTTTTCTAAGGAAAGTTCTCTTACACAATCTAACCTGTGTTATCGCAGCAATCAAACACATTGGTAACGCAACCTCTTATTAAAGTTTCACTTCTATGAGCTTTCAACCTTTTAAGTGGCGAGGAACTTGTAAGAAGATTGGCCTTGTGGTGTACACATGGTCACTCAAAGTTGTGAACTGCACGACATGGCATGCCCTGTCCAAAGGTTTCCATTGGAACAGTAAGTAACAGCTTTCTGCAAACTCTTGACCCATTTTCAGGGTAAAATCTTTAGAATGAGACTAGTCAACCTGTAGTTCTTGAAATCATGGAAAATAGTCCCTCTCGCCTCTGTTTAGAATGGCACAGACTATACATTGACTAAATGCTTTTCCTTTCTATGCCTGATAGGGATTCCACAGGGAATAAGAAGTAACACATTAACCTGCAGGATGTGGCAGTCACGTACTCACCTGTTTAACAAATTCATTAGGGCGTGAGATATCTGTGAAATATATATGCATGGGTGGTGCTGTGTTGTTTCCCAGAATGGCAGAGTTGATCAATGGAAGACTTTCAAGCAACTATGCAATGTGCATCAAAAGAAATTACACTGGAAGTAAGTAAGATGTTAGGTGAAAGTCTGTGCAAGGTAAGGGCTAATGATATGCGACAAACTAGGCAAGATGGACGTAAGTATTGGCATTCGTGTATCCAGCATATATTAGACAGGTATGTTTTCACATATGCCCAGTGGATATGTTATATGCTTTCTAAACCAAAGGTAAGGGAATACTCAAATGTAATTCTGCCTTTGATAAAAGTAAAATGCAGTAGAGACTGAGAAGCTTCTGCATAGTCATGCTGAACTTTACCGTTCATCGTACAGTACTGCAAACTCTAAGTTTGTTAGCAATATATTTCAACCCTCCATTAAATCAAAAAACACCGTTCCCCCTTCAGGAACCATGCCATTATCAAATGAAAGGCTCGTTCATTTGACATAAGGCCATCAAACCTGTTATATGGGGGAGGCGGGCAAATGATTCTAGTCATCGTGACCCTAAAACATCCTTATATAGGCCACATAGTCTTTGACCAAGGCCTCTAGTTCCATTCATAATAAATAACTGGGAACATGGAGCAAGAGACCTGTACATGTTAACCGTACCAGGGAACATGGAAGGATTATTTTTTGCAGTTTTATGTAGCATGAACCCGACCCAAAGGTATTGGAGCACTTTACATGTGCACCAGTTACGTTAAACAAGGACACATTCTTTTAAGGTAGGCACAGAAGGATTAAATGATTTGCCCAGAGGCACAGGAATATGAGCCGACCCCGAGACTTGACCCTGGCTCCCCAGCTCCAAAGTTGGCTGCTCTGGTCGTTAGGCCACATCCTCTCCCCTTTTGTTCTCCCTCTTTGATGCACATAGCATCACTAAGTGACTGGATGTTAAAAGTAAATGGCATCAAGCATTGTAGAGTGGACCTTCATTACAGCTTCTCTCCGTTTGGTAAGCCCCAAGATGAGGATAGCAAATTTAGAAAATCTTAAATTCTCTTCCAAAGAGATCATCTTTACAACCAATGTTCCCACAGCAAAGTTGAATTAAAGAATTGAAACATCCATTAACAGGCAGCAGAATCCAGCGAGCTGAATTGATGGCGCGTGTTCCACTGGTTTGTAGCGAGAGGCCAGCTCTCGCAACTAGGGCAGAGATGCCACCTCTCTGGAGCACAGCAAGGAGCCTTCATCATTGTTGCCCTGATGAGGATGTCAAAGCAGAGTTCAAGTTATGATCATCCCAGTCCTCTGCAACCTTCTTCCTGTCTTTGCCCTGTGTACTGTAATCAGAGGAGTAAACAAATTCCGAACATATTCGGGGCCAGTTGATTTCTGAATAATACTGGCGACATTGAAGATATTTGCCAAAAGACTTAGATAATTATTATCCATATCACCTGGGGAATTAGGCAAGACTGTCTTTATAAGCTTGGGATTTAGGTAAAACACATATATTAAATGTTGACTCAAATATTGTAAATTCCACTAATGTGAATATATTTGAATTATGTGTATGATGAACTATATACTATTGATAACATTTTTATAAAACATTTTTGAATTAAATGAAATACGAAATGAAACAGCTGAAGACCCCCCTGCCCCTTTAAAATCAGTCAATTAGGCATTCACACATTTCCTCAGACATTTGTTGGACAATTGTGTTTTCGGGGGGATTAGTGTCTTTGATGCCGGCAGCTGTTTTGGTGGTGTCATTTCATGGTCTGTGATTTAAAGAACTGGAATTGCTGAGTACCTATTTACAGATTGCCACATTATTTTACCACTCATATCTGGCTCAGAGTACCCAGTTCTCAGTTGCCTTCCTTGTATCCTATTGTATAGCTAAATTTCATGTGCAATATAGGAAAGATTCAGACCACAGTCTATTAGCATTCTTAAGACTGATCTTTGTTCCATATATCTCGCGTTACATGAACCCGGAGCCACTATTCAGCTCATCAATATTTACCAGAGTTTAACATTCGTCCCAGCTCCCCAGGCAGCAGAGATGAGGTTTTTGATGAACGATGTGACTGACATTTCCCCTAAATTTTATGTGACAATTGAAAATGGACTGGTAGCATTAAACAACCTTATTAATATTGAGGTCACAGTTGTGGATAATAGGCAGGTTTCCAACAAAACGGTCTGTATGTATGAGCTGGCGTTCTTGACTGTCCATAATGAGCAGTGTGCCCTACGACGAGTCGCGTCCCATCAACGGAAGCAAAGGGGTTAGCACTGGGGAACAGACCGCGGAGTCCGCTACTGATATCCGTAAACCACCTTCATATCATGGGAAAATTTGAACCTGTTTGAATTTTGTACCTTTCTCTCATAAGTGTCTTTTGAAGTGTTTCACTGACAGCTTGCATTATATTTGGAGCCGTGGAAGAGTAAACAGATTTTACTTTTTTACCAAAAGTTTGGAAGCTAAAAATGTACTTAGAGAGAACACATTATCCTCTGAGTAATCAACTGTGAAGAACCGGAATAATACCTTTTCTCATGCTAAAGTCCTCTATTCAAATTTAAAGAGAAACATTCTATTAGTACCCAATAGAACATAAGAAACTTGTTTGGCAACTTCTTTGCCACTGGTTTAGAGTTATAGAATTTTAACGTAGTGGAACCTTTAAATACCAGAAAGAACAATGTAAAAGTTAGCGTTGAAAAGGGAGACAATCAAGTCTTGCATATGGAAAAGACCACCCCTAACCATCATTTTATAGATCTACAATATTTCGAGTAGACTACTCCAATTGCGTAATTTCACACATTAGCATAATAATTGGAATTCATTTTTGTTTTTGATGGATGCATTTTCCATCAATATATATGTGTGGGGTTAGACAGTCTTTCTTATCAAACTAGTCTTCATTTTAGTGGGATTTTATGATCGCTTAATGCATTCCCTAGTGAAAACAACGCTTTTGTCAAAATGGTATTCGCCTTGGCTTGTAACTTTTTATTACTAGATACATCTATTACAATCTGCCTGACCTTCATTAATTACATGCCTTTGAATCAATTTCATTCACTTCATTCAAGTCAGTTTGGTGATGGCAGTTGGCAAGAAACTAAAGACAGTCTTTCGGTGCCAAGCTTTGCACAGTTATGTGTTGAATAACACGTGTAGTACTACATGTTGTATTACATAGAGTACATTTATTAATTATTTATTTTTATTTATTTGATGAGTTTTAACTAGCGCTGGCTAGACCCGGAGGTATCCAAGTGCTTTACATGAGGATCCACAAAATTACATCAGTTACAAGTTACATCAGTTGCTAGAAAAACATTACAAGAGCATAGAAGATGAGATAAGTGAAGTGTAGAGGGGAAGGGGGTAAGGGTAAAGGGGTAGGAGGGAGATACGACGGAGAGACGAAGGAAAGTCTGCCCAAAGTCCGGCTGGGTAGGTGACGGTCGAGGGGGAAGTCCAAAACCCATCTCCTTTGTAGCTATCAGGTAGCTCCACCGGGCATCAGCCAAATAGCTAGGTCTCAATGGGAAAAACATTTAAAGAACATAGAGGACGAAATAAATGGAGCGTAGAGGGGTATTGGGGTAGGGTAAAGGGGTAGGAGGGGAGAAAACAACAGAGAGACGTAGGAAAGTCTGCCCAACGTCCGGCTGGTTAGGTGATGGCCGAGAGGGGAAGTCCACAGCCCATCGCCTCTTTAGCTATCAGGTAGCTCCACCAGGCATCAGCCAGAAAGCTAGGTCTCCACTGTTGGGGGTAAGTTCACAGATTCAATGTTCTGATGGGTAGGCCAGATGGGGGAAAGGTTCGAGGTCTGGTCGAGGTCAAGTTTTTTGTCCCATAGTAGTAGCACAACGTGGAAGGGACCACTGTGGCAGCCATCTTTAGGTCAGGTAAGGGGTTCTGACTTTGGTGTTACATTCAGCCATTCCCCATCTTTATCTTTCGCCCAACAAGGGGGGAAGTATTACATACATATATTAATGCACTTAGTATGTCTGAACCTTCTTTCCTTGCCACATTCACTGGCTATGAATATGTATAGGCTTGTGTTTGTACCCAGTCAATGTAAAAGATCAATAAAGGCCATCCAGGCACTTATTGCACAGAGAATGCATTTGTCAATGGCTCTGCAGGTGTCACAAAAATGCTGATTAATTCTTTCTGGAATTGTACCCTCTGAGTTTAATTTTTAAATGGTTCCTTCTCTTTAAAAATACTATTAGATGCACATGTCTTAAGAAAAAGCAAAGGTCCGAAAGAAGGTTGCGGTTAAGCAACTGTATAATTTAATTGGCTCTCAGGAAGGCTGGTGGGTAGGGGCTGTTGGATGGCGCTCGTCACCGCTCTCACCCATCACAGGTGTGATGGGACTCCTCTGGCCTTCTGGCCCCAGCAACCTCCGTCATCACTACTCATGGTCCCAGGATTATTTGGGCTACCATGCCACACTAGACGCCACCGTGAAGGACACACTGGCACTTGTGGTCTGGTGCTGTGATCTGTGGCTCTTCGTTGGACGCTTTCTTTCATGTGTTGCGTGGACTGGAAGAAAGCGACATAGATTGCAACCCGTCTCTGTCATCATCTTGCCTACCAGAGCTGTGTGAAATATTGCCCAGAGCCACGGCATTACAAGTCGAGGCCTCAAAGGCGGTTAGAGCTCGACGGGCACTGTGGTGGGGAAAGAGGGGTGAGGGTTCACCAGATGGTCTCTCGCACAAAAGTGAACACCTGCCCCCCTTCTTTATCTCCCCCATCTGAATACTGGGCCCTTGCCGAAACATGGTAAACTTTTTAAACAATTGCCTTTTTCTCATGGCAGATATCTTACCATGAAAAGATTAGACCCAAATGAAAAACAACATTCTGTTCATCATAACAACCCCACATGGAGCACAGTGGTCTTTGGGGCCCATCTTTAGTTAAGTTTGCCCTTAATTACCATAAAGAACTGTGCTTTTTGGACATGGTTGAACCTTGTGGGTGATGTAGTTACACTGTCCCATTAAAATTGCATGTATGCAAAATGATTCTGATGGTTTGTAATTTCTTGCAAAACGTTCTTATGTAAGCTGCTGTTTAGTAGCTGCAAACTCTTCTGATGTGAATGGGAATTGATATTATGTACACTGCTTTGCTGTTGGATGTAGCTGTACTTAGGTTGGGGGGAAGACCACCCTAAGGCTGACAGGCCTAACAAATATATAGTGCGAGTTAGCATTTTGGAGTTGATAAGTGTGCAGGTTTTTACTGCTGATGTATCTATTTTAATATAAAACATTCAAAGGAGACATTCCTTTGATTAGAGGTGGAAAACTGCAAGTCCTTTTCACCCTGGTTCTCCATTCAGTACAGTTGACGTAGAAACTCGTGACTGTCACATGAAGCATTAATTACCATGCTGGATATTTCTTAGGTCGCGTTTTCTCCTACTATTATAGTGCCCACTTGTGATCCATAACCTGATTTTCAGCCGTGATCCAAATGTTCATAAGCGCAAGGATGACTGACGGCTGTACGTCAACAGGAATTCTCAGCTTGGGCACTACAGTGTTTATCTGAGCTTTCAACATTACATGGGTCAATGGGTGACATCACATGATATGTCTATATCAAAATTCTGTTGATATGGGTCAGTCTTAGTGAGCAATACTTGCCCTTTATCTTCTTCCAATGTCCATAGACTGGATTCTAGGGCCACCCGTAGGTGGGATGATCAGGACAAGGGTAAGTGTGACTAATGTGTGGCTAATCCCACGTGTTACAAGTTGAGTGTACATCTTAATTAAGGATTGTCATAGAAATATTGAAATTAAGCATGAATCTTAGTGAAAGGGTCAATATAATATTGGTTTTGCTAAATCTGTACAATATATACATTTAAAACCAATAACAAATTAAAAATAATAATTTGTTCCAACGCCAGCTTGAGGTTCTCGTGGTGATCCTTAATCAAGTTCTGCCTTTAGAGCCATTAATGGGCATATGGGAAGGTCTACCATTTTGAATTCTAATCATTTGACCAATGTAGCTACAGTTTCTTTGTGTTTGGCTTCTGCACTCTGAAAGTAGGTGGCTGTTATACACTTGAGCCTACTAAGGAAGTCTATTCATCCGAATGTTCCAGTATGTGCAGAGGTTTGCAGATCGGCAGGTCTCAGAAAAGGTCTTGGTGTTCTCCAACATTTGAGACAATTCCCTGGCACTCTGCTCAACAGAGAGTGAATCTTAAGAATCTCTTTGGGTTTTGGGGGTTCATGTCCTATATATCGTGGCACGTTATTCAGAGGCAGGTTGTTAAACTCTGACTGTTGTCTGGGTACCTAAGTTCCTTCCTAAGGGCACTTTCATAAGGTAGCAAAGTTGCTCTTTCTTGTCATTTCCTATTCCAGTGCACTAATATTTCTTACAATTTCAGAATTCTAATGTGGCTGATCTTTCCCCAAATCTTTTCCTAACCCTATGCTCTCCTTGACACGGTCATTATTTTTTTAATGTTGCTTGCAGTGTTCAGGTCTTAGTTATTGTGTTATATGGCTAGGGCACGCTTAAAACCATCTTGCAGACACGCAATGCTCTAAAAACCAACAAGCATTATACTACATCGAAGAAGTATGTTGGATTGCAGTCAATCCCTCTACCAGAGTTAAGTCAGTGTCATAGAATTGCAAAAGAGAACCAGTAAAACCAGAACCACGGTCTGGTCAGTGAACACCACTCAACACCAAAACCACACCATAGCAGTCATCCCATACAACAAGCATGACAGCTGCTATATGCTAAACAAATGGCCTGCACCCAAGTTATGTAGCGCAGTGGTGCAGCTGAAGAAGCTGATGTCCAGGCTAAAGCTAGTGGACATCAGAAATGCAACTGCAAAATCCAGAAAAAAACTAAATACAATTGTCAACAAACAAATAAAGCATGCCTTGGTGTTTTTTTTACAACTGAATGTCAAAATTAGGTGGGCAAGTAATAATTTGAAAATCCCTGTGCAAAGTGTTATGGTTTCAATGTTGCCTTTAAGAAGGATTTACAATTGTCCTTGTTTTATAATGGTTTTAGTTTTTCACAAAGTGCTGTAGCGACCTACTGAATACAATGTGATAAGACTAGCTGTATTGCAGTGATTGATGTGAGCAGAAATCATTGTTTCCAGGGGGAAAGAACCACTGTAGATATAATCCTTTCTGTGTAGCACCTTTTTATTGGACATTTCGTCTGGTTTTAAGACATTGGGTCGAAAACTTATGAAATGGAGTGGCCAGGAGCAGACTGGGTTTCAGAAATTAGGATGTAATGTATTGAACAATTTTTAATGTATGCAGTTGTGGGAATGTGAAATTCTGCGTTGAATCTGGCAGTATAAACGGGCTAGCTCGCAGTAAAAACAAGCATTGGCAAAACCAATAGGTCTCGCCTTAGGGACCCACTGGCTTTGTCAATGTTTTATAGTGATATTCTACAGTATCCTAGAGACTGTAGCATAGCTAATCAGTAAACAAACAAAAAATGGTGCGAGGATATCTCCACCTGCACCATTTTTGTAGACATGCGCAACACACATATGCATGCCTTTAAAATAACAGGTTCTTTTTTATTTTTTTATTTACTGATCCGGGTTGGATTGGTAAATCATTTTTTTTTTAAGTAAGAGCAAAAGCATTTTTTTTAGGCACCGGTGGTAAGGGAAGCAATACATAGGTAATCACCACGGGTGACAAAGCAGCTCGGGCAGAAGCAACGTGGATGGTGGTCTGGAAGCAACATAGAGGGCGTGGATGGGGATAAGGAATACTTTGAGCACGGAGATAGCAACACCGACAATAGAGGAACGTGGAGCATGTGTGGGAAGAGAAGCACATGGACCAGAAACAGGAACTTGGAGCTGTTGAGTGAAGGACATTGGCCAGAAAACAATGCAGGTGGGAGAAGCACACAAGGCCAAGTGCAACACAAGGGGCAAAGGAGAAGCACACGGGTGAGAGAGAGTTACATGGAGGGTGACTGAGGAGGGAAAGGGCAATATATGAGGGAGACAGCTGGAAAACACATGCACTCTCGTGAAATGCTTAACCAAAAAGAAAATGGTAGTATTTCAAAAGTAAGCAGTGGAAGGACACAAGAAATGTGCCCATGCTCCATGGGAGGAGCAAACAAAAGAAAAGGAAAGTGAACCCCACACAAGCTGATGAATAAAAAGCAAATGAGAATGGCAAAAAAGCCAACTAATGGTAAGCAATGGATGGACTCACTCTAGCAAACAAAAGGTATTTTCACCAACAGACCGCTTGAGCTATCTGGAAGGCGAAGGACTAGAAAATATATTCTGACTGAATGTTGTGTTTGTTTTGCGCAGTTGGTGCAATAATCTCTTTCTGTCAGTTGGTTGGCCTGGCTGATGTCTGGGCTGCTTGTAACTGAAATATGAGAGCATAGGTTCTGCTTCTTGTAGATACATGTTCTGGGGTTCATTTTTGGAGATTGCACTTCTTTTTTCACAATCAGACAAAGGCAGAAAAGGGGAAAAGAAGTTGGATGAGGGAGACAGTAAAACAGTGACAAAGGTCGAAATCAGGGATTAACAAGCCTTGGAAAAGCCAACGGGTCTTGATGGTAAAATGGGGAGCTAATGCCGTTTGTCAATCCTTTTTAGTAACTGCATGCGTAAGGATGCTTAAACAGGCATGCACTGGCAATTTTGGAATGTGTTTTCTAATAAAGATACTTCATTTTAAGATAGCCACTGATGCCCTAAAACATGCTAATACATGTCCTAAAGCATGTGTCGTGGCGCAGGCGACCATGTTTAATTTACACTTCTAACAGTGTAGACACCCATGTTAGATCAGTAAGCTAAGATATTAAAAAGAGACTAATGGGCAGACCTTCAGCACATTGCAGCTGTTGGGCCATCTTGAAAAAAATATATATAAAGAAAAATTCGCATGGGGAGTGGTTAGGAAGTGGAACAGGCAGCCAGCATTGTACAGCAGAATAAGAAGTAGTGAAAAGAGCGCTTGAACAGTTGTATGGGTGGCAATTGAAAAACTGAGTGTGATGGGGGTGGAAGCAACACAGAGAAGGAAGGGTTGGAGCAACGGTAACAATGAACCAATCAGAACACTGAGACTGAAATGCTTCTGGGTGGGACACATTTGTGAATAGCAGGTAAGTCATTGAATCAGAGAAGGGAAGGGAGAACAAGGGGCTGATCTAATGGCCACTATATGTATATTGCAAACAAAAGGCCTGGCCAATAGACAGCAACATCTGTTTGTAGCCAAGTTCTAAAAATAACCTGCAAGAGTGGGATGAACAGTCAGGAATTGTAGTATAGTGGAACAAAGAAGCGGAATGGTGCAATCAAGACTGGGCAGCTTTGGAAATTGGCAACACAAAAAAAAGTTTTAGCCCTGGCACCCAATTTTTTTCCCAACAAATCAGACATTGCACATAGCATTATAAAGGTATGCCCAGAAATGGAGGCTATTCAGAAGAGTAATCAGCATGCGTACATGAATTTTAGTGCTGTTGTGGTATGACACTCCCACCGGCTGAAAACACTCATTGAGCATGCCAGGCTGTCACTGCCATGGGCATGCGCACTATCACAGGAATCACAGATTTAACGAACTGTCAACCTAGGTGCCTTTCAACCCAGAAATCAAACTGGTGAGGCAGCACAAGTGTTGGATGTGTGAGTGAAAGAGTTTATAGGAAGGGCCATACCCTCTATAAGAAACATATTGAACAGGTGCTTATAAAGTGGCGTGGGTGTTTGTGTGTTTCTTTTATTCCACTCGAGCAACTGGTCTTTTAGACTAAAGAGTACTTATGTTTTCTCTGTTCGTCAATCTTAAGTGATTTCTCATTGGCAGAAAAGGTCAGTGACATCAAATATGTGTGAATTATTTAAACCCTTCTTTTCATTTTTTTTTAATGCAAATATACATTATAGGTGAAACACTACTTTCTATAAAGAAACCAATCATAATAGTAAGCATGGGTGAGATTTAAATTAAGCCAGTGTAATTCAGATAGTTTCTGGAATTTTGCTTTATGCTTGTTAAACGAAATTCCTGAAATTACGCCAGTTCATGTAATTATGCGCCACTCGCCGCAAAAATGTACAGCAAAATACTCCATTCATGTTAAAAAAGTGCCACAAATGGGCACAAACAACAGAACACGAGTGTTTGTTTTTCACATTGTGTTTCACACTAAAATATAGCGCAAAATGACGGATTTTGATTCTATGTAATTATACATACGTTTGCAAAATTTCACATAAGCCCTCTAAAGCAAGCAACACGAATTTCCCACGCCCCCTACTTAATAACTGCTAGTAAATGGACAATGAAAAACCTGCCAATAGGAGAACAGTCTCTGATGTGTGAAGAGTACACCAAAAACTAGAACAGAGGATGTTGCGTTGCGGCCAAAGAGGCCGACTTTGTAACTGGGGAACCAGTTGTGAGTCTTGGGGTGGACTCAGCATCCTGTGATTCTTGGCAAATCACTTAATCTCCCTGTGCCTAAAAAACATGAATCCATACCTGCCAACTTACAAATTAAATGTCACCGTGTGAGGAGGGGGCGGGGCCTTGAAGGGGTCAGGGCGACATGCGGAGAGCTACCTAAGAGGCCTACCCCGCGCCTCTCCCATAAAAATAAAACCGAATGGTCATTGAAGCTGTTGCCGATGTCCTGGGGTGTTTTCACTTCTCTTAATGGTCATTGGCTGCTTACAGCATCCGGAAACGAGCTGAAAATGAACTGTTAGCAGTGGTTTTCATCATGTTTTCCTGCCATTGGCTCCTCACTGGGTGACTGTGTGAAGGGACTACACAAAAGTGCAAAAAACTAAAATAGAAAAGAAAAACATTCCAACCAAATTTAGCATAGTTACTCGCAAATCAATGGATGTGTGTGCATATGAATCCAAGACCTGTTGGGGACATGAGCGTCAATTCACCAACATGCCAGGGGTGGCGAAACTGACACCCGACACTCTGACAGCTGATAGCCCTTGTTCAATCCTTAGCCCCTCTACAGCCTCCCAATTCTTGCTGAGAGGATAGGGAAAGAGTGAAAACTTTGGAAAGAAAGCAAGACTGTTAGGGCCCTGTGCAGTGTCTGTGGAGAAGTGTGGCTCAATGGTTAGAGCGGCAGACCCTGATGCAGAGGTCTGGCCCGGGACCAGGGTTCAATTCCCCGCCTCGGTGGGTCTTGGGCTCAAAATTCCACGGACCTGACAATTCTCGCCTTGGTGCCTATTCCAATCATGGAGTCCCACTCTGCAACTCTGGGCAATAGCTTGCTTAATCTCCACAACGGCCCCCACAACGCTAAGGATGCCTGGCCTCCACCTTGGGGGTGCCCAGGAGTGGACACCTCAAAGGGACAGCTGGGATGGGTTCCACAGTGGTATTTGTACAAGCGCCTTGAGACCCTTGCGGGTGAGTAGTGCGCTATACAAGTATCAATTTTCCCTGCTGCCTTCATGACCTCTGAGACCAGAGCTGGCAAGGTCAGTGACAGCGGTACCCAAGGGCAAGTCATGGATACCAGCCGCCACCCTCTATATGACATCTGTGGTTGGTACACTCTCCTGCCGCTTCACACCTGATTAATTATGAATGACAGTGATAGTAGAACGTCACATTGAGATGCCTGGTTCTTTGTTTAAAAAGTGACATTTTCATTAATTTTCTGTACGTTTCTATTAGATTAGCGAGCAAAATATTGCCGATTAAATGTGACAAGCGACAAGTCAATGTGCTGGAGCACTGCTGTTCTTTAAGAGAGCCACCCTGACACATTGAGCAAAGCGACTCAAGCACGGTCCCTGTGAATAGAAATCTCCATAAAAGCCTATTGACAAGGCTAAATTACATTCTGTGCTAATGAATGTAAAATATGATCCAGGCATTTACTTAAGGGATTCCCAGACTTCCCGGCAATGCTGGTTTTCTGAAAGCCTTACTCAATTTGACAGTCCTGTTTCCAAACTTGGGAGCTTATTGCATTGCAGAATGCGTGAAACGACTCAATCAAGCCGCAGTGGATGCAAGCAAGGTTTTGCGTTCTGTTTATCCGTAATTATTTTTCTAATTCTGATATCTGTCATAGACAAGTGTTTTTGGTGCTGAATGGTCCAATCAGTTGAGTCCTGATTACTTGAAGTGTTCTCTGGGTGTAATGTGCAACTTCAACCAGAGTTGTCTTAATGCATGGGCATGTTGGCCAACTGCCTGGGGTACCCACGAGCATAGGGGCCTTATGCAGATCAGAATTTAACACTAATGTTCCATTAAACATTTTTATTCCTGTGTGTGGTTGTGTAGACAGGCCCAGTGCACTGCTTTGCCCCAGGGCATTTGATGCTCTTAAGTTGGCCCTGACTCCAACGCCGGTTTATAGACGTTTGTATGTGCTCTGAGCATCATATTATATAGATATGGACGGGGGAGGGGTGGGGTGGGGGAGAGCTGCAATGGGCTGATCAGGCATCTTGTTTACCTTGGAGAAAGCGGAAAAACACAAGGAGATGATGGATGGAGCGATCTTCAGGCTAGCTTGAATCCAGTGCAAAGTGAGCAAGGGACCCATGCCTGGGCATACCCTGGAGAAATCTACATTTTTATGTTCTTCCTTGGCGGCGTCCTGGGGCTGGAAGAAACTGTCTGTTGAACTCTGTGAAGGAAGTTACTTTTTATTGGGGCTTCCCACAGGATATTGCTTATGAGATGAGAGGTTCTGCCACAGCATTGCTGTCCACCATCAGTGACGTCAGTTAGGGGTCGCCAACCTTAAAAGCTGCTAACCAGGCTGCTTTTGTACATCTGGCAGGGTCCTTGCCAATCCTGGTCTGAAGATTTATCAAGGTAACAAAAGAGAAAGTTAATGAACGAATCTCTAAAAGCCCTGTTTTTTTCTCAAGTCACATTCCTTACTTTTTTCTTTAGTCTCTGCCAGTAGTGGGCCTTGTGTGTTTAACAGCGGTTCAAAGCGTAAAACATTGCCCGTCAGTATGACAGGTTAGACCTGTCAGGAATGGATCCGCGTAGTTAGTGGCTAAACCTAGACATTGATGGGAACAGGGGATTTTAACGATCCCCGTTGGGACATGCCGTGAGAAACGATTTGTTCATCGTAGTACACAGATCCAATGAGACGAAACAACACCAATGCAACAGGTCAGATAATACGCAGACGAGGAGAGCATCTCCATCTCAGCTCAATGCGAACCCCAGAAGAATCAAAGGATTGCTCTGTTAAATTCAGCTGAAAGATTTATAAGAATAAGGCCATTGTAGGCATTACAGAAATTATTTGCACACTGGTATTCAAGTGGGGTCACCACTGACCTGAACAGACTATGTGTTCAGGTTGTCCTGAGCCAAGAATCGAGTGGACTCCAATCCATGCCTGCGGTGGAACCCAGCTGACGGTAATCTGAACAGACGTGCTTCGTCATGAAGTATTGTGGCGCTCTTCCAATTTTTTCTAGATCCTTAGACATTATGTTCAGAAGGGAAATCATCCCTGAACTGGACAATTCTTCCAGGTCCTTTGACAGTTTTTTTTGCAAAGGAGATTATGTTACTTTCTTGATTTAAGCTGGGACTTCACTATTTGTAGCTGTTTCATTATTTATTGTACATAGGCTCCCCCTGACAGAAAACATGGCTCTAATGGAGAGTACTAGATAGGGCCTTGATGGGAAGCCTGATGTCACAGTGGCCTGGCGACACAGTGGATCCAGGGAAATGGAATGCAACTTATCGACCCACATATCAACACTAGGCCTCCAGAAAGCAACTGGTGTGAAAGTCATAGTGAGTTTTATGTATCTTAGAAAATTATGATTTGGAGAAAGCAACTTTCTGGACTGGAGGACCTTTGCACATGGCCTTACATTATAATAATAGGGAATTCTAGAAGGTAGGCCTGAAATTAAGAATGGCAGACTGTTAAGTCAAGAAGCACTTGCAGGATTCCTAGAATTGAAAGATGGGGTGTGTATAAGGATTCAGTGTGTCTGTCAAGGCCAGATTTCATCTCTGAAATAACTGTGACCATGCACTAAAGTTATTTATTTGGGAACAGCTGACTTGATTTTGGCAATATAGGGTTCTTAGTCTTCACAAGATGAGTTTCATGTTTGCTTCCCGAAACGAGATGGTCCTTAAGGAAATGTAGAGAAATTGATCATGTAATGAAAAACACACAATTTAGAGCTCTGAAACCTTTAAATTATTATTTACTACATCTGAGAACGTTTTCAAACATAGCAAGTACCTTCTTACTTACCTCTACTTCTAGAGCTCTGCAGAGCATAAGATCCTTGTGCGGAGCAGATGCATTTATAAATCCTCGACTACATCATGTGCCAGCGTAAACGCTTAATAGCTTCCTGTGCTTTCATACTTATGCTGACCTAGTTGATAAATGTGTTCGGAAGGAAGACCTGTATAGAAGTATGCACAGGTGAAACACGGTTCTCCATTGGCCTGTCCCGCTCCTTGATTAATGATGCCCTCCAGAATGATCTTCTAAAATCCTTTCTTTTTTTAACCTTGCTCGGGGAAAGATAAATCTTATATCCAATAAAAGATCAACGATGAATATAGGTCATCGTTCTTTTATGGATGTGTTTGTTATGAAACTAAATGCAGCAGCTTATATATACGCAACGTGTAAAAGTATAAGACTATATGCCTTTGCCTGTTCCATACTATGAGTATTCTCATTGGCAGATATAGGTTGATCATTTTTAATAAAGGATTGTGAATGTTTGCAGCTTCAAAGCACTGTATTTGATAGGATTCCATCCAGTGGGGATCTCAGCATCAAGTGCTGTACCAATAAGCTATCTTCCATAGATGGATATGCCAAATATACTACTATACGTGGTGCAAACTAGTAAACAGCTTTTTCATTTTTCTATCTAAATACCGTTGACCAGTTTCGACTTTGATTTGTTGACCTCTGTGCGGTTGATGGTATACATGTTTAGTCTTGCAGCGTGTGTGTGTGTTTCTTGAGTAGGGCTACTAGAATTATGTGATTCAGCAGCCATGGTATTTCCAAGTACTTATTGATTTACTCGTTGAAGAATCCACCATCTGCTGCATAATGTACAGGCAGTGTTGCAGCCCCTCTGCAATGGTTAACGTATCACCTGTCAGTTGCTGTGTCGAGGTATTAAAATGAAGCTAATGATGTGAAAATTTGTGCCCGACAGCATTAATGTGTTAAAATGACAGACTGGAGAAATAATACTGCAAAAGAATGTGCCCCATGGTGACACACAGATTGCCTTTTCTTCCTGTATAATTGACTGAACTGACAATAATTTGTCACTCCCTTGCCACATAATTCCAGGTGCCGGGAACTTGAGCCCCTTAACGTCTACAGGAACGGAGTTAATGTGTCAGCATGCTGTTGGCATCATGGTAAAACCAATCCACCTGATATCAAAGGAATGCTGGCCTTCCCATTCGCCGTGACGTATTAGGGAAATAGCCAACAGGAACCAAATGGAAGCGTAGAACCACAGTCCTGAACAGAAGATTGATTTTAGGAACGGTATCGGGGATGAAGGGATTAGAAAACCAATGTTTTTTTTATCACTAAAATGTAATCTATGTCCTTGGTATAGCTCTTAAGGGCAGCCATGGACAATTTTAAAGACAGTAGGCATACTGACTGTCTTAGGTATCCTATACCAGTAAGGGAGTGGACCACATTTGCAGCCTTCCTTCCACAAGATACAGTGACCATTTCACATTCTTCCTAATTCAACTTCTTTTTTTCTATTTTGACTTTGCTTCTTTTCCCAGCTCACACAAGAGACATTAAAAACCAATCTAAATCTGTGAATGTTTCTCTCTGGATGTGACACATGTTTTGTAACAATTTTAGGTATCTAGGTAGAAAACCAACTTTTCTTGGGCAATGCGTACTATTGTTGATGGGAGGGAGTTTGAAAACTGAATCTATGAGGTTAGTCCCTCTTTGACTTAGCCTATACCAAGAGACTATAGAATGTCTGCTGTGTGAGCCACCTAAATTCCTAAGTAACTGTTGTTTTTGTTTTCCCTCCAACCTCCAAGTCTGGAAGGAATATTGCTGCCTGATCCACTAACATCAATAGAAACATCATTGATTTACCCCATTCAGTTTGCAGACTTGGCACTGCCCAAAATGTCTAGCTCATGTAAGAGAAGAGGGGCTTCCTCCTGAGGGTGACTAAAATACACCAGCATGCCATCAGCGTACATCAGCATAGTGTGATTATTCACACTCACTTTTCTGCTCCAGCCTTGTATGAGTTCATGTATAAGCCTCCTGATTGCAAATAGTGAGGGAACAGAGGACACCCCTGCTTGGTGCTCACTTTATAGTACCTTTTTCACAGACAAAGCCTCCGGTTTTCGCTCTTGCTGTGGGTTCCGTGTATAGTAGCTTAGGAAGTAATGACCGAAGCACATGCCCTCCAATACCATCAACATCTACCCCAATTCCAGTGTGTCAAACGCCTATAAGAGGTCTAATGCAATGAGAGTGCACCTCTCCATTTTGTTCTGTGGTATGAAGCATACATGTTAGGCTGAGTAACATCCTTAAGGTATTGCTTCCTGGGATGAAACGAGGCCAGCAGTATAGTTTACTTGGCCTAGCTAGGCAGTTCAAAATCCACATCTCATTAAGACAGGCCTAGTGAAATATTGCAGAAACCAAAGTACATGAAGGAGTGCAAATGGATCAAACAGATATTTTATTTGTGCTTAGGACCCTTTTAAACATAGAAAAAGTCACATTAACCATATTTTCTAAATTGAGCCAATCTAAAATTAGCATTTTGCATACTTTTCGCCCAAAGTGTAATCACAGTGAAGCACTATAGACTTTCACGTTTATCAAATCGAAAAGGGGTATTTTTGGATGCTCTACAAGTTATAAGTAGGGCTCAAAATTCACTTGATTTGCTTTTCAAGTAATTACACAAAGATTTATGAGAGCTACTTGAAATTCCACATAATTATGCAAAATGTAACTCCATCGTTTAGCTCTATATTGTAGCTTAAAAAACACAAATGCTGCAAACCACAGCCACTTGTTTTCCCGATTGTTCGTGTTGTTTCCGTGCTCCTGTGCTATAGTTTTAGTGCAAATGGTGGTGTAATTATGCAAGATGGCTTAATGGCATTATTTTAGGAATTTCACACAACACTTAGTTCCCGAAATTATGTGAATTACACCAACTTTACATTCCACCCAGGTGTACTTATAAGGCCTGCACAGGCCATAACCAATTTATTCAGAGTCCATTTGCAGTGACCACCTCTGCACAGATACCAATGAGAGTCAGAGAGTAGTCTTCTTAGCTCAGCTCACCCATGTGTGTCTGTATATTAATGTCATAGAGTGTTGCATCAGAGCTGCACCTCAGCGTGCCCTATTTCAAAAGATGGCCACCGGCGGTTATCACCCAAAATCCTTTTGCCAGAAGCTTACAGTAGGTGTGACTCAAGTTAGTGCGACTCATTCACAGCAGAGCTCCATCTACCATAGGTACAGAATCAAACAATTTATGACGATTAACCCCTTCAGTGCCACGTCCTTTCCCCCTCCTGTGCCGGGCGTTGCACTAGTGGGTGGGGTTCATGACGAGATAGTCTCGTCATGGGCACAGCGCAACCGTGCTCCATGACGAGACTATCTCGTCATGGGCACTGAAGAGGTTAAGCGGATAAGAGCCCACTTCTTTACATGTATGAACTTCAACACAAAGGTGGATGGGTGTGAACACTGACATTAAACCATTGTCCCCAAAGGTGTTCAAACTCATCTTTTATGACTTTGCTATTAAAAGGCAATAAAGTAAAAGTACTACTGTGCCTCATCAAGGGAAGTAAGTGCTATGTAAATGTCAATATCAAACTGTACCACAGCATAGGATACTCCAGTTTTAGCACTTTATTGTCCTCTGTGGGATTATGAGCTTTATAATGGGCGGAATTCTGTAACCCCTGTATTCGCATGTCTCTAATTTCTTTATAATCCGCAATTTGTGACAAACCCAGTCATCAGTTATAAAGGAAAGGCATCTGAACTGGACTATTATAAGTTATTACAATTGTTCACAGATCACAGTGCCTTCTGCCAGAGCCAGCAGCTGAGGTGAAAGGTAGGTCAGGTCACAGATCATAATTGAAGCAGCCATTTAGTAATGAAAACTTAGCATTGCTTTTCTTTCTTCTGCTCTATTTTTCTAGCTTACAAGGTCAACCTGAGAGCAAGTTTATTTTTGGCAATCCTTGGGTAGTAAGGGAAAAGCTAGAATCTTTCTGCTTGTTTCTACACATTCTGAGCTACTGCAGCATTTTTTTTAAACTGACTTCCATTGAACCGTTTCTAATATCAGTTTGCAACAAATGTCTAACAGTCTTTTGATGTGTTTAAATTTCCACATTAGATTTTATTTTTATTCTTCATGTTTGCAGACATGCTTGCTCTTTCATGTGTAAGATCTGTGCACCAAGGTTTTAAGTAGTTTGTGGGAAAGGTGATGATGTAACCATGTATTATATGGGATAAAGTACCCCATGCATACATTATCATGATATTGCAATTCACCTCAAAGTTTCTTAACCTTATAAAGGAACTCGGCCTTCGGCCTCGTTCCTCTATATCAGGGTTACTCATAGTACGGCCCGCGGGCCGCCAGCGGCCCGGCAAGCCTACCTCGGCAGCCCGCGGACCTTGCAGACATCCTGCATGTGTTTTTAAATAAAATTAAATAATGTTAGCTAACACTGTCAGAGTGTCCGGTGCAGCAGCCCGGACACTGAGACTCTGCTCTGTGGGGGCCGGGGGATACCAGTGATTGTCAAAGTGGAGCTGCAGGGGCCTAAGAGGTGAAATACAACAAAGCTTTAACATGTAAATGGTCTTTTAACGACCTGTGAAGTACTCGGGTGGGGCTGTGTGTGAGCGCTGGGAAGCTGCCTCAGTGTGGCTGTGTGTGTGCGCGCTGGGAAGCTGTCTCAGCCCCGGCTGAGGGCTGACACACACACAGGGTGAGATGACAGAGGGTGAGGGAGCGAGAGGGAGACAGAGGGAGGCAGAGGAAGGGAGACAGAGAGAGGCAGAGAGGGAGAGAGCGAGGGAGACGGAGGCAGAGGGAGAGAGACAGAGGGAGAGGGAGAGAGACAGAGGGAGAGAGACAGGGAGAGATAGAGGGAGGGAGACAGAGGGAGGGAGAGGGAGGGAGAGGGAGATGGAGGGAGACAGAGGGAGGGAGGGAAACAGAGGGAGGGAGGGAGGGAGACAGACGGAGGGAGACAAAGGGAGGGAGACAGAGGGAGGGAGGGAGGGAGACTGAGGGAGGGAGACAGAGGGAGAGAGGGAGAGGGAGGGAGAGAGACAGGGAGAGATAGAGGGAGGGAGACAGAGAGAGAGAGACGGAGGGAGGGAGATGGAGGGAGGGAGATGGAGGGAGAGGGAGGGAGACGGAGAGAGGAGGCCGACAGAGGGAGGCCGACAGAGGGAGGCCGACAGAGGGAGGGTGACAGAGGGAGGGCGACAGAGGGAGGGCGACAGAGGGAGGGCGACAGAAGGGGAGGAGGGAGACAGAGGGGGAGGAGGGGAGACAGAGGGGGAGGAAGGGAGACAGAGAGGGGAGGGAGGACAACGGAGGGAGGGCAATGGAGGGAGGGCGATGGAGGGAGGGAGACAGGGAGAGAGACAGGGGGAGAGAGACTGGGAGGGAGAGAGACAGGGAGGGAGAGAGACAGGGAGGGAGAGAGACAGGGAGGGAGAGGGAAAGGGGGAGGGAGTGGGAGAGAGGGAGGGAAAGGGGGAGGGGGAGGGAGGGGGGAGAGGGAGAGAGAGAGAGATCTGTGTATGCTGGGTCTGGTGCCTCAGTGGACGAAGGCGTCTGCTGCAGGGACCTGTGCTCAACCTCATGGTCAAATTTGTTTTTGCTTTAGCCCCGCCCCTCCCCCTCTGACCCCTCCCCCACCGGTGCGGCCCTCGGCCACAAACCACACTGTAAATTTGGCCCCCGAGAGAAAGTTTGTGAGTACACATGCTCTATATGGTTATGGAACTCCTCTGTGACTTGCAATATCCTTACAATGTACAACAGGGGGTACTTTATTTCTTCTATATTGAATTCATTTGAATTAAGATACTCATGCATACGCAGCATTTGCAGTAGGAGGCAAAGTAACAGCACATGCATCGTCACAGATGAGGTAAAGGATGCGCGGCTTCCCTTTGTGCGAGAAGAAAAGTACTGCATTGCTATCCCGACTGGGGCATATCATCTATACATTACCACCCAGAAAGTTCTTGTAAACCTGCTGTGCATAAAAATCGTATTACAGACGCCTGATTTGAAACCAACAGGATTGCGTTATGCATAATAGATGCACCCCTGGAGGGAATGCCAGGGTGTAAATCACAGAGGGGCTGTGTTGACCTCATAATCACGGCGGCACAGTTTACAAGGTTTGTGAATAGCTACAGAGTTGCAGAGGAGAAGCCAGCTTTGTGTTAGCTGTAGAGAAGGTTTGCTCATTCATTAGTGTGTGCGTTTTCGTTCTTAATTACTTTTCTTTCATATTTTAAAGCTTGATGCATTGCCCTCGCATCTGATTTTCATATTTGCGCTAAGTGATGTCAGTGAAAGGGCAGCGCTTCATTAACATGAGCAAGGGGGTCCATTAACTCTATTGTCTATTGTAATTTACAAGGGAAATATTACCTGGCTTTCTGCAATGTGGATACATAGGCACGTCTGTGGTATAAATGGCCCAACAGATTGATATGTAATAATTTTTCAGAATAATTAATCTACTTATTCAGTTAAAAACTAAAATAATTGGTGAAAAGGGGAGAAAATATAGGTGGCTTGGAGAAGATGTCATTGAGAGAAACATTGGTTGTTTTATATAAAAAGATATTTATTTACAGTTTTACATTGTACTGCGGCACACTGGCGTGCTTTTGATAGAACTAGGCTGAGCCTACATGAGCTAAATAAAGGCAGTGCTTAATTTGTTAACAATAAAAATAAAATATAAAAACTAAAAAATAAGTGTAGGGACTCAACATTTTTCAAAGGTGCCTGCCATCAGTTCTGAAAAATGTCTGGGATGCTGAATGGCTGTCTAGTGTTGATTCCACCTCATGCTTCTTTCTCACATCTGCCCTTCTTGTCCCTTTACACTCTTGACTTTGTTGTGCATCCCTGCATTCTTCCATTGTCACAGTTCTCCCGCCTTTCTCTTCGTCTGTTTCCCCCCATTTTGTCCTCTGGTAGGCCCACCCTCCAGAAGTGATAGCTGGTGCCCACCACCTGCAACCACCTGCACAAATTTAGCTCTGACTGCTGCAGTGGCGTAACAAGACTTTAGGGGGGCCCCTGCAAAGTGCATGGAGGGGGGCCCCCCGCGCTTCGGACCCAGTCAGGAGCCCTTAGGCCAGGGTCGGCCACCCGTGCACATTGACGTGAGTTCAAGGACCCAACCCACACTGCAGGGATTGTGGGGGGCTTATGTTAGACCTATGGACCGCTGCAAACAGTCATGACCGCAACAGTGGCGACCAGAAAACAGCAGCCATGAAGCAGCAAGCAGTAAAACCGAATAATGGTCAACGTGAGATACATTGGTTCATGAATAGTACTCAGAGGTTGGTGTTTGGGTATTTTCTAGACATTGGAAGGGTTCTCATGTCAGCAGACTAAGAAGTCTAAGCATGACTGGAAAGAGCCTCTAGAAGAAAATTTGTAAACAAGTTAGGTTTCCAGTCTTGCACATCATATTCATATTCGTGCAGGACACCATCTGAGCCACTGATGGAAGTCCACAATTTCAGTTCCTTCTCTATTTTATGGATTTTTGCATTTCTAGGGCTGTGGCTGATAAGGGTGTCCGCCCTTTTATACAGTATGCCCTCAGCATAGTCTCTGATTCCGTGTGTGATAGTTTAGGCTGGTTGTACATTCTCTCATGTCATTGATGGGAACAGCTGCCTTCAGAGTAAAAAAACAAAAAAAACTGTAACAGTTTTACGAAACGATATGGAAAGTGTGAACGAGACACCCTGACATCGGGGTCTTTTATTCTTCATTTGGCAATAGTTTCCGACCCTATTGTTCATGGAAATGAAGGGGCCACTTTGATTTACATCATGGATTAAAAAATTGCCTGTGCATTTTGGATTTTCTGTAGATGCCTGCAGTCAAAAGTAATAACAGGTAACAGGTTTATCAAGTGACTTTAATTTTATCTGAGGGTTGGGGTGATTTTTTTTAGATACCTAACCTTTGGTCTCATGCTTTCAGAATACCTCAGTAATGTTTTTGGCCCATAAGAGATTAGCATTCATTTTGCAGCCTTAGTGTAAAGCGATTTTAAAAGTGTGCATGCACTTTCGAGTGGTAGGTAATAATACTCATGGAGTCGTATACATTTTGGAAGAGATGACTGGACACCGTCTATAGTTGAATCAGTAAATATTTAGTTTCAGCACACTCCAAGCTCACAGATCTTAATTCAGATATTTAGTAGTTGTTTGTGTTTTGTGTTTTTTTTTTTTTTACTTCAGAGCACTGTATGAGCACCAGAATCAGTTGAGGGGGATGTTGGGGTGCGATTATTAAATTGTGGAAAATAAACCGATATTCTTTGAGCGCACCCAGGGCCGGCCTTAAGTTGGATTTACCAGGACAGCGAGATGGGCGAAAAGAAAATTTGGTTGTGGGGGCTGTGTGGGTCATTGGGGTGTGATGGCAGGAGGTGTGCGGAAGATGGGAGGAGAGCAGAGGGTTGATGGGGTGCTAACAATTACGTTGGGGTACATTAAGGGCTAATTCCAAAGTCTTTAATGGGACCCAAGTGGGATGGATAAACTGCGGCTTGCATAACATTAAATGGGGTATTTAACCCGTATATTGTGTGGGAGTGCCATTTAAGTCTTCTACACTTGCAATAATCAATGTATGTATGTCTTGCACATATGGATGATGTCCCTAGGTAGTGGACATTAATTGAAGCTGTGAGCACCTTACAATCATTATTGATTTCCTCCTATTTTTGACGCCTTAACTTTATGTATTTTAGTTATTACTTCTAATCAGTGTGGTGTGCCGTTCTTCCCTATCTTTAGGGACACTACTACCTATATTTCTCTTTTATAACATTAAATCAGGCAGCTGCTTGCCCACTCGAATATTGATGCCCCGGGCCTGGGCCCAGCTCGCCCATGCCCAAGGCTGGCACCGATCGCACCCCACATGCAAGCATCTCAGATCCAGGCAAGTTGTAACCATTCTATTTAAAGGTTTTACCTGCAGTGCATGTGGTTTGGTTTGCCCTCAGTCTTGGGTGCACAGCTTTCCAGAGCTTGAGGCCTGGACAGATAGGGCCCTGCCTCAGTGCTTCAACTGATGATTAAATTGTCTAATACAATGCAGAAGAAGTTTTTGCTTTCCATCATGATACATCTTGCCCTGGGAAAAAATGCTCAAACCCTTAGAATGAAAGACATCTCTGAGAACCAGCTGGAGCTACCTTTAGGCAGACTCATATTGCTTCTGTATGAATATCAGAAGTTAGGAGCTTGCCCCTGGGAAATGGAGAATAACAGACAAGAATCTATGGTTCTGCAGTGACTTCTGCATGTTTTGCCATTTCCTCTGCTTCACCACTGAACAATTTATCTGATTTCAGCAGGTGAAATGTCCAGGTTGAAATATCTGGCAAAGGATGTTCCAGCATTACTCCTAATCCCGATTAAGCGGGAACCTTCTGTTACGGGCACAAATTGGTGTTGTAACTAAACTTGTAATGGATCCAAAAAAGCTTGTAAATGTCACCAGAAGCCGATATGACCATACTCGGCCATTGGGCAAATTATGTCATTTTTACATTGCATGGCTTTATTTGGGTTAGTCTATAGCATAAAACCTTCTTTTTGCAAGCAGGGAAATGCTTATAAAGAGCAATACATTCAGTGCATTAGTAAACAAAGCAATATATGTTAATCAGCAGGTGGGGACTTGCAAACGATTCATGTTGTCGTTAAAAAAGCATGATTTATTTGGCGTGTGAGACTTGAAAACTACTTTTGGAAATGGCCAGGTTATAATTTACAGCTGATTACTCACATTTTTGAGTTTCGTTTAAATTCATGAGTAGAATGAGGGGGAACTCTAGGGGATTTGGTCAAAACCCATCATTTGCTTGGATTATTCCAAGAGATTTTCAAAATGAGGGACTACGTAGTGCTATAAGTAGTGAACAAGAATTAAGACAAAGGAACACGGTCATTGGCATCCCATTCCCATCGATCACCTGCGTAACTAATCGAATTACCTTTTGAGAGAGTTGAAACACAATTCAGTGGTGTAACATATTTTTAGTGAATTATGAGTTTTTTTTAAAATATTGTTTTCTGAATAAAGATAGCTAAACATGCAACATAAATATGTATTTTGGTAGCATTGCATTGTTCTTTTCAGTACTAAAAAATACTTCTATACACAGTTAACAGGTACGCCTTGCTATTGATGCGCTTGCTGCGACTTATCCCAGACAACCTCTGCAGAATCTCATCTTTGTAAATAGCGCAATCAATTTGATTGGTCAAATCTTATAATTGGCTGGTGCTCTGCTTCCCATTTATGCACATTAAAATGTTTGTGTTTAGAACTGCATGCACATCATTCCGGTATCTACCATCTGCTGTTTGGCCTGACAAAATATACCACTTTGTAGAATAAATTTACTACATGCCTCATTTTAAGAAGCAGAAATTAACAATGACAGGCACAAATACAGCCTGATTTATTTTTTTATCTATCCCTTCCAGGTTGTGATTGTTGTAATGCGCATAATATGCTTAAATGTGGCACTGGGGCCACTTACAGGCTTTCCATTTCCTAAAAATGTAAGATCTCCTAGATCTGACCAACATCTCGACTTGGTAAGAAAAGTTCAGTCTAAACAAAAGCCTGAAGAAAAGTTTTGAATGGAAACCTTAAAGATAAGGTTGAGCCTTGTAATTGCGCATTTTCAGGCCTCCTATCAGATTTGGTGATCTACATACCCTTTTGCTGTAACCATCAATATATTCCTCACAGCGCTGCCAGTGTGTGTGGGAGATAAGCACCAGTGACAAACCTTCTACAGTTATTTATCCAACAAGGAGAGGATGAATGATTGGGCCAATTTAGATTGGGTTCAAATTGCCTTCCTTTGTATGAAGATATACAAAATAAGACCTGCTGTTTTCCACGTCGAACAGCCCTGATATGCTGCCATCTTAATGAGACGGGATATTTCGATTTACTCTTTGCGAAAGGCCTCACCTGATCTTGGTTGACCATCTTTCACTCGTTTGCAAATAAAAACCCGGGAGCAATTACATTACCCAATGCACATAAGAGAAGGGATTTGCAATCTTTTCCAGGAAAATTCAACGTGGAGGACTCATTCAAGTTGTGAATGAGGTGTATATTCTGTGCTTTACCAAACAAGAATAAGATTTTGAGTTGATGTGTATATGATAGGGCTCTAAATATATAAAAAAAACTACTCTGTGTGAATGGGTTGCAAGTAGGTAAAAAAAATAGACAAACAATAACATAACACGATATCTCTGTTAATGAGATCAACATGGTAAATTAAAATCGAAAAAGAAAATGTCAATACACAATAAACATATTCTTCACTTGAATATTGTAACTGAGTACCCCAGAAACATCTCAGGATTCACTATTTGAAGGAATTCACTGTGCAGTTTTCATTTTCTATTCATCGATGGAAACAGCCATCTAACCCTCATTACCTTGTTACACCCTCCTTAGGGACTTATCTAAGACCTTCTTAGCAGACCCTCACATTTAGGGAAACGTATCGATTTATAATTGTAGCAACTCAATGAATGCAGCTAAAAAGGGAGTAAGGGCTCGAGCCCACAGTAATATGTAAACTAATGTACTCAAAATATTCAGAACATTTTATAACAGTGTAAAAGGGTGTGGGTGTTGAACCGCTCAGTGCGGTAAGTGATAACATTCTATAAGTAGTGAAGAGGCACAGGGAAGTCAGCCCCGTTGCGACATGTGGTGAGTACATTTTTCTGGGGCTGAGTCAACACAAAATAGTTTTGACTCTACATGGTCTGTATAACTATCCTAAATCTCAGTCTTGAATACTAATTCCTGTTACTGTTCTTCAGAATAATGTTATCAATTTACGGAAATACTATAGTGTAAAAATTAGTTTAAGAACAGTGCTTAATTTGAGCAGGTGGTTTCCGGGCTCAGCACCGGCACTTAATCATCAACACTGGCACTTTTCATGAGCACCAATTAAGGAAACATTCACATTCATTTATGGTAGGCACTGGGAGATTATGTGATTTGCCCAGAATCACAGGATGCTGAGCCGACGCAGAGACTCAAACCTGGTTCCCCAGGTCTGAAGTCAGCAGTTCTGGCAATAATGCCACATCCTCTCCCCACTTTCAGTTTTAGGCGGCGCTAACAGGAGAAATGGACTGGTACAAGCTGCCTCCTGATGAGAGCCCCAGCACTTACTTTTTTACAAATTAACCACTGTTTAATAATGTACGGGTACCTACTCAATGTTATCTAGCTGACCTATAGTAAATAGCAATAGTGACCCAAAGATGCGAACTGCAAAAAGTTAAATTATAGTAGCTAGTGGATTACAGCAATGTAGTATTTTTGATTAAAAAAGAATCTAACAAATTAGTAGATCTTTGTTGGATGGGAACAGGTATGGCCCATGCAGATGCAGCAGTGGGACGGGGAGGGGGAGTCGACAGACGACAAACATCCAATTTTCCTGTGATTAAAGAATACACACAATACCATCTCTTCACAATACTTTCACTACACAATACCATCAATGCACAATACCATTACTACTCCCTGCCTTTCGCTTCCCAACAACTGTCTGTACATTGCAGCCCTGGTTTTGTATTACTTGCTTACATATATGCTCAACTTTTGCAGGTTTGTTCAGCTTCCTACATCACATTTCGTCGACCAGGACTTGGTGCGACATTAGTTTATAGGTGTGACTTCTGTTAATGTTGCATGTTGTTGTATTTCTTTCTCTCCTGACACCCCAAAGCCAAATTACTGCGACTAATGAACCACTGTAAATTTGTGAAACTATTCCTTCCTGTCTGCCCTGGACAGATGGCGTAATCAGAGGGGTTTTGGTGATATTATTAATCGTCACAAAAATATAATCCCCGCCACTGCACTTGCGGCAAATTTATGTGCAAGGGTGAGCATATGGCCGCATTAATAGGATGTCTGCATGTGTAGCAATGTTCTGGGATGACTCTAGGCCAGGTCATCTGAAACTTTGCATCAAGAAATGGGGCACCAGCAAACAAGGGCATTATCACCGAACCGCAGCAGGGCTTCAGTATTACTGCAGCACGGGTGCAATAGTAGCATTAGTTTACATGCAGAAATATTGGATGCATTGCAACTCGCTGTTCAAATTTAACTTACTCGGTAATTAATGCAGGTTTTCATGGGCAACCCTCCACTACTCAAGGTACTTTTGCTCTCTCTGTGATGGCCAAGCATTCAATTATCAGACAAGCTCCTAGGATATTTTATGTATTGATCAATTTGGGCATTGCATTCAACAAGGTCATCTGAGGATGGTATGATGCATTCCTCGTGCCTTATTGAACCAGGCGTTATCACTGGTCGGTAGTGTGTCCGGATATCCACGTAAAAGTGTGGGTATGATATGTTGGTTTTGGATCCATTCAAGAATTCTTATCTGACTGAACCAATCTTCCTATGCTGGGATGTGTACACATCATTGAGATATACGAGTCTTGTGACATAGCCCTATGTCACTGCTCTCCAATTGGTCTTCCATGTTCTCTTGTTGCTTGATCAGTTTATTGTAGTGAAAATGACCTTGTGAGAAATTAAAGCAAGACTTTTAGTATATCTCAACAGGTCTTGGGTTCGTAACAAGCACAACCTTGAATTGGTCTCCGAGTATGTATATTTAGGAATCTCTGTTGACCAAGGGATAACATGGGAGTCACTAACGGCTGCTGAAACACAGTCATTTCAATGGCTGCTGGACAAGTCAAAGCAGTAAACAAGTTTGAGGTTTCAAGTGATGGGGCTTTGAAGTTGGGTCTCCTTCTATGCAGATGATGTGCTCCTCTATATCCAGAAGTCATAGTGGTCTGGGCTGAGACTTACGCAAACTACATGTCTATAGAGGTGCATCCGGGCTCAAAGTTAAAGAAGTCCACATATGTGCTGCTCCAGGGCGATCGCCATTTAACTGGATGGCATGCTAAGTTGCATACTGCTGGCGACTGCTTCAAATACTTATGATTGTTCATTTCAAGTGACCCCATGCTAGGACTTGAATATAGGACCCCTCGTAGGCATGGTGCTGGAAGACATGTAGGCATGTGAAGCTATCCCACTCTCCATTAGAGGTAAAGGCCCATTATTTAAAGATCTCACTTCCCCGACTACTATATATACTCCAAATGTATCCATATGAAATTCTACCCACTTCTTCAAAGAACTGGAGGGCTCTCATCAAATCGTCCTGTCCAGTGGCCATCTGATGATGTTGTACCGTGAATGTCAACAGTCACCGCATGAAAGGGGTCAGCTGAAGGTGATGTTCATTAAATGTTTGCAGTTACTGCATGGCAGCGGCCTGGGAGTAGTGAACATTTGACTTTATTACTAAGCAGCTCAACTAATCCACATAAATGACTGGTTACTTGGTGATGGGAGGATCCTGTCGATAAACTTGAAAATAACTTCTTCGAAGGGTTGAGGATACTGGACCTGCTCTGCAGCTAGCATGCTCGATACTCACTTCTCTCAGTCAGAAGAAGCACACTGGAGTACAGGTGCAGACTCTGAAGTGGATGGGGAGGGGCAGTACACTCGCATGATAAACCTCTTTAAGGCCCAGAACATGACTTGAACACTTGACAAGATTAATGAAATCTGGTCCTGAGATCTGATCGGGATTTTGAAACTCGGAGATGTGTAGAAGGGAAGTCATAAGACTGGCAGAGGATTTTGCCTTAAATAAGTCCCAAGTCTATTGTTGCAATTATGAGATGTTCTGGATGAGCACAAAACAGACCTTACATCCCTTCCTCAAATTACCCCAATGGAGCCCGAATTAACCATGGAGCCACTGGCCAGAGCGGGTTCTCCAGAATCTATAGGTCAATTGTACGCCTGCTGCGGGTCCTTTCTCTCCTCTCCTTCCCTTTTCTTTCTCTCTTGCTTGAAACCACCCCAATGCTGCTGCAATGAACGTCCAGAAGCTGGAGAAGGTGAGAGAGGTACCCGGAGCAGCGTGGGCCTTTTTAAGCCAGCCACAAAAGACTCCAGCCTACCAGGGAATAAACAGTTGTCTGGCTCTGACAGAGCTACAAGGGTCAGCGAAATGGCTCTGGTGGATGCACTATTATATTGTCTCCTCAGCCTTAGAACACAAGAACAGGGAGTGCCTCAAAAAGCATGAAAGGATCTGGGGACCATGATGGAACCGCTTACAGGAAATAGGAATAGGCACATACAAGGGGCAAGAGATTAATAGCAGAATGCTTAAGGTTTGCATAATTCATGAAATTGCTGCTGAACAATGTCTCACTATTTGCAATTCGCTTTGTTCTTGTTCGATCTCAAAACGAATTAAAGGAGTTATAAAAAATGTTAACAGTAAGGTTGGGGGTTTGTCTACTGTTCCACTGACCAAGAGCTGCATGACCAAAATTGTCCTTATATTTTCTGTCCTTTTGGTGTTTCTCTGTTGATCTCCTTTGTGGTACGCGCTTATTATATCATGTGTATTTTCACCCAATAGATTATTGTTCATTGTTTTTCGTATTGGCAATAAAATGTGATTTTTGTTTTTGTTTTCTGTGTTATAAAAAATGAACCATTAGTTGAGCACACTCTTTCATGTTTTTGCTGCTAGTTCTAAAATCTAATAATTAGTAGGGAAAAAAGGCATATCATATTTCCTCTTTGCCTTCCTCTTTCTCTACTAAACAGCAAATCCAGGGCGCCATTGATGCACAAGTCATTGCTAAGAAGATATTCTAAGTCTATCACTGACACATTTAATTCATTAGGTACAAAAAACACCAGTACATTTGTGCGCGCCATAAACCATTGCCTGTGAGTGGCCATAAACTCTGAAAAATGATGATCTGCCAATTGGAGACAGGCTTATTGCGCTTTATGTTACAACTTTTACTGGTCCTCCATATCTTTCTTCATAAATGTTTTTATTGTCTTCTCTCTGGTGATTTAACTGTCTTGCTTTCAGGCCACAGAATGGTTCTATGATCCTGTACAATAGGAAGAAGGTTAAATATAGGAAAGATGGATATTGCTGGAAAAAGCGGAAAGATGGAAAGACGACAAGAGAAGATCATATGAAGCTGAAGGTGCAAGGAGTAGAGGTAGGACAAGATTTTGTTTGATTTTTAGAGATAACAATGAATTTAAAGTTTAACGTTAAACGCATTTGACAATACATTTGTAATGCAGAATATGATTTCTGTATACTGTTGTTATTATCACATCAATAACATTATAAAGATGTCTATATCAATTGTTTAGTAGAAAGCAGCAGCACTGCCCCTTCATCTCTTAAATAGTACATTGACCCTCACTTACTCTAAATACTATTACTATGTTTGCCTTTATTCTCATGACTTATGCTCATGCCTTATGATCATGCATGTCTTTGAATGCCTTCTTTTTCTCTAAATTTAAATTATAATCAATCTTTAATACACTTTAAACATCTGTCAAACTACCCCTCAAAGGATTCTTCCTATGATTTGATTATATTTAAGACTCTGCAATAAATTTAAAAAAAATCCCAAATTATTCACACATAAACGTATGAACATTTTGGATTGATGTGTGTACATTTAACTGTAAACTGGAGGAATTTACCCAGTTGGAAATCCACCTGATTGTGTATTTCTAATGCGCCATGCACCTTAACATATTGTTTCTCATACTATCGACACAAGACAATATTGTTTCTTGTTTGGAAACCTTTTCTCCTGTAGCCACTGCAAATCAGTCCTTGTGAGGACTTTACCACATCAATTTTTCACTTTCTGGATTTTTTTTTTATTTGAATTACAAAAATGGGAATTGTTAGAGAATGTTCAAAAAGTTAGGACTCTGTGGGTGTTAGCATCATTCCCATTGGCTACTGCCTGCTGCTCCCCATTCAGCACACATTTTCTACCTCTATCTGCAGATTTATGATGTGAAGTCTACAGAAGTGGCAGATTTACTGCTATCCTAATTAAAATTTACATGCATAATATTTCATTACTGCACATTGGTGAACCAGCATTAACTTGAGGAGTGCAAACTATGCCCAAAGTTTTTGTGCATTTTTTACACCCCTTTTTCTCTTTTTATTGGGTGACTGCATTTGAAGGAGCTTACTTGGCTCATGTCATGAGCTCTTGTGGCAGATTCAGTATTCCCAAATGGTCCACTAAAACCATTCCTAGGAGGACTTCCTATGAATGTGACTATTGCCTATGTTCACATTGAATTATAATTACACCTCCTGATTATGGCTGGTAGTCAGCATTGTCTGTATGGTGTTAAATTGGAAAGACGATGTTCCACTGCTCTTTGTAATTCCATTATTTGGGTCTGTTTCCCAAGTCTGGCACTGACGCATGCTTTATAAAAATAAAAAAAATAGCTGCAATTGTTCTACAAAAAATAGCAAAACAGAAATTGTTTCATTTTGCCGTGCGTGCCCTCACCATCACTGGTTCATGTTGCAGGTTGTGCACAGTTGTAACACCTGTAACCTCGTGAGCGCACAATGTAATATATTTCAATTATGGAATACTTTAGAGTCAAATAACAAGACATTTAAAGTTTTTCACTAGGTTGGTGATCAAATGGACAGAACTTCCCACTGCTCGGGTACCATAGGTCTCCTTAAATGCTAAACGACTGCAAACAATCCAGAATTGAGCAGCACGTAATGTCATGCAAGCTCAAGAAACTTAATATTTATCTCACAAAGATAAATAACATTAACATTTGATACCATTATGATTAACATTTTGAGATCAGAATCCACAAACCAGTGGGTGAAAAGAATGTTGGAATATATCCCAAACAGTGCCAAGGTTTATTTGTACCCCTCTTGGCAGAAGAACCATGTTAGAGAATAAACTCTCTGCCATCTGAAATCACTGGAGAAGAGAATTACCTCAAAGTTCAATAGATTGTTAAACCCGTTTTATTGTTTAGTGCATCTTAGAATGTAGGTGATCCTAATCTCTGACACTTTTGATAACTCAAGCTATAAACCCTATGCAAGGAGCATATCTTGACTGCGAGAAACCAAACTGATACAAAGCCATAGATAGACAACCTCTGATATTAGATAGTCGTCTCTCTGATATTAGATCGTTGTTTCGTATACCATGGCTTGAGCTAACATTACTTTATAATTTAGTGTCAACAGAATGTAGCTTGTATATACTTTAAAAAAATTGCAAACATGATTGTGATGCAACCGCATTTCCTGTGTAATTTTTCTTAGATTTCCTTATTAGGAAGGACTACATAGGGGAAACAAGGCAGTAGTAAGATCGGTACCCCTGTTCATAATAAATGTATGTACAATTTACAGTGGCCCCTTAATTACACTACAAATGTAAAGAACTACAAAAAACCTATTTAACTGCAACTGCAAGTAAACCATTTATACTGAATGACTGCCTTCTTACAAATCACACATTTTTGTGATGTATCGATATAATAATAATTTAAAATGAATAAATCTGTAAAACGTGTGCATTTGCACACCAGATTTGATTAAACAGATGTAAAGGCCACCAAGGGAGCCAATCACCAGATGAGTTTACTAAGGTAACTTAATCCCTTCCTCCCGCAGAGCGACTTAAAAATGGCAGTTCAAGCCTTAGTGTTATCAAGACTAGACTATGGAAGCACCACTCTCTGTGGCCTCCCCAGATACAAGCTGGCCCCTTTGAGGGCTTCACTTAACGCTGCTGCAAGATTGGTATCAGGAGCTAAAAGAAATAGCCACATTTCCCCAACCCTGAAAACGCTGAACTGGCTGCCATATGAGGCAAGAATTCATCTAAAAGTTGCCTGCATGACCCATAAAGCACTACACAACAACACACCCAGCTACCTAGCTCAAAAACTAGAACGATCCGGAGGATGCAGACAATTACGAAGCACGAGTTCTCTACTTCTGAAACCACAAACCTTTCATAAAAAGAGAATTGGTTGCAGAGCCTTCTCAGGGATCGCCCCAAAGATATGGAATTCCCTACCTCCATTGGTTCGGGGAATCTCTTCCCTTACAGCCTTCAAAAAAGAGGTAAAAATCCTTCTAATGAACAAACTTACGTCCTAAGTCCTGACCCTATACTGGCTTCGAGCCACCAATACGATCCGCATATTACTGGATACCCTGTGTGGATGGAAAGAGAACACTATTGGTCTGTTTTTATCCCAATGCAGACCTAAGGTCCAATAACCTTATTGTCTGCAATATGACGTTGCCCTCTGGGATCATGTTCTCCTCCACTGGTCTACTATGTCATCTTATACCTATGTTATCTTATACCTTTTGCCTCTACTGTAAGTAATGACGAATATCTAATGCGTGTATATTACTTTATCTTTTATGTCTCTTTAACTATATACATACTGTAAAGCGCTCTGATACCCTTGTGGGTCACGTTCGCGCTATATAAAACCTTATAAATAAATAAAGAAGGCTTGCACTCTAAAATGTAATTAAATTAAACAATCCATGAAAAGAGTTGGCCATTTAGTATGATAAATATGTAGCAGTGTCAAGTAGGTTTTTCCATGCATCTATAGTGAAATAAAGACTCTTAATAAATAGGCTCCTTAATAGACTACACTCCTTATGAAACTGCAAGGACATTTTTGTATGCTGAACAAGCAATATCTATTCTAGTTCATCTATGGATCGGATATGAATTATATTAAGTGACCAACCAATAAGCATGAGGTCAGCCCGGAATTGATTTGTTCATATTCAACAACTGTATATTGACCTGTTTTGGCCTTTGATATTATCAGCCTTCAGCAGGTTTTGAAACTATCAGCATTGAAATCATTACAAAATATTTCTCTGTACCAATT
Source organism: Triturus cristatus (assembly GCF_964204655.1). NCBI lineage: Eukaryota > Metazoa > Chordata > Amphibia > Caudata > Salamandridae > Triturus > Triturus cristatus. The sequence continues at coordinate 357,969,691 of NC_140580.1, forward strand.
TATGTTACACCATTTTCAATTTCCGCAAAGCTGGCAAAGAAAAATAAGGACATCTCAATTAAACAAAATATATTGGATTTTTAAATTAAATGATATGTGCTGCAACAAGATAACATAGTTGAGATGTGAAACTTGCATAAATAGCATTTGAGTGGTTTAATGCATAAACACCAGATGAATAACACGATAATCTCAATATATAAATTAACTAAATCTCATGTTTATGATCTGAGCTATTTTTCCCTGTAAGTAAAATGGATGTTTAGGTTTGTCCATTTAGGAAATGCTATTAGAAAACAATGTTATGCCTCCTTTGTCGACAAACAGACGGTTGTTTCACAATATGTTATGTTTTTTCAATGCAGTGTACAGAGCCGGGACAAAATGTGTACTATGTGCACAATTCAGAATCCAGGACCAAATTACACTGCTTTCATGCTAAAAAAGAAATATGTGTATTTTTGTTTACACAACTACATCAGTGAAACTTTAATTGCAGATACATACTTTAACAGTTTCATAGAGGTTGAATTCAGTATCTGCATCGAAGCCAAATTACAAGCTGATGTAAATCATAGGAAATTTAATAGAATATTGCAATAAATATTCATGAACAAGTATGATGACTTGCACAAATTAATATTTGACTGTGCACAGCTAAAGAATATATTATAGAGAATAAAATATACCACGTGTACATTTTTCAAACGCATTCCTGTTTTCATCAGGAAGGCGATGTGGTCTTTATTCCCCACAACAGCCCATTACATTTTTCACAATCACTTTCTCTACTTCTATCACCTACAAAATATACTCTATTAAGGTTTTCTGCTGCATAAATGTAGCAAGTAGCTATTATCTTTTCCACGTATGGAATATCACTGAGTAGGTCCTTATCCACAAGGCCTTTTAACTTTTAAGAAACACCCTGATCCTGAACTTTAATAAAGATTTATCATCTAGATCCTGACATTAAAGATCAAGGCATCATATATTCTCCAGAAAAGGTGTCCTGTGTCCTAAAAAGGTGGTACTAGCAAAACGTATTGCATGAAGGCATCAAGGAAAAACCCTCTCGAAGTCCCTGGGGCTGAAGCGCCGTGACAGACGTAGCACGAAACAATCCTGTCTGATGAGCCTACGGGGAAGCACATGGAAACGTAAAGCTATTGAACAAAGCTTCTGGGGTGCAGAATGTTAATTCAGTAGCATCTCCATGCCTTATGGACCTATCCCCTTTTAAATGACCAGAAGTACTAATAATTGATTTAGTGCTTAATGGGTGCAGATACTTGTATAATATTTTTAATGATACAAAAATGCTGTAATCATCACCCTACAACAGGCAGAGTTTAACTTCCTTAATATGGTGCCCAAGTATGGGCAATTTTTGGATCCTTAAAAAAAAGTGTAGCGCATGGGCATGCGCACTGTTACAGTTTCTGCGTGTAGAAGTAAACTTCCTGTAAGTACCTAATAAAAGGCCTAGTTACGCCTATATATTAGAAACAGACCTCCTATAAACCCATGGCAGATATATCCCCATGCAACTTAATTGGTCTGCTATAAATCCAAAGGAACAAGTCCCATGAACACCTCTCTATCTTGTGAGATCCCGAATAAACACTCTGTCCATCTCCTCGTCTTTCTCACGTTTGCATTCTTTCTTGTCTGTCTCATTGTTCTCACTTGCTCGTCTGTCCTCTTCTGTTAACAAGCAATGTTCTGCCTCATTAAAAAACAAGCATTGGCATAGCCAATAGGTCTCGCCTTTGGGACCTTATAAGTGCTTAGCGATGCAACAGTTGCATAACTAAATACTTATAAGGTCCCAAAAGCGAGACCTATTGGCTATGCCAATCGGCCGCTAAAGTGATGGGATCAAACATCAAAGCGGCCGTGCGGCCACGCGGCCGCGAAAGTGAAAGTAATCGCGATGAAGCGCGGCGCGCGCGCCCGCGCACATGCACTGTAGCTCTAGGCTGGCCTGGTAGCACTTTCTGGAGCCCTCTCAAAAAGTCTCGCCAGACCAGCGCATGCGCTGGGTCAGGCGAGACCTAAAAAACAGTGTCTTTCACAAGTAAAGTGGCCCATGTCCTTTGGCCTTACAGCCCTCTAGTGGGGCCACTCCAATATTAAATAGTATTTTTACTTTTATGTCGAATGGTCAATATAATACTGGCGCTGGTGCATGAATTTCCTGGACATAAACTGGATGCCATATGTCCCAAAAGGAGACCTCAATAAGACTGACTGGAAGAATCCACTCAAACAGAAAGGGTTATCAACAATGGTAGTGCTGCTGCTTAGCACTGAACATGAATCAGGAGTGTATTTTTCCAAAATAATTTTCCTCTTTTTTGTAATCAACCCGTAATGTATCTCAATGATGCCGTTGTGTATGTGCATGTTAAAAGTGATTTTGGAATCAGTTCTGGGTGGAGACAGATATTTAGACAAACATGTAATCTTTGCTATCTGTGGCTCTGAACTTGGTGACTGATACCTTTTGCTAGTGTAACTAGTTGCAGTTATGTTTCCCCCCAAGCATGTGGTAAAACTCAGTGCTTAATTTGGGCTGGTGGTTTCCGGTGCTCCGCACCGCCACTTAATTGTCAACACCGGTGCCTTTGAAAATCTGCCAAAAGGTGGCACTGTCTGACTACTTTAGAGATGACTACAAAAGTTAATTATTAATTCAATATACATTAAAAACTGATACCTGCCGCCCAAGCTATTCTTAAAGCTGTGGAGGCCTGAAATAGTCTGAATTGCCACACTTGTAGGAGTTTGATTGTTAGTAGTTGCATTGATACTATCACTGACAGTATGTCAGGGGCAATGTGTAGTGGAAGTTGCAGTGGCCTCCTGACGAAAAACCTGGTACTTATTTGTTTACAAATTAAGCACTGGTAAAACTGCATGGATGCTCGTCATGAGATTTCCCAGATAGGACGTAGATATTGTGTGCTTTGTTTCCCTAATATGCGTGCACAGGAATGTGAAGCGGTTGTGTGAGGGCTGTTCCCCATCTCAAGTTATAGTATTTCACTAATCACTGTCACTGATTCATAATTTGGAGTGTGCTGTGGCTCACCTTCCCCGAATACTCTACTGAAATATATGCAGTTTACCTGCTGAGGTGTCACCTATTTTCCTCAAGACAATGTTTTTTGTTTTGCCTCGTGTGATATTGGGAACTGCATCCTCTCTGAGGTTTAGCACCAAAACATGCCAGAGGGTTCATCCTCCATGTGGAAACACGGTCTCACCATTAAATATTATACTTCTGTTTCAGGTACATAGTTAATGTAAATTTTAAGTCACGCACATAATTTGCGTAGCTAATACTAGTGGCTGCTACACCTGAATTGCCCTTGGGAAGCATTGGCACTGTGCTTGCTATCCCTATCTCAAAAAGAAATAGAAAATAAACAGAGCTCAGTGGCAGCCAATACAAATAAAAGTGGTGGAGCAGGTGGAGGGGGCACGGGGGAATGTGGGAAGGGGAGCATGGGAGGGGTTAAAAATAAATAAAATACTTACCTGATGCTGCTAAATGCCTCGTGCCTCAGTGCTCCTCTGCTCTCCTGCCTCTAGCAGTCCCTGGGACGCGTCACAGACTCCCCATCCAATCCAGACGCTGCTCTCATGCTACTACTGGCATGAGAGCAGCATGGGGATTTGCCTGAGCGAGCTGGTTTGATCCTCGCTCAGGCATAGGGAGTCTGTGCTTTTTCTCCACCTGGCTGTGGAATACAGCTGGGTTGGAGAAACCTACGTACGCATGTCTGTCGGGCCGGCCTCAGATGGCTAGCTAAACAGACATGCCCACTTGTAGCAGTGCGTACAACTCCTCCTCCCAGCCTGCCAATGTCAATCAGAATGGCCCGACCCCACCATTGAATCGGCATACCGGTCATAGCAAGAAAGAAATGGAATGATAATAACATGTTTTATTATCATTTTATTTTTCCTTTATTCACTGCTTAGAAAGCAGTGGGGCGGCGCTCCTCCGCCTTGACGGAGGAGCCGTCGCTCACAGAGCTCTTATAAGCGTTGCTCCTTTCTGTATTTTTCATTCCTTTCTCTTACACAAGATCTTCAGTAGCGTCTAAGGGACTGTCAAGGGGCTAAGGACCAGACAAGGGATTAACCCTACGATGTCATCATGGGCCATAGGGTCTGTGAAGTCACTTCTTCTACCCCTGGCATTTTGGTGCATTGTAATTCATTGTTTAGTCTATACTTAAACATCCAGCATTGATTACAATGCTGATGACAGTATGGGCACTAAGTACTGTGGTTAGGCCTGGTCCTGGCAAGAAATGTTGGAGATGTGGAATTTTATAACTTCCTTCTAGGACACTGGGCTGTGGTACAACGCAAAAGGATGGGCCCGGCATACAGAATTTTGTGAGTGTGGCCCCTCTTATACCTCACAGATATTCATAGGTCTTGACTGACCATGGGTTCCCCGGGTGGATGGAGGCCCCCCTGCACTGCAGGGGCTACAGAGGCCTGTGTTAGGTCCCCGGAAATGTTGAGTTTTCCTGGGGGTGGGGAAAAGCTAGTTTTCCTGAGGGCGGGGTCTGGCACCCTCTGCTGGTGGTGCTCTATAAGGTTGCGTGACATTGCCGGAACCTTCTCTGTTATAAGGTCTGCAGCTACAACTCCTGTGTTTGCCTTTCTGGCCGGATAATTTTCTGTGAAATGAAGAGACTCAGAAATTACATGAGGAATGAGCAGCTGAATACCTATTAATGAGGGGCTCGGAATATTAGAATGTCTGATAGAGAATGAGCACAAATTGGTTTTTGCTCTGTCTAGGATTTGATGTGATATATTGCACATAACAATCATAATTAGAAATTAGCACAGCCACCCCCACGCACCAAAACAAGTCAAATACAAATGCAATCAAATGCTTAAAACTAATATATTATTAGGCATTCTGCTTTAATATGCATTACACTCGAGCAGCACAATCACAGGGCGCTTAGTAATTGGCAGCCCAGTGAGCAGCGCCTTCATATGCGGAAAGATTTACATCTGATTGCATGAATACAGAGCAGGTGAGGCTGATTGTCATTCAGGGGACTGGTTGCTCCACAGATCATCCAGGTCTTCTAAAGGAAGGTGTTCAAGATGGCGTCCTGTGGAAAGGTTTTACGGCACTTCCGCCTCTCAGAAGTGCGGAGAGGATGGGCATAGAGAACAGAGAAGGAAGGATGGGAGACGAGAGAAGCAGAAAGCTTAGGTCATGAGAGTAGGGACAACATGGAGGGCAGGGGCGGCTCCTCCATTAGGGCGGAGGAGCGCCGCCCCACGGCTTTCCCGCAGTGCGAGAAGCAGAAAATAAAATGGTATTTTAAATACATTTTATTTTCTGCTTCTCACACTGCGAGAAAGCAGAAGGCAGGGGTATGCCTGGCTGGGGGTGGGCAGGAGGATATGCCTTGTTGGGGGCGGCGGGTTGGCGGGTCGGGGAGGAGTGGCTTGCACCACTCTGAGTGCCCTGACTGCTTAAGTCATACACACTCTACATTTTCTCTAGAGAAAATGGCCTCCAAACAGGTGCCCGTCTGGGTGCTGTCAGGGACTCTGCACCAATCACAACGCTGCCATTGCAGCGTTGTAATTGGCTTAGGGGAGGGAGCATGCCTGTTCCTGTTCAGGAGCAGGAACCCGGCCCATGAGCAGAGGCGGTACGGGACCCGGTCAGGTTAGGTTTATTTTTATTTTACCCATCCCCCCGCAGTCACTCCCGCGCAATAACCCCTGCGCGACACCCCCGCCCGCCCCTTCACCCACGAGTATTGCGAGCCGCGACTGGTTGAAGTGAAACAAGGTAGAAGGGATGGTACAGAAGGAGAGCAGGGGGGAAGTAACGAGAAAAAGGCATATCGAGGGGGTGAGAGAAGGTTGTAGATAGTAAGAAAGATAGAAAGTATTAGAGATATAAAAAGAAGAGACTTAAAGTGAAAAGCATACAGATAAGGACAGAAAGTGATGGTGATATTTAACATACATACAGATAAAGAAAGAGTGGTGAAATGAAAGATGGATAGAGAGAGGATAGTGAGCAAGACAATGGGAGGAAAGAAAAGGGTGTGTGGCCTAGAGAGACCTGGTAAGAGAAACAGTCAAAGCCTGGGAAGGATAGAGGGAAATTGAGAGAATGAGTGAGAGTAGTTGAGAGAGACAGAAGAGGAGGAGGGTCTTAATTGAAATGAAAGACATGCAGAGGGAGAGAGATGAGGGACACAGAAAGAGTGGAAGAAATAAAGAAACAGGCACAAGAAGCTAGAATGGAAAGTAATAGAGAGAATCAGTGAGAAAATGATGCAATGGCGAAAGCGAGCAAAAGATAGGGACAAACAGCGAGTGCGAAAGGAGATAGGGCATGAGAAAGAGAGTGGGAGACAAGAATTCAAAGGCAGAGAGACTGAACACGATAAAGAGAGAGAACGACAGAGAAATTTGAGAGGGACAAAGTGAAGAGCTAATGGATGAACACTGAAAACAATAGAGATGGAAAGAGAGATAAGGGAGACAGAGACATGAAAATGGGTGAATGGAACTATATATAGGCAGTAGCGGCCGCTTCTAAGCGTGGGTGGAGGAGCTGGGGGGAGTGGAGGGGGGAAAAAACAAAAATAAACTGACTTACCTGGGTGCTGCCGCCTCTGCTCCATCTCCTCTGCGCCGCTACAGGAAATCTCCCAGCCTCCCAGAATCCCCTGTCCAGTCACAGCGCTGCCTTAAGCAGCGTTGTGAGTGGTCTGAGCTCTGTGGATCGGCGCTCAAACTGGGGCTTGGAGGCTTTGCATGTTCCCCACCAGGCTGTGTAATGCAGCCTGGTGGGAAAGATGCAAAGTGCGCATGACAGTTTGACCGGCCCTTTGGAGTGTGCTTTACACTCCTCCCTGCTCTATGCACTGACCAGCCCGGTCCACCCGCCCCGCCCTTCACCTGAGAAGCAAGGAAAACTAAAATGATAATAACGCTAGTTATTATAGTTGTAGTTTTTCTTTTTACACTGCTCGCAGAGCAGTGGACCGCAGGGGCGTAACACATGCCCCCGCAGCCCCCGCGGTGCGGGGGGGCCCCCTCAGCACTGCACTTTGGCCAGAGAGCTCCTGATTGAGCCTGGAGGGGGGCCCTCTTCGTACAATGCAGGGAGGCCCCCTCAATTTTCGTACGCCAGTGGTTGACCGATGCTTCTGCGCCTTAGCTGGGGAGCCGGCCCTGGATATAGACGCATGCATGGAGCTGGAAAAGGAGTCCATAGAGAGAAACAGTGGCAATGTGAGAGGGCAAAGAGTGATATTGAGAGAGGAGAAGATGAAAGGAGAATGAGAGACTGATCAAGATAGACACAGTTGGGGCAGATGAGGAATAGAGCGAGGGACGAAGACTAAATGAGAATGAACGAGGGAGACGTAGAAAGAGAGCAGGCAAACAGAGGACAGTGGAAAAGTTAGACTGAGAAAGAAAGAGTAGAGTGCATATATGAATTGCGCCAAGAACACAACGAGGGAAATAGAGAGAAAGGGAGACATGGAGAGGATGATTTCTAGAAATAAAAAGTCAACAAATAGAAGAAGATGGGAGGGATGAATAAATGCTGTCAGTGGAGAAGGAGACACTAAAAAAGGGTATTTGTTCACCGTAAAGGTATTGTCTCTTGTGAGCTGAAAATCATGCGCCTGGGCATGGAATTCCCACAAATTCGGGATCCTTGGACTGTTCATGCTGCCAATATCAAAACCTGTTAGATGTGCAAATTTTCCCTCACACATGCAGGGGTGAAAATTAGGATGCACAGGGTAGAGTCATGGAAATGAGGGATGCAAATGTGAAATACATCTTCCAAGTAGCCCATTTTTGGAATACACCACAAATTACAGTAACTTCCCAACACTACAATTTCCACGCATCCATAAACAATGGGCAGTAGGGTTGTAGGTAGTGTCCCGAAGGGATTTAGTCACCTCTGTAATTCCAGAGGAACACAGGGAAAATGTTTTTATGTGGAAAAAAAGCATCAAAATTCACATTTCAATTGATCCTACGCATGTGGAGTTTCACCTCAAAGTCCAATCCTCAGAAAGAGGGTTTGTTGAAACAGCCATGCAGCCCTACATTTTCAATAGTCAAAAGGTTGCCGAGCGAATGTGTTGCACTTTTTTTCCAGAAACATGTAAAATCTGAATTTGCTCACTAAGGGCCATATGTAGGTAGCATCACATTTACCGATTCATAAATACCGAATTTTACCGATTCGGTATTTATGAATCAGTAAATAAGATGTAGGTAATAATTCGGTAAATTTTACCGAATCGGAAAAATTCGGTAATTATGAATCGGTATTTACCGATTCGGTAATGAGGCATACCTTCCCATTGATTCCTATGGACCTGGAGGCCCATAGGAATTAATGGGAAGCCATTCACCATTACCGATTCGGTAAATACCGATTCGGTAAATACCGATTCGGTAATGGGGGGAGCATATTCAAGGGTGGCAGGGTGTCACATTGACACCCTGTTGTACCCCTGAATCTTGCATGTGTGCACATGTGGCGCACATACATGCCCTAAGGGCATGTATGTCTGCCACATGGCACTCTTAAATCTGCAAAATATTACTTTTTGCAAGGTATTCGTTATTTATCACCAACCTGTATTTGGTGGTAAATAACGAATTCTTAATACTAATTTTCACTCTTTAGAGTGCTCCCTACATATGATTTCAGGATTCGGTATTTACCGAATCGGTATTTTACCGATTCGGTAATTTACCGAATCCTGAAATTATGCCTCCTACATCTCAAATAGCTAAATACCGGTCGGTAACGGGATATTTACCGAATTTCGGCCGTTACCGACCGGTATTTGGCTTCCTACATGAGGCCCTCATTGTAGATGTCACCCTCCATCTGCACGAATTTCCTCGTTTTTACAGAACCAATCTAAATGAGAAAACACTCCCGGACGTCATTTAGAGGTCGCAGCTGCGACCTATGGCTTTGCTCTTGTGACGCTTGGCACTGCATTTGCAACCACTGGCCTCAGAAGTAGCAAGGGCGGTGCCAGGAGCAGACTGTAACCAGTCTTCTGCTGAGCACTGTCTGCTTTGTGCAGCACCCGCTGGGAGCTGGTAGCACAATTCACATTTTTACGTGTTTCCTTTTAATTTAAACTACTATTTCATTATTGTGACTACAAGATAAATCATGTTTGAACACAATCTTTCACTAAATTTCTCACTAGTGTGCTACAAGTGATCTCATATTAATATATATTGGCAATAAGGAATAATTTAAGCAAACGGCAATGTTTATGTTCTATTGATTTGTCCTGATTCATGAAAAAGTAGTAAACCTACACTATGATTTTGGTTTTTACTACCAAGTGTAGTTTTACTACCTTTAGGAGTTCACAAATTATGACTGGAATCCACGCTGAAAGCTGCACGCGGCGCAGGTTTTCGATCAGATTCCATGGGAAATTACATGATTTCCAAGTTTTTATTCAATTCTCACCATACACAGGTCTCCTTGGCAGAGAACTCTGCACAGGGGGTTTAATTTCCGTGTCTAAATGCATATTGTATGTTTCTTTTTTCCCCTCAGGGACCATATTTTTCTAGTTGGAGACACTCCTTCCCCTACACCCCCATCAAATTTGAAAGTGATCCATTCCTATTCCCACCATGGAAAGAGAATTACACAGACTGGAGTAAACATTACTTTTTAAAAGCTGGAAATTGGAATAAAAGGAGTTTGTGAATGCCCCAAACATACTTCTAAGGCAAAGCATACCTTGGAACACCAAGGAATGCCTTCAATCCCACACAGAGATGGATTTACAGGTGCAGAGAAAGCTCCACTTCTGGGGGAGATCTTGTGCACTCATTAAAAAAACATACATTTGCCAAGAATCCCTTTGTAAATACCTTGCCTGCTTAACCCCTTCGCTGCGGCGCGAATTCCGCCGCAGCGCTGGGGGGGATTTGGGGGCAGTGCGGCGCCGCTGTGCTCATGACGGAACCACGCCGTCATGAGTCACGGGTGAGCTGTGCTCATGACGGCGTGGTTCCGTCATGACTCCACCCACTTGCGCTGATCGCCCGCACAGGCGGGGAAACAGCGCCGCGTGGGAGGAGCGCCCGCCAACGGCCGCAGCATGACGGAACCACTCCGTCATGAGCACAGCTCACCCGTGACTCATGACGGCGTGGTTCCGTCAGAAGCATGCAAGGGGTTAAGTAACTTATGTTTACAACTGAATTTATCTTTGGTAATAGGCCCAAAGCTCCTTATGAATCAACGTAGGTGGACATAACTACTATTGCTTTCTAAACATTGTTTTTTGCTTTTCTTTACAATGTATTATATTTGTCATAAGGAGAACCATTAAATGATGTCAGCTTGTGATCTAAATAATTTGGGGTCCCAGAATCGTACTATGTTTTGTGGCACTGCATCCTCCTCTTCAAACAGGCACATCAATTTTCATGTAATGAAAAGAGAAATGAGTTATACTCATGCCAGCACCTTAATATACAGGTGGTAGAAAAACAGAGATTTAACTGTGTTGCTAAATCATGCAATTATTATGGAACTTTATCAATGACAATCATTGTGCTGTGATTAGGGTTTAGTTCATGTGACACCACTTCCTGGAAAGATTCAGGGTCATATACCATAACACTAAGGTCAAAGGGTGTATGTCACTCCCATTACCCCAGGCATTTTGGTGAATCGAAGTCCATGGGAAAAACGTGTCTTGTACCTCAAATAGCAAGAGAGAAATGTAGGGCAGTAAATTCGAAGAAAAAATAGACGAGGAGAAAAAAAGGTGCATGATAGGAAGTAAAAGGGAAAGGATAAAAGGTTAAGAGAATGAAAGGTAGGTTGAGAAAGAAATGGGGTAAAGAACGGAGCAAAAAAAGATACTAAGGAGGTAATAGGGAGAATTGTTATTTTAACTCACGCTATTCACACTAAATAGTTTTAGTTGTCCACGGTTGAGCACAAGTGTGCTGTCAACAGTGCATACATTAACTCAGAAACTGTCAAACTCGCCAATCTGGTGCATGAGCTGCAGCCAGGCGCGCAACACCCATTGGACTCACAGGGCTTCAGCCCCCCCCCCCCCGTCGTGTGTGGCAGCCCGGGATGAGACAGCTTCCCGGGCACACACACAGCCGCACCCGAGCACTTCACAGGTCTTTAAAAGACCATTTGCATGTTAATGAGGCCTCGCTGTTGTTTCACCCCTTCTAAGAGCCCCTGCAGCTCCACTCTGCCTATTGCTTAAAGTTCAGCCCCCCCCCGAAATTTTTGCTCAGCCCCCCCCCCCCCCCCCCCCCCCCGAAATTTGGCTCTAGTTGCGCCTCTGGCTGCAGCGGTCAAAGATCAGAAATAAACAGCCTGATTTTATTCGATAAAATAAGCACACCGCCCATTCTGATCCTAAGTGCAGTGTTAATGATTGGCACCCTGCAGCGTGACAGCAAAGTGCCACACATATTTATCTGAGCAGCAAAATGAGCAGCACTGTCATGCATTACCCGGGTGCTTCCTGTAGGCTGCGCTACCCTTTGGACCAGATGTGTTCCGAACTTCTCTCGAAGTTGTCAAAAATCAACTTTACCTTCGACTGATCCAGGCCTTTCTCTTTTCCCGTTTCTGACTTTCGCCTTCAATTTTTGGTCAATTTCTGGCCTCTGTAGATATCCCTGAGCATGAATGTACATTAACTCCTTCCGTGCTCATGACGGAACCACGCCGTCATGAGCCACGGTTGCCGTGTGCTCATGACGGAGTGGTTCCGTCATGCTGCGGCCGTTGGCGGCCGCGCCGCCCACGCGGCGCAAATTCTCCGCCTGTGCGGGCGATTAGCGCTGTGGGCGGAGTCATAACGGAACCACTCCGTCATGAGCACAGCCCAACCGTGGCTCATGACGGAGTGGCTCCGTCATGAGCACCGCGCCACCGCGCTGCCCCCCCGCACCCCCCAGCGCTGCGGCGGAATTTCCGCCGCAGCGAAGGGGTTAAGAGAGGTTCAAATGTTGCGCTCTTGCTGTTGGCATTGACTTGAAGCTACTAACATTGCTGATGCCATCAAATCCACCATATAAAGAATGTATATGCCAACTTTGCCAGGCACAGAGGGAGCATGCAGGATAGCTGCAGCGTCTCCCATATGTTTTCACGTTATTTACCCTCATAGTTCCTGTGTTGTGCAAAAAGGCACTGGCATTGAGGCCCCAGCATTATCCCTCTAATTATGGATTTACCACACTTGCCACATATTCCACCATCTGGTGTATAGTTTGCAGACTTCAACGAAAAAAGATTTTGCTTCTAGCACCAACAGATCGAAAATGACTCAATGATCTTCAAATGTTGAACTCTGTGGCATTCCATTTCCAAAGATTAACTGGTCAACTCTCAGTTGCTGATTGTTCATTTGTGTGTTAACTGGCTTTAAAGCTGTGAAATTTTTGTTCAACTGTATTAATCTGTGTTAAAATGATAAAGCAATGAAATAATTCTGCCACAGAATTTGGCGCATTATGCCACACAATTTAGTCAATCCTACCGCATAATTTGATTCTCCATAGCCGTGTAGTTCCATAGCCCTGGTTATGCCTGAAAAAACTGGGCCGGCACAAAATTGGTACCAAATGTTTGCATTGCTGCTTACGACCCTTTTCAGATTTTCAAGCCAGCTATTATGTAAATGAGCCTAATTTAGATGAATTGCATGCATGTTTATTTCCCCTTGATGCCCTCAAAAGCTGCCAGATGTCCAGCCTTCTTAGATCTAGGCTGAGCACCACTGTATAAACTCCTTTGCTTATATGTTGCTTATAGAGCGTTTCTCTTTAAACCATTGAAAGGTTCCTTAGGTCAAAATATAAAGTCCCACATTAAAAGTGGAAAGCGATTTAAAAAAAAAAAAGTATTTTGATTGGTCTGTCAGTCTAGTTCACTATGAATTACTCTAAGTACAGAAAAGGCATTTACTTTTTATCGTGGCTAGTTTCAAATTATGATGATTCTTACATTAATTGCAGGTTGAGAAGCAGTAAAAATGTTATGGCGCCCTAGAGTGCCGAGGATATGATGGAGGCTGAGTGATAAGAGAAATAGACAAAGGACACTACATAGAGGAGAGAGGCATGCTGAGACTGACGTGAATAGAAAATTATGTAGGCGGATTGATAGCTCGGTGGGTCGAATCATGCCTGCAGAGTTTATTGTGCCTCCTCAGGGGGTCACAGGCTTAAATCTTGACAGGACATGCATCAAACTTTCATCTTATAGATGTAAACACAGTTGAGTTGGTTTGAGTAGTAATAATGCCTTCAAACATACAGTTCCCATAAGGCAAATCAGTTTGTGGCACGTTTATGTGACTGGACAACATCAATATCAATAAACATGGCGTCTAGTGGAGAAACTAAGAAGGCAGTGGAAGGGGGAACAATGATTGGGGGCCGTGGGGAAGAAGCGAGGCAGGCTGGGAAGGTGAGAGATACACGAACATGTCCTGCAGTTTAATATCTTTTGATCCAAAAGGCACACCAAGTCACGTAATTTCCTAGACTTTTTTTTCTACTTTTAATCTTGGCAAAGATCATTTTGATTGACTATAATATTAAAGATTAAAATGCAGATTACTGCGCACAGTCGGTGATGAAACCCACCCCTGCAGTCCCATGGCCGCTGATTGCATCGCTATATTATTCTTGCTGGCGCGTCAAACAGCGTGATGTTTGGAATGAGTAAATGTGAGTGAGAGGAGATATTAAATGTAATTAGTGAGTCACGTGACGGAGCCTGCCCATACTGCGACATGGGCAAGGGATAAGGGACCACGGTCAAGGTGTTTAAATTGTTTGTCGAAAAGTAAAAAAGTGAAATTATGACGTTAGTACAACTGGACAACTGGGGGCTCAATGGGACAGTATTATATTTTATAAAGCTCTCAGATGCCTCGACAGCTTCATGGCGCTAAGATACCTCTACCTATTGCAAACAGCCTTTGATAATACAGGCCAAAGAGAATTGGTTTGACAGCCTTTCTAAATGCCTCATGGTTTTAAATTTCTCTGGATCCAAATGGTCAATTATTCTAGTTTGCAAAGTCCTTCCTGTGCATTCTTTGTCATTTCTAAACACAGAATTGAAGAGAAAACCAGTCACCAGTAATGTAAGCGCTGTAAAATTCTAGACTCGTTTAGACCGTGAATTTGTAAAACAACCCAATATGAAAGTCATCAATAAGTGAAGGACCCGTGCTAGAAGCGCACTAATCTTTTGTGAAATTAGGATTTTTTGTGTGCTACTGATGTGGGAGCCTTAGAAGTCGATGTGGTCACAGGTAGGTAACAAATGCAAAAACAGCAGTTGATGGACAGAATGCAGAACAATGTCATACATTCACCCCAGTACAGAGATCTGGGCCTAAATCAATCGTTTTTTTGCTCACCATGCCATTCCAGTTTAAACCCAGCCATATGCAAATCAGTCATGACCCTGTGCCTCATGGGAACAGTCCAAACCGAACTGCCAAGTCAGGTCCTCCCTGGACTGGAACCAAGCATCCTAGGACCGGTTTCGGGGTTTCACCCCTCTTCAGCCAGGATAGCTTGATTCCAGTGGCATGGGGAACACGGGACTCACGTCTGAGCATACCCGTCCCACTCGGGGTGACAAATGCAAAAACAACAGTTGATGAACAGAATGCAGAACAATGTCATACATTCACCCCAGTACAGCGATCTGGGCCTAAATCCATTGCTTTTTTGCTCACGGCCATGTCTGAACTGGGGTGGTGTGGTGAGCAAAATAACGATGGATTAAACCCAGATCTGTGACTGGGGGTGAATGTTTTGCCAATGTGCAACATTCCGTCCATCATCTTGTGTGTTTTGCTGTTCGCCCTATGTGGCAAGGGTGTGCCCAGACGTGGGTCCCGTGCTCACTACGCCACTGGAGTCAAGCTATCCTGGCTGAAGAGGGGTGAAACCCCGAAACCGGTCCTAGGATGCTTGATTTCGGTCCAGGGAAGACATGGCTTGGCAGTCCGGGCTGGACTGTTCTCATGAGGCACAGGGTCAAGACTGATTTGCATATGGCCATGTCTGAACTTGGGTGGCATGGTGAGCAAAATAACGATGGATTAAACCCAGATCTGTGACTGGGGGGGGTGAATGTTTTGCCAATGTGCAACATTCCGTCCATCATCTTGTGTGTTTCACAGGTAGGTAACACCCAGATGTGCCGACTCCCATGGTGCCATAGTGTGTCAGACGATATCGACTAAGTCTCGTCACGCAATCTCCAGGTGAAGAGCCATATTGTACAGTGAAAGAAATGGTGAGCTGGAAACCCAGTTAAGGTGCGCTGGAAACTCAGACAAGGCGAGCTGAAAACCCAGTCAAGGTGAGCTGGAAATCGCTAAACAGGCTGTCTTTCTAGCTCATGCATGAAGGCTTTGTCTAGCTGATGCCCATCTGGGCTTTTGCAACTCCCCATAACATGGGGCTAGTGTCTGAAACCTTTACTATTTTTAGGGTGGAGACTACAACTCTACATGTAGGGTCGGGCTCAAATTCTCGCCCGTCACCTTGGCGATACTCTGAGTCTATTGATCGCTGTTCAAATAGTAATTGACTGAAATCCCCGCTCCCTTTCTGGACCACCGCTCCCTTCACACAGTAGCATTATTTTCATGATTGGTAGAGCTGAACACCAAACAGCGTGGGGGTTACATGACACACACACAATCCACAAAGGCCAATTCATTAATGTACCAGGTGTAGTGGTTCTGTGAACTCGAGATGTGAGGGACCTACCACACCTCCATTTTGACTTTCTTTTACTACCAAAATTAGAAGCAGGGATGCCATTTTCTTTCTTGGTTTTGGGCTCATAACAGCCTTGACACAGCATGTCCGTGGCATGTCGGTACTTGACCATCGAGCACTAGCCTTTAGATTCCGCTCTGGCACTGCACAAAGATCTCTCTCTAGTTCAAAGTCTTGGTCTAGGGGCCTTGCAGGACAACAGTAGAGATAGCAAGACCCAGTAAAGACCAGTGATGTAGCATTAGCCCTAGCAGCCCATATGGTGCGGGGATCCCCGTGCACCAGGGGCCCCCTCAGGCACTGTGCGTGGGCGGCGGGCCCCTGGCCTGACAGGTTCGGGGCGGGCTCCATGTACTTTGCAGGAGGGGCCTCAAGCTTCGTTACGCCACTGGTAAAGACACTGATTTAATCTCCTCAAGGACACAACTGTGATGGAGGAGGCAAGGAAATTTCTGGGAGCGGCACAGTTTGGGGACCATCTTTAATCACTGATTTCTTTTATACCATCTACATGGCGTGAGTCACCTTTTTTTTTTATTTGTAAACAATTTTATTGATTTTTAAACAAGAGAAAGTAAAAGACCAGCAGTACGATACAGCACAGTGATAATCAAGTCCCACGATTGATTAGGTGGTAAATCAGAACACGTCAGGACCTCTAGGGGTCTTAAGTGACGCATATAGTTAAACAGGTAAGACAGTTTCAAGTTATCAGACCCAACCATTTGCCCCAAACCTTGTGGTATTTCTTCGGACGGCCACACGCTACATACAGGGCCTTCTCTTGCTTGGCACACCCATCGACTCCCCTACGCCACCTCCCAATGCAGGGAAGGGTGGGAGAGGCACCATTTTGTGTATGGTGCGTACTTTATTGTGGGACCTTCCCTGTCATATATTGCTTTTCTTCCATTATAAATCTACAATCTAAGACATAAGTTGAGAATCTTCGCAGATGTGGAATTTGATGTAACTTAGTTTTTTTTATCGTTCACGAATCCGTAGGAAATTGAGTTAAAAAGAAAGACAGCCTATTCTAAAGTTAGATTTTTTTCAACAGAAAAGACAAGCGTCTTTCTATTCATTTCTGAATTACCGAAGGTGAAGCAGTGTGACGAGGGATGGGCGAGGATTCCGAGGCTGATTCAATTTCCAAGCTGTGTCGGTATTAAATTATGAAACTGTAGATTCACAGGCTGTATCTTTTAATTTGCTTAACATGAATTCTAAAGTCGGTAAGTAAATGTTTCGGAGAGATTACAAAAGGCATTAGGGAAATTTAGCAACAGAGCGTTTCACTGTTCACTGCCCCAGTAGCAGTTAAAACTCGAGCAGTAATACAAAATAAAACAGACGGCATGTTGTGATGTCATCTGCATGTGAGAATTCTGTTTTCCGATTGGCTAGTGGCGTATGACGAACCCAGCGCGCGACTGTGAGTCTCAGTTCCAAGTCGTCTTCCTCAATTTTGACCAACTAATTTGCAATGGTCTTAACGAAAGACAATAGATTCGAGATTGGTGCATGAAATGCATTTCTGAAGATAAAATCATGCAGTCACAGATTTTTACACATCAGGCGCCTAAGATGATTTGTTTGAAATATCATCCAGAGCGCAACCCAAGCATAGAAATTACAATTTTAGGTGGCCCATTTCCTATCCAGACACAATTAACTGAGTCCTAAACAGGTTGCTGAATCGAACTAGCTTGGCGCGCATTATTGGCGCACATTACCAAGCGGTATTATTACGGTGAAAGGATGTTCTATGTTTTTTCTGTCAGTCTAATTGAAAGTAATGTTCTTTCCTTGGACACTTAGGCAAAAGAGCTTCTCTAAAAAAAAAAAATATTTCTGAAGTTGGAATGATATTGTAGTTACCGCATTAGGATTTAACAGGGCATGAAATAAGTGTCTGCTTGTGGCACTGGCGTATCATTTCAGTTCTGCTCCCGGGCAGAAGATAAATAGGTGTCATACTTGTCGCTAATGGAAAGATACAAAATACAAAACCTATATACCAGCGGTATCCATGTCAGAAGCACAGCTTATCTGAAACTAACATGGAAGACAGGCCACCTCACGCACTCATGCACGCGTCACTGCTCCAATTGCATATTGTTAATATTAATTCTTGTATAGCGCGTAGCTACCTGTGAGGTTTCCCAGCGCTGGAGGACACTGGTTAATAACTGAATTACCTAGAATAGACACGTTTTAACTGTTTGCCGCACAAGATCAGGCAGTTGTAACCTCTGATTGACTCAGGAAGTGTGTTCCACAGTTTGGGGCAATGAAAGAGAATGACCGGCCACCTATTCGCGAGCGTCTGAATTTAGGCACTGAAAAAAGAGACTGTTTACTAGAACGTACTGTACAGGAGGGAAGATGGGGCACAGGCAGCTTTTGTAAAACTTCAAGGCCTATGTGGCTCTTGGGTTTGTACATGAAGCAGAGGGCCTTAAAGTTGATACGTTTATCCATGGTGAGCCAGTGGAGATCTTGAAGGAGGCCGTACACTGAAGAATGTTTGGGAAGGTGGAAAAGCAACCTTGCAGCCGAGTGTTGAACAATCTGAGTGCATCTGATTGTTGCCTTATCAGCTCCCAAATAAAGGATGTTGCCTTAATCCAGTCTGGAAAGGATCATGGCCTGAATGACCGTTCTTTGGGCTGAAAAAGGGAGCATCCACAGAATCTTTTTAAGCCATTTTATAGCGGCGAAACAGGAAGAGGTCATTTTGGCTACTTGAGGTTTCATGGACAAGGTGGAGTCCAGCCAGATTCATAGGCTTTTCACCTTGTCGGACGGTTCGGGGAGGGAAGCCAGAGTGTCGGGCCAACGCTCGGGTCTTCAGAGCTGAGGATTTTTGTCCAGTAGTAGCACCTCAGTCTTATCCCCATTGAGTTGAAGGGAATTAGAGTTCGTTCAGTTGGCAACATGGCTGAGGCATTACTTGAGATCTTGAGGGCCCACTAACGGTTCCGATGACAGAGAGAAAATGATCTGGGTGTCATCGGCATAAGAAACAATTGTTATACCATGGCTTTCCACTAGATCTGCTAAAGGGCGAATGCATATGTTAAAGAGCAGGGGGCTGAGAGGAGAACCCTGTAGGATACCCCAGGTAAGTAAGTGTGAACTTGTCGCAGTATCAGTGGAAAAAACCTAAAAAGATCGATCAGCCAGAAAGGGT
Organism: Triturus cristatus; assembly: GCF_964204655.1. Classification (NCBI taxonomy): domain Eukaryota; kingdom Metazoa; phylum Chordata; class Amphibia; order Caudata; family Salamandridae; genus Triturus; species Triturus cristatus. Next base: position 357,988,781 of record NC_140580.1, read on the forward strand.
TTTAACCAAGCAAGTGCTGCATTTTTTAGGCCGAGTTGAGCCAGTCTGTCAACAGTGGCGGCCTGCCGAGGGAGTGCTGCGGGGCGGTGGGGTCAGGTGGGGGAGGGGCAGGGTGAGGGGGTAGTGGAGTCCGACATACGACGGACAGGAGTAAGGTAAGTAATAAAATAAATAAAACGATTTACCTTGCGCTTGCTGCAGCAAGCGCAAGGTAAATAGTTTTATTTATTTAATTACTTACCTTACTCCTGTCCGTCGTATGTCAGACTCCACTACCCCCCACCCTGCCCCTCCCCTGCCCCACCGCCCCGCAGCACTCGCTCGGCGAGCCACCACTGTCTGTCAATAAGCTTGTCGTGACACACAGTGTCAAAGGCCGCACTAAGTTCTAGGAGAATCAGTGCAGCCGTACCACCCCTATCTAGTAGTTGGCACAGGTGTTCCGTGACTCCTAACAGGGCGACCTCTATGCTGTGATCTGCTCAAAATCCTGCCTGGGTAGGGTGAAGGGCATTTTGGGTTACTACATTAGTGGAGAGTCGAGTGTTGATATGTTTTTCTAAAACTTTAAACAGACTGGGTAGAAGTGAGCTAGGTCTGTAATTTTCCCAGTTGGTAGGGTCTAGAAGGGGCTTTTTCAGCAAAGGAAGTACCATGGGAGGTTTCCAGGTTTTGGGTGGGTGGCCTTCTCGCAGTGAGGAGTTCAAAAGATTCACTAGTAGAGACAGGATATGCAGACTTAGAGGGAGGGGATCCAGTGGGGAACCAGATTTAAAGGACCGTGATAAATCCTTGAATCAGGCAGCATCCAAAGGGAATAGAGAATGTAAGTGAGATGGCGATACCACACTATCTGATGGAGTTGCTTCCTTGTAAGGTGTGAGGTCAAGGGTCGGGTAAGGTCAGATATTTTCTGGTGGAGAAGGGTCCTTAGCTTCCATGGCCAGAATGTTGGCAAAACAATGCCATCCCAGCAGCACTAAACCTTTTAACACGCCTTCTAGCACCCTAGTAGCATCCAGATACTCCTAGATACTCCATCCAACCGTTTGCCATACTCATAGCCACTGAAATTATGTGATTGTTTGGCTGTAACATTTTCCCCATGATTATAGATTGGCCACATTTGCCAGATAATCCATCATCTGCTGAATCTGCAGATTTTAACAAGCAAAAGTTTGTTTCTAGCTCAAACGGTTCAATAGTTACTGAAAATGCAGCGATGCAAGTTGCTGCACAGTGGAAGGCACTTTGCAATGATTAAATGGTCACCTTTCCGTGCTTATTGCTATATTTGGGTGTTAAACTAGTGCCAATGAGCTTCAACCAATGCTCAGACAGTGTAATCAAGTTTAAAAATAACAAAATATTGAAGTTATACTATCACAAAATGTGCAGCATTGCTCCATATAATTTGTCTTTTCTTGCCGCATAAGTTTTTCAACCTGACCCATAATTTGGCCCTCCCCTCCCGCATAATTCCAACAGCCTTGGCTATACTCTATTTACTTCCATTTTAAATGCATTCCATACATATGTACACATTTGTTGTTCTAATTTTGGTGCCCATATTTGAATTTTCATGTCTTTGGTGATGAGATCTAAACATTCTGCGTGTTATACAAATTTATTTGATTGAGTGATGCTGGATGTATTCTATCATACACATACCATTTATTGTTTGTAAAGTGACCTTAAACTGGAAAGTGCTCTTACGCCCAGAGTCAATGTCTGGGCTACATAAAACCACAAACAAAGTTAGTCTTTAAGATAGTATACGAACATAAGCGCAATTTCACATCACCTAGCTAGCAATAATATTCAATGCTTAAACTTTAAAAATAAAAGTGCATGTAATTACCATCCCAGAGCAGGGCTTAATTTAGGCCAATGGTTTCCAGAGCTCCGTACGGGCACTTAATTGCCAACACCAGCACTTATGACACATGGTGGCACTGTTTGTCTAATTTAGACATGAGTGCAAAAACAGTTTTCCATTAATTCAACTTACATTACAATGACTAATACCTGCCACCTAAGCCATTCCTATATCTTTAGCCCCTTCAGCGCGGCGCGGATTACCGCGCCGTGCTGAAGGTTCGTTGTGCGGGCGGGGCCGTGACGGAGCAGTTCCGTCATCCGCACAGCGCGACCGATGCACATGATGGAACCGCTCCGTCATGCGCATCGAAAGGGTTAAGAGCCTGAAATAGTCTGAATAGTCACACTTGTAGGAGTTTAACAGTTATGTTGGTACTTTGATTGGCAGCTCTGGTGGGGGATACTCATTTTGAAAATGTCATGAAGATTCATCAAACTGTGCCAAAGTTATTTTCAAAGCAACATTTAATACATAGATAGATAGATGAACCAAACCTAGTTTCCATAGGAAAAACGTTTTTTGCTTTGCAAATAACTTTGGCTGTATTGGTGTTTCACGGCCCTTCTGACGCTTGTGATTGTGGCTGGGCGTTTGGGGACACAGGAAAATTCCAGGCTATTGAAAATTCCGTGACTTTTATTCTCACACAACAGCCTTTTTGCTCGCATTACCAGCGCATATTTAACAACTATGAGGGGCCCGCTGGAGATACTTACCCAGTAGTGGTGCCTGCTGGGAGCTGTAGTTCGCCATCCAGAAACTACAGCCTCTTATAACAATGAATTGGGGCCAGTTGGATTTCCACCAATGGGAGTGCTGGGGGACTTTCAAAAATGTTGATTGGGGCAGTTTACCGGCATCAGCGGCATGTGACAAAGGCACAAATTGCCGAAACGCGTCTGCCAAAGCTGTTTTAATAAATTGGACTTACTGCTGTTCCCCTTTGTGTCCTCCGATTGCTTTTTACTGAAGTGGTCTTTTTTGGTATAATATATATATATATATATATCACAAATATATTTATTCTAATGATTGATTCCAGCCATGAAGTGCCAATGAAAAATGGTGGTCTTTAGTTGTGGGTAAAACTATTGGTTGAGGCCTACATATCCCACTATGCCTTTCACCAGAGGCAGGAGCTCTGCTGAATGAATCCACTGCCCAGAAGGGGGGGGGGGAGACATTTTTGTGAAATTCTTTTTGTTCTTCCCATAATAGGTAATATTTATGAGGATTCCTGATCAGCATACCTAAGGAAGAGCGAATTCGGCTAATTATGGGGTTCCAGGTCCCTTTAAAGGTTGCAGTCAAGCCACAGGGAATCACAGCAGAATCTGAAGCCTACTCTACCATCAGCAGCTTACAGGAGTTCCTTTTCAGATTATTAAGACTCTCGGTTAAGTTGAGCCCATTTCTATACCTGGTTCACTGATTCGTTTCAATCCTTGGCAGCCTTGCTTTAGGGCTGGGTCCAGATTCTCCACCTGTTCTCCAAATGTCCACCACAGATCTAGATATGGGATGTACTGTATGGGTGCCTACCACGCAAGAGTTGTAAGTGTGAGAAGACTATACGAACTCAGGCTGGGATGTAATTTCGGATGACATCAATAATGTCATTGATGATGCCATTTGAGATGTCAGCATTGATGTTGTGTGTGAGGTCATGAGCAGTGCATGGTGGTGCAATTTAGTGCTTGTAATCATAACGTCTTTTGAACTGAGTTATTTATTCAGTGAATATATACATATATATTCACACAAAGGAGTTTGTCACTGTGTAGTTATAGTTAGGGCGTAGTTACAATAAGAAAAGCATTTATTGGTTTCTTTCCACAGAAGCTCTCACTCTGATTGGTTAGCCACAACATGAAAGGAAAAGTTGCTGCGGCCATTACAGGACTCAGGGACTTGGTTCCCCGTCCTGATAAAGTAAAAACAAAAAGAATATAAGGAGGCAAGGTAGGGATTCTTTGCCCCCTAGCTCTTGAAGAGGTTTCCCAGATTACCCCACCCCCAGGGGCAAAAAGTTATTTTTTGTTGCTGCAATCCTATGTTGCTCCTGCATGAATGTGGTAAAAAATATAAACGCGGGCATTTTTTAAAAAGATAAATGACCCCTGGGTTGAGCCATAGCATGGGGGTCAAACCACATTCTTTTTTTAGGGGCCACGTCTGTGGCCCACCCTCCCTATTAAGGCTCCATGAAACCCATCCCATGGTGCCTGGCATATTTTATTAAAGGGAGGGCTTGGGCCCACATTCTGAGCCAATTTTGAACTTGGGGACCTTATCAATCAGAAAGGGCATGGGACCCCCTCCTCGAGCTGATTTTGGCCCCTCATTCCCCATCACCTGAGCACTATTTAAAGAGGATAGGTGCGTGGTTTTTGCATTACGTATAGTAATAAAATACTACTTAACTTTAAAATAAAAGGAATTCACTGAAAAAAAACAAAGGATAAAGTGATGTTATAGTTGGGTATGGTAATAATATCTTACTCGGCATTAAAAAACAGAGACATTCACCAGTTATAGATAACTATAACTGGTGAATTCAGTGGCTTTGTTAGTTTAAAGTGGTACGTTTTAATTGGGTTTTTCACCTAACTATAAAATCCCTTTAACCTTAGTTTTTTTCAATGTGAAAACACACACTCACCCGTAAGGCAAAAGCTTTCACTGTTTGGAACTGCACTTCAGTGTGGGAAAGTCCTCTAAAAATAGCTGGAAGGACTGCCCTTACGATGGATGCATTAGTCACTGGTAATGTTCCCTGTCTCTATTATGATTTTGCTGGATTCCCTTTACTCTCAAAACATAATTAAACCTAGAAAACACCAGCAGGCTGGTGAGCAAAAATCCGGGGCCTGAGCCAAGTAAACACTGGTTCAGTGATCCCTAATAAAAAGGGCTGCGGGTCTCTTTATTAATGTCAGACTAAGCTGCTAAAATACATTTATTGGAAAACACTGCAACTCAACATGCAAGTATGCTATTTTGAAAAACCATAGTATTTTCGGAAGGTTTAGGTTTTTATAGGTAGGCAATTGGACTGCTGGCAGATGATTTCAGGTGTCATTATGTGTTTAAAAACTTAATGGAATATTTCATATTTTAAAGGAAGAGTAGCTGGGATTTTAGTTCAGGCAGGATGGCACCATGGAAGTACATTGCGGTCTGCAGGTCACAGGTTCGAATCCTACTATAGCTGTCTCAACCTTCCAAGTGTTTTTAAAATGAGAGCTCATAAATTGGGAAAATGTACCACCTTTTATTTAAAATACATAGAAATGGTTGAAGTGTGCCATAAAGAGCCATTTTAAAAGCAAGATAATATTAAAAGCTCATAGTTCTACAAGTATTTGTATGATCCGTATGTTAAGAGTTCATTGCTTTCATCAAAGTCTGGTCGAACCTGTTAGAGAGTCCCATTGAGCAGTTGGAAACAGTTAGCAATAAATCAGAAAAATCTTAGATTTTGGCTTTGTTAGTTTGACCAGTGGGATTTCACATTGGACAAATGTGGACTATAAAGGTCTCTGCTTTTTTTTTTTTAAAAGGTGGGCAATTTGCTGGTGGCAACGAGAATTGTAGGTGAAAGAGACCATTTTCAAACAAATATGTGGTGGACGTAGAAACCAACAGACATGATTATTGGAGTAGATTTTATCAGCCTCTTTGGCAAAGCGAGTTCATCAGATTTGCTATGGTTAGTGTCCCTTAGACCGAGTTTAATGTTCACTCTTTATAATCTTTCACATATCTTGATATGGAATAATGCAACATCCTTTTCTAAAGCTGTCTGCGAAGAAATGTTCGTATGATGGCGATTCACTAGAACTTTAGTACATATTGGATTATATTCAGTTTAGTCGGGTTCTGTAGGCCTTCCTCTTCTCTTTACTTCCAATATTTTGTTTTCTCTTTTTTCAAATCCTACTTTTTTGTGGTTTTTAGTGTAATGATGTCTTTGTGTTTAGGTAGCTCTTAACACTTTTAAAAAAAGTCTCTCTCAATCACTGCTGGAAATCTCAGGATTTCTCAACTTCTTGGTGGCTTCTAGAACAATGACTATTTCTGCATCCTCTGAAGCGTCTTATGTTGAGTAGACATGTTTAGTATAATTTAGCAAATTGTTTTGCCTATGTGTGTCCTTCCGGCTGAGCAGCATGGCAGAGTTTATTTAGTGCTAGATAGGGGCATTCACTTTGCTTTTATCTATTCCGTTTCTGGCAGATAAGAGAGCTGAGGGTCCGGGAGAAAGAGACACCTGTCCACAGTCAAACAATTTGTTTTTGGTTGGTCCGGTGAGAGCAGAGGTTGATGCCAGAACTAAGGTGCCCAGCTCCCATAGTTGGCAATATATTAAGTAGCCTGTATGCCAATTATGAGTAGCCAGATGAGAAGCAGTGGCGGCTGGTAGAATATGTTGGCGGGGGAAGGTGGGGGGGATAGGAAAGAAAAAAGAAAAGAAAAATAGAAAAGTTACCTCCTGGTCGCCGTTGCTAGCTGCCGCCTCTCCTCCGACGCAGGAACCAGGAAGCATCCAGGCTCCCCTGACCAATCACGACGCTGCCTGAGAGCAGCATTGTGATTTGTCTGAGCGCCGTGGTTCGGTGCTCAGAGAGGGACTAAAAGCCTGTGCATGTTCACCACCATGCAGTGCACAGTGGTGAAGAACATGCAAAGTGTGTGTGACGGTTTAGCCGGCCCGGGATTGATGGCCAAACCGTCATGCGCACTAAGGTGGAGCAACAAATCCTCCACCCTCGACGTCACAGGAACCCAGTCCCACCCCACCCTAACCTAACCTGGCTGCAACTGCAATACTAAAAATAAAATGATAATCACATTTGGTTATTATTATTATTAGTTTATTTTTCCTTTGCACTGCTTTAAAGCAGTGGGGCGACGCTTCCCCGCCTTAGCGGTGGAGCCGCTGCTGTGTATAAGCTACTAAACTGTTGTCCCCTATGGTACTTCCCTTGCAACTGGTGATCTTGGGGTCAAGAAGTAAGTGACATTAACAATAATAAATGGGACTCAAAGAAGCCATCTTTAGTTTATGTAGATTTCCTTCCCTGCCCTTTCCCTAAACTCTAAGAAGTGAAGAAAGGGCTGTTGAACAACTTGGAGTCGGGAGAGGACTACAGCTACATTGTCATCAGGGTCAAAGGGTGCATGGATACTCTTCTTCTACCGCTATCCGTTTGGTGAAGCGGCGTCCCTACAGTGGACTGGGCCAAAGTGCTTAATCTTCCACTGTGTACAGAACAGAATTTTCTGTATTTTTTCATTGATCCAGTCACTCTTCCGTTTATTTCTCGCTCCTTAACAATTTTCACACACACAACATCAATTTCAATTTGAATAATAAGCTTTTGGGCAGATCTTCCTGGCCACCCAAGGGACCATGAGGTTATTTTTTCGACGCTATTAATTAATTAATTCTTCACTATTGCGCTTGTTTTTCCCCTTAGCCTGCTTACTCGGAAATTTAGATTCCACCTTTGAGTGACTGGGTAATTATTAATAGCGGCACTTCCGCTGATTGTGCCCTCCAGTTCTTCTCTCTTTGATTATATGTTTAGGCTTGCCTCCTCTCTTTGATTGAGGGATAACCTGTACCTACAATGATGCCAAAGGCGTAATATCGGGTTTCTTAATTATACTGAACTGATTTATCTTTGTTACATGGTGAAATGCTGTGGGCTCATTACAGAGTGATTACTTCCTTTGCCTTATCCTGTGTAATTTTGCATTGATTGCTATCACTGTGCGCAATACCTGTTTATGTGTTCGTTGACCGTCGCTGTCCGTGATTTCTCCATGGTGAGCTGTGGAAGGCCATAGTTTGTCGGTTACTTATACAGGCCTGCCGAATCACACAGTGTCACCGTGTATCGCGCACTATCTGCTTTCTTCACACGGTCTCTTGAGGAAAAGCCGACATCATACAGTGGCCGACATCACGGAGTAGGCTTCCAGCTTGTCTTTGGAGGCTCCGAAGGCTGATGTTCATTAAGGGGTGTGAAAACATCAAAGGACATTGGCTGCAGCCGTAACAAGTCTGTTTGTTTTGGGGGGTTTCGGAAGAGGCTGAGGTGGTGGGAGAAGTGCCTCTTGGGTAGATTTCAGCATGAAGTCCCACCCCTCTAAAGTCCCGCCCCTCCTCACATGGTGAAATGTTTTTTGAGTTGGCAGGTCTGCTAACAGCATCTGCCAAATTATGCATGCATTGCTGATATGGTATAAAAGCCCTTACCCTTTCATTTTTGTTAACAAGTACTTTAGTTAGTTTGGTCTACTAACTGACTAGATAGCTTAGCAGGTTGCATCTCTGTGGCATAGATGTGAATGCAAGCTGGAAAACACATGTTCCAGTCCTAGAAGTTAATTCAGGACTTCATCCTTTTGAGGCTGATAACAGTGAGCACCACTCTGGGCGCTGTGGCGAATCTTCAGACAGGAGCTAAGGTGAGAATATTGAAAATAAACGAAAACAGATTAAAACATCCACGTTTTAAGAGCTTTTGTGAACTGTCTATATTCAGTATTAGCACGGAGATGTGATGGAAGCTGGTTCCAGTATTGGGGGGGCTCAGTATTAAAATGATCTACCCCTATTTCTGGCTGTACGAATACGATAGGGATGTAGCAGGTGTTTCCCGCTGGACCTGAGACTCCTAGTGGGGGAATGCCAGTTCAGTTTATTCTGTAGATACAGAGGACCATTTGGCATATGGGGTTTGTGTGCCAAACAGAGAAGTTTAAATCCTACATGCTTTTTTATTGGCAGCCAATGTAGACATCTTAAAATGGGTGCTGAAGGCGATAGGGGTGGAAGATGGCATACTAAGCATGCTGGAATATTTTGGACCACCTGCAATTTTGAAAACAGTCCTTCATTCATAGAGGCCATTGACTCATTTCCATAGTCCAGACCACTAATTATCAAAGCCCGGACTGGGGATTTTCTTGTTTGCAGTGGGATCCACTGAAAAACTTTTCCTAAAACACGCATGAATCCAAAACATGTACCTGTAAGGTGATGCACATGTTCCTTCATGGACAATTTCTTGTCTACAATAATTCCTAGGTTCCTCACCGCTGCCTTCGTAGTAGGAATTGGACCTAGATTTGTCATCCGACCAGATCGCGTGGGCTTTCCCAAACAGTATAATCTCAGTTTTCCTTGCATTGATTGACATTCATCAATTTACGTTTCTGAGACGTTGAGATGGGGAACAAAACATCTCTCATTTATGTGGCAACTGACTGTATTGCGCCATACAGCTGATCAATGTCAGCATGTTTATATGCGTTTGTTTGCATGACCTGATTGCTTCACAGCACAAATCAAATCATGGTCTCTTTGATGCTCCTCACGAAAAGCAATTTTGAAAAATAATCTCAAAATATGTAATGTGTTTTTTTGGGGGGGTTAATCAATCACTTTATTCGGTCGATAATGACGAAAAACATCAGAATAAAACAAAAATACATTCCATTACATATGTACAAGCATTTCACAATATATAATGCAAGGTGCAGACTCAAAACCCTTTTAAAAACATTATAAAAACCGGCGTACCCCCACATAATGATCCTGATAACAAAAACCTCAATTTTGGGTCCTCGAAATATGTAATGGTTTATGTCATGTAGCAATAGGTCATTCTTGAAGTTGACATCCAAACGCCCCAGAGAGTGACCTCCTCTCTGCTCCCTTATTGTCCAAGGTCTGACCAGGAGGAATGCCAAATATGACTTCAGGTCCTTTCAAGAGGAGGCATTAAGGTTAACAATGCAAGTGAGGGGGTTATGAACATCACCAGAACCTAAAATAGCAACGTAGTGCCATGTTACATGTTCACTTTTTTTTTTTAATATATATATTACATGTCTATTACAGGGTAGTTAGCATGAAAACATGTTTTTTCCACAATTTTTATTTTATAGAAAATAGTATGTGACATTGTGGGCTATACTGCTTGGCTCTCTTCAGTAAAATGAAGAACACCATATTTAATTATTTAGTTTAGAGCAGGGGTCCTCACAAACTTTCTCTCAGGGGCCAAATTTACAGTGTGGTTTGTGGCCGAGGGCCGCACTGGTGGGGGCGGGGTCAGTGGGGGAGGGGGGCGGGGCTAGAGCAAAAAAAACTGTGACCATGAGCTTGAACACAGGCCCCTGCAGTGGACGCCTTTGTCCACTGAGCCACCAAACCTGGCATACGCACATCTCTCTCTCTCTCTCTCTCTCTGTCTCTCCCTCTCCCTGCCTGTCTCCCTCCATCTCCTTCTCTCCCTCCGTCTCCCTCTCTCCTTCCCTCTCCCTCCCTCCCTCTGTCTCCCTCCGTCTCCCTCCTTCCGTCTCCCTCACCCTCCCTCCCCCTCCCTCCGTCTACCTCCCGTCTCCCTCCCGTCTCCCTCCCTCCTGACGTCTCCTCTCTCCCTCTCCGTCTCTCTCCTTCCCTCTCTTCCTCTCCGTCTCCCTCCCCCTCTCCCTCTCTCCGTCTGCCTCCCTCTCTCCATCTGCCTCTCTCTCTCCATCTGCCTCTCTCCGTGCCTGTCCCTGCCTCTGCCTCTGCCTGCCTCCTGCCTTTATCTGTCAGTCTGTCCCTGTCTATCTATATCTGTCTCTGGGCCTCGGGCAGTGCACACTTCTGTGTCTACACAGCCCCCCCACTCCCCCCTCTCCTTGTGTAATGTAAAAGCCAGCTCTCAGACCCTGCTGCCCGCCGTCACCACACCTGGCTCTCACTCCCTGCTGCCCCCGTCACCCTCTGCCATTTCACCCGGCTCTCACTCCTCGCTGGCTCTCACTCTATGCTGCCCCCCCCTCACCTCACTGGGCACTCTCACCCTGCTGTCCTCTGTCACCTCACCCTGCATGTGTGGCAGCCCGGGCTGAGACAGCTTCCCGGGCTGGCACACAGCCTCACCGGAGAACTTCAAGGGTCTTTAAAAGACCATTTACTTGCTAACGAGGCTTTGTTGTATTTCACCTCTTCTTAGCGCCCCTGCATCTCCACTCAGAGGCACAACTAGAGTCAAATTTCGGGTGGGGCGCTAAGAAAACATTTCGGGGGGGGGGGTGGGAGGCTGATTCTTCAAGCAAAAGGCAGAGTGGAGCTGCAGGGGCTGTAAGCAGGGGTGAACACCATCAAAGCCTCGTTAACAAGCAAAAGGTCTTTTAAAGACCTGTGAAGTGCTCGGGTGCGGCTGCGTGTGTTCCCGGGAAGCTCTCTCATCCCGGGCAGCCAAACACGACAGGGGGGCTGAAGCCCTTTGAGTCCAATGGGCGTTGTACGCCTGTCTCCGCTTTATCCTGGAATCTCCTGGCCCCCATAGAGCGGTCTCTCTCGGAGTCCGGCGGTGTTTGCTGATACACTATGAAAAATACAAAAAACCAAGGTACGATGTCTGCATGGTCCGCGGGCCGCCAAGGAAGGCTTGCCGGGCCGCTGGCGGCCCGCGGGCCGTACTATGAGTACCCCTGGTTTAGAGTGTAGAATTCAAGAAAAAAATAGTCTGAAATTAAAAAATCATATTATGTCTGTAGAAGGGAGAGACTGTTGTAATATCTCTAAGGCACAGCTAACAGCAGGCACTGATTCCAATGAGAATGTTTGTTTTTTGTTTACATTTCATGAATACATGCATATATATGTCATGGCAGTGACATTTCACGAATACATGCATATATATATCATGGCAGTGAAAATAAATATGGCCCAATAAAACATGTAATTTGGAGCAAGTGCATTATTATATACAGACTCAGACATTTATTACTACAGTGCAGAGGCCAAATCCTTTATTCCAACCAAAGTAGAGCTCCTTATTCTGGAGCTTAGAGTCATCCTACTCTTGGGTCTTCACTGCTCACACTATGGCTTCTGCTGTGAGACTGTGCTTTGGGTGTGTCTAAATACCTAAGCTTTTATATGTGTTTATCATCAATATATTTGTGCAAGGCAAACATTCTAATTGTACTCAGTGCCCATTGTTGGCTTCGCTTCGAAAAAATATATTTTTCCGGGGAATTTCTCCAAAACAAACAAGTAATATAAGAAAAAAATACTTACCAGGAAACATATGGGCCTGTTTTGCCTATTGGACTATATTACACAGGTACACGTTTTATCTATTTCTCTTCTTATTCAAAAAGTCCCCTTTGTGATGTAGAACCTTAAACCATATACGTGCGGTCAGCCATCACCAATGTAGATGTCTTCTAGGAATTAATGCTTCCAGCAACTTAGATAAGGAAGAGTACGCGATGAAGATATACATGCTGACGAGCGAAGGAGCAAAACGTGGCCTTCCCAGAGTACCAGCAGCTTGTGTCTTTTTTTAGACCAGTTTCTAAACTTGAGACGCAAGCCAAATGCTGCGTCTGGCTTCCTCCTGTTTGGACCTTAGAGAAAAACATGAGAAGAGGCCACAGGTAGTAGGGCAGAAGGAGGAGTCAGCTCCAATAAAGAGAAAGTGATACTCAAAGTATGGCCCGGGGGCCGCTTGAGGCCCTGGTGACCTTTTTCATACAGCCCCGCTGGTGAGCACGAGCTGCTGTTTACTTGCTGAGCACTAATATTCAGAACTAATGCTAAATAAACAGGCAAACATTTATTTGCAGGTCAAATGAAGTAACTTCTGTAGTGTCCTACACCACCTAACTTTAGTTAATGTGCAAATAGACGCTTGCCCATCTATTTAGCATTTTTGTAGCCTTCCCTACACAATTCCTGACCCAGTAGCGTAACGAAACTTGAGGAGGGCCCCCCTGCAAGATACATGGAGGGGCCCCCCCTCCGGATTTAATCAGGAGCTTTCGGTCCAGAGTACTGTGCTGAGGGGGTCCCCTACAGCTCGTGGACCCCCCGAACCGTGGGGGCTTCAAGAGCCTGTGTTACGCCACTGCCCTGACCCACCCAGGACCCCCTACCGCTACAGTGCGACCCTCGGTCACATCACAGACCATACTTTGTGGCCCCTGGTCAAATGTTTACGAGTACCCATGGTCTATAGAAACCTAAGGAGGAAGCCCTGCATATGCAGATGTCTGGATGGTTACTTGCTGACGTGGGAGGAGCAAGGATCGCAAGGATGTCTGCCGTCAGCCTAAATGTCAGCACTGGAGAAGTTCTGATGAAGCCTACACGAGAATGATATACATCCAAAAGCATTAAAAGTAGGAGTGACCCATGTCTGGAAATTGAAGCCCTGTGGCCTCCAGTACCAGAAATTGGATGCTCTGTTTACACTGCAGTCTTGGGAAGAAAATATGGAGGCAACACAGGAAATCAAAGCAGATGAAAAGGAAAGTAGAGACAGTAGAAGGTCGCTGCTTAAGAAGCAGCTTGTCAAATTTGGACCCATGATCTCATTCAGTGGTAAACACATGCCAGAGAAGTGGTATGACAGTAGGCAAGACTATAGTGGAGACAATTGTCAACTTGTTATTTAGCACATAGTGATGAACTGACTTGCGCAGGATCACACAGTTTGATCACGTTGTTGAAGGTGGGGGGTGGTAATAGAATCTTGTCTTGGTCCCCAAAAGTGAAAGATGTAGCAGCTTGACCAAACCACCTCCACAAGTGTTATTTATCAGCATAAAAAATATGGTTACCATCTTCCAGAAAAAAATGGAACCCAGGGCGAGAGCCAACAGGAAAATTTCCCATAGAAGTCTTGAGATAATAATCATTCATAACTTTGTGCAACTTATTGCTCATTAGTAGCTATATTAGAGATCAGAGCGAGGAAGGGTCGGAAATAATATCATAGTCTATTTTTCTGTTCCTGATAAATTTGACATTTACTCTTTATAAATTGTAATTTAAGCGTAACCCAGTCTTACAGGAGCAGGGCAAAATATACGAGGCTGTTACTTTTATGGGAATGGATGTATCTATTTCTGGGATTAATTCGAAGCCTCCCATTCTCAGGCCTCCCCTAACTTCTAATTAGTTAGACTCCCCGGTGAAATGTTCCCGCTCAATTCATATAATTAAACATTTTAACTAATAAATAACATTGAGCTGCGTGTGTGCTCCAGTAGCAGGAACGCACTCCCAGGCCCACATTACCATGAATTTACGGATGGCTGGTTCTCTTAATGCACTTGCTTTTCCCCTTGTGCATTAATCTCGCCAACTGTCGAAATCGAAGGCCTGCCTAAAAAAAGAAGCCCCCTTTGTAAAGTGGTGGCTGCGAGGAGTTCACAACTGTTCTAGAAACTTCTGTTTTGAAAACCTGATTTTCGTCAAATGTTGCACTATTTAGACTTTTTTTTAGGCATGCGTCGCTACTGCATCTTCGCTATTTGCTAACAGTCTAAATAACAGATGTGGCTGTCACCCTATCTCAGTGGCACTTAATTTAATGGCATTGGAAGAATGAAGGATGAGTCAGCCTTTTGGGATTCTACTCTATGCCTTTCTGGTTTCACGCAGATCCCAACAGTGAGTACATGCTCTTCAAACCGCTGTTTAAAATGGATCGTATTGTACTACATGACTTGATCATTAGGTTTAGGTGATTTATAAAGCGCATGACTACCCTTGGGCATCTCAGCGCTGAGGTGATGCAGGATGGAAGCTGTTAGCACTTGGGTTTAGGGGAAGAGCCTTGTCTAGAGATTATTTTTGAAGGATACAAGGAACATTTAGGGGCCGATTACGAGTTTGGCGATGCTGCTCCGGCTGTGTGCCGACACAGCACTGCCAAAACCGCGCAAGGACTGACCGCCTTATTACGAGTTGAACTTGTGTGGGACGGACGGTCCTTTTCCTTTCCCATGGCAGTGCCTAGAAAAAGGGCACCGCCATGGAAACGGCAAAAAATGTTCCGGCATGGACGGTAATGTCCATGCTGTGCTGGAACTTTGGGGAAATACAGACAGGGAGCAAATATTGTGCCCCCCCCCCGAATTTATCTCCATGGTTGGTGGCATGGGGGCTCCCCTTTGTTCCTGCAACACCATCCTTTTCATGGTGGAGCTCCTGCCATGTAATGGATGACGGTGCAGGAACTCGCAATATGCTCAGCGGACCGTGCCAGTCCCACTGAGCATCTTACATTGTGGCACAGCTCTGCCACCACCAGAAAGCAACTGTTCCCTGGTGCAGCCGGTAGTCCCCGCCGCAACGGCTTTTAAAGTCGTAATGCGGCGGATGTGCCAGCGCGAGTGCGGCAGTCTTGCGACCGCCGCACTCGTAATCAGGACCTTAGTTATTATGTAGAATATAATATTAGGATGTTTTCTGTTTTAAGCATTCTTCTAATTAGGAAAGGAGGCTGTGAGTAACATAGTGGTTTGCCAAGCATCAAATTATTTGGTCAGAGAGAGAAGTATGTTGTGTACGAAATTCGGTAATTTCCTTCTGTGTATTTATTGAGTAATTTCGGAAAACAAATGCAAAATTATGCAAAAATACAGGAACGGCAAATCTGGGGTTTGACGATATTTTTCCTACAAAATGTGTTGCATTTGTGTGAAGAAAATAGTACTGTTGACCAGGGCCGGCTTTAGCGCTGGTGGCGCCAGGTTCAGCAATCATTTTTGCCGCCCTCAAACCCATGACCGCATCCCCGATTTCTCTCACTACCACCAGGAAAAAGCGCCCCTCATCTCTTTAATCATACGTTATTGCTAAGCACAGCGCCCCCCCCTGAGGTCAGCGTCCCCTCCACAGGTCAGCACCCAGTGCGGCTGCACCAGGCGCCCTGCCCTAAAGCCGGCCCTGCTGTTGACACAAGTACTGCGAACAGCTGCTCACGTTCGTGTTGCGATGGGATTTTTGCCTGAATGGCCTTGAAATTACAGTACCTCTAATTTCATGTATTTCACAAATAAGCATAATCTCAGTTAAATGAAAATTTAATTCGTCACGTTCAAATTAAAACATACTTTCTTATTGTAGAGGTAATAACTTAGGTGCTAGTTCAGCTCTACTCTCTATTACATCATATTTTCCCATATTTCATTTTTCTTGCCAACTGGCTCAGCGCTGCATATCCCTGTGGCTTGCGTCTGGCTTGAACTGTTGGTTTTGAATTTTGATTCCCAGTAGGTCATCATTAGGTTACTGATAAATTCAGTAACATTACATTGGTAATAGAAACACCTGTTATTTACAAAACTCAGATATGGCAACTATGATGCGTATAAGGTGCTCTTAAATTAGAAATACTGATATTACTTGGCGACAGCATGATGCTTGATCTGCGAGAAATTACCACAACGCCAATATGTCCCTGGTACTTCCAAGGCATCAAAGAACAGTTTAACTTTGCTTCAAAACAAAAAACAGTTCCCTCTTTTCCCTGGTGGCCAATTATACTCCTCACCAAAAGTGGCTATTTCCATTGCACTTTGGCGGTATAGTATTGATTATGAAATCCCATGGACTTGAGATCCCATTAAATTTAGTAGGTCTTTGTGACAGTTACATGATCTCAAAATGTCCCTAGGCAATGGTGCTCTTGCGGCTATGCGTCTAAGCGGGTGTTACATCCCATGGTTGGGTAAAAAGGCAAATGTGCACATCTCAAAACTAGTAATGATTCAGTTGAAGAGGAAATTCCAGCGGAGCAGTAGACATCGAAGAAATATCTCTGCTGAGAAAAACATCAGCAGTGCAATCTGTGGCGCGCTACATAGAAACGAAAACAGTGTAATGCATATGATTGGACGAGGCCTTTCACCTCAGGCTGGAATCCTGATAAATTGATTGGAGACTTTAAGCAGCATTAATATTGTCCATTTTTAAGTTGAACTTTTTCAGAAGAACCATTCTCAGTTCTATGCCCTAATAAGAGGAGTTTTAATAGATACTTTAATTTTGCTCCAATATCCTTTCTTCATCAGTGGAGTGACTAGCTTATTAAGACGGGCCAGTAGGGTTGACGCAAGGAGAGCAGGGCAGCTCAAGCTACTTGCTCAAGGCTCTCAACTTTTCAGGTGCCTGCTCTGCACTGCAAAATGTACTTGTATATACATAAATCAGGCCTACTTCCTTTTGTGATGTATTCAGAAGAGGCAGGTACCGTCTGCTACCACTAGGTGGGGCCATATTTAGGACCTGCACATAATTGTTTCTTGGGCATTGTCTCTGTTTTGAATAGGGTGTTCATGCTGCTGGAAAACCATAGAGTGGCACGGATGAAGTATGTTACTTGGGCCCCATCAAATCTTCTGAAAGTCCTGGCCGCATGGTCCGGTCGTGGAAAACACAAGAAGCTAGATCCTCCTCCAAGTAACAGGACTGGATATTAACCCTCAGGCTTCACTTTTTTTTTCCAGGCTGGCTACATATTATCATTCACTCAATTAAAACAGGAAGATTTAATCAATATTAAAAATGTCAGAAAATGGAAAAAACTAAAGGGCATAAAAATGAGGAATACCAATACATTTACACTTATGACTGCGATTTGGATAAGTTACATGGTTTTTTGTTTTTCAGGAGACTGGGGGAAATTATACCATGTGTGAGTAGGTTTTTCTGATTTTTGTTTTTTGTTTTGTTAAGATACAGAGCCTGAAGTATTTTCAAAAAGCGTTTATTGCATAAATGCAGCACCATCAACAATGTCAGCAGTCCAGCTCAGCTCCCAGTCTCCAACTGTCTCCCTTTAGAACTCCCCTCCCTAAAAACTGTCAACATTCCTAACATGCACTGTTTACCTACAATTAAAGGAACCAAAATACAGTTAAAGCTACATTTTTATCTCCATTTAATTTTTTTTTCAATAGTAAACAACATTAATGTGGATAGAGGTCTTCTTTTACACCCATGCAGAATGGGTATCCATGATCTACCCACCCTTATTGCGTTTTTACATGTACATTTTTGTGTGCATATTAGAATAAGAATCCATTGCAAATCTTAGCTTAACTTTGTGGGTGTTCACCCCATTTGCAATGGACACTGCCTTGATTCTCTCCGGCCAGCATTAGTGCTGAATTTGTGCCAGCGGTTGTAGGTGGTGGGAACCAGCACTCTTTATTGGGGACTGGATTTATTATTCATCAGAAATCTTTGCCCAGGGTAAAAGAGGGAAGAAGAGAAAAGTAAAAAAAGAGTGACAATCAGAAAGTAGGGATGAAAAAGAACAGGCAGAGGTGAGGTAAACAAGAAGTCTAAGATGGTATAAAGAGGCATGGGCAGTAGCGGCTGGATTGTTCCGGGGGTGGTGAGTCGGGCTGGGTGGGGGTCACAATAAATAAATAAATCCACTTACCTAAGCAGAGTGACATTCTCCTCCCTCGGGTGTCTTCCAGGAAGCTCCTGATGCAGTATACGGCACTCCCCAATCCTGGAGCTGCTTTCACAGCAAGAAAGCAGCGCTGCAATTGGATAGAGCAGGCTCTCCCAGCACTCCTAAGAGCACTGGAGGCCTGTGCTTTCTCTAACCCAGCTGTCCATGACAGCTGTGTTAGAGAACTTCAAAATGTGCATTTCTGGCTGGCCATCCCAAGATGGCCGGCCAAACAGACATGCACATTTTAAAACGCACATCTCCCAGCTGCTGCCACTCGGCAGCGCTGGCCTGCCCCGTCCTGACACTTAGTTCAGGATGGGTTGCTGAAAAATAAAACGGTAATGATATTACAGTTTTATTTTTCAGCTCTGGGGCTTGTGTGGCGATGCTCCTCCGCTCTAATGAAGGAGCTGCTAGTATCAAAGATTGGCAACCCTGATATTTGGCAAGCCCAGAATTGGGTAGATAGACCCTGCGGTGGGTACCCAAGAAAAACATTGTATTTACTTAATCGAAAACATTTAAAGCAACACACACTTATCACCTCTCAATCCACACTGACTCAGGAACACCTGGCCTGATTCTGTGATTCAGCATCTGCCATTTGAAAGCGTATTTAGGCACATAAGTGAGCAAAGAAATGTGTGAATCTGCTCTCAATTGCTAAATTGTGGTGTTTATTTATATAATAGACTTCTATACGAGAATAAATCAAACAACCTTGTTTAGGAGCTGCAGCTTTGACTTGATCTATTAAACAGCGCTTTAAAAAGGCAGATACTGTTGGGTACGAAGTACCTGCACTTAAATTTGAAATGGGGGGTGCCTGCACTTCTCAGAACTGCTGCAATATATTTAATGGAAGGGTACCGGCACTTCTCATGAGCAAACACATACTCTAAATAGTGCCTGCACTATACTAATTCACCATTAATCCTTTATGAGTTCCGGAGAAGCGTGCTACTTGCCGAAAAAGAGCTTCAACGCCTAATCAAGAGTAGCAAGTGCTAAATAAATGCAAACCTTTTCAGTCAGTCAGTCAGTAGTCTTTATTCGATAATTGACAACCATAAAAGTGTCAAAAAAAATATAATAAAAGAAGAACAATAGCACCCTAAAACTTGGGTTCCTTAAAAGAGAATTAAATAGCAGCTGTTACGAAATCCTGACATTAATTACGAGGTTAAAAATACAAATACATCCATGAAACTAATTCCTACACTTTATAACCGGGGGATGCCTATATGCCAATAAGACAATCAAATAGCTAGCACAGATACTACACCGGCCTCCAGATTTTTCCTTCTCAGTGCCCAAAGCCAGCTAAGAAATTTTGCCATCGCAATCACAATATCTGGTCTTGTATTTGTTGCCAGAATACGCAGAGCTGTCATACACGATCTGGTACCTAGGTTGGAGCACAGAGGCTTAAGCCACCTTCGGCGAGGGCCATCATAGGTCGGGCAGACAAACAATACATGGGTTATCGACTCGACCTGGGATGGACACGAGGGGCATTTGGTATCACAGACCTTATTCCACTTTACAGTGAATGATCTTATAGGAAGAGTTCCAGTAAGCTTCTGCTTCCATTACAGGCTTATGCTCCAAAAAGATACCTGTGAGCGAGCTGCTGCTCACCCCTAACAGTGTCTTTTTAGTAGTCATGGCCCAATAGAGTTCTTTGTACTCGTTTTTATTGGGAAATGAATTCCCTATTGGGTCTTCCCACAAGTGGCGGAGCCCCATATCGAACAGATTACCCTTGAGTTTCTGAAGCCATTTGATTTTGGAGGACAGATCGGCGTTCCTAATATGCATTAGTGCATTGGCATAGGCCGACAGTTCAGGAGTAGTCCAAAGCCTCCTCCAATATGCTAGGGGTCTAAATCCTGCAATCTCATCAAAGGAGGAACATCCCGGATCAGACAGCAGGGGCTTGATGGGAGTTGATTGGGGAAGGGCAGTCAATGTTCTCAGAAACTTATTTTGTGCAAGAACTTTTCCCCTCTTCTATCCCTCCACTATCCTTCTCAATCCAAATAACCGACTAACATATCCACCACTTAAATTACTTTCATATTTCACTATACTAATTCACCACTAATCCTTTATGGGTTCCGGAGTAGCATGCAACTCGCCAAAAAAGCGCTTTGACGCCTTGTCAGGGGTAGTAAGCACTATAAAAATGTAATAATAATACAATACAAAATTTCCATTTAAAACGCTGCTGTGTATTGTGTTTGAAGCCCGCACTTCCCAGTAATCAAAAAAACGAATCACCTCAAAATTGTGTAATTCGTGCATTATGTTGTTGCTACCAATTTAATGACAATTTCATATGGCAGTCTAGTGGTAACAAGCCCTTAAACGTCTCTCCCGTGACCCCATTCACTCCACTTCCATGACTTACCAGTATCCCCATCAGTGCACTGGAGTCTATTGTAGTGAGACAGTGTGGAGGCCCTTGGGAAGCCCCAGTGGAATTTGTGGAAGGAAAACGAAACTCAACATTAAACGCTTTCTTTACTTTGATCCTTTTTGTTTTTCCAATTTTCTCACCGCTTTCAGGAAATTAGTCATCCTGATGCACTCGTTCTCATCGCGTGCCGAAATATAAGATCTTAATGATATAACGTGCCTTCTTTTGCAAAGCACACTCCAGACTGGCAGTACCGGTCCCAAGAAGCTAGCCCGGCCACTTGACCTTTCTAACCCGGGCGATGAAATCTAGAAATGAACAGGTAATTACCCGGGCTGCCGGTCCTTGACAAACCACAGCAGCGGCGCTTCGAAATCCGGTTACCTGGAGAATGTCAGAAAAGCATCCGGGTCCTTTCCAAGCAGCTCGAGGCTGGCGGCACGCGGCGGCCTCCTCTGAAATTACAAAACTGAAACCCGTCTAAGTGCGCGCTGATAAGGTCACGTAGCCAATTGCGGCGATGATGTTAAGAAGAGATCCAAATTAAAAACTACACGGGAAACTATTACACGACGGCAAACTTTACAGCTCTGGCATATGTAGTTCATTATGTTGAACTCCTGTCTGACACGTGTGGCGCTCGTTGTTACACCTCGTGGGAGAGGCAGCTTCTTAGCTGTCTGAGCTCAAATTAGAGGGCTTGAAATTTTTGCAGTGTGCCTTTCTGTTCAACCACAGCAACGTTGGAATCTCAGGAAATGTCTCATTGTGTTAAACCTTAAATATTAACCAATGGCCTCATTGCATACCAGCCCGGTGACGTCTGTCCTTCATAGTTACCAACATTCTAGAGGGAGGAGTTCAGGGGTATTGCAGGTGAAGTGCTTAAGTTCTTTTGAGACAGCAGGAAATTTGGACGCAATCACCAATTACGTGTCCAATTCTGTGGCCAACTTCTCAATTAGTCCCATAGCTTCACCCGGAGATTTCCTTGCTTTCAGAGGTCTGAGGGATTTCCCGTGGACCTTGTAATTCCCAGTGGGGCTGGTGGTAACGCTGTTTCCTGTTGCATCTCAAATTCTGGCCAGTTTGTAATTGTTTGTCTTTGTCACAGCTTTTTTAAAACTTTTATTTTTGGGGAAGTCTCAGGCCTTCACCAATAGAAAAAAATCTAAAAGCCCAAAAAAGTTATCAATGTGAAAAAAAAAAAATCGAATTCCTCCCACTGAAGGGAACTACTTTGTGTGCAGTGGTGCTTCTTGTGAAAGGGCAAAATGTAGTTAAAGTGAAGTTAGGCTATAGCTAAAGTGGCTGACCCATCGCAGAATGTCACATTTTGGAAGAAACAGAATCAAAATGTGGATGACACACAGACAACTAAATGAAGGGGGTTGGGTGAAAGCCCCTCCTCAGAATAAGTACATAATACATATAAGATCAAAAGGTCTTGGCTAACTTTAGACCTAAAAATGAAGTGTGGAAACGTTGCTATACTTATATAACATACTTTTGTGCCTTCAATTAATTTTTACATATGTGATGGTGATTTGAACAAAAAATTCAAGTTCATGAATGACCCTTTTTATAGAAAAAAAAAAAGCAACCTGATTTTCCACTGGCCATATGTCCCTATTTGGACACTCAGGTAACAATGGGCTGGAAAGCAGGCACTGGTTTGTATTATTCCCCATTCCCACCTTTGCCCTGTGCTATATTGTTGGCTGATTATCTAGACCTAACCCGCTCCTTGTTTTCAAGTAATACCTGCATTTGGGTTTATTTTTGGCTGTTCCGTAACTCATTCGAAAGTCTGGGTGGTGACATCATTAGTCTAAGTCTCAAAATTGTGAATTGTCCCTCACAAGCACCATGTACTCTGACGGTGATGATGTGATGGCACCCGCAGCCTTCCTACTTCTAGTTTCACTCTGCACTGAGAGGTCCCCAGTGTGAGGCTGGTTTTCTCAGCATTCTGCATTACACTTCCTGTCAATATCTCAATTTCCCCTATACCGAAGTACATAGGTTTTTACAAGATGCAATCATTCTTCTCCATGCACCTTATTTCTTTTTTTAACCCCTTCCATGCTTATGACGAGCCCAGCTCGTCATGAGGCACAGTGGAGCTGTGCTCATGACGAGCTGGGCTCGTCATAACGGCCGCGGTACTCCCATGCGCAATTGATTCCCCGCCTGTACGGGTGAATCAATCAGTGGGCGGAGTCGTGACGAGCCCAGCTCGTCATGAGTACAGCTCCACTGTGCCTCATGACGAGCTTGGTTCGTCACGAGCACCGCGGCGCCACGACCCCCTCCCCTCCCCCCGCGCCGTGGGGGAATTACCCCCGCGGCGAAGGGGTTAAATGTGCAATGCCTGTGGCCATTATGCAGTCATGATGCATTTAATTAGTAACCTTCTAATTAATTTTTGTTAACACCCACTATTGATTTATGAGATCTGTACAGACAACCTTACCATGAAATGTTCCAAAATAAATTATCAGAAAAAAACCCAGAGTTAAAGTGACTGTTATGGTCCCAAAGGAAAACATAAAATCCCTGAAACTCAGCACTTATGATATTCTACTCCTACAGTAATTAGAACCCCTTTTATGCACTCCTCATGACCTCACCCATGACGTCATTGATGGCCCCAATGACGTAATCTCCAATCACATGGATGACATCACGGTTGTTGACTCTTAGCATTTCAGACAATTTTCCTACAATGACATCAATATATACATGCCAATTTATGAAAGGGAGAGCATGAAAGGTTTTAACTTTCCACAACACCTAGGAAAAGAAACAAGAGTCCAAGCTTTGTTCTTCATCTTCACTGAATAGTATTTTGAAAGTGGGAGGACATTCTTACAATCTTGGCCAACAAGAAACCATGCAACTGCGCGATTAGGGTACACCGTAGCCCATGAGCACGTCCATGACTGTTTCAAACACTCCAAATCATTGGTTGACATAACCCTAGGCCACAGTTGGTACTGTAGTCTCTTTAAGATGGCTCCAGATGACACTGTGTGCACACTTCCCTATCTCTCGGAGATGAAAGCTAAGACTAGAAGTTGGTATAATGGTGAAATATTACATTAAAGAGAGATATGTCAAAATTAAAATCACTATTTTGAGTCCTAACATGATTTGTAATGGCACTGAAACTCTGATTCTAGCTCATGTGTAAAACAAGAGAACCTGAGACTAACGTAAACGTAGTCTCAATCTGCCAGTATCCTGCCCAAACAGAGTACGTTTGTGTGTGGTGCATATTAACCAAATGTAACATACTTCTAACACATGCTGATATCAGACCCCTTCCAACATGTAATGAGTGCCTACCAGTTGGGGTGAAGTAGGACAACCCTCCTTGTACCCTGGGTCCAGAGTGTATTGCAACCCAGAACGTACTGTCGGATGTACTACATTCAGGAAGCACCCCCGCCCCTTAAATCTCATTCAATGAGCTTGATAATGTACAGGTTGTCGTGTTATTTGACCTTTCAGTGAGGAGTATAGAGTAGGTACAAATTATGCCTGCTGGTTACTTGATGTGCATATAATCTGTATCAAAATTATACTTCGTCATACAAGTAGTATTTGCAATATCAATGGTGATGTGAATTGTGATAACCATAATCCAGATGAAAGAATAATATCCGTTAAGGACTTCAGATGTTCCATTAAATAGAACACACAAAAAGCAGATGTAACCTTCAGCAGATGGTCAATTGCCATCACTCGTGGAATATGTTCTCAAAGCATACCGTGCACAGAGTACTCAGTATGAGCTTTACTGTTCTTTGAGATGCCAGTTCAAGGTGTTGACCCATGCATACAAAGCCCCGCACAACGAAGGACTGGCATACATCAACAAAAGCTTGACCGTCCACTAACCCTAACAGATGCCTATGATCCGTCTCCCTCTGAAACAACCCCCGATCGGCAGAAGCAACAGCAGAGGGTGCTCCTTCTCACACCTGGCAGCCAAAGCTTGGAACAACCTTTCCCTGCACCTCAGGAGTGCCTCATCACTGCAGGAATTCATGAAAGACTTCAAGACTGGGCTGTTCGAATGACCGCATCACCACGAAGCAGCTAGCAACTCCAGTGCCTTGAGACCCTCACGGGTGAGGACAACCATACACCTAGAAATGTATAACCGGCTGAAGAACAACATTTGTAAATCCTCCTTGTGTCATAATATAATTATATATGTGTGTACATAGATATATTTTAACCTCAATATTATATTACACTTCCTTCTTAATGGAAGGAAATTCACCTTTAACATTTAGCTATCCTGGGAGTCCATGATGGGATAACATGAAAAGATATGGATTCCATTAAAATGTCCCTTGAGAGCAGGCCTGTGCCACTACACTGAATTTGCTTCCACCTATGAACTCAGAGAGTATAAATGTAGATTGATGTCACAGTGCAAGTGATGCCTGATCCACCCACTAAGAGGCAACCTCATCTTGGACAACATTTCTAATATTAACAAATATACAGCTGCATATGTTTGTGTAGCACTCTGTGCTAGAAGTATGCTTGGGTCTTGAAATCCAGGGTAAGCTCATGATGAGAAGACAATAACATGGGCAATCATGGGAGAACATATTATACAAGCATCTTTTAAGTTGCTTGCTTCATTTGTAAAAGCTTAGGGTCTGATTTAGCATTTGGTGGACAGGTTACTCCACACAAACAAGACAGATGCCTTCTGCGCCATATTGCAAGTGGCCTAGGATATAAGGCACTTGTAATAAGGTGGATGGGATATCCGCCACTTTTGCGATGAAGTAACCTATCCACAAACTCTAAATGAAGCCCTTATTTTTTTTTTTAATAAGGCTAATGTTAACTTATCTATAGACTGTACCTGCTTTCCCAACAATGAACATGACATTGCTTTCTAGGTCTCCAAAGGTTCACCTTGGATTATATACCAAATTAGTGAGGAAGTAGTGATACCAATGATTTTCTGTGTATGTGATTATATGCTCAATTAGCGAGTGATGGTAGAAATCCAAGTCCCACTAGTGTGCTCAATTGAGGATATGCCAGTAAATAATCTTGCTAAATGTTGTGCACACAGACGTTGGACAATTTCATAATGCAACACAATGTGGGTTCCCAATTAGGTCCATAAACTAGATGGTTGCTGGGAATCCCTAAAATGATATCCCCAAAGAAATGCCTAAAAGGAGTCATTGCCTAAGATTTGTATGAATTAACAAGAGTACAAAACAGATGCCCTTCCTGATTTAGAACTCTGAAGCTTGCAATAATTCGGTCTAAGATACTGGTTTAAATTTTCATTGACTCTTTCAGAGCAGAGACACCCCTCACTTCCCCTTGCATCACTATTTTTTTCGTGATCGTTTAACGGCATGGGACAAATTCATTAATCCGTTTAGCAGTCACAACCCTGGCAGAGCCCCAATCCAACTTTTTGCAAGTCCCATTATACACAGGATGGTACCTGAAGTGTGCAACTCAGAAGAGGCTACAGACATGTTCTACAAGTTCTGTGCTGAAGCATGCATTGCGTTGTGCCTGACCAGGAAGGTAGTGCATGTAAAGCTGGAGCCATGATGAGAGGTATTGGGCTGCATACTCCTGCTACCTTATGGAGGCATGCATGCAAGCCTATGTGCAAACCAATCAAACGGAGGACCTGGTTGCAAACTCGTCAACCAGTTTTCACAAGGCACGTCTCCTTGCACTACTCAATCAAAGCAACTCATTTTCAATTGCCGATAAGTGACACCTGGCACCGGGAAAATGCCCAAGTTTGATATAACTGGTCCTTGATTCCAAATGATTCAATGAAAGAAAAACATCCCCTGAATTCATACTCAGGTGCTGGAAATAGCATTGTTAGATCATCATCGTGGGACAGCCATTCTATGAATCGTTATCAGTCGATAGAACTATTGTTTTGTTACTTCGATAGTATCCATATTATTGATATAGTATGAATATTGTAATATTCAAGGCAGAAGGAGACTGGATTCCTCTCTTTTTTATTTCATAAGGATACGCTATGGATATATTAACTTCACCGGCTTACGAGCTGCGAGCTAGGCATTTGTGTCAGCTGCTAGAACAATGAGATCCTTTTCACCATTTCATTGCTTTACGCGGAACAAAATAAGTGCCGGCCCCCAGAACTGGGAGGCAGTCCTTATGTGAAGTGTCATTGCTACCTGGTGACTCCACCACCGCTGACAACGGCCCACCCATGGCTGTACTGTCAGCCCAATGGGCACGCAACATGCACACCAGCTGGAGAGGGAGAGAGAGAGAGAGCAATAGTCCTACTTTCATCTCTATTATAGTTCATGGAAAGAGAAGGAGGGCTCTGAATACATTGAAATGGTGAAGGATCACTGTATTGACCATCCTTCTATTTCTACCCTCATTGAAATTAAAATAAGGACTAACCTGCTGCCTCCTACTGCTTAGATGAGGACTGGAACAAAGCAGGAGGTGACAAAGAGTCCTGGCCACTGAAATAAGTGTAGTTGAGGCCCACCTGCAGCCACTCTCACAAATGTTCCTCTAACATGACCAGCTCTCGCTTCTTAACAGTGGGGTAACAAGATGTTTGTAGTTGTCTTGGAACGTAACATAAATTCTGCTTTCATAGTTGTTATATTCATGTCCCTGCTACCTTCCTCTATCGTATTGTTTACTGTAGCAGTGAGAAGAGATGAGATCACAGTTTCATGTGTTGAGAAAGAGTGAGGCCTCCAGGCCAGTCAATGGCCGTAGGCTGGTATGGGCCATGTCCAAGTTACTGTGCTACGATTAATACACTCATTTTGTATTGATGCACTGGTATGCGCCAATAAAGTCTAGCACTGCCGTTTCGTCATTCCAGTGGGTTAGACTATTTGGGCAGACACGTTTCATGTATTTTTTTATGTACAGTTGCTCACATTCTGAACATTTTTGTCACTTCTAAATTTGCTTTAAGGTTTGTTGAACCAGGAACTCTCCAGTGCAAATGTAATTACAAAATTTAATTTTTCTGTGTCAAATGTGTACTTTATTTATAAGACATTAGCCCCAATAGATAATTAAAGATTACTGTGCTGTATGGCAAGGGAAAAAACGGTGTACGTGGCCCGTGGATGTCCTCGAAAATGGATACAGTTATGGACTAAATGGAATGTATACCGTGGGAATATATGTGAGCCCCCACTGGCCCCCTCCCTAGAAGAACAAGCAATGCTTAGTAGTCCCAGAACTGAGACAGCATAATAGTGTGAATATGCTGTTACACAACTGCTATAATCTGTGACCAACACTGTACCTTGCGGGAACAAAATGTACGCTTGTATGCCACTGTCTTTTGTTATTTGTTTAATAAAAAGATTTTTAAAAAAAATATATATATTACTGTGCAAGACATATGTGGAAATTGAACTGTATTCACTTATAATATAAATCCAATAACAACCCTGAGAAACCCACCAAAGAGCCCAAAGTGCTCTAACTTGAGGTACCAATCGCTGCAGACATGAGCCTCAATGCTGCGAATGTTGGGAGCTCCATTGAAAACAATGAAGTGGCTCTTGATGTCTGGTAAAACTTTCTGCTTCAACATTCCAAAGTTTGTCTTTCTGATTCTCTATTTATTTGAGATACTTTTACTCTCATTGGATGGAATGTTCTAATAGCTTTATATCCCTTTTTCCACTGGTTGTAATGATTGTTAAAGGCCCTCTGCATTGTCCTAGGCTGCTGCCTGCGGTTTGATTCTGTATCAATGGAAGAAGGTCTTTAACAGCCATTATAGCCAATCAGCTGTGAGCTATGATGCTCTATCGTACCATAATGGTACTCATTTTCTTCAGTCTAACCTCTTCTCTTTTGTTGCAATGTTTTGTGCCTTAAAGCAAACATTAAATCTCCCTTGGCAGAAGACACGGTACTATTAATCAGTAAATGCAGTGCTATATACCAAAACCTAAATTGTAGCCTTTTCCAAAGTGATGCCAAGAAATTGGTTGGATGAACATTATTTTGAGGAACGCAACAATAAAAACTATAAAGGGAAGTGCTAGGGTGATGATTTACGAATTACAGACTTATCAACTTAAGAAATTATTCTGCCATGTGAGGAGTGGGGCAGACCTTGGACTGGGGCGTGACAAGTGGTAGGAGCGTGTGAGACGATAGGTCTGTAATAATTCCAGGGAGCTATCAGAGTAGGGGGTCAAATACAAACAATTCACATTTGCTTTAAACCTATATCGCAGATTTTCGGTCACTCACATAGGTTTCGAAAATGATTGTAACACTTAACGTTACCAAGAAGGTTGGTCTTTATGTAAAGTTGGTAATTTTGAATCTTGCAGAAGCTGATTTTCTAAACCACTGCTTAACAGACGAGTAGCCAGGTCTGCTTCTGTTGTAGCTTCCATTCCTTGGGGATTTTGAGAGCAATTCCATAGTTTCACCCTTTTCATAAAGAATCCCTAAAACTCACACCTACAGCAAAAAAGCCATTAAAAAAATTCATACTTGGCGAAAATTCCTTTAACCCACACCTGATAGTTGTAAGCAAGAGGACATTTTGGAGCATAATTACACGGGGATATCGCCACCAGAACGTCACTTTTAGTAATGTTCTGGTGGCGATATCCCCTTCTCTTTATTTACAAAGTGTCGTCAAGCCACTTAATGTGGCTTAACGCCACCTTGTAAATAAGACCCCTTTCATGCTTCACGTAGCGTGAAAGGGGCGAGCAATGGGTGTTCCGTCACAACACCCATTGCTTTTTGATGCTGCCCCATATTTACAAGGATAGGCCAGCTCCAAAAACTAAGGCCAGGTAAAACTTGGCCTTGGGATGGCTATACGAGGAGAAATCATTAAGTTCTCCTTCTATTTTGCACTTTCTATTTGTGCTTCATTCTGCAGCACACATACAAACAGCAAATTGCCGTTAAATATTGTTTATGTGCAGAAAGGTGTTCCTTCCTGCACATAAACAATCGCCCCTGCAGTGCAGGCACCCTTGCAACGTGGCGCAATGGTGCCCATGCTAGCGCTAGGCAGCTTTTTCAGCTCTTGCGATAGAAGAAACGCAGGGGTGCGCCGTATTTTTGTAAATAGAGTATATCCCTGCGTTTAAAAAATGTAGGAGGACAGCGTTACCAATTTTGGAGTAACACCGGGCTCTGACATTTCATTGTAAATATCCCCCTTTGTCTTAACCTCTTCATACTTACCCAGGGGCCTAACACAGGCCCCCGCAGCCCCTGCGGTGCGAGGGGGCCCCAAGCTCCAGGGGGCCCCCCTCAGCACTGCACTCTGACCAGAGAGCTCCTGATTAAGCCCACTTACCTTGAAGGGAGGCCCCCTCAATTTTCATTACGCCAGTGTACTTACCCCCATTTAATAAAGTAGAAAAATCTTATAACACAGGAATAAACAAATCTAGAGAAAGCCCCGAATTCTGTTTTCCATATCAGCTTTTTAGCTGGAGTCACAGGTTTTTCTCTGGCAGGGAAGCACAATTCTTCAAGCTCCCCCTTCAGTATGCCTTGTGTTACTCTAACTAAATGCTTTTTTGAGAATTCATCTGGCAAGGAAGAGGTTAACCGAGACAACCTGTTTAAAGTTGGAACTGCTCTGAGAGGAGCATGTAAGTAGTTTAATAGCATCCCGGTGGGATAGTCGTGATGGAGAGCATGCATACATTATCCCTGCCCGCTCAAGTATTTACATGACAGTGAATGAAAACCACTGACTCCTGCTGTAATATTTGTTGCCATAACTTATGTACTGTTTAAAGATTGATGTGAGAGACACACATTTATTACAAAAGTGTGAGCGAAAAAAAGGGGACCCTTTACAAATTGAATATTTAAAATCTGTTTTATTAAAAGATTCTGGATGGGCCGTGATATAATGCACTGGTGCTCGTGGCGCGCGCTTCATGATTCATGCAGTATGTGACAGCGCGTGCGAAATCAGAGTGCTTTACGGTTTCTAAAGGGGGACAGGGATTATTATTAAAATTGGAATGGGTCCTCTGGGAATTGTTTGTGAAGGGAACACAGATATCAATAATTCCTTTTCTATAGAGTGATCCTAATGTATTCATTTATATGAGCATAAATTCACGCAGAGGCCTGTGTTTCTTGGCTAGCTCTTATGTAGTAATATACAGGCATCTTTATTTTCTAAACAAGGCTTGTGCACTTGAATGAATGCTTTATTCAGGTTTAGTTACCTTTCAGGTGCAGAATATGGATTTTATTTCACTGCATTTTCTGCAATTTAAGCACCCGAACTAATTCAAGACTAATCCTTTATGGGTTCCGGAGAAGCGTGCTATTCGCCCAAAAAGTGCTTTGACGCCTCGTCAGGGTAGTAAGCGCTATATAAATGCAATTACAATACAATACAATATATATATAATATGTATATGTATATATATGTGTGTGTTTATATGTATGTATATAGGTTTATATATATGCATGTATATATATATATATGAATATACATATGATATATATATGAATATATATATATATATATTCACTGAAAAAACCATGGGTTTCACACACGTTATAGTTAGGAATTAGCATTTAAAAAACCTTAGAAATTCACTGAAAAAACCATAGGTTTCACACACGTTATAGTTAGGAATTAGCATTTAAAAAACCATAGAAATTCAGTGAAAAAACCATAGGTTTCACACATGTTATAGTTAGCTGGACATTTTACTCGTAAAAAACCAATGAAATTGCCCCGTTATAGTTAGTTCAGCTAACTATAACTCGCGCGCCCGCAATGCACTGCTGATGACGTCACATATTACATCACTCATGACATGGTCAGTGACATCACTCATGACATCACTGATGACATCTCAAATGATATCACTGATGACCTCACTGATGACATCATCCAGTGAATGTGTGTTTTTCTGAAAATTACATATGTTTTATATATGTATATCTCAAGGTCGATGGAAGAATAAATGGGTATATAAGTGTCTAAATGGATGATTTGTTTTTGAAAAATTGATTGTGTAACTGACTGATTAAGTGTATCTCTCACTTTGTGTATAAGTGGCTGCATGGGTTGGTGAGTAGCTACATGGGTGTCTATATAGGTTATTAGTTGTTTTTTTGAGTATCAGTCTGAGTGTCTGTATGGTTCGGTGGGGGGTATTACGTAGTGCATAGGTGCATGAATGAGTGACTCACTGTTTGTATGTGTTGAAGACAGCATGTGTGCAGGACTGTATGGGTGGATGAGTGTGTGTATGGGTGTGTTAGTGAGTGAATGACTGTCTCAATAGTGTCTTCAGGAGTAACTACATATGTTTTAAACTAGTATATGTGACTATTGGTGTATATATGTGAGTATATGTGAGAGGGAGAGATTGAAAGAGTTCCTGTATGAATAAGTATGTGTTTCTATAAGTGATTGTTTAAAAGACTAAGTATGTGTAAGTTTCCGTAGAAGTAAGTGTGGTGGTGTGTGTATAACTGTATATGCAGGTGAATGTATGTTTGATTCTTTATTAGCATGAGTGACTATGTGTGTGAGTAACTCTATGGATGAGTGGCATTATGTAACAGGATGTATAGGTGTATGAGTACATATGATGAGTGAGTACATGTATGAGTGACTGTATAGGACTGTTGGTGAATGAGTGGATGTGTATGTGGATCTTAGAATTACTGAAGAGGTTGTTGTAACTGGTATTGGTATGTCCATTGTTTTGAAAATTTTAGTCTCTATTTTTGAATGTGTGTATCAAAGCTTATATTAAGGTGAGAGGAGGTCTGCCACTCTATCACAAGGATGATGTCATCAGTGATGTCATCAGTGATGTCATTTGAGATGTCATCAGTGATGTCATGAGTGATGTCACTGACCATGTCATGAGTGATGTAATATGTGACGTCATCAGCAGTGCATTGCGGGCGCGCGAGTTATAGTTAGCTGAACTAACTATAACGGGGCAATTTCATTGGTTTTTTACGAGTAAAATGTCCAGCTAACTATAACATGTGTGAAACCTATGGTTTTTTCACTGAATTTCTATGGTTTTTTAAATGCTAATTCCTAACTATAACGTGTGTGAAACCTATGGTTTTTTCAGGGAATTTCTAAGGTTTTTTAAATGCTAATTCCTAACTATAACGTGTGTGAAACCCATGGTTTTTTCAGTGAATTTGCAAGGTTTTTTAAATGCTAATTCCTAACTATAACGTGTGTGAAACCCATGGTTTTTTCAGTGAATTTGCAAGGTTTTTTAAATGCTAATTTGTTTTTTTATTCTTCATTTTTTTCAAACATATTTTTAATTTAATTTTCTTTCCTTTTATAAAGACTATGCTTAAATTTTTAAAATCCTTAAATATTTTTTTTTTAATATATTTTTTAAAATAAACATGTAAAATTTATTTCCAGATTTTTTTTTTTTTTTTTTTTTTTTTTTTTTTTAGTACGCGTACCGTAAGCTCACGGTAAGCGTACGGTTTACGCAACGTCCGTAATCTATCTACGCTGCTTGCGTATAGTTACGTACTTTGCGTAGCCGCGCGTACTGCGCGTGGGACGCGTGCGCGCTTACGCCACACGCGCACGTTACGCGGAAGTGCCGGGGAGTGACTGTTATGCGCATGCGCGCAAGCGAGTGTCTTTTTTACGCGCATGCGTACTTTTTGCCGTAAGCGTACCGTAAGCGTACCGTAAGCGTACGGTAGGTCATGTGATCTTGAAACACAACTTTTGATTGGTTGAAACTACTTTCAGTTCTAGAACTCTCCTACACCACACCCATTCCCCTCATTTCTGCTTGTGATCCCTTGGGAGAAGGAGCTGGTTTGTCTTTGG
Organism: Triturus cristatus; assembly: GCF_964204655.1. Classification (NCBI taxonomy): domain Eukaryota; kingdom Metazoa; phylum Chordata; class Amphibia; order Caudata; family Salamandridae; genus Triturus; species Triturus cristatus. The sequence continues at coordinate 358,022,260 of NC_140580.1, forward strand.
GATACGATGGCAGAACAGCAGAGCTCTTCTGAGAGTGAGGCTAGCACCAGCAGCACTGTCTTGAGGCAGAGATCGAGGAAACAAAAGCCTTCTTATGTTTGGGATTATTTTACTTTTCCAGAAGGCCAGCAAAAGGTGAATGCACCCTTAGTTACTTGCTGTCTGTGTAAGCGTGTACTTTCTAGAGGTAATCCTGACAGGAAGTATTCCTTTGGGAATCACACCATGAAGAGGCACCTCCAGGATGTACACGGAAGGACACATGGTCATCTTTTTGGAGGTAACTCTTCAGAAAGACGAGCCAGTACATCCACAGCAGCTCAGCCTGGACCATCATCTGCAGGGCTGACTCCTTCCTCTGCAGGTCAGGTGAGCCCTTCATCTGTGGGGGGAGCATCTCCTTCTGCTGGCCCTCTGGAAATTAACCCTCGATTTCTGAGGGTTGATATTCGATGTGCCTCTTGTCATGATCTAATTTGTCATAGGGAGACCAGTGTTTCCCTAGTGAACCTCAAAATAGATCAGCACACTTGTCACAGAGACTAATTTTCCCATGCTTCCTTTCCTCTGTCCCTGCATGAACACAACGGTTCTTTTAAGAGCCAACCTTATCTTTCATCTTTTTTTTTACATATGTTTTTTAAAACCTTTTTTTTTTTTTTTTTACCGTACGCGTACGGTGCGCGTACCTTTTTTTTATTTTTTTTAAAAAACACTAAAAATCAATTATCACATTACAAGGTCCTTGAGAGACTACAATTATTATTATTGACTTACCATACACACTCAAAAAATATTTATTCATTTGTTTTTTTTAAAAATAGTTTTAAAAATGGTTGTAGTTTTCGAAAATTTTCTATATCGATCTGAAAAAAAAGAAAAAAGTATTAATATTTTTTTAACAATTTATAATACAGTATACATATTTACATTTTTTTCCAAAAAATATTTTTGCCTTATTTTTGCTGTTTTCAGAATATATTGCATTTCACTATAAATTGTGAAAGCAATTGCATTCATCATTTTACAGCGGGCAAAAAAAAATACCAATCACAAAGATTGTATTAAAAAAGCCCTGATTCTTTTTTTAATTAAACTTAACATTATAGAAATGCATAATATTGTAAAAAAATATCATCTAATACCAATACTTATTTCTTTAAAATACCGTCTGATATGTTTGTTTCAGAACTATAATCACAATATTATATCTCAAATAACTCCAAAATACATCTGATTTCATTTCCTTTAGACCAAATAGTAATTTTAAAATTCTTTTTTGATTAAATTTCCAATGGTAATCCAATAAAATTCTAAAGTTTTATTTGTACAGATCTCACCGATTCTCTGTAACAATTCCTTTATTGTATTTAAATATATTACTACATTTCTTTTCACAATAGTCACAAAACGAAATTTCTATGCCAATTTGAATGCACACTAACTGCTCTTTTTTTTGGGCAAGTGAAAATCACTTTTACAAACTGTCACATTATGAAACCACTTTTCAGATTTTTTAAAAAGCCCATGTCCAGACTGCTACACTACAGCAAGGGCAACCAGCCTTAGTGATGCTGAATGTATTTGCATTACAGACTTAAACCTGAAAACCCCACTGGCTTCTAAATACTGTGCATGACTATACATGGCAAGCACATGGGTGTGTGCTAAGCCTCTGCTTCTTCCCCAAAAAATTCGCTCCCCCTTTCCATCTAATGCAACTGTGAAATCACCAGAGCAAGACGCAATAAATCTCTGCCTATAATTCTTCTATGCACACAGAGTCATGTTTTCACATTAGTCCCAAAACGAAATTTCTTTGCCAATTTGAAAGCACACTTACTGCTCTTTTTTTTTTCGGGGCAAGTGTAAATCACTTTTACACACTGACACATTATGAAACCACCATGTGTAACTACAACAAAAACAATTCCCATTTCTATTATTCATTTCTTAAGTTACCACATACATACCCTCTCAAACTGTAAACTCACCTTTAAAATTAGTTAGTTGTGAAAGAAATGTGACACTCAAACAGCAGATTATCAGAGCCAGGATCTCTGTTGTGTTCACCTCTCTCCTCTCAGCAGAACCAGATAATGGCAAACTTTCCCTCTATTTTTCCACACATATACATGTAAGTTTCAAATCTCAGTGCTTCCCCCTTTTTTTCACATGTAATCACACATTTCTATTGGTTGAAAACGAACCCTTTTCCAAAAGTACCCTTCCCCCAACTTGACTTCTGCCTAGTACCCTTCCCCCAACTTGACTTCTGCCTGCTACCATAGCAACAGCTCATGGAACACTGCTGTGTGCAGTTAGGTCAGAAGTTCGACACACAATGTTTCAATTCCACAGAGCAAGAGTGCTTGACTTTTCAAACCTAACAGCAAATCCATAGTACTGTTCTTTGGTTACACATTTTTTTGTACCAATACAAAACATGCTTCTATTAATTTTCACATACAGCCTAGTTTTTATTCTAGAATGGTATGAAACAGCCAATCAGTTCTTTTTGTTTTAAAAAAATATGTATGCCTCCATTTCCAAACTGTCTTTCTTTTCATATTGCCATTCTACTGAAAGACACCTCCTGAGTGCATCCAGTTCTCCTTTGAAGATGTTCACAGTGTGGATTGTAGGGCACAGCTATGTCTTCTGGAGTGAAAAGTATGCAGAGAAAACAGATATGGTGAGAGACCTTGCTTTGCCAAATGTAGACATTAAATGGATTGGTCAGAGAGGGTTAAAGTGGCACCAATTGATGCCATTGGTGAAATCCTTCATTCAAATCCAACACCCTGACCTCATAATAGTGCACTGTGGTGGCAATGACCTAGGCACTTTGACTGGGGTAGGTCTGGAAATGCTTATGAAGGACACCTTTGCACAACTGTTTTCACTTTTCCCTAAAACTGCCTTTGTGTTTTCCAACATATGCCAAAGGCAAAAATGGAACTGGTCCAATCATTTCTGTCCACAGATTGACAAAGCAAGAAAGCACGTCAACAAATCTGTTTCTGCTTTCCTCCGTGACTATGGTATGGGTGCCATTTACCACAACAACTTGCGTTATGACATGCAAGACATTTATAGAGGAGATGGTGTGCACTTCAATGATGAAGGGAACAGAGTCTTCCTCTTGAACCTTAGACTCTGCATCGGTACTTACTTGTAGGTACCACTAAAAAAATGACTTCATAAACACAACAGCTCTTTTTAGAGCTCCCTAATTTCTAAACTCTTAAATCTGCTTTTCATTTATCTATTTTTATTTTTTTACCGTACGCTTACCGTAAGCTTACCGTACGCGTACCCCGTGATTTTTTTTAAAATCAATAAATGTTTTTTTTGTACTTTTCTGTCCTTCTTTGACCCCCTTACAAATGTTAGGGGGTCTGTAACTCTCCTCATTGCCCCCTTTCCTTGTTTTCACTCTTTTTTTTCAGAGTGAAATACACAAAATGGCGGCCGCCGCTTCCTGGTTTCGGCCGATTCGAATGTTTACTAAGATCTAACAGCCAATCAGAATCGCGCTCGCGCACGCCGCCGTACGCTTACCGTAAGCGTACGGTAAGCGTACCGTAAGCGGGCTCAGATATATATATTGATTTAAAGGCTATTTTCTCAGAATCTACTGAACAGATTTACACCAAACCTACAAAAGGCACTTCCTTGACCTAGGGACTACCTCTCTGCCAAATTTTGAGTAATTCTGTTCAGCCGTTCGGGCTGTAGCTCGTTCTAAAGGTCCTATGGAAAAATGCATGGGGAAAACGCGTTTTGGGACCCCCCTTTTATCTCAGCCCCCGCTTGACGGATCCCCCCGAGACTTTCAGGGTAGGAGCGGAGCGTAGCGCCCCACCTATTTTGAGAAATTCGCGAGGATTCGTCGACCGGCGCCAAAGTTATTCAAAATAGAATGTTGCGGATTTCCTATGGAAACGTGGTCCTAACTATAACTACCTACTGGCGACCGCCAGTAGGTAATTTGTATGTGTGTGTATATATATTGGCATGCATATATATATATATATATATATATATATATATATATATATATATATCCACACACACTAATTTGTGGGAAACCTCTTTAAAAACATTTTTTTTGTGTTCAATATATTTTTATTAAGTTTTGCAAAGATATACAGTGGTGAAATAAGCAAATATACAGAAAGTGAGGCGGGCTACATAGCCTGATCGATTTTTTAGACAAAGAAAAATGTGTTTTTTCAAAAATCCTGCATTCTTAGGTTTCCCTTTCGCCTCCTGAGGATACAATAGCAATACCAAGGGCCCAGATGAAAGATGCAGCAAGTGTTTGGACACATTGGGCAATGTCTTTAAGTGCTGGTTGCCCTGAGTCTTTGTAGTGGTGCTTTGACTATAGCTTTACATTCTCCTCTATATAGATGTGTCGCATCGCGATCACTGAATGTGTGGTAACAAACGATTCAGTCTCTTACAAGCATTCTCCCAAATTTCATGCAAATGCCAGTAACAGGAAGTTTTATTCTAATGATAACCAGTTAACTAACTCCTAGCTAGAGTTAGAACTTGGTGAATGAGATACTTTTCACAAACATTACAAATCCCATCCTTTGTATTACAAGTGCCATAGGAGATAATGAACTTGTAATTTGGGGTGTGCAACATTTTTACTGGGAATGGAGCCTAATTATCTGAAGCGGCATAACAGCATAATTTCAAGAATTTCATGTAAACAGCATAACTTGAAATTATATGAGTTATGCCGGCGTAATTTACGTTTCGCAATGGCCTGCTTGTAATATAGCGGACAGGATATCTGTCACATTTGCGATGGAGATTTTCCCATCGCCAAACTCTGAATCAGACCCCCTTTCCTATATCGGTTGTAGAAGTTAACTTTACACCAAATTCCTTGCATACCTTTGGAATGTGATTTAGGTGCATGCGATAATTCTCTACCATTGATGAATACAGGTTGCGAGAAGCCCTATTATTCTTACAGTACTCATAAGCGCACCAAAATAGTAATCAAATGTTTAAATCTTTAAATTATTAATCCTGCATTGTCAGCCATTTTAAATGTTGAGTGTTTTGACTTTAACTTTCTTGGGATGTGTTGGAAATAGGAAGTGCCATGACAAATCTGTTTATTGACACATCATTGAAGTCTTCAAGTAGCTGCTTTTGTAATGTGTTACCCGGTGCCAACTTTTGGCACCCCCTGTATCCCTCCCCACTTGATCAATGTGTGCAAAAATTTAAAGTTTCAATTTGAGGTGCATATATACCTTTCTAGGAAGTTTTTCACCTAGATTTGGCAAAAGGGACAATGCTATTGGAGGTCTAAAACTACTTTTCCCATAGCTTAATCAGCTTAACAAAACAACTCCAGATTGGTAAGGAAGGGTAGAGTTATCTGCAGCATTTAAATAGTGGCAGTTTCTGTTTCAATAGGAATTATTCAAGTTTCACATGAGGATACAGAAAACAAGTCATTTTTTCAATGTTAAGTCAATCTGGTCTGTAAAATTTGAGATTGTTCCATTACTAAGAGGCTGTGACTGGGCATCATTGGCTTACTTTTATGTATATTTGAACTCTTGGGATTTTTCGACTGCCTGCAAAAATGTGGTTTATGAACTGCTCACACACCTTTCAAGTAATTTATTTCAAATGTAAAATGCATCTGATTTGCCCATAGACTATTTTTCTTGGTTTTTTTGAGGATCACAAGCTGATCCCAAACACTAGACCATTTGTGAACCTTTTTTGAACTTCTGCAATCTCATTAACTGCCAAAACTTGAAAATTATTGTTGCAGATGCCATTAGGGAATACAAATTGTTTCACGCATGGTTTGAAAATCCTCCAGCATTAAAGTTCCATGCTGAGGCATGGGGAGCACAATTCAACTTCAGCGGGGATCAGGGGACAACACACTGAGATGGAAAAGTCAAGCATAGTTGACAATGATGGGGGCGGGGGGGCTGAGAGGAAGAAATGCTCTGTATCCATAGTCCTTTGTCAATGTCCGAAGGCTGTACCCAGTAGGTTTCTACTTTGGCCGGGGGGTCAAAGTCTGATGTTAAAGAAATCACTGAAAAACTTTATAGAAGGGAGAGTTCTAATGAGAATATTGTCTGTTATTTAAACAAATGTACAATAAGAGCACCAATTTTAAAGATGTAAAATGTATTAATGTCTACTTTGCTTGACAAAATGAGGATTCATGCTGGACAAACTAAAGACTGGGTTGGAATTTCTGAACATATAGTGACTAGCAGTACAATGTGAGAGAACTAGAATCAATTTGTTTGGGATCACTTTCAACACACGGAAGCAGCAATTCTAGCGTAAGCAATGTTTAATCCTCAGAGGGTTTCAGCAGTAGTTAATGTTTTATGATCACACGTCTTTTTGTGTAGGATACATTTAAATGATTGATCAATGGTTGCCACTAAATGATTTTAATATTTTATTAACTCTAGTTTGGAATGTATTTGTTTCCCGTAGATTCTCTTCTTGTGTTAATACGGCCAACTTTCATAACGTTTTCAGAATTGTAGGATCTTCTTCCATTTAGTAGTGTTTGAAGGTCAATAAGTGTGCTGTCAAAAAAGATCTAGTCATTAATAGCCATGAGATAAATCCTGCAATAAATTAAGTAAGAAATAAATGTATGTATTCAACTAATTAAAATTGTTATAAAATAAATCACACACAAACAAGGAGCACAGTCAGCTATACATGATTCAACCCCATTTAAAATTCTTAAAACGTCTAAAAATCGAATCTTCCAACATTTGGACAGTAAAAGCGCTAAAAGTAATTTAAAATGGAGAACCATTGAGTACTAGCAGCATGTTTATGTTGTGCAATTCAGTCATTCTAAGTGCACTTAGTCTCCTCCCTGAAGAACCGTATAACCGGCACACAAAGTGCAGACCTAGCAGCGGGCAGGCACTGTGCGCACGATCCTTCGCTCATGCTCCGAGCGTTCGTTAGTGTATGAGGGCCATTTATGTACTGATCTTTGTCTCCGACACATCCACTGCATGCATTAACCCCTTCGCTGCGGCGCGAATTCCGCCGCAGCGCTGGGGGGGGGTTGGGGGCAGCACGGTGGCGCGGTGCTCATGACGGAACCGCGCCGTCATGAGTCACGGGCGAGCTGTGCTCATGACGGCGTGGTTCCGTCACGACTCCGCCCACTCTCTAATTCGCCCGCACAGGCGGGGAATTTCAGCCGCGTGGGAGGAGCGGCCGCTCCATGACGGAACCACGCCGTCATGAGCACACGCCGCCCGTGGCTCATGACGGCGTGGTTCCGTCAAGGGCACACAAGGGGTTAAGTGCAGATGTTTACAAACAGAACTTCCATCGGACAGCCCCGTGTTTAACCATTAATCTCCAGGTTAAAGGTATTCCTGCTACTTAATCTCATTGTGAAGAAGAGAACCACTCGTAACAATAAGTGCACATAGTAGTCAGTTCCCTAATTCAGTAGTTCATGCAAAAGTCTTTTGCAAGCTCTGTAGTCAATTCTGGAAGTTTACTCAATAAAACATGCACACAATCTTGGGAGCTGGACTGATATGTTATAATGTTATGTGGTCGTAATACCAAGATGTCATCCACCATTGAATAATTCAAACATTAGTTTCTATAGGATGTAATATCTTCTTTCAATCAGCCCTAAAAAGTAGATTTTTCAAGTTTTCCTTCCCATTGTAGGAATTATTGTCATGTGAGTCCTTTGTTTCCTTTTTTAAGTCACGGCTGAACCAAGGTGAAATACCTACCGAGTTTTCTCCTAACAGTGGTCTGACTCCAAAGGACCAACATCACAAATTCAGAAAATGGCTCATTCTTTGCTAAGAAGGCATCAGCAAAGTACAGTTTGAATCCACCAACACTTACCTTCACGATTTGGACATTAAAGTCATTATATTGATTATTTGACAGCAGTCTGAAGTTACTGAGTGAGGTGATGACTTTTTCTTACGAATCTGTTTGGACGACATTGGTTGAAAGGGATGTATTGAGCTCCTACATTTCTAATGTTTTCTTTGTAGTAGGCCTTGTTATCTTGACTGATATTTTACAAGTTTCCCTTGTATGTGCGTTTTTGATTCACTTAGTCAGCATATTCCTTTACACAATTCTGTGTATGGATTACTCCATCCCTCACAATCATTGATTGTTCATGTTAGTTGTACAACAAACAAACCAAGCACTGGGGTAACGAAACCTGAGGGCCCCCCTGCAAGGTACGTGGCGGGGCCCCCTCCGAACTCCATCAGGTGCTCTCTGGCCAGAGTACTGTGCTTAGGGCCCCCCCTGGAGCTTGGAAGCCCCCCTGCACTGTGTTATTTTTCCGTACTGTCATACATTTACATTATCTTGCTAAAAATCCGTGTCCTCACTTCAATAAATAAATCATCATATCCATAGGCAATTTGTACCAATGTTGATTGCTCAATTCTAATTTATATAACAACCTTACAGTGAGTAAAACTCTCCTTAATAGCATTTCCCTAAAATGTATGTTATTGGATATATGTAAAACATATATATAAGTAATCCAGTAAGCAGACAGGATTACTCCATGAGATTCATTCCTATTCAGAAGATTCAGTCATTTACTTACCACTGTTACGTATCCCATAAGAGCCGGCTCAACCTTCTATTCTTTATTCTTTTGAGTTCATAAATGTAATACCAATAAATTAGGTAATAGTTACTTCTGTTAGTTACAGAAGTTCGTAACCAAAGAATTGTGGTATGGTATGAATCAATTATATGTTATATGTAACTTATGACCTATGGTTATATTAAAGAATAATTGTTTCATAAGTTCCCTTTATCAGACATATTCATTTGTTCTACATTGGAGTATGAGATTTGGATGGTTCCCAAACTTGAACTGAAATCAAGTAATAAGTAATCTAGCATTCTTGCAGGGCCGGCTTTAGGGCAGTGCGACTGGTGCGGCTGCACTGGGCACTGACCTGTGAAGGGGGCGCTGACCTCAGTGGGGGCGCTGTGTTCAGCAATAACTTATGATTTGATTGATAAGGGGCACTTTTGCCTGAAATATTGAGAGAATCCGAGGAGACGGTCATGGGGTGTGGGGGCACCAAAATGACTGTCGCACCGGGCGCCACCATCGCTAAAGCCGGGCCCGTTAGCAACCGAAAGCCTGTGCAGGAATTGTTTACCTTTTATTTGATAATTTTGCACATGCCTTCCCATGTCACTTTACCTAAATGTTCTGGTTGTTTTCAGAAAGCCAAAACCTTTAAATCCTGCTTTACCCCTTTATCGTCTATGGGTCAAACCTATATACCATTCTGAAGGGTCGTATAAAGTATCTTGTAACAATTTTAGGTATGGTCTTGAAACATTTCGTGACCCGAAGGCTCATTTGGGTCACAGCTAAATGGGAATGCACGACATTCACTTTTTTTGTGTACCTCTGGCCACATAAAATGTGAAGGAGTCAATTCACCGCGTGACCTTGTATGACCTTGCCAATAACTGGCTCCATATGAGACAGCCCTCGCCTCGCCAATTGAAACGGAACCCTTATCCCGCCCACAGGACTGCATATGGCGTCTCAAGTCCTCCTGTTAAAAAGCCGACAATTTCCAGTTCAAAACAACTAAATATTGACAATGAAAGTTTGTTTCATTTTATGGATAATAACTTATCCTCTATAAAACCCTGTTACTCCAAGGCTTCCAGATGGAGTGACATTGTAAATGTTAAGAGCCTTGGAGGGGAAAGACAGAAAAATACATTCTGCTGGAAATAAAGAATCTGTTCTTTCTACTTTCTCTTGTAAATGGTGTTCCCATTGACATATTGTGAATGGACTGAATCATAGCAAACAGAAATGAAACAGGGCTCCAGGGGAGAGGGAACAATTGTTACACTTACTTGAGCTGATATAATGCAAACCAGCAGTTTTTACACTCAATTAAGCCACACATTGTGTTGGACACAAACCAGACTGTAGAACTTTATTTCCAGTTCTTTTTTTGCCTGGGTTTTCGAGTGCTTAAAGCACTTCAGTAAAATGCTCCATGTTGTTTGCGTTTGGTTGTTTTTTGTTTGTTTATGTTCACTTGTGGTAATATACCGTTCCAAGATTTAAAAAACCTTACCGGCCCCTCCCCTTTAGGGGTTTAAAGGAGGTTTACGGGATGCCAAGTGTCAGTAGGGAGCAGGGGGTGCTTCAGAACATACTGGTGATAAAATGATAATTAATGCATAAAGTTTTATGCTAATAAAGAAAAGTCAATCTATATGAACTATTTTACTTTTTGTGAGGTGCGTACACTTTTCCTTTAACAGGGTTTGGTGGTTGTTTTAGTTATTGTGACCAACCATCCCTTGAATTACATTTTCTCTACTTGTCCATTTTTGTGTTAGATTCATTTTACTAGACACTTTCCACTTGTAGGCTACACTTGTACAATCTCATTACATTCACTTCTGTGTTTCTTATCCCACGGGATTGTCAATTGCCTTTGCCCCTTGAAGGTCAGGAGTCCGAAAGCGATGACACTTCCTTGAAGCTTGGGAGGACTGGTCATTGCTTCCAGAGACTGATGCAGAGAAGTAAGACTGGTCACGCTGAGCAGTGAACGTGGCGATAGTCGGTGTTCAAATGTAGAGCGGAGGCGAGGAAAGAGCTAGGAGGTGGCTTAGGTGACATTGGGTGTACTAAACTTCCTTTTTGCTGCCAGTGTCATTTTTTTGCCCAGGATGCTTCAGTTGGATGTAATGAGTTGTAAGCACCCTTGCGGGCATCTCCACCTTTTTGGAGTATAGTGTAAAAAGGTAGCTTTACTTACCCACTACTCTTAGTTTTCTCATCAGATTCATGGCTCTCTGAGCCTTATGTAAATGGTAAGTCTGATTTTAAGGGTGCATCAGAAAAATAATAATTTACCGGCACATTGGCTCAATTAATGGACTCAAACATCCTATTGAACAGTAATTCCAAACACCAGATGATAGTTCTGGAAGGAGGATCTCTTCTCTAGACAGGCACTCCGTGAATTATACCCGGCACTGTAGCAAGTAGCTTGTAGGGCCAGATCCTTTTCTATTAGGTCCCTGTCTCAGCACCGCAATAGTTCAGTGAGCAAATAAACCACTAACTGATTGGTCACGCAGGATCATCACTGTGACATCTGAAACAACAGTTTGTAGAGAGGTACTTCATAAATCATCCCACCGTCTTCTCGTAGCTTAAACTGAGTAACTGGATGGTGCAAATTACACTAGGTTTCGCCCAAGAGGCATCATTGCTAATTTTCAGGATAAACTATGCCTTTTTAAAAGTCAACCAAGTGCTCTAAGTGTTTGGAAATCTTTGCCTGTGGTACCTCAATCTAATTAACTTATCAATGCTACACATATATAGTACTTTGCTATAAATTATGTTCTTTTCATGATTAAATGTAGAAGCTAAATCCCAACCAGAGGGTCCCTAAAAAAAACACTTCCACCGTCGGAAACAAACAAGGCCAATACCTATCTCCACACAGCCTCTGCTCTCCTTGCGTACATGGCTGCTACTACATGGTTATCACATAATTCCACTCATTTCCTCCAGTTCCACATTCTAGCTACTCCACTCTGGTTTTTTGCTGGCACTTCATTTCCGACCTAGTTTTTACAGGTACTGTATGATTGATAAAGTTGGTATTTCAAAGTGACCAATCTCCGTGTGATTTTGCTAAACTGAGAGTGGAGACAGGTGGGCATGTTGCAGGTACCACAACTATCCCAGTGTGTGTTTGTTAGGAAGTGTGTAGCTGTAGTTTGGGTTGCGGCCGCTCTAACAATAAGAATATGTGTAGTGCTACCATCTTCAAAATGGGTAGGCCCATTGAATTGCGTACTGCGCTACACTTCAGGGAGCTACTTCCACGGTACTGGTGAGTTAACAGCTCCTGTTTTACCAATTGGAGACCCCTGTATTACACTATCACAGAATTAAAATTTAATATTTACAAAAAAAACTGTGGGGACAGAAAAATAGCCCTTTAGATTTTAGAGTTGTTGTTAGATTTCATCCACATCAACACACCCTCCTCCTTGCAGTGCCACAGAATTGCCTGATGCCAGCTATGCCGCAGGGTGGAAATCACTCTACGGTCAACTCTGCACTAAAGTAGTTTAAAAGAGATGGAGTTATGACCTATTGACCTGTGTACCAGGAGATACTGAATTGGTAGTTGGCTGTTGTACCCTACTGATCATCCATCAATGGAACCCAAGGGCTTGATTTAGAGTTTGGCAGGTGGAATACTCTGTCACAAATCTGGCGGTGATCCCATCTGCCATACTGCAAGTGCCGCAGGCTGCAATGCACTTTTAATACAGCAGCCGGGATATCTAGTGCATTTGTGATGGAGTATTCCATCCGCCAAATTCTAAATAGGTCTCCAGTGTTGTAAACAGGATAGTCATTCTTGTAAGAAGGTGACCATTTCAGCCCTTCATTTTCCAGTATGTACCCCTATGGCGGTTCTCATAATGTCTCCCTACCTACTGGATCCGATTAATGTCATGCATAAATATCCCCTGCTCATGTCCCGTAATATTACTGAATGTACGTGGTTTCCACTAATACCAGCTAGCCGTTTCTGGCAGCGAGAAATTCAAAATATCACTTGGCGGCCTTTGAGTTGGTCTTGGATTCCACCTTGCCCTACTGCATACCTAATAATATGACAAAGAATTTGTAAACAGCCCAGGCAATTCAGAGAGAATAGCATCCATTTTGAAAATGTGAATAGTCCTCATCTTTTAGCTCTCTCATAGTGTGGCCTCGTCAGTAGATGTTGATTGTCATCTTGCTTATATATTCCCTCCTTATATCCAACCATTTATACATCTCCTACTTAGACGCCATTATGCCTTGCCACCTCAGTTGCCGGCTGCCCATGGCAGCCAAGTGCCATTTCATGCAAAAGGATCAGTGGCCCAATCTGTGCCAAGGTGCATCATCATTGGGTACATTTGTTGCAGAGCAGGACTGTAAGTGCTATTAAAAGCAAAAAGCCCCCCCCCCCCAGCACATGCGAACTTGTGCTGAAGGACAGTGAGGCAGTGAAAGATGGACAGATGATTTCCAATTGCTGGTACAGGATCGACGCGGAGGATCATGCCTCATTTTGAAGAAGGGGAGACACTACCGGCTAGGCTGGTGCAGTAAGTGACTTCACCTACCTATGAAAAATGAATGTCAGGGACCCCTGTACCCCATCTCATAAGTAACCCTTGTATGTCATTTCTTATGTGGTGTACAATCAGTATTACCGCCCTCTCCTGAGCTTTTTTGTCTCTATGACCACATCAGAGATATGGTGCGCAGATGTAAAATGTACATCTGTGCAATGCATATTACAGAGATGGCTGTACAAGCATCTGCAGTTCCTTCTGTAATATAAATATTCCTTGGGGCATAAACACTGGGTACAGACTTCCAGACACTTTTGAAATAGTGTCACAGGAGTTTGAAGTAGTCAATATAATCACATTGCGGCCTGGTAGGGGAGATCACCTGACTATGTGTTTACTGACATTGTCTCTACTCCTGAACTTTGAAGCTAAAAATCACTTTTTTCTGCTGTATCAGTCTAATTAGTTCTCCAAAAGCAAAACTAGACTACAGAAGTAATCTGTCGGACTAATGCAGGCTCTGCCACATGTGCCTCCACCAGGCAAGCACAACCACGCTTGCTTAAACCACGCACATGCCTTAACCACACATATGCGTGGTTAAGGCATATGCGCGGTCTAGATGTCTAGAATTGGTGGGCCCAAGAAGAGGAACGATTGGGAGAGGACGCAGTTAGGTAAGTGGGGCTGGGACCGGGTATTGGGGATAATTGGGGTAGTTTACAGGGCTGGGAAATCAGGGAAGTTTTTAGGGCTTGGGCATGGTGGGGTAGGTTTTTTTTAGGGCTCTGGAGGGGTCAAGGAAGTTTTTATGACTCTGGATGAATCAGTGAAGTTTTTAGGCTCGGGACAGGGTAGTTTCAGGAGAGGGGTTAGTTTTAGGTCTCAGGCCGAAAGGAAGAGGTATGGGGCCAGGAATCAGGTTTGTTTTTTGGGCTTGGGGGGTCGTTTTAGGGCTCAGGACGGGCACCAGGGATCAGTTTCGTGTTTTGTGCTTGGGGTGCCGATTTAGGGCTCAGGGCTGGGGGCAAGGGTTGGGGTAGATATTTGCTCAGGGCGGGGGGGGGGGGGGCTGGGGTCGGGTCTAATTTTGGCTTGGTGGCGTCTTAGGGCTGGGGTCACGGGTCAGGGTATATAGGTAAGTTTTAAGCACATATGTGTCTTTGCCATACATGCCTTACGTTTTAGCCTCACATAGGTACGTTTTAACCACACATATGGCTTTGCCATACATGCCTTAACAATGCATATTTATTTGTAAAGACATATGCATGGTTAAGGCTTGCGTGGTTAACACCGCGTTGAACCGGCATGCATGGTAATGGCACGCGTGGTTCCGTCACACAACCGACTAAAGCATCCAGAATGCATTACGCTATCACACAAGTCCTTGTCTTGAAACAATGGCCTGTAAGGAGGTGGTCCCCCTAGTCTGGTGCCACCCTTACTCTCCTCCATTGTGAGAACAGTGTCCTTTATGGAACCTTGACACACCTCTGAACTATCTTGTGACCACTCGCATGGCTCAGCTTTGCCGATGGGTTTGGATTAATATTTGCTTACGCATTCTCTGTAAATGTCCCTCCTTTGACAATTACCGTAAATTATGTTTTCTTGGAAAGCATCTTTTGTCTCTCCAGGTCGTTATATTTTTAATACCACTTTGAAGTGGCGCTTACGTCACTGTCGAGCACTGTAGGAGTCTTACTACAGCACAAATTTCAAATTGCAGTGTTATAAATAACCTTCTCGAGAGAAATCGAGCCTATCTAATTTCCTAAGTGAAACACGAGGCACCCACATTTAGAAATATAACCCGTTTCCCTGCTCTCTATTTTCCATTCCTTATCTAATAAAACAGCGGAAGAAAGGTAAAATAACCAATTATTTTTTATTCCAAAAGGCACATAAAATAAATAATGCATTTTATGTAACTTGTATAAAATGCTGCAACATTAGGTAATTTGCATAAATTATACAACTCATTATCCTTGTTTATAAAGCTTTTGCATTTTCCCTAGCATGCGGATGCCAGGAGAGGGGAAATCTTCCCACCCTCCTCAGTTCACTCAGCCTAATTTGTTTTAGCGCCTACCGTGCGCCTCGTTCCCATTTATTTACCGGAGGAGTGACTCTTTGGCAAAGGCCCAAGGGAAGGCTGCCCTTTCCCAGTGATAAATAGGATGCATTAAGTTTGACTTTTGTTCAAAGAAGCAAAATAAAATTCAACAAAAGGTAAACCCAGAAAAGAGCTTGTGCAGTATATAGTGGAGAAGTGTGGCTCAATAATTAGAGCGGCAGACCCTGATGCAGAGGTCTAGCCCGGGACCAGGGTTCAATTCCCCCCGTCGGCGGGTTTTTTGGGCTCAAAAATTCCACGGACCTGCTAATTCTCGCCTCGGTGCCATTCCAATCATAATCTCCACAACGGCCCCCACAGTGCTAAGGATGCCTGGCCTCCACCTTGGGGATGCCCAGGAGTGGACGCCTCACAGGGAAAGCCAGGATGGGCTCCACAGCGGTATTCGTACAAGCGCCTTGAGACCCTTGCGGGTGAGTAGTGCGCTATACAAGTATCAATTTCATTACATTTAATTTACATATATTATTTTTCTATCCTTCTGAATCCAAATAACTGACTAACCTATCCACCACTCAAATTACTTTCATATGTCGCTATACTAATTCAACACTAATCCTTTATGGGTTCCGGAGTAGTGTGCTACTCGCCTAAAAATGCCCTTCGTCGCCTTGTCAGGGGCAGTAAGCGCTATATAAATGCAATTACAATACAATAAAATACAATATTGTTCATTACATTTTTATATAGCGCCAACTCGACCCGAAGGTATTAGAGCGCTTTATGTTACACAAGGCCACATTGATTTTTTTTGTAGGCACAGGAAGATTAAGTGATTTGCTCAGCATCACAGGATGTCGACCCTATGCTGAGACTCGAACCTGGTTCCCCAGCTCCAAAGCAGGCAGCTGTTTGACTCTGTAGGAGCACGTTACTGAGGCAGATAAAACAAGTTTCTTCTCTTTCCCGTGCAGGCTAAATGAGCTTTGGAAACGTTTATAAAAGCCATGGGCCATCAATTCTACCAAGTACCTTTGGGAAAGTTTCCTTTGTACACTGGACTAGTCCTTCTGGGCTATGTAAGAAGCCTTAGGAAAAGTCAGGGAGCGCTCCAATGTCAAAATTCTATTTGCCTTGATCCCTGAATCTCCAAGTGCTGATACTGCTAAAACCCCACTCCCTAACTCTGATTGTAAAATCATCTGCGTCTAACATTACAAGACGCATATGAAGAAGTTTCAAGCACTTTGTTATGAAACACCTAAAATATATGAAGATAGGCACTGGAAATAGGGGTTGTGTTCAACCCCACGGAAATAATCATGCTTCAGGTAAGAAGGTGAATGGTCAATAAAGCCGCCATCAAATTTTGTTTTTGTCTTGTAAATTTGCTGTGTGCCCAAAGACAGAGGCCAAAGGGTTGTGTCTTCTGACAACTGCTGCTTGTTATTTTTAGGTGGTGATTGGTGTTTACTTTTCTTTCTTTGACTGCAAAGTTAGACAATTTTGTAAGGCGAGCTATGTGACAATCCTGATGGGGACATGGAACATATCTATCTATCTATCTATCTATCTATCTATCTATCTATCTATCTATCTATCTATCTATCTATCTATCTATCTATCTATCTATCTGTCTATCTGTCTATCTGTCTATCTGTCTATCTGTCTATCTGTCTATCTGTCTATCTGTCTATCTATCTATCTATCTATCTATCTATCTATCTATCTATCTATCTATCTATCTATCTATCTATCTATCTATCTATCTATTTGTATTTATTAACTGTTCAATTAATTAAAATCATTCCAGTAAAAATAATCAGCAAATAAAGCTAAAACCATGATCTAAAAACATCTGTTTATCTTACGTAAAATTGCGTGCCCCGCCCCTGTGACAACATGATTGTCCCTCCCCAGGAGTTATAGTCTGTGCCGTGTGGCCTTACGTGCGTTCATGAAGTCCCCTTTGAGCCTCGCTGGGTGAACAGCTATACAGGATGATGGACGTCGCCTCTTGCATTACTTTTGGCCCTCGCTGATGTTAGCGTTATCATTGAACTGGCGAGCTGGGGATGTTTAGGGCCGCTGAGCTTGCTTCCACTAAATTTGTGGCACCCTTCGCCAGAGTTTTGTTGCTTTCGTTAGCAGCTTTTATGGCAATCCTGATTTGATGGATGAATTTTGCCAGTCTTGCTAGTGCCGTTGTGTCAATGGTGGATAGACACATCTATCTATCTAGTTAACTTCTTTCTCTTCCTTTGCCTATCTTGCTACCTGCTTTTCTATAACGGTTTGCCCCTTTCTTCTCATATCTATCTCACTCTCTTCATCTGCTTGTTTAGCGCTAGCCATACATATTTTTCTCTTTCAATAGGTTTGTTTATTTCTGGGTCACTATCTATCTAGCCACTCGTTTGTCACTCTCTTTACTGGGCACACTCATTCCTTTGTTTGACTATCTCGCTCAGTCTGGCTGCTGGTCGGCTGCCTACCTCTATTTCATACTCCACTATCTCACTCGGCTCACTTTTTGCTCCCTTCTCCCCAATTGTGTGGCATGCTCAGCTCACTCTTACACTCCCTCACAGTTCATATTCCTCTCTATTTATTATCCTGGTCTCTGTCTTTCTTTATTTCTCCCCTTCACATCCTCATTAATCTCGATGTATTTCTCTCTCATTCTGTCTCTATCTCTCACTTACTCTTTTTCACCCTCCTTTCTCCCTTCCACATTTTCTCCCTTTTCCTCCCCCTTTTTTATTTCTCTCGCTCTGTCTTTCTCTCCCCCTCTCTCACTTTTTCTTGCCCTTTCTCCATCTGCCTCTCCTCTCTACCATCTGGCTTCCCTTTATCTACCCCCCCCACCACACTCAATGGTTATCAAACAGGAAAAACACATAATTTGAGAGTTTTTGACTTCTATTTCTGTCTTTAGTTTCTTTATATTTGCTGCACATTGTATTGAAAACAACATTAATCTAAATGTTTATGCTGATTCTACTCGGCTCAAATGTGTATGAAGTGAGATACAGTACTCTCCCTATATGCAGCTATTAGTGCAGCAAGCATGCAAATTAATCAGCTTCAGGGCACTGTCTTTGAACTTAGCGTCACCAAAGAAAAAAAAAAGATTAGCAAAGCATAGAAATGAAATGGAACGGAGAGGATTCTTTTTTATTTTTTTACAAAGTGGTGGTGTCAACGAAAAATGCTACTTTTAGATTTTTATCGACTATGAAGTGGTTTAGTCCACAATGGTAGCTGGCAGAAATATATCCGGGAGACTAAGGCCCAGCACAGAGAAGGCCTGGCCACCTTGTATTTTTTTAATGTAACTTTAGAGCTTCAAGGTGTCTGTGCAGGAGGGCATGCACAGGATGAAACGGGTCTTCAAAATACTGACTTTTGTTATATGGTTCCAGCTAGAAAAGGTAGGATTGTGTATTAGGATGACAGAACTTCAGAATGTAGGGACTGAGTCCATCTACACCATCAGAGACAGTTGCCCCAATTCCTAGGTAGCTCACAGTGCCTCACCTGAACCCCTAGCCTTCCTGGGGTGGCAGGTTATTTTGGCAACCTTGAACATGACGCTATGATCACCAAGGGAATCGTGGAAACAGATCTTACCCTTTTTGTTGTTTTCTTATGTATGCCGTGGTAATCACAGTAAGGTATGAATAAAGTTTTCAATACATTTGTTGAAGCAATCGTAGTATTGCATAGAAAGAGTGAGCTGCGATTATAAGCAGATGAAACAAAGTAAAGTAACCAGCATTATGAACATGGTGAAAATAATAAACAGTCCAACCATGACAGTCTGATTTCTATATATTTCTACCAATCCCACCCCTACTTTTAGAGCATAGTGAATGTACCCTCTGATCAAGCTCCTAGGTTAGCCTGAGCCCCCATACCAGGATAACTGGACCAGGGAATCGGTCAGAAGTGGAATTGGCAATCCCTCTTTTCAGGCTGGTAGATCAGCATCGACTGAGCTGCATGTCGAACACAGCATGTGTTCCAGGACAGGCATGGCCGAGGTGCCCCACCAACCCGTAAAATGACATTGCACCATTTATATAATAAAACCACTGTGTTAGAAGTACAGCTCTGATACAATGATATGTCTAGATGGTAGAAGCTGTATTCAATGGGCAACGCAGGAACTAGGATATCTTGCTCCTTGTTCTTTGCCATAGCAGAGTGTATTTATAACATAACAAGAAAGTCTTTATAAACACAAGCAGCATGCACAGTGTCTTTTCAGAATAATATTGCGCAAGCATAAATTGATGAAATAGCATTGCTAAACTGATGTCAGCTTAAAATGTGTAAAATTTTAAACTAAAATGGAGAACCAAATTGAGCCAAAGAAGGCCTCCTAACACTTTCTCTGCTTAGAGAATCTGGAGATTTGCCCATCCGTAACAGACAAAAAATTTTAACGATATGAGAAAAGTCCACCACTGCTATACTTTGGAGGTAGAAATAGCAAAGTACAAAACGTGGCCACTGAGTTCCAGCAATCTGTAAATTGGCAAGAGTAGGGACAGATAGCCAAGGTATCACATGCATTACATGAGTCAGACAGCCTCCGATCAAAGGTCTGAGAGTATACAGAAATGTTCCAAAACTTTGCTAGTGAAAAAAATAGTGATTTTGTGTCCAGAAGAAGGCAAAAGTAGAGCAAAAAGAATTAGAAAGGAGAGAATTAAATAATTCAGAATTAGAGAATCTGAGATTTCCAAGAGCTTGAGAAACCACATCTGTGATTTCCAAAACAATGTTGCCATAATAGGGAAGCCGACGTTCTGCAAACCCGCAACAATGTGTGGACTCCAAATGAAAGGCAAAATGGCATAATGTGCCTCTTGAGGCCATTCCTGCTGAAATGTGTGAATTTTAAGCTCCTCTCAATCATTGCACTGACTGGGGTAACTCAGTATTTGACCAGGAGGCGAACACATCCATCTTGCAAGCCTCCCCTCCGTTCCCTCTCTGCTTTTATTTGCATCAAATTTGCCTGAGGTCTCTGGGATAGAAAGAACACATATTTGAGGAGAGCCGTGAAAGCCCTCCCACACTGTCCAAACATAGCAACCTCGAGAAGCAAAAAGGGATCAATGGGTGTCTTCTTGGTTCACCTTTGACTGCTTACCTGAGCTGAAAAGTCCACAAAGATGTGGTTTTTAACAATCAACAAAAACAGCAAAACAGGTTAGAAATATTGAAGATAAATCTCTACACCAGGTTTAAATAAAAATACAAAAATAAATTGAGAATGGCAATGGGATTCAATTGTTACAGGCAAAGGGAAAATATCGCACTAGATAATGTTTGGGAAAAGTTGTCACGTGTAAGTGTTTTCCCGAAGTTTTAGCCATTGCATGTGGCTGTGAGTGTGCCCAGTCAGATACAAAGCGGACAAGGGTGCAAAATAATACTTATATGCACGTGCAAGTTGCAATGCTGACGTTGATGGTTCTTCTCAAACTGAACATACGTTTGGACTCAGAGGAGATCATGATTTGTTACATTTTTCAGCATGGTCTGAGTATAAACCGCGTCGCAACCAGGTACCAGGGAGGCCAGATGTACTTTGTGTGTTGGGCCCTGTGTCACACGCGGGCATCTAAACCACAACGTTCACAGATCGGTGATATATCCTCAAGCCCACCCTTTCAGCGACTCTGTTCAGAGTGACTTTCCACGTGCAGAGCCCTATTTTATGTCACCCTGTCCAATTATAAGAAAAGGGATGTGCGGAGTGTGATGTGCACTCTGGGAAATTCTACCGCGAACAAGAGCTATCAAGAGATGCATAAAACTATAAACAGTGTGCCCTGATTTAACAAAAGCTCACTAGATAACAACATTAAAATGAAGGTACTCCTTCAAGATTAGAGGAACCCCTTGAGAGCACGGTGAGCTGTCATTGAGGTCACTGACAGATCAGCCGGCCCATTCCTACCCGCAGCCCGCGTGCAGAGCCACAGTCTCATTATGCAGTTTACCTGTTTAATTGCCTTGGTTCCTAAAACAGCAACATGAAGCATTCTCATTACAGGCCCCTTCTGCGGTCTCATTCAGGAATAGTCGTAATCCATTAACTTGGTTGTTCAATTGAATCAGATAATGGATTCCTTTACTCTGAGTCCCAGCAATAAAGGACAAACACATCCCCTAGAGATGTCGCTTGTCTTCATTTAGCTAAAGGGTCTCTTTCTGGGGGTGGATAGTGAAATTGACATGGGTTTTCCCGGAAAAGTAAATGCTTCTGACTGTTCCGCGCTATCATCAGAAGACTTCGGTCTAGCAAATTGGCCTTTTAAAGATGGCCTCGGTCTTGCATTCTGAAATCTTCAAGGCTAGACTTTGAACCCATCCTCGGCGAGTCAACTGGCATTCTGCAAGGGCAGTGATAAGCTACTATCTTGGATGCCAGGATATATCATGGCATTGTAGGGCGGCAGATGGGCGGAGAGGCAGCATGCATTTGCAAGACATCATCAAAATGATATTCCAGCACAGGGCTTTTCTTTCTATCCAGGAGCGATTGGTGTTCCATGTTTACTTAAGACCAACTTTCATTGCATCAAGGCAGCTGTATTCCGTTAGATTACATATTCAAACAGAACGAGGTAAAATACGGATTTTCTCAGGCTCGTGCAAGATAAAATCTTGACTTGGGAAAAATTCTAATATTTCCGGCGCAATTCCCAATTTTTTTTAAATTTCACATTACACAATTTCACACAATTTTTGCATGCTAGAGAGTCGGCCATGCAGAAAATGTCTATATTTTGCTTGTAACAGCATCCGAAGGAAATCTCACCAAACAATTTTACCGGAAGTGCATGCTCATAGAAAATATATTATTAAGCAGTTTTTAACTTTTATTATACACGAGTGTGACCAAGCTTATTTGTGAAATCTCCGACAGGCAGCAGCTGCTCTGAGGCTCGCCGTACCAGCAGCCTCCCCGTCCAACCTACAGATGTGAACAATGATTATGTTCTAAAGAGGCCGCCGGGTGCCCAGGGCATGACAGCTTGTCTCATTCTGCGCCTGCGCCATGGGAACCATATCAAACTTGCTTAGCAAGTGTTGAGTTTGTGCCTTCTGTCAAGCTAAATCATATTTAAACAGCCCGTGCAGGGCAATGAAAAGTAAAGGTTCAGCAGCTGCATCATTAGTAAATCCAAGTCAGTTTCAAATAATGCCTAGGAACCCTCAGTTTAATTCAGAATTGCAACTGAGCTATGGGCTATTGTAAGGTTTCACTGATCCTCTGCTTTTTCAATCACACCAGTACCCTTCCAGTGAATGTCGCCTCTCATCAAAGCCAGCCAGTGAATGTCGCCTCTCATCAAAGCCAGCGTTACGCTAGGTCCACCAACACTTGCAGGGAGTCTACACTTGAGGCTACAACTGCATTTCGCGTTTCCTGCCCTTAACTCGCTCCTTTAACTCAAACAATACATTTGCTTTTCCCGCCAAGACCTGATACCCTGGGTTTGGATGAACTGGATTTGATGGGGCCTTTCAATCGATACCTGATGCTGGAAATGTGATGACGTCCAGTGTTTTAAGATACTTAAATTCTCCAGGCAGGTCGCTCCCCGCACCGCCACGCGGCCCCCAGTGTGACCTCCATCCTCGCTACCGCTCGCTGTAGCCTCAGCCTTGGTTTTCTGCCGTCTCTGTGCCTCTCCCCGCCCGTTTGCCTTTTTTCCTGAGTGCCTGTGATCCCTCTTGACTTCTGTATCCTGAGTGCCTGTGATCCCTCTTGACTTCTGTATCCTGAGTGCCTGTGATCCCTCTTGACTTCTGTATCCTGAGTGCCTGTGATCCCTCTTGACTTCTGTATCCTGAGTGCCTGTGCCCTAATTGTACATTTTGTGCCCTGTTTTTGCCCCCTTTTCTTCTGTAACCCTCGTTCTTCGCCTCTTCTCCTCCCCTCGCCACCCGTTTTCCTGCCGCTGCGTCCTGGCGGCCCGCCCCCTTGCATCCCATTGGCCGCCCCGCTCCCACCTCCCAGCTGCTCCTCCCTCCCTCGCCCCCTCATATGGAGGACGCGAAGCGGTAGAGAGAGCGACCTCTGACCCTGTTCTCCAGGCAGGTCGCTCCCCGCACCGCCATGCGGCCCCCAGTGTGATCTCCATCCTCGCTACCGCTCGCTGTAGCCTCAGCCTTGGTTTTCTGCCGTCTCTGTGCCTCTCCCCGCCCGTTTGCCTTTTTTCCTGAGTGCCTGTGATCCCTCTTGACTTCTGTATCCTGAGTGCCTGTGATCCCTCTTGACTTCTGTATCCTGAGTGCCTGTGATCCCTCTTGACTTCTGTATCCTGAGTGCCTGTGCCCTAATTGTACATTTTGTGCCCTGTTTTTGCCCCCTTTTCTTCTGTAACCCTCGTTCTTCGCCTCTCCTCCTCCCCTCGCCACCCGTTTTCCCGCCGCTGCGTCCCGGCGGCCCCGCCCCCTTGCATCCCATTGGCCGCCCTGCTCCCACCTCCCAGCTGCTCCTCCCTCCCTCGCCCCCTCATAGGGAGGCCGCGAAGCAGGCGCGCACAGCGAGCACGCCGCTGGTGCGCCGAAGGCGCGCCAAAGGCAAGCCCATCTGCACCCGTCCGCGCCTGGACCGCGCACAGCGCCAGGACCCCTGGCCCCCGCCAGAGCCAACGACTGACCTACGACACCGCCTCCCTCATCGCACTCAAACCCGACCGGCACCCTGCCTTCTACCAAACCACCCCGAAACGCACCCACTGACCCTTCACCTGCCAAGCCTGCAAGTTCACCTGCCTCCAGACCTACTCCGCACACGCAAAGCCCAACACCAGCAGCAACCACCTCAAGTGCATCCTGCTCAACACCCGCTCCGTACACAGACACGCCGTCGAGCTATGGAACCTGCTCGACACAACATCACCAGACGTCGCCTTCCTCACGGAAACCTGGATGAATGCCTCCTCAGCGCCCGACATCGCCAACGCCATCCCGGACGGATACAAGATCACCCGGAAGGACCGCGTCAACCAGACTGGAGGAGGCATCGCCATCGTACACAAGAACACCATCCGCATCACAACCAGCTCCAACGACACTTTCCCCGCCGCCGAACACCTCCACTTCCAGATACACACCGACCCCAAAACCACCCTCAGAGGCACCCTCATCTACAGACCCCCGGGACCACGCACACTATTCAGCGAAGACATCGCTGACTTCGTCAGTCCGCATGCCCTCCCCTCCGCCGACTACATCCTCCTAGGGGACCTCAACTTCCACCTCGAGAACAACAAGGACAGCAACACCACCACCCTGCTGGACAACCTCGCCAACCACGGGCTCAAGCAACTGGTGAACGCCCCCACCCACTACGCCGGCCACACGCTTGACCCAGTCTTCTCCTCCAGCAAGCACATCTCCTTCAGCCACTCCACCGGACTTCATTGGACTGACCACAGCTGCGTCCACTTCAGCTTCAGAAAACCCACGACCCACCACCACCCGCATCAGGTTCCCCGCAGGAACTGGAACAAGATCACCGCCGACCAGCTCACCACCTCCCTCAGCCAGAACCCTCCCGCCAGCACAACGGACCCCAACGAAGCAGCCAGCAACCTCACCCAGTGGATCACCAACTGCGCAGATGTCCTCGCACCACTGAAGGTCCCCCCCAGCAGACACGGCAGCAAAATAGCCTCCTGGTTCTCCGACGAACTGAAGAACTCCAAGAAGAACTGCTGCACCCTCGAGAAAGCCTGGCGCCTCGACCAGACCACTGACAACATGACTGCCCTCAAACACGCCACCCGCGAACACCACCAGCTGATTCGCACCACCAAGAAGACAGAATTCAAAGAACGACTGGACAACAACGCCCACAACAGCAAAGAACTCTTCAGCATCGTCAAAGAGCTCTCCAACCCCATCGCCGGAAACAACGACATCACTCCCTCGCAAGACCTCTGCGACTCACTCGCCTCGTTCTTCCACAGCAAGATCGCCGAAATACACAACAGCTTCGGCGCACCAACCACGCACCCAGCCACCGAACCTGCACCCCCCACCAACACCCTCTGCGCCTGGACCCAGGTCAGCACCGAAGACACCACCCGCACGATGAACACCATCCACTCCGTATCCCCAACCGACCCCTGCCCCCACCACGTCTTCAACAAAGCCGACTCCATCATCGCACCCCAACTCCGGGACATCATCAACGCCTCCTTCAACACCGCCACCTTCCCGGAGAGTTGGAAGCACGCCGAGCTCAGCGCCCTCCTGGAAAAACCAACAGCGGACCCCAGCGACCTCAAGAACTTCCGCCCCATCTCGCTTCTCCCTTTTCCTGCCAAAGTCATCGAGAAGACTGTCAACTGACAGCTTGCTGCCTTCCTCGAGACGACCGGATCCCTCGACCACTCGCAGTCCGGCTTCCGAGCCAACCACAGCGCTGAGACCGCCCTCATCACAGCCACCGACGACATCAGATCCCTGCTCGACAACGGGGAAACAGCGGCCCTCATCCTCCTGGACCTCTCCACAGCATTCGACACCGTCTGCCACCGCACCCTAATACAGCACCTCAGCAACATCGGAATCCAAGAGAAGGCACTGGGGTGGATCATCTCGTTCCTCGCCGGAAGAACCCAGAGAGTCCGCCTCCCCCCTTCAGATCCAAGGCCACCGAAGTCATCTGCGGCATACCACAAGGATCATCACTCAGCCCGACCCTCTTCAACGTCTACATGAGCCCTCTCGCAGCCATCGCATGCCAACACAACCTCAACATCCTCACCTACGCCGACGACACCCAGCTGATCCTCTCCCTCACCAACGACCCTGCCACCGCCAGAACCAGCCTACACGAAGGGATGAAAGACGTCGCCGAGTGGATGAAGAACAGCCGCCTGAAACTGAACTCAGACAAGACGGAAGTCCTCATCCTCGGACCTTCTCCGTCCGCCTGGGACGACTCCTGGTGGCCCCCTGCCCTGGGCAGCGCACCCAAACCAACGGACCACGCACGCAACCTGGGCTTCATCCTGGACTCCTCACTCACGATGACCAAGCAAGTGAACGCCGTCTCATCATCGTGCTTCAACACCCTGCGTATGCTCCGTAAGATCTTCCATTGGATCCCCACCAAAACCAGGAAGACGGTCACCCAGGCCCTCGTCACCAACCACCTGGACTACGGGAACACCCTCTACGCTGGAACCACTGCCAAACTCCAGAAAAGACTCCAGCGCATTCAGAACGCCTCAGCAGGACTCATCCTAGACATCCCGCGCCGAAGCCAAATCTCCGGCCACCTGAAAGACCTGCACTGGCTCCCCGTCAACAAAAGGATCACGTTCAGACTCCTCACCCACGCACACAAGGCTCTGCACGACACGGGCCCGAAGTACCTCAACAGCCGCCTCACATTCTACACACCCACCAGCCAGCTCCGTTCCGCCAGCCTCGCCCTCGCCTCCGTCCCACGATTTCGGAAATCCACCATCGGAGGAAGATCCTTCTCCTACCTGGCAGCCAAGACATGGAACTGCCTTCCCACCCACCTTCGGCAGACCCAGGACCATCTCTCCTTCAGGAAACAACTCAAGACCTGGCTATTCGAGCAGTAGCTTCCCCCCTCCCTCCCCCTCAGCGCCTTGAGACCCTTACGGGTGAGTAGCGCGCTATACAAATGCCGATGATTGATTGATTGATTAAATTAAAAACATAAGGACAATGTGTTATAGTGATTAATTTCTAAAAAACATAAGTGCCAGAGCTCTCGTCATGAGGCCGCTGCAGCTTGCACCACCCATTGCTCCTGCCAACGCTGCCAATGGCAGAACCAACACGACTCCTAACTGTCACACGCGTACAAGATTGACAATTCAGACTATTCCAGGCCCTCAAAGCAATAAGAATGGCGTAGGCAGCAAGTGTTAGCCATTTTAAATGTATATTGAATTAATAAACAACTGTTGTTTTACTCATCTCTAAATTAGACAAACAGAGCCCCCATGTGGCAGACTGTTAAGTGCAGGTGTTGACCAATTAAGCATCGGCACTGAGCACCATAAACCACTGGCTCAAATTAAGCACTGCAGTGCAAACATGTTAATATGAATAGCTTTTTTTATTAAAATGGGAAACAGCTCAGAGCAGTATTAAAAAATATATTGAGACAGATTCACTCAAACTTTGGCAATTCTGTCTTGCATGCTGATAGGTTCTGCAAAAAGTGAACATTTGAAGAAAATGGCACCGCCCTAATACTCCAGTAGTAATTTTACCTTGAGCCTACCATTTCCAAAATGAATATGTTCAATTGTCAAAACCTACTTGTCACTATTTCAACTCTCTCCCTGTATCTCGCTTGAACTCTTTCTCCAGCACACATGTACAAATATACAGACACAAACACACACACACACACACACAGACACACATGCACACACTCACACACAAACCTTCAGCAGTTTACACCTACTGCTGAGGACCTGTCAGTAATTCTTTGCTCCTAAAGACCAGCAGTGATTGAATCCATGTTCGTGGTCATAATTTTCTTTAAAAGCCACCCCGTCGAATCATCCTTTTCATTCTTACTTGATCTTCCCGACCCCTTGATCTCACCTGTCTCTCATTCTTTACCCCATACCACTCTCGCACCTTTCTTTCCCAAGTCTCCAATCATACTCCTGCCTATTCTGCTTCTTAGAAGCCATTCCGGCACCTTGTCAGGAGGATCCTAGGCCCACTGAATCTTGAAGCTCCTTCCCCCACATCACTCAGGCTATCACTCACTCACTAGAATGCATCTCTCTCTGCTGTAAAAGCCCATCCCCATCCTCCTGCTAGGTAAATTGTATGTGGATACCTCTTTCCTCGAAAATTACACTCCATCTCCCTCCTTTCGGACTACTCCAAAGTTCTGAAGAGCTAATTCTTTGTCGGGCTTGTCAAGTCCCTCCACAGTAGCAATAGGCGTGACTCCTTCTGGTCAGCCACTGTTGAATTAAACCCATGAAACAACCCTTTGCATGTCCTAAACTTCCCAGCAGTGGTTCACCACAACAAAATCCCATCCACACTTACAACTCTTGACCTTTCATATACCTTTGTCATCGGTGAACTCAACACCATGGTAGGAACCATGTTTACCCTTGAAATGGCCGGCACTACGCTTGTCTTGTTCACCTCTTGTCTAACGCAATACTCCTAACCCCCTATCAAGGCAGTGTTCTCTTTTTATATCTACCCCCTTCCTGTGTGCATCTTTTTGAAACCTGGGGCCATATTGCAGAAAGTGCCCTGAGGGTGCAACAGGTGTTTGCATTGACTTATTTTACGATTCTGGGGTACTTTGTTATAACAGAAGATGGGAGCAGGTGGTTCCGCAAGCCATTTTGTAATACGAATGAAGCAAGCACTCCTTTGGCGCTCACCTGATGCGAATGGGGTCCTCTCTCATTTGCATGGGGGCATAACCCCATGTAAATGAGAGAATACATTTTCCCTTGATCCCGCTCCTTAATGCTGACCCGGTCGCTATTGCAAACAGACCCTTGGGAGCTACACTGATTGTGCATCACATTTGAAGTGGCTCATAGAGGAGCTCTGTGGGGGCCACAGGGGTCCTACAACCCCAGGCATCCCCCATAGGCAGAGGTAGTGAAACACTGGCCGGCCTGCAGGGGGTTAATTATCCCTTCTCGAAATGCTGCTTTTTTGTACATTGAAAAATGGATCTGTGGCTTCAAACGCCCAGTCCACCTTCCTATGTTGCACTGCTCCCAGGGCAGGCACAATTTCACAACTGGTCTTATGCCAGCTCATTTTGAATGAAATATGGTGGTCTATCTCTGCCTGCTTCAGGCGGCCCAGCTGAGTGCACGCCCCTAGTGCACCCGGGATAGTGCGCCATTCTACATAATGTGGTCCCAGGAGTTGGCACACTTCAGTCTTGGGCGTTGGTTTGAACATTAACATCATATGCCTTTGTGACTTGGCCACATCCTCCCAGAGGCCCAGACCTCAAACACATGCAGTTCCCCTTTCCCACAAATGTTCCCACCAGGCATGGGTGCTGATTGTGCAACTGGAGCCTGCACTTCCACAATTCTTTAACGAACATGTTCCTTTGTGCTGAAAGCAGCCATTTTTTAATTGATTTCCTGTGCCGGTGACATTTTGGCGGGAAAAATGTAGCATGTCAATATCGCAACCAACAAAAAACCTGTTTCTGTGTTCAGCATAGTAATCATTACCTTATGCAGGTTTGCACTAACTGTTCAGGTAATTGTTTTGTAATTGTCTACATAACCTTTTTCCCTGTTTAATAAATAGCGGGAACAAAGCCGAGCCACATGTGGTTGGATTGTAATTCAAATCCCATTTGCCCGGGCTGAACATTTTTCATTTAGTATGTAAAGGCAGTTTCTATGTAAATTATTCCAAAAGGATTTCGGTGGACTAATGACATTAGTGTCGAGATGGATTGAAATTGTTTGAGTAATTGACGCTACAACCGCACTGTGTCCCTTGAAAAAAAGTAATTGGCGATGTGACTTGCGTTCCACTTTTCGCTTAAAGAGAAACGACTGCTAAATTTAATCATTATAATATAAAACAAAAAGATGAATATTTCACTATCAGGTATGAAAAATCAAATGACTTTTTGGCTACTTGCTTGTTTCAATTTCAAGATGCAAATCCCAGGGACACCGCTTTGTTACTGCATAGACTGGCGCTCATTGACAGATTAATATAGACATGAATTTTGTTGGTTTCCCACGTACTTCCGGTTTATGCAAATTGCCTCCAGCTATACAGCCTCTTTTCCCTTTAGTACATTCGGTTCTCTGTGTCTGTGGGTATTGGCTGAAATTATAGAGTACTCAATCTAAAGCTGCTTTTCATATGTAGTTAACAAGTATTCCGCTACATAGGAAATAGCCTGGTGAGTTGGCCATCTCTCTTCTGATCTCAGTTAGACAGTAATGAGCTCTTGAACATTTCTTTTTCAGTGGTATCAAGATAATTTACTCAAAACCCTAATGGTAAAACATTTTAAATTGAAGAAAATCGAAACCATTTTTTTTTGCATGCAGAATTTAAGGCATGTTTTGCATATGAAACAATACAATGCATTGATAAATTCTGCAACTCTCTTTAAGCAGGACCTGTTAGTTGAATTGTGGCCATAGAGACTCAAACACTCATCTTCTACCTTAGGTTCTTCTTGCGGGTTGAACTTCTAGGGTATCTTTGGGACTGGCCGAGGGTCGGCTGTGAGCTTTAAATAGCTCATAACCTTCAAGTTTTGCAGGACCATGCTTAAGTAGCGAGGCCAGTCCCAGTTGTTTTCTCAGAATTCTGGGACTTGTAGTGGTATTTAACTCAGTATACTACCAGGACCACAAGTCTCAAAATTCTACTGAATAAACTGGGACTGGACTAAATAGTGATGCATGGAGATAGGAAACTTGGCAGCTATGAGTGTTGAGAGAAATTTCACTATGCGGGGATACTCATCTCATCTTGGTCAAGCCCTTAGGGAAGATCCTTGGTGCCTCCCATGCCTGTGAATGGATCCTCATTTAGCTGGAGATATAAACAAACATAAGCTGCTGGACATGAGCGAGAACACGTCTCTGGGAGAGGAATATCCCTTCCCCACAGGAACCTCAAAGAAATGGCAGCTCTGAATGTCGGGTGCAAACTAAGACGGGGAACCCGTTATTGTTGCATTGTGAGAACAGTAGATTATGCTTTCTTGGCGTGAACATAAGACGTATTATTGAGTTCGCTGTTGACACACAAGGCCATGTCCTTGAATTCTTCTTGCCAGCGGGCTATCCTCGACAGGCTCCCAATGCCACAACAAGGCAGTGCATGTATTTTGTATACCCCACTCGAAAGGTATTGACCGGTATGCACATAACAGGACGATTTGCTCATCTCCTGGCTAGAAAGCATTTCCCTCCAATTAGGAAGCTGGTAGAATGCTAACATTACCATTTTATGTCCTGCATTAAATACCCTGCTTCTATGAATTACTTACCTGGTAAAAGGAGAAGGGAGGAGAGAGAGTCTGTGGAGAAAGAGTGAAATTAAGAAAATTAATTATTCCCAAATAACTATGTATGTGTTAAACAAGTACGGAAAATGCATTTTATGATCATCTAAATTACAAAGTATAAAACAGATTAATTAAATAAGTATAATATGTCATTATCAGGACAGAGCCAACATTGCACCGTCATTCGTTTATTCAGCTAATTTTATATTTTTGTTTTGCCGCTGTATTTATAGCAAGCATTGACGCCTGGTAAACATTTTTCTTCTTCTAAGCTCATAAAGGGGCTTATCAAATGAAGAATGTCTAAAGTGTGTACTGACTGTACACAAAAGCTGTAGTTTTTTGAAAAAATCATAATCTTGAAATGTGCCAATGAGAATAGTTTTCCACAGTTGAGTTAGGGAGTTCAGCTACCAGCACTTGCTTGTCATTTGCTAAGGACTGTGCACTCTTTATTCACATTTACAGTCATCCCCATGAACCATGGAGAGAAATTAGCAGCCATTGGACAGAAAATGGGCTGTCATAGCTTTTTAGGAAAGGTGTAAAATACTGGACGGTATACTGTTTCTTTCACCGCTAGGAGGTTTCTAACAGTGATGCAGTTTAGCAAGGTCGCCAAAGCCGGTGTGATGACCATTGACAAATTATGCCTTTTGAACACTTCTTTCGGGAACCAAGAGTGTCAAATAAGATTTCTTGTGGGTGTTGATAAGTACATTATTTTTTCTTGTGATTTCTAAAATACATAATACGTTTTGGAAAGAATGAGTTTCAAAATGGATGTACACAATTTCTTGCAACATGTCATTATGGTGAAGAACTACCCAGAAGCCTTTAGAGTTTAGAGTACTGTCCTCGGCAAAGCAGCAAATATGAATGACTCCCAACTTTCT
The DNA here is from genome assembly GCF_964204655.1 of Triturus cristatus. Lineage (NCBI taxonomy): Eukaryota > Metazoa > Chordata > Amphibia > Caudata > Salamandridae > Triturus > Triturus cristatus. The sequence goes on from NC_140580.1 coordinate 358,054,526, forward strand.
GAATTTATTTTCTGAACTTTGAAAGCATCATAAATCACTGAGCTTGTGAAATAAAAATGTTAAAAAATGTCAGGCTTATTAGCATTGCAGGACAGTGGAGCATCATCAGCTTCAAATGTCTGTGAAGAGAAAGAGGTGGACTAACACATCTTAGCAGGGAGAAGCCACAACCCCTGTCTCATCTCCCACCTCTCACACAGTTCCCCGCTTTTGAATTCCCTTCCTCCGACACAAAGTCCTTTTTTGGTCCAGCCTACTAGACAATTAAGCTGTCTGATTGGAGGAAAAAACCTATTGTGGCCTTACCAAGAACTTAGAGGGGCTTACAGCCTGCCTATTGCTTTCTATTGGTTGGCTTGAGTGTCACTCATGTGCTTGCTTCCTATTCAATGACTTCCTTAACCCAGATTGTCCACATTGTGTTTGTCTCTCTCCTGGAGCATAGCCTCTTTACCATCTCTCTGCATGGCAGGCGTCTGTTCTCCATTGCTCACTTTTCGGAAACTACATGTTTTGCTTAGTGACTCCATGAGAGTGCATATGTTTTCCAGCTCTCTTCTTCGTGTGCTTCTCCCACTGCCAAATACCCTCCTACATGTGCCCGTGTTGCTGTCTTTGTGTTGCGAGTTGTGTTGTCTGCTTCCTCCCGCCAAACTCTCTGCCTTTCCTGTGTCTCTGTTGTTTGTTGTTTTCTCACTCCTATGCGTCTCCCAAACTTCCCCTGGTTGCTCTCCCTCATGTACTGCTTTTGCCCTCTCCCTGTCCACTCAACATGGCTTCCACACCTGCTCCTCCATTCCCCACCATTTTCTTTTTTTTGTGTGTTTATTTTGTGGAGCGCTAGGCAACAACTTGCTTCTTGCTATCCTATCATAAAAAAGTTTTAATGGTACTATTTTATATTAGGTTTTTTGTCTACTGATCCATTCTGGCTCACACAAGTGTGATGTGACTGCTTTGGGCTCTTCACTGCACCTCTTTTTGCTGTTTTTTAAAAGTATTTTTGTCCCTGCTGCACAGCATCTTGCCATGCTGTACAGCATCATCAAAATACTTTGCCGATGTCAGTAGGTATCAAAGGTGCGACCTATTGGCTTTTCCAATGCTTGTTAAAATTCCATACTCCGCCACCTTGCACCTTCCACAGATCTGCAACTCAATAGCCTTCCACAGGCCCCCCCCCCTGCCCATCCCGTTATTTATCTATAATGGCCATTTCTGTGAGCGTGACATCCTATTCCATAGCTTTATTGAAAAATACATTTCCTCCACTACATTTTTTACTTTCTTTTTTTTTTTATTGAACAAACTTTGAAACTCATTAAGATTTCAAAGTTTTAAAACAGTTGATAAAGCTGCAACCAGGACACCGCTGACATTTCGCTCACACCCACTACAAAGCCTCATATGACCGCTTCAGAAATATTGTGGCAGGATATTGTCACCTTCCATTCTCCTAGGAAGGAAGAGGAGTGACTTTAGAATTCCACTGTGCCCTGGGATGGATATACTGGTACTGGTTGCCTGTAGAGAGTCATTTACAAAACTTTATTTCTTACATATTCCTGCTGGTTTAACTAGAAAGATCCTGCACCCCTTGAATTTAAGATTGCTGTAAAATATACCTATACTAAATTTTCAGTGAACCCAAGACAGATATCAACGGTGCAAATGAAATGATCACTTACTTAATTTGCTTGCCTTTGGAAAACAGACTGTCAAATGGCAGGCTGCCATAGATCCTGATTTAAGAGAAGAACATAACTACTCTATGCTGTACACTGTTAACCACACTCCGTGCACTACTTGATGCCGTTACCTAAATACAACTCTTTATCATCTACCCTCTCTCTGGGACCATTCAGCATTACAAACTGGAAGAACTGTCATTCAATGTACTATAATAATGCACACTTAAATTCACACCTTTTTATATACCCATAATTTTAACTTATATGCATTCCTAAGCATTTTTTATGACATATTTATACATCATAAGGGCATTGGAATGGCTACCGACTGAACTATTAGTACCAACTGAACCATTCTTATGTGTAATAGCAACTGTAATAGACATAGAAGAGACACTACCAACCTGCCCTAAGGTAAAATGCTACGGAATAGACCTGTAAACTGATGGACATGTTTAAGACAACAATTTCCTTCACACCATGGATGTCAAGTGTCACATACACCAAACAAATACCTAGCTGCCATTTTTCCAGGGATGCAAACTAATATGGAGACTGTGGTTCAAGAATGACATCCACTAGATCTAAGATGGCTGACTTTTTTGATATGATAGTCAAAGCATCATTAGAGAGTGGTTGGGCTTCTTATATGGTATAGTATTACAGTTACCATTTTAATCAAATATATGTATTTTAGTGTTGTGATCCGTGGCCTTTGATTCTATTCTATTATTTGGTAAAGCTACTGCTGTCTTGAAGATAAAGGCAGCACACAGTAAGGTTTCGGTGGAAACTGCAAATCCTCTTATCTAAGTTGGAGGAGTTTATTAACAAGTCAAAAAAATGTCCAAACCCTACCTATTATGAGTCTTTTTTATACCTTAGAAACTTTAATTCAAAAATGGGTGAATCTTGTTGGATGAGAATATATTTGAGTTGAGCCGACTGCTGGGGATTTCCTATTACCTGTATAAAGTACATTCTTCGCCATTCCCAGCGGATTTGCCGGATTGTGTTAAAATAACCTGAAAACTATTCTGTACATTTTGATTTATGAGACAGTGATATTAAGGAGGACTAATATAAATCATTCTAAAGGTATCGGCCAATGGAATGCATACAATCCCTTCTATGATTACTTCGAGTGTCCACCTCTCGAGAGAATAGTGGCAAATTGTTAAGGACTGCCTATACTTCTGTTCTTTTTTTTCCATTCCTGATATTGTACTGGAGCGTAGCAATAAAATGTTAATTTCAGGTCATTCTGGCCTGTAATAGCGGCCAAAATCTTTTTTTATTTATATTGATGTACAATGCCTGAGTGATAATTTATGATCATCGATGACAACCACCCATTAGTTTCTTGTGGCACTGCGGACAAACTTTCCAATCATAACCTCAATATGGATTCTCCACATTGGAATACTGCAGTAGTATTCACAATCTGCATTTTTCCAGATCCAAGCTGAACTCTGTAGAGCTCTTTTTAAACAAGATACTTGTCTACAATTATGTTCCTAGTTATGCAGAAGAGGAAGTATGACTATGTATACTTTCATGCCCTGCAGTGAAAATAAATGAAGCCCAAAATTAATTATTTGGAGCAGGTGTAGTAATAAACCAAGACTCAGACTTTTAGTACTGCAGTGCAAAGGGCATATCTCATGTTTGTGTCATAGTAGAGCTGCATCCTATGAGTCTACTGGGCCGGGACCATAAATCTAGGTTAACACGGATTCATCCTATAGGCCTATGCTATGAGATTGGGCTCTGTCTCAGCTTAAATAACTATGTTTATAATTAAAACACATTAAAGAACATTGTACCTTAAACTATATATGCAGAAAAATATCCATTTGGTATGATAAGCCACTAAAGGTTTTACCTTTTTGTGAGCGTTGGCCTCTCCCCACACTCCCCTCTCCCCACACTCGACAGTGATGGTAATAAATAGCACTAGCGCGTTAATGAGTGTGTGTGTGGTTTTATTTTTTCACTAAAATGAATATATGTGTGTGTGCGTATGTGTGTTTATATTTATATATATATACACACACACATATATATTTATTTTAGTGAAAAAATCAAACCACACTTAAAGGAAAATTATGTTAAGCTTTGTTCATAACACATTAGCATGTATTTTAAAATAAATCTGTCACATTCTCATCAAACATGTTTAAAGTACACTTATGGTTACAAATTTTGGGCCTGATTTGGATTTGGGCAGACGGGTTACTCCAAAACAATAGTGGCGGATATCCCTTCTGCTGACATCAAAATGGCATTATTTCCTATGGGATTTACATTTCGGCGGACGGATATTTGTCACGGTTGTGAGGGACTAACCCGTCCAAATAAATCTGAATAGGGGGCTAAAACTGAAAAACCCTTAAAATTCACCTGCTACAGTTAGTTCCACAAGTTATAATGCAGTGCTCATGACATCACCCTTGATGTAACAGATGATTTTGTGAGTCGTATAAATGATGTTACTAATTAGATAGTATATTGCCTCACCATGAAAGTTAAAAATGGCACACGTGGTCTGAAGTCCATCTAGTTGTTGTTAGAAATATTGTGACGTCATAAGCATTGCAGATGGTGTAGGAGTTATTGTATGCCCAGCTGATGTGGCACTTTAACTGTTTTTTGGTCACTGAATAAAGAGTTTCTGATGATATGATATGTTATGTCCACCTTCTATAAAAACACAACTCCCTCCTTGATGTGTAGAATCTTTAGCTGTGCAAAGTTGGGAAACTAATCTGCACTGTGGCCTGGCCCTTAAGCCAACTGCATCAAGCCAGCTAACCTCTGCTGTGAATGGCCAAAGGCCATGCGTCTCAAGGGTTGGCCACAGGGCCTGGCCTGCACCCAGGAAGTAAAGTTTAAAATTCCTAGATGGCAATCCCACACTGAGAGTGACCTTTGGCTGTGTGCAGCAGGGGTTCTCTATAGGGCTTGGAAGTAAGAAGGGACACACTCTTTAATGGAATAAGACGGCTGGTTCTTAAAAGAAAATGTTGATGCTTTTCTGATTTAGCTTTTTTTTTTGCCTGGTTTGTTTAAGACTTCTGTTTTTTTCAATAAACCATGCTCAAACTTTACTTTGCAGATGGTCGTTTTAAAATAGTAAACTATGTCTTTTTACAGACAGAGGTGATTCTTCATTTCTTTCCAAATTCTGAGATATTCTTTGTTGCCCAACTCATTAGTTTTGCTTTGCATGCTGTACAATGTAAAGGTGATGAGTGGTTCTCCTCAGTCTGTTGAAGCACTGGTGTATGGTCAATATTTTGTGTTTCTCGGTCTTGGCTTCCTGTAGTTTGATTCTTTATGTTACATCAGTTGTGCAGAAGTTTTTCAAATATTTTTCATGCTTCATATGATAGTGCCTTCTAGCAGTGGTGGCTCGCAGAGGTAACGCTGGGGGGGGGGTGGGGGGGGGGGGGTGAGGCGGTGCGGGGGAGGGGCTGTGTGGGGGGTAGCGGAGTCCGACATATGACGACAAAGTTGAACATAAATAAATAAATACCTGCCGTCGTATGTCGGACTCCACTACCCCCCCAGCCCCTCCCCCTCCCTCCCGCCCCACTGCGTTACCTCTGCAAGCCGCCACTGCCTTCTAGTAATTAAAGTATTAGAGGTGTACAGACCTCTTTTTCCCGTCCTCAACTTCAGGTTGCAGAATTTGCTTGTTACCCTCCTGGCACTGAGTTTTTTTCTCTCCTGGGTAATGGGAAAGAATCTATAAAACTGTGGAATCTTTGCTTGTGTTTTTTCTTGTTCTATGGTCTCCACAAGCAAAATATTATATCTTCCACCACTTGAGGTGAAGAAACACCAGTGCGGATCACACTCTGCAATTCTGGCTTTCTGCAATTCTGGCTTAGTTAAGTTATAAAATACAGCTGTGGCTTTCGGTCAGAAATGATAATGCTTCGTGTTCAGTCCAAAATGATGGATGTGGTTCCTGTTGTTAAGAAGCCTACGGACTTTTCATGCATATTCATCAAAAAGTGACAAAGTTATTAGCAAATGATACTTTTTTCCCCCTCCAATTTATTGGCTGAAAACTTGCCATAACTACAGAAAACTCCATGTAAATGTCTTCAGAATTTCAAGCAGATTTGTTAAAAGGCGGCAAAGCTATTAGCAAAGGAAACATCTTTGAGCCTCCTTATAAATATGCCACCTCCTCTACTTGTAAGTGCTTCATGTGTCTGTATTAGCATCATCTTTGCTTTGCTATTTCTCAGTTACCACACTCCAAGAGAGAGTGACCTCATACATTCCTATTCTTCAGTGGCTGTAATAGGTCAGCTTGGGTGAATGTAAAACCTGATGGTCCATTTGGTGGTAAATCATCCCTACTCCTTGGTAAAACCTACTATTTCTTACAGACTGCGGGATTGAATGAGCAGTGTGGTCTGCTATCAGGAATCTCCCGCCTGTAGAGCACTCTGCTCATACGCACCCAGTGGGTTGGCTTTCATGTTCGAAGGTGAGCACCCCATTCCTTTACCACACCCTCCCACCACTAGTGCTGGTATTTTAGATCTGGCCATAGTATGGGAGAGCAGATTTACTCAAATCTAAATTCTGTCATGCTGGGAAATCATTCATGTACAAAGTCTCATTTACATGTCCAAATTGAAACCATACCAGAATCTGTGAATTGACTCTGTTGGATAAAGGTTTTTCTGTACACACTTTTTCAGTAGGACAATCCTCGAGCTTACAACACAGTAATTTATTTCCTGGAGGTTCAATTTTTCCAATAAACCATCATCACCGCCTGTTCGTTCGTTGACATTTCCACACTACTAACACAGCGAGCATGTTTCCATCCAATAATTATGCAAATTAAATTATTAACGTACTACAGGGGGTGTGAGGAAAGAAAGTGTAAAGGGTTGTATTTAGCACCCACTCTATTTGCCGCAGGGCCTCGTCGTGCACCGTCACTTGCATGCACCGCGGGGGTGCTCACAGCGTGTCACTTTGCAATCAGTAATTTGCCACGGAGCTTCATGGTGACAAGGAATAAGTGCAGCTTCAGCGATGACTCTACCTGTCCATTTTAGTTCCGAGAACATCAGTCTTTTAGGTGACTGCATTTCTAGTGCGACTCTACCCCAGGGGTAACGCACTTCGATGAGGTTTGCAAACTAGGGCTTGTAAAGTAGGTCTGGGCTCAAATTGCCTTAGAACAGCAAACTGGAGTCAGGCTTTAAGAATATTCGACAATTATAGATAATGTTGCCAATTAAATTTATTTTATCCAGATTTCCTTATACAAATTCATAGTGGAGATCCTGAAAACCTGATTGGATCTTAGTATTCAGTTGATCACCATGTTGTTGCTGTCTGGTAAAAGTAGAATCATTGACAAGGCTGCAGTGATTTTTACGAACCTATAGTTGTGGAAAATGTATTAACATTTTTTTATTAAAAGATTTACAAGTACAGAACTTCAAGCATGATGATCCTAGGTTGTAAAATGTGCTGTATAAATATCATATCTCTTCATGTGTATTACCCAATTCATTAACATTGGCATTTGAAAATCATCATAGTGTCCCTTTTGTTTGGAATAAGGAGCAGGAGAGGGTGGGTGGGATGACTTAGATTATAAGGCAAGGTAGACCAGGGATTTCCAATCTTGATCCATGAGGTGCAGATGCATGCTATGTTTTTTCGGATAACTACTGACCATGTGAATTAGTTCACTTTAGATGAATTGTATGTATTTTATGTATAAATCCTCAACTGCTGGCATAGGTCTGGGCATATTCAGGAACTACCTCGAAGACCTCTGTGGTAGAACTATATTCAAATGGCGGATGCTCATCGATTTAGCTGTGCATAGGTGTGACTTACTCGGACAGTACTCCTGACTTGCTTCAGAATTTCAGGCTTACTAATAACCTAGAGTCAGTAACAGCTACATCTTTGTGAATCAGACACTTACTTTTCCTATGAGGGTAAGAAGAGTATACCAGTACCATGTTGTGGTGTAGAAGCATTATCTGAGATGAGTCTTGAGTTATGCAGTGCCCATGCTATGCAGACTTTCATCTACATCTGTCTCTTTCCTTTGTTCCATATTTTTCCCTGCCTCTGGATGGGGCCAGGGGTTTAGTAATCTGTTGCCAGATGTACTATGAAAGTGGTTGCAAAACGTTGTAGCAATTGTGTAGCATGTTTTGCAAATGCAATTTTTTTTGTGTGCAAACTACTTATGTACTAATAGGATGATTTCCCAAATGTCAAATCACGGTAGGTGCAAAATGATCTGCTTTATTAATAGTCATTTGGCAGGTCACAATTAGTGACCCATTGTCATTGGTGACAATCACGGGGATGGCGGCATTCAAGGGACAGCAGATGACCAACCGTCTGATTCCATTCCAAAATGGGAAACTTTTTTTTCTGTTTTAAAGCAGACTTAGTTCCTCAAAGATTCACAGTCTATTCCCCCTGCAGCTATCACCCCATTTCCCAATGTGGAAGGGATCCAAAGGGGACTTGTTTCCTTTTGTGAATCAGTTACCACCCCCAGCTTGGGAAACAGAAACTTATCAAGGGTTTGTGACAAGAATTATGGTTTCAAGCCATTGATACAAGGGTAACTGAATTAAAATTCGGAAGGAACACTCCCAACATTCCTTTTCTAACCTGCGATTTGGTATCAATTTCTAAACCCACTTTGAGAATTGGAAGATCTGCAACCACAAACAGCCTTTGGAAATCTGGCCCCTAGTTCTTTTATAAGATGTTATTTGCAGATTTTCATGCAATAGACATCTAAACATGGACTATTAGTAGTATACCATTTCCTTAGTGTTCATTGCTTGGCAAGATTTAGTGACTTTGCAGTGCCTTTCTTCCAGCCAATGTATTGTTATTTTTATGTTATGGAGCATTGTGAGATTGGATCATCTTTAATATGTATATTCCTGGAGTCCATCTTTTTTTATCAGACACTGGACAAAAAACACCCTGGCTTCAGATAGTGCCACATTTACCCTGCTTACATATATTTAGGCTGTCATTTAGGAGGCCCATTGGCATTACTATTCTTTTTAAAGTGCGCCCTCCAAACCAGTGAAAGCACTTTCAGAAAAATAATGCCCAACAAGCTGGCAGCAATTTTTTAATTTGACTGGGCAGGGTAAGGCTAGGCGGTGCACGAAACTGGAATATATGTACCAATATTTTAGGGTCCGAGCAGAAACTACGGGTCTAGACTTTGATTAGGAACGTTTCAGATTGGTTGAAAGATCTGCCGACTGAGAACAGTCAACAAATGCTAAGTTCCATATTCTAAGCTCTTCAGAAGTATGTCTGGCTAAGAACGGCCATGCACCACCACATACAGAATGGAGAAAGAGCTATCAATCTGTCAATCCTTCCTATGTCCAGGCCGGGTGAGATTTCATGTGTTAAGTCACATTAAACCACAGGCTCCACTCCTGGTGATGCTATTTCATCAATTCCTTTAAGTTTCAGCTTTGCAACCACACTTCCCGGAACCCAAAGACTTTGCTTTCCCTATTGCTGCTCAGCGGGTCATGGGAATAACACTGCCTGGTTGCTAATCTCCATCGTTTATGACAGTAGCTGATCGTTTTTGAAACTCCAACTTTCAGTCTCAATTAAGGAATCGTGATGTTCCCACCTACTAGCCAGTGGTACCCTAGAGGTTTCATGCAAAAATTTAAAATAATGGGTTAAAGGATGGAAACCTGGCATATGTATGAACTGACAAACAGAGATCGCAATCTAAGGTAGTCAAAATACTTTATGCTCATTATTAGTCTTCAACCCTTAAAAAATAAAAAGGGTCTCACTCAATTACACTGTAGCTTTGCATGGTACATAATTGCCCAAAAGAAATGTTTAGTAATGTACATGCAGTAATTCACACACACACACTCGCACACAGTGTAAACGTTTCCCATGCTACTGAAAATAAATAGGGACCAGGGTCGGATTGGCCATAGCGGGCACCGGGCGTTTCCCCGGTGCGCTGCCAGGGTGCCAGGATGCCTGTTTTGGTCCACTGGGGGCCGTTTTTGTTACCGGGGGTCGTTAAAATCGGCCCCCTGTGACAAAATCGTCCGAAACCGGCCCTAGCAGAACGCTAGGCTGCACCCCCCTCCACCCCAGGGGGGTCTGGCCGAGCAGTTTGCCAGGGCCGGTTTCGGAACCCAGTCCAGCCCTGATAGGGACCAATAATTAATTATTTGGAGGAAGCTTACTGTGAGCTTATAAATCCACACTCGCAGATTTTTTTTAACAAAATTGGGATGCCTAAATTCCATATAATGCCACAGTTACTGACATAGGAAAATACTCTGTACCGAATCTATATTACAAAGAATTTACAAATGAAAACCATTCTTAATAATGCTCTTTACTGTTGTAGCTGTGGAGGAGCATCATGACCCAATCAAGGCTTCTACCATCTTGGGTCATGGCCCCTCTCCACATTCAACAGGGGTAATAAATAACATATTGTGCTCTGCGAGCGCACCTGACTAAGTATAAATATATATTTGTTATTTGAACTAAGGGAGAATCGGGCTATAGTTGTACTTACAAAATGGCACCCATGTTGTAGAGACTGTTGCTGTATATTCGGAAGTCCTTCTGCTATTTTCATTATTTTGGAAATGTATGTATTGGCATTTTGTGTTTGCAAACGCTGTGTGAACAAGCCGCTACGGTGGCGAAATGCGTCACGGCGGGTTTATGATTGGAATAAACCCCCAATTTGATTGAACAAAGCCTGGTTTTATCTGTGTCAGGAAACTCTGAGAGCGCGAGTCGAATTTCGCTTTTGAAAGTATATATATATATGCACAAGTCCAGTACATACCTGCGGATACCTACCTGGTGCATGCTGGGACCCGCAGTTCAGCAACTGTGGGACCAAGCCCACTTGGAAATAATTGAGACACACCTACCTATGATTAAGGCGGAGTAACGCTGAAACGCGTCAGGACTACTTAAGTGTGTCACAAGCTGCAGTGCTCGAGACGAATAAAGTCGGCTTCTTGCTGTTAGACGAAGTTGGGCTCTGGTGTGTTTTGTGAGGAGTTACAAGCGGCAGGATCTCCATTCCTGTCTTTGAGAACCCACCCAGCAGGGTCGGCGCCCCCGGTAAATGGAACTCTTTTGGAAATATATATATATATATATATATATATATATATATATATATATATATATATATATATATATATATATTACCTACTGGCGGTCGCCAGTAGGTAGTTATAGTTAGGACCACGTTTCCATAGGAAAACCTCAACATTCTATTTTGAATAACTTTGGCGCCGGTCGACGAATCCTCGCGAATTTCTCAAAATAGGTGGGGCGCTACGCTCCGCTCCTACCCTGAAAGTCTCGGGGGGATTCGTCAAGCGGGGGCTGAGATAAAAGGGGGGTCCCAAAACGCGTTTTTCCCATGCATTTTTCCATAGGACCTTTAGAACGAGCTACAGCCCGAACGGCTGAACAGAATTACTAGAAATTTGGCAGAGAGGTAGTCCCTAGGTCAAGGAAGTGCCTTTTGTAGGTTTGGTGTAAATCTGTTCAGTAGATTCTGAGAAAATAGCCTTTAAATCAATATATATATCTGAGCCCGCTTACGGTACGCTTACCGTACGCTTACCGTACGCTTACCGTAAGCTTACGGTGGCGTGCGCGAGCGCGATTCTGATTGGCTCTTAGATCTTAGTAAACATTCGAATCGGCCGAAACCAGGAAGCGGCGTCCGCCATTTTGTCTCTCGCACTGAGTGTTGTTTATCAAACATGATGGCCAAAAACATGTTACGGGGCTGTTTTGACAACTCCCTCCCACATAGTCATGTTGAGGGAGTCCCCAAACATCCCCCAAGAGCAAAAACGGTTTTATTTTTTTTTCGGCAATTTCGCGGGGTACGCTTACCGTACGCTTACCGTACGCTTACCGTAAGCTTACCGTACGCTTACGGTAAAAAAATAAAAATAAAAAAAACACTATCCACACTTACCCCACCCCCTGTGCTTTTGGTGGCCGCAGGCCACCAAATGTGCAGGGCTTATTAATAGAGAAAAAAAACGTAATTTTGGCAACATGAAATTATAAAATCGAAATAAAAAAAACACTATCCACATTGACCTCACCCCCTGTGCTTTTGGTGGCCGAAGGCCACCAAATGTACAGGGCTTATTAAAGTTGATAAAAACCGTGCACGGAACGAACTGCGTTAAGTGGGTGCGCACGCCACAAATGGCGTAAAGTAACTTAGCATTTAAAAAACCGTACAAATTCACTGAAAAAACCATAGGTTTCACACACGTTATAGTTAGGAAATAGCATTTAAAAAACCTTGCTAATTCACTGAAAAAACCATAGGTTTCACACATGTTATAGTTAGCTGGACATTTTACTGATAAAAAACCAATGAAATTCCCCCGTTATAGTTACTGTAGGGAACTATAACTCACGCGACCGTAATCCTCTGCTGATGACATATGTGTCTTTATGAAAAAAAAATATTTGTAATATATGTATAGCTAAAATTTAATGGAAGAAGATATGGGCAAATAAGTGTCTAAATACAGTATTAGCATCAGCAGAGGATTACGGTCGCGTGAGTTATAGTTGCCTACAGTAACTATAACGGGGGAATTTCATTGGTTTTTTATCAGTAAAATGTCCAGCTAACTATAACATGTGTGAAACCTATGGTTTTTTCAGTGAATATATATATATATATATATATATATATATATATTAAATATAGATATACAATTTTGTGTGTGTATATGTGTGTGTGTGTGTGTGTGTGTGTGTATATATATATATATATATATGCACAAAACTTTTATATTCTAACGGAGGTATGAGGAAATGTCCCACAAGAGGAAGCAGAGTTATTAGGCAATATGACTGAAATAGTCTGGACTTTATCTTATGCAGTGTTCAAAATCTGTCCGGTGCAATTTTGGCAAAGGATGGATTGCCCATCCATGCTCCTCAGCTGAAAACAAGAACATGCTGCTGAAGAGGGTCCAATGTTAAGTGCAAGTGAGGGATGACCCCCATATGTCCTGCCGAGCAGACAGTATTAATGGCATGGCCGCCAAAGCCCTGAAGATGCGGAAGCAGTGGAGGAGGAATGTTAACATGCAATAAATTAGACCGGCCGTTTCATGCAATGGCTGATATGCATCTTTTGAGCGCCTGCCATGCCAGATAGAAGTGTACAGACTCAGGGTGAAAAGGAGGCAAGAAAAGAGTTGTAAATCTGCATGCTGTGAGAATAAGTATGCCTTGGAAATACTGTGATCTTGACAGACTTTATACACTACATCAGACTTAAAGGATGAGGTGTCTCACCAGTGACTTGACTGTGATGAAAAACTGATTAGATCTTATCTGTATGCCTGGACGAAATTTCAATTATGCCATGTAACTAGCCCAATTTTCGGATTTCGGCGTTACTCTTGTTACTCAAAATTGAATCATTCAGCCATAACGCTCCATTCACAGTAAAATTAAATTTCCACAAACATGCATTTTGTGGAAGTAAATTTACAACAATAACACTTGAACAACAGAAAAAGGGTGTCTGTTGTTCACGGTGGGTTTTTTTAACTGCTCCTTCCACCAAAATTGGTGCGAGAACACATTGTGCTCTAAAATATATTATGAAATGATAGATTTGCATATCTTGTAATTATGCGTAATTTCCCAAACTTTTGCCATAATTTCACATAATTACTCTAAAGCAAATTACGTGAATTTTGCACACTCGTAATTTTCTGAAGGTCATAGACCAGTTGCCACATGGTACCTAGAACCCTCCTTGTTTTTATTTATAATTTTAATTAAAAGTAGTTTATTTATTGAACCTTCCTGAAGGTTTTCTTGGACTAAAAAGACCATTCAATCTACAATTTCTACCGAGTTACCTCAAAAGACAGCAATATATCATAGGCTGGATTGCCATTCTGCCATAAAAAGCACACAATAAAATAATTCAGTACATTAGCTCTTTGAAACACATGGAGCAATTATGCGGGTGTAATAGCATATCTTAGTAAGGACTCATGCTGAGTGAACTGCGCATTGATTAATTTTTTCAAGAAAATTGCTTTTCCATTTATAAGCCTTGTGCTCAAAGGTGTTGTAAAGAGTGTAAAATGAGCACTGAAAGGTGAAATGTAGGTGAAGATATTTTGTAATCATAATAACGAAAAAGTATGCTTACATGATTTCATAACGCGAAAATGAGTCTCATTAGTGGGAAAGAGAAACATAGCAATGAAAGACCTTTATTAAATATTGGCTGAACAACATGGTCAAACATATTGCAGCAAATTGAATTCTAGGACATAGAGTAAATTGGACAGTGCAATCAAAATTAACTAAAGAGGGTTAACCCATACAATTGTCTCCGCCACCTTAGGAAAATAACTAGGCATATTAAATTGTCACATCATCAGCCAGTGCCTGGGTGTACATTTCATGGCAAGTTGATATTTTCTACTGTCAATTTTAATTAAAAGAAAAACCTGGAAAAAAATACATAGCTGAGGTTGACCTCGACCAACTTGCTTTCCTACAAGCAACAACTGGGTGTTGTATTTACTGCTGTTTACATTTAAGCAAATGTTCTCCTTGTATTGAAGTGTATAAAGTGAGGTACGCACAGCTACATTTGATTATCACAATGAAATTGAGATTAAGAACATCCTTGGCACCATTAAAGTATAACCCTTAATGGTGACATTAGCTAGAAGCTCACAAACGTTCGCTTGATTTGTTTGAAAGTCAGGGCTAGTCAATAACACTCGAAGGTGTTGGCCCAGCTAAGAGACAAGTACACAACGGAAGCTAGATTTCGAAGCACCTGGACCCCCTATCGCCAGATTTAGGAGTAATCATTATGTCTTAATGTATATCATCAACCCCATGACATGAAGATCTGTCAAAGTACGAGAAGGCGTGTACATACCAGGAGAGTAAGATGGGACGTCAAAAGGTAGACACAAAAGCCAGAAAAGACAATGTGTAATCTTAAAAGTAAATGCAGATATAGATAACTCCTTAGTAGGGAATTTGTCAAACAGAAGATCAAAACAAAAGTGATACTCTGTGTCTCAAATTATTCTCAACTAGCAGTATATGAGCTTGATGAAGAAATATAACTTTTAGGTTCTACAGCAAACTGAGTTTAAAACAGAATTCTTTAGTTCATCTCTACTTAAATTGGAGATTTATTATATGAATTCTGGCAATTGGGCCATCATAGTCGATAAGTGCCCTGGTCTGATATAGACTAGGCCTGCGCCACTCCTGGTTTCAACTGCCTGATGCAATGAATGAGTCGTCATTGCTCTCAGGTATTCAAATATTATTAAGGTTCGTAGTTTCTCAACAGATGGTACCTACCCAAGAATGAGAAAACCCTGTTGATGTACTGTGGGATCCCCAAACCAATGGATTTGGTTAATTAAGGCATAGAAGAGTGGTAAACAGCTGCCAAAGAAAGACGTTAACATTCAATAATGTAATCGGCACATTCACGTAAGATAGTTACAAAAATCTGCTCTTCTTTTCACGTTTCGTCTGAGAAGTGTGAGAAACATTTAGTGTACCAGCCTGGAAGGTGACCATGCCCCTGCCCTCCTGGTCTGTGTGATGCAGAAAAATGCTTGGTAACAGTTTTAATTTATGTTTTTAGTTCACCATTTGTCTACCGTTGCATTTTTAGTTAATGTGCCAAGGCTATCATGGACTTTACACGTCTTTGTATCTTGTTTCTGTTAAACTTTCTTTAAAACTTCATATTTCCTAAATTCGCGTTCAATTTTTGTTGTTTGGTCTTACTTTAATCATTAAAACATTGTTACCTACTGCACTGGGTAGAGATTTATTCGGGTTTCTTAATATTAATGCTATTTTTGTCCTGTTTAAATGCTTTACTCACATTTATCTAAGAAAAAGCCTCCTGCTTTGTGCCATTGCTACCAGGGTACTCCATGTTTTCTTACTGAAACTGTGGTTTACCAAACAAGGTACAGTAGACTCTAAATTAAATTCCTTTGCGAGGTATTAAAAAGCTCAACTATCCTTTGTGCTTTTTATTGTCTGCCATAATAATATTTTCATTGGCTTTTGGAAATTGCTTACTTGCAAATGTTATCTGATGTGTTGTATTAGAGCAAATATGCGTGACCCCCTTTATTATTAGACGCACTAGGCGTGATATGTCACTGGGTGCTAAGACTGTTTCCCTTCACCAAACAAGTCATTCAGTTAAATAACACACTCTTTCCATTCTATTTCTGTTGCCAGGGAAAACTATCTTTAAAATCCAATTACTTTAGGTGGAAAAGTTGCAGTCAAGGCCCAGAAGCATCTTTATAGCCAGTGACATTAGCCATTAAGCTACTACCTGATACCTAGCATTATACATTTCAATACTATGCAACAGCTGCCCTGTTCAGAACTTCTTCCCTTCGACCATGTCCACTAAAATGCCGCACTTATAGCCCTGGTTCGGATTAGTGCATGATATCTTTCCAGATGAATGTTTCACTCTAAAAAAGTTTTAGATAAATACTTTCCATTTGTTTTGTCCGAAAGGAAAGGTTTCGGATTCTCAAAAATAATTATTTGTCTGTATTTCAGTTGAATAATAATAATAATAATAATAATAATAATAATAATAATAATAATAATAATAATAACTCCTAATAATATTTATTATATGGTTTTCCTAACACTACTTTCCTGGTCAATGCTAAACAATGGGCAGAAGAAGTATGTTGGTGCTGGAGCACTGCATTGGAAGAATAGGGCAGTGACGAGGGTTTACTTTTATTTAACATTCAAACCTTAAGGAAATGCCTCTTTTTTGCATGATCTCCCACAACGTTGTTGACTGACACTACTGGGTTTTCAACTCTGAGAGCGCGTAACTCTGCAGAATCTCACTGAGTTTTTATGTAACTCCGCGGAATTCCGCCCACCCCTATCCTCACACAAATAGCACTCGCTATGTCTAGCACGATAATGTTAACATTCTCACATGCAGCAGCAATTCTGATATGTGAAGCATCTGCTGCCTTCAGCGGTCACGCCCATCACATAAAAGCACCTCCAGTTCCATAAATATTATAAATTACCCTTTGTCATGGGAAATAGAGGTTCTCAGCAATTAATGACCTCGGGGCAAACACCTGTTTGCGGAAGGTTCCCAATTACAAGCTGATTGGCATTCCCTGACGAATTTCAGCAGGTCAAACCAAAATTTACTGGTGGGAAAAGGCCTCGCAAATTGCATAGCACACGACTTTTGTTGTGAAAAGCACACAAAACTTGGAATTGGTGCTATTTATTGCAATCATTATAGTCTGAGCCCCTGGGGTATCAGTTTTTAACTGACTATCCCCACTGGAGTACTCCTAATCGAGTTCTTAGATCTGCTTGTAGAATTAAATGCGAGTATAAGGACTGGTCCATTCCAACATGGGCCTTTACAACATGGGCAATACAGTTCAATGAAAAGTTTGATAAAGAGGCCCTACTTTCTATGTTGAAATGTAGGAATTAAATACCTCTGTCTCCAAATTTTCCCAAGTTGTCCATAGTTGAAAATCAACCTGGATTGGTTTCATTATTAAATACAACTTAGAAAATATATCCTAATAACTCCAATTTCATTCTCCCCATTAACTAGCAAACTGAAAACTGCTCCTGAGAATGTATACTGGAAGAGATAAAAAAAACACACCTTTAAAAAGCCCTGCATCAGGCACACAATCTCCCTGAGCCCACTGAAGCTGATCTCCTTTAAATAAATAGTAATAGATTGTCATCCACCTTAACTATAGTGTTATTGATTTGCAATAAAGAAATTATAAAAAATACCTCTGGAAAAGAGAAACCAATTTACACCATGACCTCTCAGTAAGCATCCTGTCAAATCTGTTTAACCTCATTACCGGCGAGAGAAAACCTAAGGTTTTTTCAAAATTTGTGGGATTGATAACATTTTGGCTGATGGAGGCGTTTGTGTGGGATACAAACCAAGCATGCTGCATTTTCATCCTTCTATGGTTAGCTGTGCTCTTTCGGAGGTTGCAGATCACGTTGATACATTTCCTGCTGTCGAGCACTACCTCTGTCCTTTGAGGCCATGCATTAGGATGAATTAAGATAATACTGTCCTCTTCTGCTTAATGCCCCTTGCCCTTCACCTAACGATGCATATACTTTTTCAGTCATTTATCAACTCGTTTTTACTTCCTTGAAACTTGTGTTAAAGTTTTGTTGCCCAATTAGGCATATCTTTTTTTAAATTACAATTGTCACTGGGTCAACAAAACAGCATTTCTATTCATTAATATTCAACCGATCGACAGGGGTTAGAAATTTCGAAGCATTGGACAAGCATCAGGCCCACGTCCTAAGAAGCAAACCAGCCTTTTGGGTCATTTTCTTCCAATAGGATATTTCTGACATTGCTATTTTATCGCGAATGACCCCACGGGGGTCCTACTTTGCTTCAATGTTTTTCAGGGCAGGACTGGAAACCAAAACTGGCCCTGACAAAGTGCTTGGCCGGGCCCCCAGGGGGTTGGGGGTGCGGCCGAGCTGTTTGCCAGGGCCGGTTTCGCAGCTATGCTACAAAAACGGCCCTGTAACAAAAACGGCCCCAGGGGCCCAAAACCGGCCCCCACCCTGGCGGTCCAGCAGGGAAATGCCTGGTGTCCGCTACGGCCAGTCCGGCACTGGCTTTTTTACTCTGTATCCCTAACCTGTGGCACCCCTGATTATATCTTTCATGTTTAAGTTTTTTCATGTGTGGGTGATGCCCAGATCCTACTGCAGTTCCCTGGAGACTAGGAATCATCTGCAGAGAGGCATCACCACTGTTTAGATGATGTGAGAAAATAGAATGAGCACCAGTGCTTAATTTGAGCAGGTGGTTTCCGGTGCTCAACACCAGCACTTAATTGTCAATATTGGCACTTATGTCAGCTGCCACATGATGTCACTGCTTGCATAATTTAAAGATGAGCAGAACAGCAATTGTTTATTAATTAAGTATATATCAAAAAGCAACTAATACTTGCCGCCCACGCTATTTTTATAGTTTTGGGGACCTGGAATAGTCTGAATTGTCACACTTATATTAGTGTTCTGATAGTAGTTTTTTGGGTATGGCACAGTGGCAATGGGTGGTGTAAGCTGCGGAGGCCTCTTAACGAAAGCCATGGCACTTATGTTTTTTTACCAATTAAACACAGATGAGTACTAGTTTGGTCACATTAAATGCATTAAAAACAGAAATTCCTTCATATGTGGCTGAACCGAGCTACTGACTTCCATAATGCAGTACTAATACTATTGTGGGTTGCCAATTGTTGGTCACATCAACCCATTTTGCATTCATTTCTTTGACTCTAGTGGATAGAGGGTTTTTTTCAAGAAGGGCTGGAGGCTAGTTATCTCAAAGTGGCTTTCAACTAACTCTGGGACAAACTTTCTTAGGTAAGGGGATACTGGACCCTTTTAGCACTAATCTCTAGGAACCCAGGCAACCATTGTTCATAGATCTAGCCCGACAGACCACCGAACTGACTATGTGACATTCCTTGTCCTTGATTTAAGGTCTAGCAATTACTCCAACATTCTCCGGCCCTGAAGCTCCTTCAGATGAATGTAAGGCAGCTTTATGAAGCAGTAAGATAAATACATTCCCACATTTACTTTACACTAATATTTTCTTTATAAATAGGAGATCTTTGGACAATTATTTGAACGTGTTTCCTGTAGTCTGTGCTGCACTTGCAAAACTAGCATTATACATGCCAGGGTGATGTGTCATTTTAGAAGTGTTTTACTATCCTGTATTTTCAAGCTAATAGAGAAATATTTATTTGAAACTCCATTGCATTGAAAATCCAATTGGAGAAATTAAGTGTGTATAAATATGGGGAGGACTATGGTCAAGATTATGTTTAAGGGTTATGGGGAAGTTTAGAGTAGTAATACAATTAAGATTAGGGTATGGTAAAATGGTTTAGGTGAAGGCCAGGTTAATGTAATTCTTAAAATCAAGGTTAATGCTATGATTAGTGTAGGGTGGTAAATGCTGCAACTAAGCAGACCCCCCAGGATTTTACAGCTTTGGGTGGCAAATTTCACTGCCAAAAAAAGCAACATTTGCAGCCCAAAACCTCAAAATTCACGGTATTTTTGTGGTGGGCAAAATATGTGCCCACCACAACAATACTGCAGACATTTGCTTTCAAATGCACTGCAGGGTCCACAGGGGGCACACAAAGGTGTGGGGCAGCCTGCAGGCTAATTGCTCAGGAGGGGGGCAAGGTGCACCTCTGCTGCCTGCTTGTAGCTCCCCCTCCCTTTAATGGCTCAGTGGCAACACAGAGCCAGTAAAGAGAGTTTTCTTTTCTTTACTTATTTTGCAAGCACTATTGTAAAAATCGCAGCATTTTTACAAAAGAATCGCAAAATCCTGGGGGGTCTGAATAAGGTTAAGATTCTCGTTTAACTCAGGGCTGGTTTAGTGTTGGAGTAGGGTAAATGTCAAGTTTAGGATTAGGGGCAGTGGCAGTGGCAAAAGTAGGTCATAGCCAGGATTAAGATTAAGACAAGGGCCGGTGTTGAAGTTAGGCCTGGGGGTTATGCAGGACAATGGGTCCAGGGGGTTAGGTTGAGGCAGCCTGTTTGGGTGAGGTAAATAATAGGTAGGCTTTGGGCTGTGATTAAAGTTAAGGGAAGGATTTGGGTTTAAGTGTAGGGTTAGGATTGCAGGCATATCTTTTTCACTGAACCATTTTGCAACCAAATTATTTTCATTTAAATGTACATTTGAAAGGCGGATAGGCCAAAATCTGTCTATTTTTTAAAAAGTTGCTGTGACATCGGTTTCACTCACGTACTGAAATTAATTGACATGGATTTACTGTTCTTGTGACTTGATATTGATCTTAAATATCTGTCTTTCATTTTCTCTCTATTAAGTGGTCTACAGTACCTACAGGCTCAACTGACTGCATTGCCACATAATTGATGCAGGGTATTCCATGTTCCTCATAAATTTCGTTCCAGATAACTCAAATAGCCTTAGACCTGGAGTTAAGGTTTCAAGCAATATTTATATGAGGACTTATAGTTTTCACAAAAAAATGTTTAGAATTCATTCACCCAAAAGTAAAGAGTCCAGAAAAGTGCATCTTTGGTTCAGTGTACGTCCATTTTTAATGCTCGCCAATTTGTTTCTATCTGCATCAAAATTAATTTTTGACTGACATATCATCTCTTTTCTCAAAGGTGGTTTGGCTTTTTTAAGCTGCTCCACCAGTTGAGCGAATGATAAATATAACCAAATTGTTAAGCTTGAAGGGTTCCAAGGGCTTGAATGAGAGTTATAAGCTCATTATATCCTTTGGCACTTGTAGTAAGACGAATGCGATATCTGTCAAGTCTGAGTAAACTTCAACCAAACTCCACCAAGCTCTGAATCAGGCCCGTAGTTACCTAAAATGCCCTCCACCTCAGAGAGCACTATTAAAGAGGGGCAATGTTGCTTTTACAACCCAGATCCCAGATTCTGTTGCATATGGTGTAGATGTTCCTTTTGTTTTCATTGCTTGGGATGCAGGAGTGGCAAATCTTATTAAGAATCCATATTTGCAGACCTGGATCCCCTACATTGAGATGCGAAAAAAGGAGTCCTATTTCCAGTTGAACTGTTTCTCCCAACTAGGCCCAGTTCATTTTTTAAGAAGCTAAATCTCAGGAAACTGCTCATTGAAGGGGTTTACCTGTTTTGCATTTTTTTTCCTGGTTATATACCTTTTTGTGTAATTTTAAATCCACAGAAAAGTAGCTTGAGCATAAAATGTCTCATGGACCCTGTGAAAAACCTATGCCACAGTAGCCACAAGATATTTTCTACTTGTGCCAGTCTCCCGCATGTATCTTGCATGGTTTTTGTAGGCAGGTATGCCCTTGCTCAGAATTTTAACAGAGGCTACTAGCGAAATGTATGCCCTGTAGTACACATACTTGTTTTGCAAACTACATGCGTTATGTAAGAAACTATTTCGCAACATGAGCCACTTTGCCTCCTAATTAAACGTCAAATGCATGGTCTTTTAGCATAGAAATATCTATATATTTAAAAAAAAAGACATGAGAACTGTAGGGAGAGCTCTTGTTTACTTTCTACTGTGGATGATGTGTTGGAAGCTGCTGTAATGCCAGATAGCACACAACCACATCATTAACCTCATTCAAACACCCCCACCCCTTTAGTTGGGAATAAAAATGGTCTTTTCACTGCTGGCACTATATGCTGCTGATTTTTTGTTTTTGTACGGTTAGTTTATAATAGATAACTCTAATCCCTGTGGAACCAGTACGTCTCAATGGCACAGCTGCTAAACTGGGGACCAGCAGTTCCAGCCTGTGCGTTCTCACCATTTCCAGCTTCTTTAATAATACTCAGGGCCTCGGGAATTATTTGACTGTGCGGCCACAGCCTTGTTCACATAATTATGAATTCACTGCATTTGCCACATTATACATTATCTGCTACAAAATCTGCAGATTTTATCCCAGGAAAATTTGTTTGCAGAACAGACAGTTGAACAGTTACAAAGAATGCAGAGACATATGTTCTCGGCAGTGGGAGGCCTTTTGCAAAGGTTGACTGGTCACCTTTCTGTTGCCTATTGCTATATTTAGGTATTTACTTGGTACAAATGAAGTTCGATCTGTGCCCAGACAGTGCTAGCATGGGTAAAAATGACAAAAAATTATGAAATAATAGTATCACAAAATGTGTTGCATTATGCCACATGATTTGCCTTTTCTTGTTGCATAATGTGGTCAACCCTGCCGCATAATGTGGCCCTCCCCTAAAGCATAATTTCAGTGGCCCTGATAATACTGTACATAATGGATTGAAGAAAGCTTTGTGGAGTGTTAACTGCATGATTCTACTTGGTGTCTAGTTGGGTAACTTTACATGCACAAAAGGTATTTCTGCTAGTGAAGCAATAGTTACATTTAATAGACTGGGCATCATTTCATCAATATCATGGGGGTGGTAGAAGTAACCTTCCAAGCCCTACGACCTTCAGTGAAATTGCTGGAAGCCATAGCTTTTCAAAATGATTCCAAAGAAATGATCTGAAACCTCTAGTAATTATTCTAGTCACATTCTCTTCCACTGTTTTCGCGTATTTATGTCACTCTTGGGACAGTCTAGCCTTTCCAGCTATGCCATGTCCTCTCAAAACTATATGACAAGAAATATGTAGGCCTTATTGTGATGTATCCACGAGATGCAACTTGATTAGCTAAAGCAGAAAGAGCTAAGCACCCATGTCTGGGCATATGGGTTTAACCAGTAGTTGTTCACTCAGAACTAAAATAATAAACAATGAAAATAGTTGCATTATTCTGCATCACTGATAAATACCGAGTATGGGTTCTGTCTCTTATTAGCTCGTCTGTGCCATTTCAGATGTGCAGCAACTATATGTAAATAAAAAAAATAAAAAATGTAAATCCGTATTTGTAAAGTGCAAACTACTCACCCATACGGGTCTCAAGGTGCTGGGAGCCGTCGTGGAAATTAAGTGAGCGATTGCCCAGAGTCACATGGTGCTGAGCTGCCGCCGGAGCCGGGGATCGAGCTGTGAACCCTGTGCTCTGAAGTCAGCTGCCCTGGCTGCTGCACCACACCTCTCCACGCTATGCACATGAAAAAGGACAATACAACCACAACTGTTTGGCCATATCCACTCTGAATGGGAAGAAAGGCAACTTCAGATACCTTTCAACCTTATTGGATTTCACCAGCAAGGTGGCACCTGGGAAGGTGTGGCAAAGCAAACACCTGACTGATGTCAGGGCAAAAGTGATGGGTGAAAATGTTGGATTCAATATGATGGGTGCTTTCATCCTTTAGCATGTTTATTCAATCATCTGTGCCACTAAAAACATTCAAAGGGACCAACTATTTGAAAAATCAGTCTTTGCCCTTGTGCTGTAAGAACATGTCCCTCTCTGAAAGGGAACATCAACAATCCCAGACACTTTTGATCCTTATGGGACATCATCAGTGAGGTAAAGCGTGAGTCCTTGTTTTAGAGCAAGCTCAAGACCCATTACTAGCCATACCCATGCACTTTTGCCATCTCATTTAGACCACAAAAAAGTGATGCACAGGCATACTTGAATCAGTCTGGGTCACTGCTATTCACCTTAGGAATTGCTATCAATGTTATACTATTTATGGATGGAGTGCGGGTCAGATATAGGGACCAGGTTATTCCAGCTGAAAGGTTACCTTCTCTGTCCAGCGCAGAGAGTCCCGTTTGCAGTGGGGTGGCCACGAGGAGCAGGGAAGCATCATAGATGGTTGTCGTCGTATCGCGTAGAGCAGGCCGGGTGTCACAGATGCTCATTGCTGTAGCATGAAGGTCCTGACGTCATTGAGGTCAGTTGGGCCAGAGCTTCACGATGCTGTAGTGCGAAGGGTCTGGTTGACAGAACTTGGTGTTGGTGGCACGGCTAGCGATAAGGTTTTAGCCCCAATGGGCCCATTTGCAGTTATGAAGAGCCCAAAAACTTAGATTCAACTCCACAATGTCTTAACTGAAGGTCTAGGACCTGAAGGGACCACTTGGGGGCAGGGACTTACTCTAGCTGGATCTGGGGACTGGTTTAGGTGGTTGGGAGCCTGTTATGTCCCTGTGCCTCTGAACAGGAGGCCAGCAGACTAGCCCTTGGAGTCACTCTGGGAGTCCTGAGTTCAGGTACAGGTCCAATCTCTCTGACTCAGGCAGCAGGACGGCAATCCATCAAGGCAGCAGCCTAGCAAGCAGGAGTCCAGCAGGGCAGCAGTCTAGCAGAGTGGCAGTCCTTTCAGCAGCCTAGCAGTTCTTGTTTCTGGCAGAGTTCCATAGGTCCAGAAGTCCACGGAAGAGTTTGTATCTCGGGTCCAATATTTAACACTTTAGAATTGGTGCCTCCTTTGAAGTGGGCAAAGCTTCTAGAGCTTTCCCTTTGAAGTGCACAGGATTCCTGCATCACCTACCCTGGCTCCAGAGTGACTACAGGGGGTATACAGTCCTTTTGTGGAGGCAATAAACAGCTGATTCAAGAGTAAGTAGGGCTGTGTCCAGCTCAACCCTCCAATCTTGCCAGTGATGGCACATTCAGGCTCACCGTAGCTCTCTATTTTGAGTGGTTGCATAGGAAGACTACCCAAAGCGCAACTGTCAGCTACCCTCACTCGTGTGACCCAGAGACAGGCTGCATGGCTAAGGCAGGAAAATGCCAACTTTGTAGAAGACAACAAACATAATCCTGGCGCACACCCTTTTTATGTTTAATGCTTAAGGTTCCTTGTTACTTTTTATCAAGTTTAGTGTGCAGCACTCGTGTGTGCCCCGTTCCATTTGCACACCATATATAAATTCATGAAAAGAGATAGCCCGCGCCTTGCAGGTCATCGAGCGAGTTGCACAGCCACATGAACTTTAGTATTTCAATAATACACATTAACCAAGATTACTCCAAATTTTGTCCATTTTATTCCATATTTTATCCAAGTTTCATTGTTACGCCAAAGCAGCGAAATTCCTTTATACTTATGCATGTAATTGCTTCATGATTGCCCATCAAGGCCTAAACATGAGCATTTTCCGAATCTCAAGTCCTCCAAATTATGCATGACAACATCACACCCAATGCATTTCGGTAACAACCTTCGTCAGGGGTATCTATGATGTAAAAATATACATATATCAATCACTTATTTAATTAATTAGCGCTAGACATAATTCAAAATTACTGATAAATAAATAAACAACCCACTCTTAATAAGAAAAAACCACCCAAGTGACAAATAATCTGTAGTCCCCCATGAAACCTATACCTATGCTGATTATACCCTAATATCATAACCCAATTAAATCCATCATGTAAACTTGTGTCATCAAACAAATCTTTTATGTACCTTAAACCGTGAACCTACATCATAATAAACCTCCCAGACACTGTAACCTACCCAATCTCGTAGCTCTACTGCCTCCACATGTCATCCCCTCTTTCAATTTTCAAACACCATTTTTACAGGCCCCAATTTGATCGTTGTTTAACCTTATCAAACGTATGTTCGTGCCCAATGTAAACCTGCTGCATAACGAGCTCCGTCTCTGTGTCAAACATCCGTTTCTCCAACCAGCTGTGACCCGCTCTATTTAAAGCTACGCGACCCACCCACCTGTGAATCCCTAGTGCAATCCATCACATGTCTTCATAGCCCCTCCCCGCTGAAACCCAGTGCCCGTTCCATCTGAAACATTTAAAGCATTAAAACAATTGATTACATGGAACAAATCCACGAAATAAACACTCCCCCTTCCATATAAAAGTAAAAGTATATGCATATTTTTAACTTCTAACTCATATATTGATGTCCCGATAATTATTTAATAAAGTGACTAGTTCGTAATCCAATCTCTTTTCATGAACTTTATAGAAGAGACAGTTTCAAAATTGTAATTTAAAATCTGACTGCACCACAAGAGAGGTTTTCGGTTATCATGCCATAGACACCAAACATGAACTGGTTACCTGTTTGCATTTGGAAGTTACAACTTTTTTTAATGTAATAAGATAACTCCAATGTTATCCTATGGGGGAGGTAGGCCTCATAGAAGTGAAAAACAAATTTATGAGTTTTTCACTACCAGGACATTTAGAACTTAAAAGTACATGTCCTACTTTTTAAATACATTGCACCCTGCCCTCTAGGCTGTCCAGGACCTACCCTAGGGGTGACTTTTATATATTAAAAAGGAAGGTGTGGGTCTGGTAAGAGGTTTAGTTTGCCAGGTCGAAATGACAGTTTAAACCTGCACACACAGGCTGCAATGGCAGACCTGAGACATGTTTAAAGGGCTACTTAAGTGGGTGGTATAATCAGTGTTGCAGGCCCTCTAGTAGCATTTAATTTACAGGCCCTGGGCCCAGGTAGTGCCACTTTACTTGGGGCTTACAAGGAAATTAAATATGCCAATTTGGTATGACCCAATTCTAACAGGTTTTAAGGGGAGAGCACAAGCAGTAGTCCTAAAGCCAGCAAAAACACAGTCAACAAAACAGGAGATTTGAAGTAAAACAGTTAGGGGGAAAACCACACCAAGGATGCAAGGTCTAATACTGAGTAACTTAATAATCTTAAAGATGCTGGTTAAAGTATTCCTAGAAATAGGAACGGGGCATATATGGAATGCAGGTGCAGTCTCTTTTTATCCCCATGTGACATCCCTACTGTCTGTTACTCTAGCACAAAATACAAGACCATGAGCTCAATGCTGGGCCAGCGGAAGAGCAGTCGAGAGTAAATACAGCTGCAAATCTGTACTAAGCATATATCTCATGTGAAAATGGGAAGACTCCAAAGCCCAGCAGGTATACCCGTCATACGTTTAAAAATATAAGACCAGGCGCTCAATACATGCGGATTTAAGGTTAGAATCATAAGGTCATAATGAAGGATTCAGCAAGCACATTGACTCCACTCAGTGCTGAGGAACCTATGCCTGACATCATTGGTTACATTGACTGTGAGATCATAGGTTACATTGACTGTGACATCATTGGTTACATTGACTGTGACATCATCGGTTACATTGTGTCTGACATCAGAAGCGGCCTTGCCATCCCAGAGGACCCAGCAAATGGCACTGCCAATAGTTTCATAAATCACAATCTATATCACATTACAGTGAACATCAGCAAGTAAAGCAACGATATTCATCTGTATCATTTCAAAAAATGGAATGCGTGGATGCCCGTCACTTCCTTCATCATCTGCGAATCTTGAAAAGCTCAACAAAATTGCTTTCTATAAAATGAAATACAGAGACAATAAATACAGGGCTGGGCTTGGCTGATCTAAACCGGTTGTTTGTCAAAATCACAAAAAAAATTAATAAAATTATGAAAATCATGGGTGTACACCTACCAAGCGCAAATCTAAAAAATATTTTTTTTACCCATCCTCTAAATCTCTTTGACATTTATTTACAGACAATTAACTTTGCACAAGCAATAATGCTATTAGTTTCCAGGCCTTTTCTACTGGTTACTTGGCCGCTTGTACAGCCATGTATTTTGCAATACCCAGGGTGGCCATTTGCAAACAGGTTGATCGATTCCCCTTTCCTCTTGCTTCACCCTCTTTCTTAGAAACAAAAAAAATAATGCAAAGTACAAAGAGAGGCAGGACACAGAAGCCAAATTAAAATTAATAATGTATGTTTATAATGTAGTTCTTAAGCCTTCCTCCTTGTGAGGCGGCCAGAGGAGTATTTTGTTCACACACCGACACCTCTGGACTGATTCTGCCTCGATTTGTTTTTATCCTGTTCTTGTCAAGCTTCACGTTCCTCTGAGCGCATTCCATTTAAGAGAAATGTGAAAGGCTGCCTCCATCTCTTACGTTTGCCACGCACATTAACTGAACAATTATAAAGAGTATTTCTTGAGGACAAAATGCTCTGCTCGCCCTCCTTTGGGAGAAAAGATTGGAAGCCCTGAGAACGCCCTCGTGCAGGGCTCCGGTTGGCAGGGGCTGGACTCCAGGCTGCCCATTAAGCCTCGCCATTGACTGGGACTTGAAAGCACTGACTTAGGTGCAGGATGGATGAGCCCACTCTATTTCACCTCGGGCTCTAGTAATCAGCACGCACCTGTGTTCTTTTGGATGCGTGACTAATCCTATTCTACAACTCGGGTGGCATGCATGAAGGGGGAAGGGGCATTAAAGAAGCCTCTGAGCATTTGGACACTTTGTATATCTCAGTGCAGCGTATCCTGAGGAATTAGGAAACTTTATCAATTAAAGAACCATCTGACTACAGGGGGTATGCAGTCCTTGGTGTGGAAGCGAGACACAGCCTATTCTAGTGTAATAGGCCTGTGTCCAGCTCAACCCTACCATCTTGTCAGTGATGGCCCACCCAGGCACACCTTAGCTCTATATTGTGAGTGACTTGATAGGAGGAATATATGACGCGCAACTGTCAGCTACATCAAGTTATGTGACCCATAGACAGGCAGCAGGCACTAAATGGCTATGGCAGGAACATGCCAACTTTCTAAAAGGGGCATTTTCAAACTTTTAATTTAAAATCCGACTTCACCATAAAAGAGGATTTTCAGTTACCATTCCAAAGACACCAAACATGAACTGGTTTACCTGTTCCCATTTGGAAGTAACAGCTCATTAAATGAAATAAGTTAACTTAAATGTTATCCTATTGGAGAGGTAGGCCTTGCACCAGTGAAAAACATATTTTAAGAGTTTTTCACTACCAGGACACGTAAAACTTAAAAGTACCTGTCCTACCTTTTAAATACACTGCAACCTGCCCTCTAGACTGTCCAGGACCTACACTAGGGGTGACCTATAGGTATTAAAAAGGCAGGTTTGGGTCTGGTCCGAGTTTTTTTTGCCAGGTCGAATTGGCAGTTTAAACCTGCACACACAGTCTGCAATGTCAGGCCTGAGGCATGTTTAAAGGGCTACTTAAGTGGGTGAAATAATACGTGCTGCAGGCCCTCTAGTAGCATTTAATTTACAGGCCCTGGGAGCAGGTAGTGCCACTTTACTAGGGGCTTACAATGTAAATTAAATATGTCAATTTGGTATATTCCAATTCTACCAGGTCTTAAGGAGAGAGCACAAGCACTTTAGCACTGGTCCTCAAGCCAGCAAAAACAAAGTCAGCAAAACGGTAGATCTTAAGTCAAAACATTAGGAGGAAAATCACACCAAGGATGCCAGGTCTAACACTGCGTAACTTAAGAATCTTCAGGATGCTGGTAAAAAGTATTCCTATAAATAGGAATGGGATGGATATGGAATGCAGGTGCAGTCTCTGTTCATTCCCATTTGACATCCATGCTGTCTTCTACGCTAGCACAAAATGCCTGACCATGAACTCAATGTTGGGCCAGCGGAAGAGCAGCCGAGAGTAAATGCAGCTGCAAATCTGGACTTAGGCGATACCTCAAGTGAAAATGGAAATACTCCAAAACTGAGCAGTTATACCAGTCATACGTTTAAAAATATAAAACCGTAACGCCCAGTACATGCGGTTTTAAGGTTAGGGTTATATGGTCATAATGAAGGACTCACAAACAGCATTGACTCCACTCAGTGCTGAGGAACCTATGTCTGACATCATTGGTGACACTGACTGTAACATCATTGGTTACATTGACTGTGACATCATTGGTTACATTGTGTCTGACATCACCAGGGCGGCCTTGCCATCCCAGATGCAAATGGCACTGCCAATAGTTTCATAAATCACAATCTATATCACATTACATGGAACATCAGCAGGTATAAAAATAATATTCATCTTTGTCATTTATTTAAACCCTGTTTTACGTCAATTTCAACGGAAATGCGTGGGCGCCCGTCACTTCCTTCATCATCTATGAATCTTGAAAAGCTCAACAAAATTGCTTTCCATAAAATGAAATGCAGAGACTATAAAGGTAGGGCTGGGGTTGGCTTACCTAAACCGGTTGTTTGTCAAAATCACAAAAAACATTGTAAAACTATGAAAATCATGGGCGTACACCTACCAAACATGAATATTAAAAAAATTGACCCATCCTCTAAATCGCTAAGACATTTATTTACCTACAATTAACTTGCACAAGCAATAATGCTATTAGTTTCCAGGCCTTTTCTACAGGTTACTTGGCCGCTCGTGCAGCCGTGCATTTTGAAATACCCAGGGTGGCTATTTGCAAACAGGCTGATCGATTCCCCTTTCCTCTTGCTTCACCCTCTTTCTTAGAAACAAAAAAATAATAATCCTAAGTACAAAGAGAGCCAGGACACAGAAGCCGAATTAAAATTAATAATGTATGTTTTTAATGTAGTTCTTAAGCCTTCCTCGAAGCGGCCAGAGGAGTATTGTGTTCACACACCGACACCTCTGGACCGACTCTGCCTCGATTTGTTTTTATCCTGTTCTTGTCAAGCTTCACGTTCCTGCGAGCGCATTCCATTTAAGAGAAAGGTGAAAGGCTGCCTTCATCTCTCACGTTTGCGACGCGCATTAACTGAACAATTATAAAGAGTATTTCTTGAGGACAAAATGCTCTGCTCACCCTCCTTTTGGAGAAAAGATTGGAAGCCCTGAGAACACCCTCGTGCAGGGCTCCGGTTGACTGGGGCTGGACTTTAGGCTGCCCATTAAGCCTCGCCATAGGCTGGGGCTAGAACTCACTGTCTTAGCTGCAGGATGGATGGGCCCTCTCCATTTCACCTCGCGCTCTAGGAATCAGCACACACCTGTCTCCTTCCGGATGCGTGACCTATTCTACTCTGCAGCTCTAGTGCCTTGTACGAGTGGGGGGGAGAATTCCAGTTGTGTCCAATTATATGGTCTGGTACTTACCCATGTCCCCTACTCTAACTACCGACCCTGGGGTTATGGATGACATTTCCCTCCCCTTCAGCATAACACTTGTGAGACCACACAGATAGTTTTACTTTTTTGGATTAGGGGGCAGTAACCCCCCCGGCCGTATTTATTAACATGAACAAAAACAAATTAAAACATTATATACAGAAACTTTACGCAGAAAGTACAGATACATTTTGATAGTCAGATATTCCATGGCTAACCTTAACACAGTCTAATACACAAGACACTCCTACCGTAAATCTATCAATGCATGTATTTACTTTCTGCGTGTCCCATCTAGAGCCTACGGCAAAGTCAATGACTG
Source organism: Triturus cristatus (assembly GCF_964204655.1). NCBI lineage: Eukaryota > Metazoa > Chordata > Amphibia > Caudata > Salamandridae > Triturus > Triturus cristatus. The sequence goes on from NC_140580.1 coordinate 358,086,109, forward strand.
GCAGCTCCCCGTGTACTAATAAGGTTGCGCAGGGGGTTACAGCTTATCGGATGGAACCTTTCCCCCGGGCCCCCCCTACGCCCTGTGCCTTACACTCCATTACGTGGGGGCTGCAGACTTCTGCATGGTAGCCCCAGGCCCACTGGGAAGGATGACTCCCCCGGCCCCCGCACCCTGACAGCCTACCTACCGGCTGTCACTACCCCCTGGAGTTAGATGGTGCTGACCGTTGAGGACCGAAGACTATGCTTACCAATCATGACCTTACCGCCTGACCAGAGACACTCTAAATACGACAATATCTAATTGAAAGAGAAATTCGAAGTTGTGCTTTTATTTATACATTACTACAGAATCGCTGTGCATACCATTGCTTTGTTCCCTGCCAATACTTTGGAAAAAAGGGGGGCAAAAATAATCAGTCACAATACACAAACCAGAAAACCAAACCTTCAAACAATACCTGCCTTAGGGGATGGTGGGTGGGCAAAAGAAAGAAACATTACGGGCCCGCAGCCGGCCCGGTGACCCTATCTGTTGGGAGCAAGAACAAGAGACTGTTCTGCTCCCCACCACCTCTTTTTAAAGAGGGTGCCCAGGCCTACCGGCTGAGACCGGTCAGCCTGGACGCGAGCTGGACGTTTCTGCACCGGAAGCACTGGAGTGCTTCCGGCGCACAAACAATCACTTTACCTATTGGTTGTTTCGGGGGGGAGGAGTGCCGCGTCACTAGCCTCCCTCCCCCTTCTGTGTGGCCAGTGAATGGTGCGACCGCCATAATGGCGGCGTGTCCTAGTCAGCCCGCACCTTTTCCATTATGTAAAGTCGGTGTCTTTGAAGAGGCCTAGAACACATAGGTGTTTTTTCATTTTGTGTTGTAATTGCGCATCTCGAGCTGTATTACGCATTGTCATTGTTTGTACAGGGCGCACTTTATGCATTGTCATTGCCTGTGCCGGGCACACCTTTTAAAAAGTGTGCCCGGCTCAAAGAATGCGCCCTATTACAATGTATGTGAAGCCCGAAGGGCAGCCGCGAACTCGCGCTGCTCTGGGGCAGCGCATTCATCTGAAAACACAGAGCGGCTGATGGCAGCCGCTTCATGTTTTCACAGTGTAGACGGCACCTGCCTGTACTTTTAAAGAGAATTAGAGAGCCCCTTGGAGGTGGGTGCAGGCACTGACAGGGCGCCACCTTTTAATTGGCGCACTGTGAGTGTGCTCCTGAAAGCTTCTTTGCCTCTGCGTCCGAGTCTGTAATATGGCGCGGGCGCAGAGGCTAAGGAATTCCCTCATTTGCATTGGGCCCGCCCCTATGCAAATAAAGGAACGCCCCCAAAAGTTAGCGCTGGCGCTTTAAGTGCGACAGCGCTATCAGTATTACTGAAGGGGACGCACAAGCGTCTGCACCCCCTGAAGTAATGCCAAAGAGTCCAGGAGTGCAAGCGCCTGTTGCGCCCCTTGAGTACTTATTATAATAGGGCCCCTGATATTTGCAATACTGTGACAATTAGCAGGTGTCAAGTTAATACGGATTCCGAATTTCAGACCTCCGAATGAGGGTCACACACAACATACGTTTTTTCTGCTGCCATGTTGTGAGGCGGGCAACAACAAAATGTGACTATTTGACAACAACATATATGTCAGGTTTTACCTGTTGAAAATCTTGCTGGAAAACTGCCATGGGATTGCTATTCACACCCAAAATGCAAATCCATTTGAGGCATGATAGTTTGTGCTCGAATTCAGATTTATGAAGAGGGTCACGGTCTCAGTTCTCCGCACCTCTTTGGTACAAGCCGAAAAACCTTCCCACTATCCTCTGCTCTGTTTCTTTTACTGAGGCATTCCCAGTGCCTACACTACGCAGACCATAAGAGATTTTTTTGGACGACCACTGCCAACTTAGTGATTTCTTGGCAAAGGCCTACCCTCTGAAGCTGGTATTATTGACCACAAGAGGGAAGTTCGACACAGTATACTCCTTGACGTTGGCCAGCCTGTAGTGTGATCTGTAGTGGGTACAAGTAGGTCCCATCAGCTTGATTCACACAGCTGTCATAACTAAGTAGATGTGATGTATTTCTGGAAATTAAAGATTAAATCAGGAGCACTCAGAGTAAATCTAATCTGTCCACTAAAGGTTTGTAAATAGGTTCCTGTGTTTATAGATCACAGTATCTATAAGTAGTCAATGTCCGAGAATTCGTTTCTTGAGAATAAAAATCAGGTAACATGCTGTGCTTATCAGGAAGTTTTGGATAGTGGTGAAGAAGCATTAGGATATATTTTGTATTACTGCCATTAATCAGCATCTGGGACTATTACTTTTCTGGAAATTAATGCCCAGAAATACTCTATATTTTTTAATGAATTATCAGGAAGGATTGAGAATTTATGAAGATGTTTCAAGAGGTTTTTGGTGTTGTTTAATTAGAGTTATTAGTGAGCATCTGCAAGTTGTATATTGCTGGGAATGAATATCTGAAATTAATCTATGTGTGTGAATGAATATCCACATTTACTCCATATGTGTGTACGAGTATCCAAAGCTATCCTATGCTTGTGAATTTGTCATTAAACACTCAAGTCCCAGCAATGAGTATTTGAAGTCCTGACAGTGCATGCCAGGAATTGTTCTCTGTCCAGCAGTAAAGATCTACAAGTATTCAATTTCCATAAATCAATTTCCGGGAAGTATTGAGCAAGTGCCAGGAAGAACTCTATTAGGGTATTAGGATCTATTTTATTTCCACTAATCCACAGATGGAAGTATTACGTATCCAGGGAACAGTAAAAGAACATTTTCCTTGACTGTGGATAAGCACCTGCAAGAATTTTTCTACTGACATATCATTTTGAATAGTATTTTCCAGGCAATGAGTATTCTGTATCCAGGAATAGGTAGTCGGATATTTTCCGCTTCTGAAACTATCCTGTTAGTGACTAAGGGGCTCATTATGATGGCGGAAGGACTGCCACCGCCGGGCCGGCGGTCACAGTCCTTCCGCCATCACATAGTGAATTATCCACTGCCAAATTACGATGGCGGTGGGTATCACGGCGGATGCAAAGTCCGTCCGTGCTTTTCCGCCTGAGGCAATCACACCGATTGCCTGGCGGACGGAGAAGGGCCACTAATATGGTGGCGGTGCCTAGCAGGCACTGTCCGCCATATTAGGATGTGGATTTGAAGAAGCCTTTCCATGGTTGCAATGCCGCCATTGAAAGGCTGGCAGGGATTGGGTTTGTGGGCCCGTTGCGGGCCTCCCTTGTGGGGGGGGGGGGGGGTCACTGCACTGGGGGGTACCCATGTTATTCCCCTGCATTTCCATGCACCAAGTGGCAGGCACCTTGTGGTGCCTGCCACGTTGTGCAGGGAAATGCGTGCAAGCACCTTTAACATTGCAGACGGCCAGCAGCACCGCCCGCAATGTTAAAGGCCCAGGATGCGCCCGCCAGTATGGCAGGCGCATCCTAATCGCAGTGGTGGGACCACGGCATGTCTGGCAGGCTGTCCCAAACACCACTACGGTGGCAGGAGGACCAAGTCCGCCCACCATCGTAATCAGCCCCTAAGTATCTGGAGGTGTTTGGTGTGTTCTGTGCTCGAGACTGCTTATTATATGTGGGATCATGGAAGTCTTCTTGTATTCTATATTCAGCAAGTACTCTTTGTTTAGAAATGAACGTCTCTATATAGCCTGCGTTGGGGAATTAGTAAGTAGATGGAGGCCATGTTGGGGAGCGATTATTTGGATGTAATTTCAATTTTTAGAAGTTTTCTATATCTGCCTGAATGTATTATTTATGCTCCATAATGAGTGCAAAAGTATTATTTGCCACAGCATGAATATCCGTATGTAGTCTGCAGTCAGGAATGAGCTTGTGGAAGTTTTCCATGCTCAGTGTTCAGACTCATTTCATGTTGAGGAATGAGTGTGTAGATGTATCCTATATTCTAGAATGTATATGTGAATGCAGTTTATGTTCAAGAATGTTTTTGAAGGAGTATGCTGAATCTGAGTAGGAGGCTCCAGGGTCCTGCTGTGTTCTGGGATGAGCATACAGAAGTCACCTGTGTTGTGGAATGAACATCTGGATATGGGCTTAGTCTGGAATAACTTTGTCTGGGAATGAGCGCCTGGACTCATTTTAAGTTCATGAATGAGTGCATAGAACGGTTATGTTGTGGAATCAATATGCATGTAGCTTATGTTCAGGAACACATTTGTGTGTCTGGGAATGAGTGTCCTGATGCATTTCATGGACTGGAATGAATGCATTGAAGTATTTCAGGGAATGAGTACCTGCATGTAGTCTGCTCTCAGCAACAAGAATGTAGGAATAGTCTGTGGAGGGTAACTGAATGTAATCTGTGCTCAGCAGTGAGTACCTGTTATTTGACACAACTCCTGCGGTTCTCACGACAGCGTGTTCTGATCCGTTCTGGTCCACAATTGCTGGCTCTTCTTTGAGATGTGATGACGCTCAGACGGGGAAGGACGAGTCAGGGGAGCACAGGTTTTCTGGTAGCAGATTTTATCAGAGGAAAGTGCGGCACTGGTCTGCTTAAACTATGTGATACCTGAGCAGTGAAGACTCTAAATATATAATGTATGTCGTTGCCCTGCAGATACCGTCTCAGACACAGCTTTGGTGCTGTTTCGTTGTGCCCAGGCATGTATTTTGAGTATGATCTCAGCGGAGTCACTTTGAGAGATGAATAGGACGGGTGCAAGCCGACTGGAGATAGAGCGAGTTAGCAAAGAATGATTCTGAACAAGAGAGGATCAGTCTCTGAACAGATTCCCCAAGCAGCAAAGGTGCCATTTGAGTAGTAACAAATAACCAGGGTTTGGGTCTCATATCAAAGCTCAGTTGCCTGAATTCTCTGGAATACAGACAGAGATTGTAGCCAATTCTAAAAAAACAAATGTAGTCCTCATTGTTTACCTCATACATAATTTTGAGTCAAGTTCTGTTTTACTGTTCAACGGAGGAGCAAAATATTTAATGCATGTAGTAACAAATATCATTTTTCAGAATTGCAAACATTTTAGATAAATAATAAAACAATTTTAAAGCAATCCTATAAACATCTCACAAAGTCATTCCGTTGTATAATTTTATTTTTGAGAAAAGAAATGAATTTTAATTTCCTGTATTTTTGTTAGCAATGTCGCTTCATTAATTGCTCCCTGCAGGAGTCTAATACAAGTTCAGATTGGAAAAGTAAGCAAGGAATTCAACGTTTTTTTTATTTTTTTTTTTAATATTACTGATATATTCTTAATTTCAATCGAATGACTTGAAATTGAATTGTGTTTAGAAGAGCAAACATTCTAGAACAATTTTATAGAACTTTTTATGAGTTATGTGAATGGATAATTTGGGGTTGGACTTTTGGTTAAAAATGACATTTCTGTTAATCACATGTATTTACTGCTAGTGGTGCAAAAACACAATAGACTGAGCTGCAACGGACCTATTGAAACCACAATATATACAAATTCAGTACCACCTTCAGAGATACGCATGTTCATTTCTAATCTGCAGCAGCATGGCGTGTCCCATGGGCAGGGACGCATCTTACTTTGTTCAAAATGGCGCATCCTGATTTGCAGCTAGTATTTTGGGAATTCTGGAAACATGCGTTATTGTATGTCCCCTGTCCTTAATCTTCCTGCCAAATTGATGCATATGACAAATTGCAGCTTGCAATTCAGATGAGTATGGAGAAAAATGGAAACAATGTAATAAATGATGCAGTTCAGAGACCAATTGGATGGATCCATTGTGATTCTACTGAGCATATTGTGTGCTCGCGTAAAAATTTCTAAAAAGAAAAAGTGGACGTCTGCTTTGTAATTTAGCTAGCATATTTACACAAACCTGAATTTTATAAATTGCTGATTTTGTCACAAATTAATGTTGTTGCTCTTAAAGAAACAACACATCTTTTCCAATAGAAAGGCACTGAAGTTCATCACTTGTGATTTTTTTTGTCATCCATTTTTTGGCTTAGGATGATTCAAACTGTGTAAAAAGCTAGAGAGGTGTTCAAAATTCAGGGCAAGACATTGTATTCCTATACAAGCCCTCAGTGCAACATTGTCACCTTTTTATGTTGTAGTTTGTGTGTGAAAGTCTTCTTAAAATATACATTGGGATCATGAACTAAGTATGTTATTTCATGTAATAATTACAGCATGCATTCTGCCATTAGTACAGACCCACAGCTCCATTCCGGGTCCTGTTGAGTTGGCAGAATCATCTTTGACGTAGCATATAGTCTCTTTGTTATTCAGACTCATGTTTAAATGCTGGCAGAAAACTCCTTTCATATTACAGCTTTGTTTTGTCGCAACAGATAATTCCATCTGACAAATTAGACATGCTTTAGATTATGTCGTTTTGTGTTATGCCCATTTATCCTTTTTTGTATTTTAGGAAAATATAATTCAATAGGTCCTATTGAATGTAAGAATATAGCTTTGATAATTTAAGTTGATGCAGGTGTATCATTCCCATTTTAAGCATTTGAGTTCAGAATCTATTAGCTATTCCTTTGTAAATGTACCAGTAGTACTGATTGTGTATTCATATTAAAATATTTTAAGTAAAACATTCCTTTAAATTTTCTAAATCAAGTACTTTTTTGAGAACTGCGAATATAGTAGCCCGCAAAGTTTTTCTTGTTTGTATTCTTCATTTGCTATGTCAAAAAGTAAATTTGCAGTTTCATTGGTAATTGTAGTAATTTGATATTTTGTTAAGTTACTCTTGTTTACATAGATGAGTGAGTAACATAATCTCGGTGGGTGATTCATGGTTGGTATGTTTCACTTCCTTCCAAAAGTCCTGTGATTGAGTTTGATGTGCAATGTATAAATTCATGTCTTATTTCTAATTTTAATGTTGATGGTTGTTAGTTGCACTTCTTCCCGTTTAAGCTACTTTGAAGACACTGATCCTTTTTTAATTATTTGTTTTCAGCCTACACCCTTTAGATATATGTGGATAGAAGAATCAAACAAGCTTGTTTTGGCTTAGGATAGAACAAAAGATACAGTATAAGAGAGGTTATTTGTGGGATACTTAATAAGGACCACAACTGTAAAAAGGTCCATAACGGGATTATGTTCTTTCACTCTGCTTATCACATCCAACATCTGAAAATTCAATATCCGAATTTATTCTTTTTCACTTCTTTCTTTCTGGAGAGTGAAAAATATACATTATAATGCCAAACGTCAACAATTTGAAGAGGGTTGTAGAGAGGTAAGATAACCGGACCAAGAACCAGCAGCGTGAGGGTGTTCATATTCACCCTTTTCATTGATCACTATAATTTTTTGCTCCTTTCCTGTTTTCTTTCACTTATAGGTAGCCCAGTTAGTACAATGGCCCTTTTATGATTTGCTATGTGGTTGAATACTTTCCAGGGCGCCCAGTTAGCCTTGCACCTTATCAGCCCATGTCATAAGTTACGGGCTCTGATCTTGGCCTTCACATAATACGACATATTTTCACAATGAACAGGTTTCGTATTTTTACACTTCAGACCTGTTCGCTACATATAGTACCAAAGCCACAATTGACCCAGAATCTTTAAAGTCATGAGGGTCACCTTGTCACCTGCTGTCTTGGACAGCATGTTCCGAGTACTTGGCTTCTCAATAACACATAATTACTATTGGTTGTAGTATCTTAAAAGTTAATTAGAAGCAAACACAGACTACTAAAACCAGTATGCATTAGCCTGCTGTTTTTCATTGACAACTCTGTGGTATCTTTACTTTTACTTTACTTTAAATAGACTTTATTCGGATTAAACAATAATCCATAAAAGCACACAAACCAATCAAGCATTACTTCCATAAAATACAATAAATAAAAACAAATACAGTTCATCAATTTCCCTTAAAACACTGTCTTTACAATAAAATCCTAAAAAACATTGAAACATCGATCTTAAAAACATTCTAAAAAGCAGATAAAATTATCTTAAACACTCTGTGGTATGAAGTAAATTAGTTGAATAAGTTCAGTAATAGAAAACTAAACCTACATGTGCCAGAACACATTAGGATATCACCCCAAAGCCCCGCACTGGAGCACAAGGCCTTTGAAATGAAATGAGGTGCTACTTTTTATGCGATCCGGTACACTTAGATTTCTTTGGACTATGTTCATGAAAAATCATTATTTAAAAACCCTTTACCGATCACTTCTCTGCTCTGTGTTTGCCACACGCTATGTGAAACGATGGATGCACACATATCCTTATACTGAAAGTTATAGGCAAGCAAATCAGTTGTTTATTTCTAAACTAAATCCTGCTAATTCCCGATTAATTAACAAGCTGTGCTGAGTACCATAATATATGCAGCCATAAAACTCAGTTTGCAGATACATAATTGAAAATTCAAAAATGATAAATTAGATAAAAACACATTAAAATGACATTACAATTCTGCTTAAGTAAGAAAGAGATCTAGAGTTGTCATAGATAGCATGTATCCCATGATTTGTTTGAGGCATTGCAGGGATCGCTAGCACTCAATGTTTTTTTTAAATAAGAACACTCCCTCTGATGAAAACATGTGCACTAAATATGTGATTCTGCCTCTGCAGCCCTTTCCAATGAGTTTTGATTTACATCACATGCCATATATTCCAATCTCTCTTGGATCATTTGCAGATTTCCGCTTAGAAAACATTTAATATTTAGATTCAAAAGTTACACTTAGTGTTGTGTCAAGCTCTTTAAAATGAGTAACTAGACATCTTTCAGTTTTTATATTCAGGTGGTAAACCGGTACTAATAAGGGGAACATTTTGGTCAGATAGTGATAATGGGTGTTAAATTGACAAAATATTGATGTTATATTGCTACAGAATGCGCTTCCTTTGACTACATAATTTACATTTCTCGCTACATCATTTAGTCGTCATCGCTGCGTGAGATGGTCCTCTGCTGCAGCATACTTCTATTTGCCCAAGATGTCATGTGACTGCTCTGAATGAGGGTATTTGTCGTCCAGTGGCAGCTGCCGTGTACCGAGGACAGGGGGGACAGATGGGACGCAAAAAACAAACCCCCTTACTTTGAGGTGTGATGCAATGTCCTCCTCCACCGGTCCTCTCTCTTCAGCTGGACCCAGCCAACTCCCCTAACCAATCCTGGTGCTGCTCTCTCCAGCCTGAGAACAGCACCAGGATTAGTTGGAGTGGCCTTATTCAACGCTGTCAAGAGCACAGGAGGCCTGCGCTTTCTCTAGTCCAGCTGTCTAAGACAGCTGGGTTAGAGAAGTTTAAAATGCGCATGTCTGCGTATTTTAAAGCACACAGCTCCCTGCTGCTATTCGGCAGCACTGGCCCCGCCCCGTCCAGTCACTCGGTTCAGGACGGGTCGGTTGCTGAAAAGTAAAAAGTGTAATAAATAAACTTTATTACCATTTTATTTTTCAGCTCTGGCCTGTGGGGCGACGCTCCTCCACTCAAACGGAGGAGCCAAACCTGTTGTCATCAGAGGTAAAAGGACAGTACAACTAATCAGTGGTGTTGAAAGATATGTGTCCTTGACAGGGTCCAAGCTTTGGTAAGACATCATTCTCCACAGACACACAAGCACACATTCTTTCATCAACGAAGAGGACGTGCATCTCTTTCCAGCCTCAATGTAGGAGAAACAAGGCACAAGCTCAAGGTGAGCTGGGAACTCAAGAGAACTTGGACATATTTGGGAGGCAAGTTATAGGCTGAGGATGTTGATGCTTTTACTAGCATTTGACTCTAAGGCCTAAGTAAGAGAGTATTTACAGATGTGAAATGTGAGTAATTGGTGGTGTTAAAGTTACTCAAGTCATTATTTGTGTCCAGCATCTTAAGAGAATTTCAGAAGAAAACTGAAACCCATCAGACAAAAGTTTCGCCGAAAATTGACTAACAGTCCGTGACCAAGTAGAGTTTGCATGTGCCGCAGTTGGAAGGCACATGAGTTTGAAAGATTTGCCTTACAATTATTTTTCTGTTATATTTGTATATTTATATATGTTGTTAGAATACATTTATGCCTGAGTTTAAGTATGACTGCACAAAGCAGTTTATTAAACTTATTGTGTAAAATGTATACCATCCATGGTCTTACTGGTGATGGATCTGACTCAAAAGACAGCAGGCCTGATTAGAATGAAGGCTCTTCACAGTACAGTGCTTTGCATTGCGCTGCAAATACCATCACCCCTTGCACAGCAAAAGATCCGCTAATCCTTGGCTGTGCAAAAAAGATTGTGCAAAGTGGGGTGCACACTGCTGACCCCATGAATATTAACCCCTTCCCTGCTCATGACGGAACCACTCCATCATGAGCCACGGTCGCGCTGTGCTCATGACGGAGTGGTTCCGTCATGCCGCGGCCGTTGGCTGTCGCTCCGCCCACGCGGCGCCTTTTCCCCGCCTGTGCGGGCGTCTAACGTAAGTGGGCGGCGCCGTGACGGAACCACTCCGTCATGAGCAGAGCTCACCCGTGACTCATGACGGCGTGGTTCCGTCATGAGCATGGCAGCGCCGCGCACACTTAAAACACCCCCAGCGCTGCGGCGGAATTCGCGCCGCAGCGAAGGGGTTAATGAGACATGGACTGACTGCACATCAGACTCCACAACAAATTGAATTCAGGATACAAATCCGCAAGTGACAGCAGACTTCTATCTCAAAGTTCACATTTATAGTGTGCGGTCATCGGCACACATGTTCCAAAAAGAGCTGGACTTATGTAGGGGTGTGCGAAATTCGCGTAATCTGCTTTTGTGTGAAATTTCGGAAAACATTATGCATGATTATGCGAAGTGCAAGGCAGTCATGATGCTTAATTACGCAAAGTGGCTTAGTGAGGTAATTACAGAAATTTTGCAGAACAAGTATAATGAAACATTCCAGAAATTAGGCGAATTATGCCTGATTGATTTATATTTTGCCCCGGCCTAGAGACATGGTCTTGAAAAGAATGGCATAGTGTGATAGGGAGAATGCAGTGGTCCATGTACTTGTGTCTCTCCCCTTTGGTGGCTGCAGGTGGTGCTCGGATAGTCAACACTCTCTGAAATGGACACCTTCCAGTTTTCACACATTTACCACCTCCCCTGTGCAGTCTGTAACTAGTGAATACTTAGAAGCCGCAGGAGACGTCACAAAGCATTGGTGCGTTCCTATGCGGAAAGTAAATATGTATATAATGTGTACATTATGATTTTCAGTGACACTTGTCAATTGTAGTGCACATTGTTGCATTGCAAATTAGTAATCCACAGTCTCCATGTGAGCTTCTGTGCCTTTGCGAAAGCACAGTACTTCTGTGAATCCAGGAGCGGCCGGAGTAGGTAAGAGCGGTGAGGCGGTTGGGCCGGGGTTGTGGGGGCGGGGGGATTCGACAGATGTCCATGAGGGAAAAATAAATAATTAATTAATGTCCCCTCGTCATCGGCTGCCGAAATCACTCCCTCCCCCACCCGGCCCCACTGCCCCACCGCTCCTACCTGCACGGGCCGCTGCTGTGGGAATCTGGCTTTGCATATTTAATGCCATGCCACACCGAGCACCCAAAGTGGTAAAGGTCACGGTTTCCAATGAGGACACACCTTGCAACACAGATTAGGCTACATTTTTTGACCCAATTTGCCTGACCTCCCTATCTGTTGTAAATTCCAGTGCGTCTGCATCTTTACTTGGTGCACACTTTGATCACACACACAATGCGTGTTTATTATATTGTGACACTTTTAGGTGCCTCCGACTTCCTGTACTTGAAAGTGCAGCAATGCCATGTCTATTCTTACTCTGCCCTGCTAGTACACTGCATCATGGTTACAGCAGCCTGTAAATATATCCTTTGGGCCTGCTTCCAAGATGGCTCCAACTCTCAAGTGTTACACTTCACCTGCTCTCTGTAACAAGTGACTTGTAGTTGGTACAATTGTTGCTTTTCTCTAAAAAAAACATTGTTCACTGTACTGGAAAACATTCACAAGTTCATGGGAGGGATTCATAAAGTTTGCCCATTTTCAAAATGTATATGCTTATTTAAGCGACCTTCAAATTTGTCTTAAATTTTGTTAGTGTTCCTCAATCTTGCCTGATCCGACAACTGTGAATTGACTGTGCTGCAAAAAATAAGCAAATTTAGTCATAAGATACTTCTGAAATTTGAGAAATATCTTTTGTTTTTCCTTTTTTTCTCCATGTGGACAACATATTTGTTTGTAACAGCTTCCTTTCTCCCTGGCATTTCAAAACTTTTTTTACTACTTACTCCACGACTTGCACATACTTCGTTTGAACATAGGTTTAAAAATTCAAATAAGTATAAGAAACTATTGCAGATTTTTGTTAATTAACCACCAGCTTACGACTCTGTGATTCATGTTTCATATACATAGCCCAGTCCCCTGGGAGCACAGATTACTTCTCAAATTAGGCAGTTTTAACGAATGTGCCTACATCTGCATAGGTGGTGGAAATGATTAACTTGTAAGTGAGATTTACACCTACAGGATAAACTCTCAAGCATTTGTTCATTACAACAGATTTGGAGTGCAGTTTTCCCTGCAATACTCTTACTTAGAAGCAGAATTGGTGTTTAGAATTGGGAACTGCATTAAGTGCTTCCGCGTGGACACCATTTGCTAAGTCACAGACTTACCTGTCTGCGCTGTGAATGCCAAAAGACTCTCGAGTCATTACCACAACATTAATTGGCTTACCTCGTTCCTTTCTACCCCCTTATTGTTATTTGTACAAGAGCTGGAAAGAAAGCCAGGGTGACTTTCTACAAGTGTTGTCCCCCCCTTCCCCCAAAGAACAGAATCCCTGATCATTCTTGTGACAATACCTTTTAATGCCTCCCTTTTAATCACCTAACATGCCATTAATACCACTCCTAATTTCGCCCCCATAGTAATTAGAATATAGTAGTTATTGCATTTTAATGGCAATAGGTTTAAATATCAATTAACACTATTAAAAGTCTATTGCTATTTAACTGACTTGCAATAGCCATTCTCATAAAGCACAATTATATACTTTTTAGTCACTTGCAGTTAGCCATTCTGAGTTAATTCGATGTGTCCACATGATAAAGGAATGCAGATTTGCATAATGATACCTTTCTAATGTCTGAGATCATTTTTAATCTATTTTTTAAATAGAATTCATGTTTACTCTCAGAAATGTGAGTTATTTTTTAATGATGATTTCATATTTTAATAGATTTTCGTATGGTAAGTGTATCTTACATTATTATACATGAAGCTATTTCTTCCCACCACTCTGATGATACAACATGAATATTGACCCTTCATAAGCTACATGGTACATAACTGAAAAGGTCATTCACTTTTAAAACCTTGGGGTTATTGCAATTTAGACAAGCCAAATGGTAGAACTAGGCTAGTCAATGTCATTCGATTTCTGTACTTTAGATACACAGTCAGGAGTTTTTCGACCGTTTTGTACTGTTTTTGTTCGATCACAATCATTTTGGTAGAAAGTCTATGTGATTTTTTTCGTGAACAACTGTTTTTTCCCACATCCCATACTTTTTCACTGTTTGCTGGTTCGTGGTGTTTCATGGTTTTTGTGTGTGGTGGTAGGGTCGGAAGCTCACTAAAATGCCACAAAAAGGTGAAATGACTGGAAATTCTGCAAATATTGTAAAATAAAATGGCAACTTTGTGCTGTCCCCAAAAGTTTACCCACGAGGAGATTTGTTTTGCATTTTGCTCAAATGTTTTGCCAACCACTGTTTGATAGTAGGGAGAGTGGTATTCCAGGCAATTGTTTTTTGTTAGCTGATCTTTGAGACAATGGACAGATTTAGTGAGCAGGTCTACCCAGAATGTCTCCGCGTTGTGACTTGAATAATGCATGACATTAAGATGCCTATTTTGATGATGATATTTAGCAGATGGGCCGCAGTTGGTTAAAAACTTAAAGAAGCGATAAAAAAGTGGGAGCAGGTAGTGTAAGAATGCATGGATATCGGCAAGGGAGCTGAAGGGAAAGAAGATGGTAGAATACAAAAACATAAAGCAAATGACAGAGAGAAGCTTGGGGAGAGAACAAATTTGAAAAGAACAGTAAGAGAGTTAAAGCAGCACAAACATAACAAAGACCCCAAAAAATCAAAGAGAGAGTAGAGTGATTGACAGATAATAACAACATTGACTGACAGAAAAATTGGACACCAGTGGAGGAGAGAGAAATTGGAGAGAGACAGATTGGAAAAAAGAAGGATGACAAAATGAGAGACGGAAGGAAGGATGATTACATGGGTGGGGGCATTTAACCTTTCATCCCTCTGGAGGACGTTAAACTAGTGGTAAATCTCTAATGGTCTCTTGGGATTAATTATAGGATTAATTATAGGAACACACTATTGACAGGTTCCCTGTATTTAATCTGGTGGCCTAAAGGCTGCCCTACATGCAGCAGCCAGGATAATATTGCAAACCATAAAGTGTGACCACATCACTCCAATGCTCATCTCCAGTTAATGGCTCTTCATTGAAGCTGAGACCAAATATTAGGCTGGCACAAAGTCATATATTCTGGAATATCCAGATAACTGGTACCCAGCCAGACCATATCATTTGTTTTCAACTGTTTTAAAATTAACGTATGTGATGAATGTTACGTAATCTCTGACCACTATTTTACTCAAGGGATATCAAATCACATGTTTATTATTATTATTGAGAATTGCTTACTCTACCTTATTTAAATTATCCTATATAGACCCTGGTGAAATTTTCATTTCGCTGATGTAATTAGCGTAATTTTATGTTACTCTTGTCATCCAGAATTCCCAAATGTGCCGTTTGCGGTATGAAACATGTATTGCAAACACACGGAAACCAGAAGAAGAACAGAGCGAGAGCATCTGTTGTTCATGGTGCTTTTGTTTCTTTGCACTATTGTTTTAGAGAGAAATGCATCCTTATGTCCAAAGTGGCTGTGAGGACCGTTTTCACACTAGAATACAGCACCAAAGGCCAGTGTTGCATTTTCTGTGATTACACATAAATTCACGCAATCTCACCATAAGTTTGCTTCATTACACAAAAGTAAATTACGCAAATTGTCTATATCCCTAAAAAAAGAGTGTCTAGTAAAGTCCCCATTATCAGTCTTATTTTAAATGATGCCTTCAATATGATTGGTTTTGCAGCTGGAAAGCTTGTAGGATTATTGGCTGTTAATGGAAAGTAAATACTGATTTTTAGTTCTAGGCTTCAAATCCAAATGGGCTGGCATGTTCGATTCTCTTCACAGACCTAAATTGCCAGTCTTTTGTGGGGATTAGCTATTGTGTGTGAAAGCAATTGAGTTGTGTGATTTAGAACGTGATTCTTGCATGGCATAAATGTGCAAATCTACCCATATTTCCTACATAGGCTCCTCCTTTAACTACATTGCTAACAAGCGCTTCCCTGCCCACACTGTTTGCCACATTTATCGTTCAGTTGCTGGGGTGGGACAATGTACCTCCGCCTGCACCAGGCCCAAGCTGGACCCAGAGACTTACAGCAGCGCTCAAAAGCGCACTCAGCCTCCTGCAGGGCGATGTTTCTAACAAGTGGTTTCCTGCCCGCACTGCTTGCCACATTTGTCGTCCAGTTGCTGGGGTGGAACTACTCCCCACAGCCTGCACCAGTCCCAAGGTGGGACCAGAGACTTACAGCAGCGCTCATAGACGCACTCAGCCTCTCGCAGCACGGGGCGTGCCCCGGTGTGAACCCGGTAGAAGACTGGGCAAAGACTGGGCCTTTCTTCACCTGTCATCATCTGAAGAGGCTCGGCCACCCCTCTTGGAATCATCATCAAGCCTTCCACGGGTCTATCCCGGAGTCCCTGCATGATTCAAGGTACTGTGTCATTTGAACCCTCGCATACCCTGTTCTCTCCCCCACCCCCTCTTCTTTCCCCTCTCACCGTCTCCATAATTTTGGCTGCATAAATGAGTAAACGGAAAGCTGCAACTGCTGAAGCACACTCCCATACCACCATCAACAGTTTCCTGGTTCGGGCTGTGGATGTTATAGCAAAAGCAATCTAGCTGGTCGAACAAAGACTTTTCCTCACATCTGATGAACTGGGTGGGCTCTCTACTTCCATGCATCAACCATTGATGGAGTCCTGGGGGATGTCCAGGCTGATGGCGAATCCAGTTCCAACATACAGGCTATATCCAATGGGGGTATATGCACCCCTGGCAGTGACACTGATGGAGGGATGAGTGCGGGGTAAATGTAGCTTCAGGCCAGGACTGGTGAATCTGGAGCAATAAATGTCCTCCCCCTGGGCTTCTTCCACAGACATCTGGCACCATCTACCCCTTTGACTAGTGGATGTCAACTCCAGTGTCAAATACACTGCTGTGCCCAGCCCCTGCCTAGTACCTGTCAACCTCAACACCAACTACACTGCAGCAACTAGCCTCTACATGAGAATAGATATGCGGTCCTTGCCGACCTTGAGGCTATTGACTGGCAAATGGAGAGGGAGTATGCTAGCAGCAAGTCTTAGATAACCAAAACCCTCCACTTACAGGGATAGTTACACCTGCCACTCACGCCCACAGATTCTCTTGTGCCAAGGCAGAGCTGCCTCACTTTCAACGATTAACCCCTTGATTTCTCATTGTTCCTTTGTGTCCTTGGCCTTGTTTTCGAGGGGGCTCCCTTGCTTTGGACCTATGTGAACCCATATCTGAGGACAGCCTGAATGGGCAGGTGTCACCTACCAGACACAGAGACAATTTCATAGACAATTCCAACCTTAAATTTCTTAGTTTGAACTTTACTGGCTTGTCCCCTAAATTATATAATGATGATTAGATCACCCCAGTAAAGGTCTACAATATTGTTTTCTTCCAGGAAACTTGGGCACGGCAGGATATTTGCTTTGATGGGTACACCTGCTTTAACCTTTCTGCATCTCCTTCCACTGCAGGGCGTGCGAAGGGTGGCTTGGCTGCATGGTTTAGATTGGGATCACGTAAAATAGCACCTTTATTGGTGGATGGGGATTACAAGCAGGTTTTCAACTTAAGGTGGGGCCCAAAACTTGGTGTCATAATGGTTGGATTTTATAATAAGGGTTTTTCTGGTAGGGATAATGGGATCTTGCGTGGGTTTTTGCCCAGATAGGAGGGCTAGCTGCAGTCCTTGATGAGTTGTGAGGTCCATTTAACCTAATATAGGCTGGTGATTTATAATGCAAAGGTTGGCGTCTTGCCTTCCCTCTCTCCTGCAACCTTTATACCAGATCTAGTGTAATGAAAGGTCTCAGATCTCCCCTGGACCAAGGTATGTACTGTCACTTTCCCAGGGAGAGAATATCAGTTCCAAACTTATGGAATATAACATATACACAGCACTTCCTAAGGTGGGCAAACTTTCAACACTCCTCCAAAGGCAAGGCAAGAAAGCAATATCACATGAGTCTCCTCTAGATCAAGGTAACACACACAACACTTCTCTAGAGCGAGATATACTTTGCACATCACTTGCCAGGAGTAGAACAACTTCCTATAACACAATTACCTGCTAGGAGGGAATTCACCCATCCTTCTACAACAGAATACTTGGCCAAGAAGAGTCCACACCTCCTGCTACAAGGAAAAGACGAATTAGTATATCTGGGATATATTTATTAGTAAATAGCACCACACGGTAAGCCAAATGCACCTATCATAGCAGACTCTAACATATCAATAGTATGATTGAAACACAATCAAGGCAAACATTTATGTAGAAATATATATATGTATATAAATGTATGGAATCCTGAAAATAAAGTTATAGTAAGCAAGAACAGTAGGAAAAGCTAGAAATTAGTGGAACACCTCACCAACTGTCTGTCCATCCCGTTTCCACTTCGCCAAAGGGGAGTCCGGTTCTTCGGCCGAAACAGGAGACAGTAGTGACACTATACGCCACAGCTGCACGTCTGCCCTGTGATGAACTTCCACCAAACAGAACCCAGACACCTCCTTTAGTACAAGTGGAGATGTAAGACGAAGCTCCTGGTAAGCCCCGCCCCCTTTTCCCATCAGAGTCCGTACCACTCCGCACCAAGGCCACAGCTTCAGCTGGCCAGGCATCTGTTATGGCTTCAGAGCAGAGCGAGCACATTTCTCTGACAAGATCCAGTTCTTTCTGGTCAGTAAAGTGCGAAAAACAAGTGAAAAGGAAAACATGCCCTTCTCACCTAGTGAAGCTCAGAAAATGGCGACAGCTCAGAAGATGGAGTCACTCAAGCATAAGCCTCTATTCACGCAAAAGAGCAAAATTAGTGTGCAAGATGACATAAGATCAGGCCAATGCCAATAGCAAGCACTGCTGTTAAGCAAGATAAAGTCATAATCTGAAAGAGACATAATCAAGCACTACTTCATAGCTTATTCTTACTAGGCAGGTCTACACATCACTATATTATGTTAAAATATCTTAAATAAGACTGAGATGGTGATGGGCGACGGTCATTATCAGGCTATTTATCCACATAAATGGCACATTCATTACATTCCACCCATGACCATCGTCCAACACCATCAAACATAAAAAAACTTTTAACAATCTGCAAACCATCTCTGGAATAATAAGAAACGTAACGTATAGACTACACACATTGAATGCAACAACATAATACAACTAAAAAACAAATAACTAAGAGTGCACCTCCCAAGATAGAACGTAGCATACCTAAATCTGGTAGCCACCCAAAAAAAACAGTCCCACCACCCTTTATTCTTGGCAAGACTATTCTACTGAAAGACAGCAAGATTATAGAACAGAAGAGAAGCAGGCATATGCAAGACCATCCTACATTAAGGCTAGGCTAACATAACACACTAAAATAAGTTAAAATGGTGGTGGTCGAGGGTCATCATAGGGTGTCAGACCACAAAAGTGGCTCATTCATTACATCTAGACAAACTAAGATGTATTGAACAGGATGCTATGGTTACAAGAGGACATTTACTGTATGCTTTTTTACTGTCTCGCAATTTGGACGGAGCCATCCCTACTCAGGCAACTGCCAATATTCCAAACTACATCGAAAGAGGGAGTGGGTCAGTAGTAGATTATGTCTTTGTTTCCCATAGTATGAACCCCTTCATTTTAAATGGGAGGGTTCTCTCCACTATCTATAGTGATCACACCCTCTTAGCCCTCACTATTGCCATCAAAAAGGGGATAATCTACACGGGATAGCAGGCTGTTTCTGGCTCCCAAAGATGCAGGCTCGTTAGGCACTCTGCTGACATGCATAAAGTAATGGAGCAGTTGATTAATGGAAGTGTTGATTATGTGGTAGGGTGTACATGAGAACTGTTAGGGCCCTTGGAAGTTATAACGAGCTTTATTAAGCGAACCATGCATATTAGGAATATATTGTCAAAGCCAATATAATCTAATACTCAGTCATGGTTTGACAATGCATGTAGAGTAGCTAATGATAAGTTATGCAGGACACTGAAACAAACCCTTAGAGATCAGGGCATAATTGGCACCTTCAGAAAGGATTATAATTTGGCCCAAAAAAGAGGAAAGCAGAAATTAGAGATGAGAAGTGGGCTAATCTAGTAGTTGACTGCCAGACTAGGGATAGTCAGGCCTTCTGGAGATCAATTTGAGCGCCCTTTGTCCCTGGAGCTCCGCCCACATTGCCTTGATAGTTGGATAAAGCAGTTTAGTGTAATTTACCAATCCAGTTCCCCTGGTAATGAGGATGGGATGGGGGACATACCTTTACCGTTGATTGTTAGCTTTACTGTTGAGGAAGTATCCCAGCCATTCAAAATAACCTTCTTAAAAAAGCACCAGGACCGGATGGGGTGCCCATGGATATTTTTAAGGCAAACCCAGGGTTTTGGTCGCCACTGCTTGCAAATGTCATTAACTCTATGTGCATGATTGGCATTCCTCCATCCTAGTGTAAATCTATCTTTGTTCCAGTCTTCAAAAAAGGAAACATGCATGATCCTAAGTGCTATCAGCCAATTTCTCTCCTTGATTCTACTACAAAAATAATTGGGATATCATCTTGGATTGCTTGCTTAAGTGAGCTCTGGAGAGAAACATCATTTCCCCAGTCTAGTGCGGATTTAGGGAAGGCCTCAGCACTATCGAGCAGTGCCTAAACCTCCTTCTACTAGTTTCCAAATATAAGTATGCCAAGGGTAGTTCTGTGCAGCTTTCGTTTATGGACTTGTAAAGCACCTTTGACTGTGTAAATCACTCCAAATTGAGGAATATCAAAACCTCCATGGGTCTGGAAGTAGGTCTGGTAGCCCTTCTGCGACATCTCCATTGGGATTTAAAGGTGTCCGTAAGGTTATGGGGAAAATGGAGAGTGCTCCCCGTCATTCTTGGTTAATCGAGGTGTACTCCAGGGGTGTGTGCTTGCCAGATACAATTTTTACTCTACATTAATGCTCTTGAGTCAGCACTTGTTAATGCGGGGCTGATGTGCCCAGGGTTAAAAATAAGCCATGTCGGCGCTCCTTTAATGCAGATGATGCAGTTCTGCTTGCTAGGATGGCTAATGGCCTAAAGTCATACATTTTCAGTTTTATGGATAAATTGGATTTACAGACTAACTTTTCAAAGACTTTTAAAATGGTATGCAGCTATAAAAATACTAAAACATAACCTATATGTATTGGGGGCAAAGTTATTGAGAAAGTGAGCCAGTTTCCCTATTTATGGGGGGAAAACACTTGCTCCTATTCTTGAGATTTACAGAAAGAAGTATCCCCCTTCCCTCCCCTATGGTGCGGGAGTCTGGGGTTATAGGGGTTCCAGCGGGGGGGGGGGCAGTCAGAGTATATTGTTTGCAGGTGGTTTTTGGTGTTACCCTTCAACCCCCATTTTGTAGCTCACCAGGAGATAGACCTGGAATATGTGGAGGAACAATTAAAGCTAGGCCTTTGCTATTATGGCTCTCAATCTGGCTAAATGATCAGGCATGTGTTAATTGTGCAGTTATATCTGATTGCCTCTTGTGTCACCACAGCCCCAATATCTCCTGGATTAGGTTTTTTTTTATTAGGGAGACCACTATTACCTTAGGTTGTCTGCAGATATTGAGAGGCCAGAAAGCATCACAAAGAGGGACAAAGGATGGATCAAAACAGTTTTTTTCTCCCAAAAACAGGCATAGAGGAAGGGGGAGGAAGTAATGAAACCTACAATCAGAGAATTCTGCCTTCTTCAAACTACAGAAGTGGTGGCTCCCTATTTAATTATCGTGCAGAATATGTAGGAGTGGATGTTATTGACACGCTTCAGAGTAGGCTCTATAAGATGATTGCAATGTTTCACCCAAGGACAATTTGCCACTTCTGATATACAAATCTGCCCTGTGATGAGACATTGGCGCAGACCCTATTACACTTTGTCTTCTTCTGTCATTTTAACCTCCACTTTACAATACGATTCATATTTCTTTTATTGCGGAAATACAAGTTCGTTAGGTGCAGAGTTGTGCTGAGTTTTCTCCAACAATTGGAAGGTCTTCTTACCTGCATGGCAGTTGGTTCTTTTTTTAGAGAATGCAATCTATCTGCTTAAATCTATGTTGTCTTAGTATGTGCTCTTTTGGCTACTTTTTAATGTACCTTAATTTTTTTTACGTTATTTCTTATTGACATGTTGGCTGTATTTGATTTTTTATTATTGCATTTGATGCTTTTTGATTGCATGTCTTAGGAAATATCATGATTTTACTATGTACAGTTTATGAATTCTTTTTTATTCCTCAATCCATTTATATTGTTTAATATAATTTTGAATTTTTCTCGTACATTTTTTATGATCTGCTTTTCACAAGATCGGATAAAGAAATTAATTAATTGAATCGAATTACACTGTAACAACTGAAAATCTGTAACTCCACACAATGCAAGTCACGTGATAATTACCACTCCCAACAACTCCCATGGTCAAACTCACAAGCATATCATAATGAAACCAATAAGACATCTTATAAATGGGCCATAAGTTATATTTTGAGAACCCTAAATATCAAAACGATGCGTTAAACCTCAACGCACACTCCTAATCTTCTTAACCCCTTCGGTGCCACGCCCTTTCCCCCTCCTGTGCCGGGCGTTTCCCACGCGGGTGGGTTTCATGACGAGATAGTCTCGTCATGGGCACAGCGCGACCGGGCTCCATGACGAGACTATCTCGTCATGGGCACAGAAGAGGTTAAGCAATCCTGAATCATATCCCTTGGCTTGGGTACGTGTTCAGAGCTCCACTGCTCTCTAGATAGCTTTGCCCTCTACAGATACGCCATGTATACAAACATGCATGTACACATTGGATGGATGTACTTACATCTGATTTTAATGCAGAGTGAAACCTCCTGGGTAGAGCAGCTTAAGTTTAGCTTCAAAGGCCGAGTGTTTCTGGTGCTGTGTCGAAGAAGACGTCCTTTCACACCATGATTCTAAACTCAAGGACATTGAAACAGCCTTCAGCCTCCATTAGGAAACATTCAAATATACCATGGCTCCCATTTGCAGAAATCCAACTCCGTCTCCTTCAAAAGAGCAATCATCGAAATAGGATTTAAATCTATTTCTGACGGCCATCATATCCATCATCCCAGGTTGAGTTTGATCTCACAGGGTATGAAGAGATTGAGTAAATGCGAAGGTATCCATTTAAATGCCTTGCGAGAGTTTCAAGACATTCTGCATATAACAGTAAGAGGTTAATACTTCTTTCAAATCGATAGTTTGAGCTTAAATTCTTTCAATTGACTTACGGATCAATAGAGCATATCTGATGCAAAGCAACTTATCAATTATGATTTATATTGACAAATTTAATATTAAAAAGGTATCCAATACTAAAGCTATCAGTATTACAAATGACCTATAACCTTGAGGCTCTCAATATCTGAGACTTCACTTTCAAACTTTAATAACCTTGAATGACACAATTAATTATTTTGTTGCAGAGACTTAACCTGCAGCTAATCGCTACATTAAGGTGTTCAGCATACATTAGTCAGGAGTTGGAAGTGGTGAAGTCTCTTGAATAGAATGCCCTGGAAGGAACCTTCAGTTCAAACTTCAACCATAAATGTCGACCCTGGAGACAAAAAGGTTGTGAATGACAATGTTGGGCCGAGTCAGAGCAGGACTTATTCCATCTTCTCAAGAGTTTCACCCTAGGAGCGAGTACCTAATAACCTCAAAATGAGGATAAAGTACTCTTTTTTGGCTCTGAACAGGAATACTGGAGTGTGGTGTGCTACCACAAAAGGTGCACGGATTAGTTAGAAAATAAAGTCAGTGTCAACATCCCTGCTGTGAAATTTGTCACGCTGTGCCGAATGGAACAGCAGTGCATGTCTAACAAGTCCCCGCGAGCACATTTAATATAAGAAATATGGAATGGTAAAGTCCATTGTTCAAAGCGCATTAACAATTAAGCATTATGAAGGGTCTTGCGACAAGGACAGGGCTGTTTGGTTACCCTCATCTTGAAACGAGAAAAAAACCTCATGAACGAAAACAGAAAAACATGCCTCCCTCGTGACAAATCGCTTTGTGAACACAATAAGATGGCTCAGGGCTGCGCTCTCGCGCCATGAGCCTGCTTGCTTATTTAACCTACATTTTTGAGGTAGAAACCTGAGATCCAGGGGACTTGTTAGGAGTAATGGCCTGTGGCCCTGGTTCGTGATTTTGTCTTGTTAAAGGAGAAGGAAACGGTGGGGGGGCAAACCAAATCGCCGCATGGTTTGACGGATTGCCAACCCCAAAATGTCATTTGATTGGGCACGTGTTTGCCCTCCCCGCGCCGGAAATAGCCCAGTTTGCTTCATTCGTGCAGGTGTTTTCAACCTTGCCAGCTGGAGCGTGCTGCTTCTCATTGACTCCAGGTGTCCCCAGGGAGTGACGGCTTCCGTTCAGGGCCTGCAACATCGGTCTTAGAGTGTTTTAGAGCGTCTTCCGCAGTCCTCCCCGCGAGGCCACACACTGCTTCCCGCCCATGGGTCGAGGCAATCTCTCAACTCTTCAAATGCGTTTTGCACTCAGCCTTACTCACGATTAAAACGATGTTCTTTGGTTTTCAGTCGTTCTTACTCCTGAGGACTTTGTGAATGAAAAATAAAATAATTTGAAACATGCCTGACTTCGATTACAACAAAGCAAGATCTAGCATCATCTTGCCACACATTTTGAGGTCGTTTTTTAATGAACTCAGCATTAAGTTTCCCCTGGATATGACAGAAAATAAAATGCCTATGAAGCAGGTAATATAGCTCAGTGGGTTAAGCAC
This sequence comes from Triturus cristatus, assembly GCF_964204655.1. NCBI lineage: Eukaryota > Metazoa > Chordata > Amphibia > Caudata > Salamandridae > Triturus > Triturus cristatus. The sequence goes on from NC_140580.1 coordinate 358,110,485, forward strand.
ATCTGCAGCAATCTGTGTATAGCTCCTATGTCTTCAGTTTAATGGCTAATTAATGAGGACATACTTATTAATTTTTATAATGATTATTATTCATTAGGCGAACATGTTCTAATATGAGCTGAGGCCCAATTTATGTAGAACATAAGTATTTTCACAATGTGATTTGTGACACAAAAACAGGAGTATTCAGCCTGCAAAATATCTTTAAAAACATTATAATTATTTTAGGAGTTCTTCATAAGCAAAAACAACTTTTTATTATTAAAACCATTTGGGAGTTCTAAATTAGGTGAAACTGTTTCTATAAAAAATGAGTTTATAAATGCTGAAATTGTTCATCAGGATGTTGAAAGTACATTAGGGAAGTGGATGCGTAAATTCTGACCCATTTGGATACTAAAGACTTCAGATTTTGTTTTGCACTGTAGCAGACCTGCAAATTTGCATCTGCATCTTCATATTGGTTTTAGTCAATGCAGCTATACCATGAGAAAACCACCATACAACCTGTGTATCAGATTATATGAATTTCTTTCATTTTGGAACCATTCTTTGGTACCCATTATGTGTATTGGGTCACATCGGATTTACAGGGTCCGCCAGTACACCATAGACATGCTAAATTTAACCTGGGGATTCCAAAGAGGATGTGGCTTAATGGCTAGGGTGGCCGATTTTGAAGCTGGGGAACCTGGTTCAAATCTGGCGGGAGGCTCAAACATCCTGTGATTCTGGGCAAATCACTTAATCTCTGTAGGCCTAAACAGAATGTGTCTGTCTGTAATGCAACTGGTGCTCATGTAAAGTGCTCTGATAACTTTGGGTCAAGTTCGCTCTATATAAAACTGCAAAAAAAAATGCTGAAAACAGCTGAAATCTAGTGTGAAACTCTGGGGAAAAGTGCAGGATTACCAAAGAATTCTACCACAGAATTACAAATAGTTCAGGTAATTCCTGATTTGGTAAAGGAACTTTGAGTTCACCTTGTAATTTCTGTTAAATCAACTCCCTCCGAGTTACCAGTACCTCCAACTTTGGGGAGGGGGGCGGAGCGGGCTCAACTTAATTGGGTGAAATCTACGTACTTAGGGCATAATTGATGTGTGAGCTAAAGCCTCCCCACCCCCATTTTTGGCAAACATACAGTCCACAAACTATGCAGAACAATGTTCTCCAATCTATATTTAAGAGTGACCCTATGTGCTAAGGCAACTAAATTTAGAATATCTTTGTGCACTGTTCTGCTGTACAGTAATTCTCTTAACGTGCTGCATTGTCTGTGCAGTTTCCAATACCTGGAATTTGAGGGAAAATGGTGATTGAATTCCACCACAAACTCCAATTACACTTACATTTAAACTTTGTGCAACAAAGAGAAAGAAGCTGTAAGCATACAGTGTGCTCTCCTTGTAATGGATGCACACCTGAATATGAGCACTTGCGTGTCAACAGTGGAGCAAATTGTGTCTTAAGCTGACCTTTTCAGGCAATCTGGGGGTTTGAGGACAACATGTTGGGTCATGCTACTGAAGTCTCATGAGCAATTATTCCCTTTAATTGAAACTTTAAAATCCCTTATGCAACATGTCTGCACTTTCCAAAATAAAGCCATGCTCAACAATTACCATAGAGTGACATCACTAGTGTTATAGTTCTCCGACAAAGTTTGTAACTTGAATAATGGGATTTTTTGCTGAATAGTCCTTTTTAGTGGGACAGACAAAGACTCAGCGTGATGATTTTAATTTATTCTGACTGGTCTCTTGCTCTTGGCTTACAATTTGGTGACTATGTTTTCATTTATTTGTTTGCTTTTTTAAATATATTTTTGTAGAGTTTGGGCTTGGTTAGCATTTGTGAGATCCAAACAAAGAATGATCATGTGATTCTCGCTCCCGAGACCAAGGAAGGTCTCATCAAAGAGATGAAGGCAGCATTTAATAAGAAGTTTCTAAATTTAGAGTAGTCTAAAGCCTGACTGAAGCCAGGTAAGAGGGCCTGAATTACAAAAGGGATTTGCATTGATCTCCAACTCCTAGAAGACTATCTTTCGTGGCTTTAAACACAAATGCGCTGCAGCCCCCCCCCCCTCCAAAAAAATATAAACATGCTGGAGTTCCGAAGGTAATGGAGCCTTTAAATTGTATTTTGATCTTGCCACATTTGCTGTGCCATCAAAGACAGAAGTCAATTGTCAGGCAATGTCTTCTGAAAAATTGCAGACTATAATTTTAACATGTAGCTAGGTGTTTACTTTTCCTTCTCTGACAGCAAAGTTAGACGAATTTGTAAAGTAAACTGTCCTATCTGGCAATCATGCTGGGGCACAAGTAGTGTGTGAAAGGAAAGGATGTAGGATGCCAGCTTTTTTCTAACAGGAACATCCCAAATGTATGAAAACATATCAGCAGATTAGAAGGAACAATTGAAGCAAATATTTCTTCTGGAATTCTAAGAAGGGATAGACACAAAGATTTTAATAAGATCAAAACAATTGAAAACTCTTACATGGTGACTGACAAACGATAACTATTTGCTGAAACCTGATTTCCACACATTGTATGCTATATAGCTTTATCAGTAAAACTGCATGTCAGCGCTAATTGGAAAATGGACTGCCTGTAATTGACAGTGTGATATATTTTGGGACAGTGTGCGCCAAAATGCACCCTCGGCTATGTACCACACCCTTACCACTCACCTCCTGAATGTGCGTGGCTCATTTGCTATACTTGTTCTTTGTGTGACAGTTGAATTGTTCACAATTCCTACATCTTCAGCGATATAACATTGATGGCAGCACCCATCTGCAGAAACGTTTTCCAGACCATTAGCTTTAGACAATCCTAACACTGTTGGGCAGTGGCGGCCACCGCAAAACTTAAGCGAGGGGGCGGGGGGAAAGTAGGAAAATAATAAGAATTTAAAAAAAAATACTTGTTCTGCTGCCGACTCTGCCGTCTGCCTTGGTGCTCCCTTCTCTCCTGTTGTTCCAGTAGTCCCTGGGATACCACCACAGACTCCCTACCCAATTATGGCACTGCTCTCAATAGCATGAAAGCATCCTCAGGATTGGTCTGCGTGGCTTGTTCTGCTGCTCAGAATGTGTCTGGGAGTCTGTGCGGTTTCTCCAAACATGCTGTGCAACATAAGTTCGCATGACAGTATGGCCGGTCTACGATGGCTGGCCAAACCATCATGAGCACTTACAGTGCTGCACTACTCTTCACCTGCTGCCATTATGGCCCTCCCCGCCCAGACTTTGCTGGCTCTAGCGGGGAAATAAAAATAAAAATGATAATAAATTGGTTTTATTATCATTTTATTTTCCCTTTTTTTTCAGCGGAGGGGCAACTTTCCTCCGCCATAACAGAGGAACCGCCACTGCTGTTGGGGCGGATTTAAAGTGGATTTTCTTGAATTATGACGGTTTTAGGGCTGCCTCTAGCTATCACAAAAAGCCTTTGTAAATTAGGTCCTCTTGTCTTCCTTAAGACAGTGTTAAGACTGTCTCGAAACCTTCTTGTAAACCTGTCCACAAAGATCATACATGAGAACATGTGGCCTCAAGTTCAGAATTCTATTTACGTATTCACACTATCTGCCTTTTACCGTTACGTGGAATGGTGATGGAGAACTAGGTGTGCGACTCACAGTAAAAATGGGGTTAACCTCTTTTCCACTTATGACTATTGGTTGATTCATTAACTATAATTGGGTTGGTTAACTTCACTTATATTGAATCATTGACTACCTGAAGGGTGCATTTCCCTAAACTTCCATTCAGGAGAACTGCGCTTCAGGCTTTGTCACTGGCCCACTCCTTAACATAAATATAAGCACTGGGTATGTCTTTGATTTCCTACTCATCCTGTTTTTAAGGACGGTCTGAAGAGTTTGAGCCACTTCCCAAAATATTTAAGAGTCGTCTAACTACTTGATCATTGGCGTCTGTGAATTTTGTGGGATTCCACAAATATTGCAGGTGTGGAATTTTCCACGAAATTTGCTTGTGCAACACCGGCTAATGCAGAATAATTCTCCTATTCGTATTTTGTGTAACTTTTGATTGCGAAGTATGCCATTGCATTAGATTTTTATGTAAGCCACTAGTAAGTGAACTTTAAAAATTGTAATTAAATTTCATGAGTTTTAGCATAATTTCAGCTAAATATCTCGAGTAAAATTCATGGTTTTGCACACCAAGAGTTTACACCACTTAAGAATGATCAGGGATATTCAGGTGCACCCATTTTAGAGAAGACCATCTGCAATACGCTGAATATCCAAGTCTATGTGTAATTTCAAATACATGGGGCTTTGAACTTTTCATTAATGTATCGGTTGGTTTGAGATACATAGCTGCACACATTTAACATTCGGAGAGAAACATGTGTGGGTCATGAAGACTCTGAGTTTAAGGTAAAGTAGAAGGACTCAGAAATTAGGATTGAGAGGCAAAGTGAACCACGAATCTAAATAATCCAGAAATGTTATATTCCACAATGAAACACTCACAATCAATCGCTGCGAAAGATTTGGAACGCGAATTGAAGGATTCGATGCCTCCATTGAATTTAACTCACTTTTTCAGATTCTACGTCTTTAACTAGACATTCTTTCTTCCTGTTTTATTCCATGATTTGTGCTGTTTTAACTTTTCCTGGATGACATTTGCTGTTTACAATTCCTGTGGCAATCTAGTTATTGCAGAGGATTCCGCTACCCCTTAGGCAAGGTCCATAAATACATAAATACTTCAACTCATGTAAGGATGCTGGTCAACCACAAATGTCCACAGCAGAATTAACACACAATAATACTATTTTTAACAGATGTCTTCAGTTATGGACATCTCTGTGGATCTATTTCGATAATTGGCTTGCATTATTCTTCTCTTTTCTATATTTCATTTAACAGAGATTTTGGACCGGTCTGGGATCCAGGGATCTCAAGTTATGATATGATTCATACTGTGCTATATCATGAGCCTGATTCACGTCGGAATTGTAAATCTGCACTCATAGAAGTACTATTCCTTATGGGTGCATATTTATGACTTTACCTTATTCACAAAACTATCTAGCTGTATGTATGGGAAGCGGCACCAGGCACCGCAGTCCAGCTATACTACTGAATCATGATTTGTTTAGACAGCATTAGTAATCCAATTTGAAACAGCACACATTGTAGAATCAACCACTGTTGAAAGCCAGTCCAATGTGCAATGCACATATTTCTTTTTTGCTTTTTTCCTCGAAGGGGAAAACATATTTCCATCTGAGAAACTCCTTATCTTAGCCTCACACTGTGTTTGGTGGATGGTGACGTTCTCTTTCACACCTTGTAAGTAGAGTTACTCTAACCATTTTTAGGCGCGGACATTTTCAGATTATAGTTTGTGAATGGCCCAAATACAGAATTTTGTGATTGTTCAAAAACTGACATACCACTAGGCTTGTCCAAAAATGTCCTTACACTGAATTAATTCAGTATAATTTTGCATTACTCTTATTATTCTAAATTCCTGAAATAACGCTATTACGCCACATCACATAATGATGTGCCATTCATCTTAAAAATTGACTGAAAATGGCCCATTCCCTTCATGAATTTATTGCTAATACACGTGTAGTATACCCAATGCAGGCTGTTAGGTAAGTCCTAGTTGGTGGTGGCGCTACGCTGTACAGAATAGATATGCACTCGGTGATACTGTGTGAGTGAAGGCCCTGAGCGTTCTTACGCCCCTTTATTTATATCCATGGCTGTGCCTGGCCCAGGGAATGATGTGGTGGGTGTATCGTGGGGTACAGGCCGGCTGGCTCTCTACATCCCTCCCGTTCTTTATAAAGTTCACACAATGTACAGTTCAAGGCGATGGCTGTATCGAACACACAAAGTCTTACAACATTTGCCTGGGGGCAGAGTTCGTCCAAAGAGCGTACTTCTGTACTGGCGTTACTGCAGCACACTATCCCGTAGTGGTGGCTGTGTCGAACACACAAAGTCTTGCAACATTTGCCTGGGGTCAGAGTTCGTCCAAAGACAGGTTTTCCACTGCAGCACACTATCCCGTAGTGGTTCACCTTACCACAATTTGAACAGGTTCTTCCTTTCACTTGACATATCCCAGGGGTTTTGTGCCCAAGGCCACAGTTGCCACAGATCCTGCTTTGTCTTGCAGGAGTAAACTGGCGTAAAGGGCCGGCCTTCACTGGATTGCCTTGACTCTTTCTATTTTGACACTAGGAGCTTTCGAAGGGACTGGCGTTGTGGGTGGTTTGTTGAGTGCAGCTTCCATTTCTTCTGCCTATGTATTCGGCAGTTCGTGGGAACGAGCTACCACCAAGATGTCGTCCAGTGGGATTGCGGGCTGCTGTTTTATGAGTTGTCTGAGTACTTTAGACCTACACCCCTGAATAATTTGCGCTCTGATCTCCTACCTGATCTGTCTACTGACTTGGTGTCTGATTGCGTAGCTTGTCGCAGTTTGAATCATTCAAAGTCTGGTTTGATTTGTGGGTCGAAGTGTTTGTTGAGCACTGTGAAAGTCTGCATTGAAATATGCATTATCTCCTGTATTGTGCAGGGTTCTGAAGAGTTCATAGAGTTCAGCACCTCCGAAATGCATGAGTGGAGACATTTTGACAGCACTGTCTGTTTCTCTGGTGGCTCAAAAGTTGTCCCAGCCACGATAGCCACCGAGGTGCTGCTGTTGCGGGATCAGCTAGCTTGCTAAATGGTGGAAGTGGCAGCACTCAGGCATGTGAATATTAGTTAGTGTTCAGGTGTGCCGGGGCTTGGTGCTGAGCTTGGTCATTCATAAAGGCATGTGTTACTCTCCCCGCAATGCAGTCTTCAAACTAGTGGCACTGGATTGGGGGTGCCGAACAGCAAAGCTTGTGTCTTTGTGCTGCCGCACACTGCTAATGTCTCTGGAGAGGTGTGTGTACTAAGAGATGGCTGCAACCAACCTTTGTCTTGCAATGTTTTCCTGACACACGTGCATGTGTGACAAGTGTTCACCCGTTGGTCATGTTGTGGCACCACAGTGGCGGTAACTACACCTCCTTTCTCAGGCCCACAGTCCAGGGACTTTACAGTTTGTCTTCTGTTTGTTGATTGAACATGTGTTGCGTGCAGAAACAGGAAGCGTGAGGCAGAGCCACGTGTCAGGGATCTTAAGCGGGAGCGCTGGTGCAGGCTCCGCCTACCAGGGCCGTCGCTGGCCCAGTAGGCCACAACTCTTTTTTTTTTTTTTTTTTTTTTTTTTGGAAACCGTTTAATACATATTAAAAAAGGTTACAAGTATGGGCCTACAACCATCCGGCCGGCCGCTAGAGTGGCAGAAGCATATGACATACCTACAGTAAGAGTCTCTTGGCGGTGCAGATCGATAAATCAGGAGATATCAATAGCGCAGGCCACATAACTCCAAGCCCACAATACGGTTTCCTTTTTTCAAAACAGAACAACACAAAAAACCACACCCGCAAGGCAACCCGCCATCCAAAGTGACGGCACGTGCTCCTTAAGTGGGGGATCCCAACCCGCAGCCAAACTCTGAAGAGGGGAATGGGAATAGATCAGGGACAGGGGAACCACATGCCCGCGGCTGGGGGAGGGGGTCGGCTAGAGGGACGGAGCTGGTGAGGCGGCCGGCAACAGTGGCGGCTCACAAATACCCCCGCGATAGGCGTTCCAGGGGCCCCAGATTTTCACCCACGCCCCAGGCTTACCCCTCGCCACATACACTACCTTTTCACGAAACATACACCAATCCATATGTTCTTTCCAGGCCAACACCGCTGGGGGCCACCGGGATCCCCACAATTGAGCAATGTCGCGCTTAGCTATCATGTATCCCAGAGTCACCCACCGCGTCTGCGGGACCGAATAGTCATTTGGTTCCCATACATTCAGCAAGCATCTCCTCGCTTCAGGCAACAGCGCAACACGCGTCACCACACGCAGGACCTCATGCACACCACTCCAGAATCGCTCCACCTGTGGGCATTCCCACAGAATATGCATGAAAGTTGCCAAGGCACCACAGCCACGCTTACACAATCCGTCACCAACAAAGCCCATACGTAGAAGCCTTGGCCCCGTCACGTAAACCCGGTGGAGGATCTTAAGCTGGATGAAGCGAAGGCGAGCCGGGATGGCCACCTCCTTCGGAGAGGCCACCGCGGAAATCCAGTCCTCGTCGTCCAGTTCCAGCCCGTCGGCAACCCAGGCCTCGCGGAGACTAGTCAGCAGGCACGATCTGTCGTTGATCAGTTTTTTATATATAAGGGAGATCGTGCTGTCTGGGACATGGCCATCCAGCACTCTGTCCTCCAGGGGGGAAGACTCCGGAATGGACGCGACATCAGGGAAGACGGAGCCCAGCGCGTGGCGGACTTGTAAGTACCGAAAGTACTCACTGCCTTGCAGCTGAAATTCCGTCCGCAGCGTCTCAAAAGTTTTGAATCCACCCCTTGTCCAGAGGTCTCCCACTGTGCTGATTCCGATCGTGTCCCACTTCTCGAAGCCCTTCGATGTCCACAGGGAGCCCAACCTCTCAGACGCATATAGCGGTGTCGCCCGGGTCAAACGGTCCTTCCACCCCATCGCTGCATTAGCCGCGTGCCAGACACGCACCATGACACGCGTCGGTCCCGTCAGACGGGAGTCGGGCGCGCCAGAGTAGAGCGCTCGATTGTAGTCGCCACCGGGCAGGAGCATCTTGTCCATTTCAAATGCCGGGTTCAGGGCGGGCCCGTAAAGGCCATGATTAATCGCAGCTAGCTGGGAGGCCCAGTAATACCGTTTAATGTCCGGGAGGGCAACCCCCCCATCGTACCACGGGAGCGTCAATTTAGCCAGAGCAATACGCGGCCTCCCGTCCCAGAACAGGCGCCGCTGCAGGCTCTCCACCTCACGGAAGTAGCGCGCCGGAACCAAGTCCATAGTGTTCTGAAGCGCATACAGAAAGCGCGGCAAGGACATCATTTTAAACAAGGCCGCTCGGCCAAGCGGCGAAAGCGGAAGACGCCGCCAGCGCGCAACGTCCTCCCGCAAGCGCTGGAGGGGGGGTAGCAAGTTCCGCTCGTAGCGGGCCTCCGGGTCTAGAGTAATATATATACCCAGGTACCGGAACCCCTGGGAGGCAATCTGGATCGGGCAGTCCCGTGGTAGGGCCGGAGCCTCCCCGGAGAGCACATACACGCAGGATTTCGCCCAGTTGATGACAAGGCCTGAGTTACGACCGAAGGAGCGCAAAACATCAACCAGGACAATCAGCGAGTTACGCGGGGAGGCGAGATACAAAAGGATATCATCGGCGTAGAGGGACACGCGGTCCTCATGCTCGGGGGTCCAGCGGAGACCACGGATGGAGGGGTGCCACCGCAGCCACTCCGCCAAGGGCTCCAAGGCCAATGCAAACAGGAGCGGTGACAAGGGGCAACCCTGACGCGTGCCCCGCCCCAGCGCGAAGGGGGCCGAGACTCGCCCATTCACCACCACCTGCGCCAATGGGCCCGAATACAACAATTTGACCCAGCTAATGAATCCCGGTCCAAATCCAAATTTCGCCAGCATCGCCCAGATGTATGGCCATTCAAGCGTGTCAAACGCCATGGTGGCGTCTAAGGACGCCAAGATGGCCGGCTCCCGCACAAACGGGACACGCGCGAGCACCCCATGCAAGCGTCGCAGATTAAGAGCCGTGTTGCGATGGGGTATAAAGCCAGATTGGTCTTGGTGGACCAAATCGCCCACCACGCCAACCAGCCGGTTGGCCAGTACCTTGGCGAGGATTTTGGGCTCCGCGTTCAAGAGCGAGATAGGCCTATAGGATGTAACCCGCTCACGGGGTCTCCCCTCCTTGTGGATCACCACGATTGTGGCCAGACGCTGGTCCGGCGGGAGGGTACCCTGCGAGTGGGCCGCCAGGAACATGGCGCGCAGGTGGGGCGCCAGTACATCCGGTCGCAGCTTGTAGAGCTCGATGGGGATACCATTGGGGCCCATGGCCTTGCCGGATGCGACCGAGCGAATAGCCAGGGCAATTTCGTCCGAGGTGGGAGGAGCGTCCAGCAACTCCCTGTCCTCCACCGTAAGGGAGGGCAGCGCGATGTCCCGAAGCAGGGCATGGGAATCTTCCTCCGAGCAGGGAGAAACCGGGGAGTACACCTCGCGGAAGTAATCCGCGAAGCAGGAGACAATGGCTTCCGGCTCGGTGACAGGCACACCATCCATCCCCTCAATCAAAGGAACCACACGGCTCGCTCTCTCCCTCTTGTCCAACCACGCAATCAATTTACCAGCCTTATCACCCACATCATACAGTCGCCCCTGTTGCTCTCTACTGAGGCCCCTGGCCGCCTCGGTGACGAGGGCCCTATAGGCCGCCTGCTTGAGGTGCAGAACATGCAACTTGGCGTCTGTTACCCCGCTCCCCAGGTCTCCCTCTAGTTCCGCAATTTCGGCCTCCACCCGGGTTACCTCCTCCCGCTCGCGCCTCCGGGCATGGGAGATAAAGGAGAGGGCCTCCCCTCTGAGAACTACCTTAAAAGCCTCCCACAGGGAGATGGCCGAAGGGACAGACCCCACATTCTCATCAAAGTATCGCTGTAAGGATTTGATCAAGTCGGCACGAATAGTGGGGTCACGCAAGTACCAAGCATTGATTGGAGCCACCCTGCCCTCCCCCCTAGGGAAGACATCGAAGTGTAACAGTACTGGGGAGTGATCTGAAATGCCCCGCGCCAGATGGCACACCTCTCCCACCCTCCCAGCATAGGCCGCCGGGACAAGGATGTAATCAAGCCGCGAGAGGCTACCATGGGCACCCGAGTGGAAGGTGTATTGCCGCAGTGCGGAATGCTTTAGTCGCCAGCAATCCACCAGGCCCAGAGTATCTAAAAGGCCGGACAGCCAGGCCTGTGCCCGGGGGAGGTCCCTAGGGGGATGGCGATCCATAGACCCAGAAACTACCGCATTAAAGTCCCCCCCAACCACCAGCAGGCCACCCGGGAGGTCCAGGAGGAGGCGCCCCAAATCCGCAAATGTAGTAGATTGTAACCCAGGCGGGACGTACACTGATATAAAAACAAACACTCTACCCTCCATTCTACCCACCAGAACAGTGTAGCGTCCCCTCTCATCATGGCGCACCTCATCAATCTCCAACGGGAGCGAGTTCTTAATCATGATACCCACCCCCCGCGAGCCCGAGGTGAAGCCCGAGTGGGCCACCAAACGATAGCCTCGCCGATTCATGGCATGAAAGGAGTTACCTATAAGGTGTGTCTCCTGCAGGAAGATAACATCTGGTGAGATACGTTTCAGGTACTGCAGGACCACACCACGCTTAATCCTGTCCCCCAGGCCGTTAACATTCCATGACAACACAGTCAAATCCCTACCCCCTATCATACGTAGAAGCAATCAGTCGTCCCCCACAGAGCATCTCGAGAGCAACAATACAGTAAAGGGCTTGCCTTGCGGTGCAAACAAACAACACACCCCCCCCACCCCCCCATCCCAACAGAACTCCCCCCTCCCTGCACCCCTGCATGAGCCCAGACATCCCCCCCAAAGTGCAGTGTGCCTGTCGCCCCATAGATGAAAAACTAACTAGTCCCCCAGAGGAGGAGGGAAGCCCCCAACAGACCCCACACGACCTCCATCGGAGGGGAACATAAACGATCAGTAAATGGTAAAGGAATGTTGTCCAGAGCAAGGCCTATTCTTCACCCCTCAGTTCTGATCCGGCGGGCCCTCCCCGCCAACTGCACCCCCCCCCACCCCCTCGGCCCCGATCTCCAGGCAGAGTGTCCAACCAGTCCCCAGCCGCCTCGGGTCGGTCAAAAAAGTGCGTGCGCCCATCCACCTCCACCCTTAGCTTAGCTTCAAAAAAGCATTGAGTACTTAAGGTTCAGGTCCCGTAGGCGACGTTTAACTCCAAGAAAACTCAATCTCAGTTTTTGGACCGCCGGAGTAAAGTCTGGGTAGAAATGCACATCCATGTTATCAAGCTTGACCGGTCCCTGTTGCCTGGAGGTCTGCAGGATAGCGTCTCTGTCCCGAAAATTAAAAATCCGGGCAATGAGAGGCCGCGGCGGGGCACCGGCCTTAGGTCTGCCCCCAGGGACCCGGTGAGCACGTTCCACCGCAAAAAGCTTACTCAGCCCCCGGGGCTGGAGATGGGTAAGGATCAATTCTTCCACAAAAAGATCTGCCGCCTCCGCCTCTCGTCCCTCCGGCACTCCCACAATGCGAACGTTATTCCTCCGGGCCCGACCCTCGGAATCCTCCAGTCGCCGGTCCATCAGGGCGCTCGCCTGGCCAAGCCGGCGCACCTCCTTTTGGAGGGCCACCACGTCCGTCGTGAGGCTCGTTGTGGTGTGGGCCAGGGAATCGACCCGGTCGTTGGTTTTGGACAAGTCAGCCCTCACAAGGCTAACATCCACCAGGACCGAGTCTATCTTTTGCGCTAGGGTGTCGAAGCGCTGGTCCACCGAGGCCTTCATCTCTGCGATGGCGCCCATGACGTCCCGGAGGGTCAGATCCAACGGTTGAGCAGATGCCTCCGTCGGGCCCGCCGGGGATGTGCGCGATGTCTCCGGAGATCCCTTCTGGAGGGTGTAGCGGTCCATGCTGTTGGATTGAGGCGCCGGGCCGCGGCGGGTCGTCTTCACCTTCGCCCGGTCGCCATCTTGTTTGGTGGACATGCCTGCTCTCCCACCGTCGTGCCAATCTCCTCGAAAGGGCCGATAAACCAGTTCACGGGTTCCGGGGGGGGGGAGGGCGACCACTGGGCCGCAGGACGACTCACGGCCGGCGGGTCAGCCGGGCACCTGGACAAGGCCACACCACCGCACCCCGCTCCGCAACCCTACCTCGCTTGAGGGCAAGGAGAGCGCAAAAGCGAAAGTGAAAGCACGGGATACGCGAGTCGCCCAGCCCTGCCCGCCGCTGTTGTTCGCTTTGTCCCCGGATCGCCCCACTACTCCAATCCGGGGGGCCAGCGCGGAGAAGGCCGCAACCTTCAATCGGTGCTCCCACCGGTGTCCGGGGTCCGATTCGAAAAAGAAAAACGGAAGGCGCCTCAGCTCGGGTTCACCGATGCAGTCCCCTCAACAAGGACAGGATATAGCCAGGATTAATTCAGGAGGTCGTGGTGGTCCTCGGGAGCCTCGCACCTACGCGGCCATCTTGGTTGCGCGCTAGGCTCCTCTCCAGGCCACAACTCTTGGCCCACTTTCGGAGTGGAGCAGACATGACAGGGTGCCTCTGTCACAGTCGAGTCTGCAGCACGCTCTGCCACAGGAATATCCAGTAGTGCTTCGGCTGGGCCACAGGGATGCAGCCATCAACAGGTAGGGTGACAAAGGGCCTGCAGGGGTGTTATAGTGACTGTGACCTGATGTAAGTAGAGGACTGCGGTCAGAGCAGCACAGCTTGGACCAGCAAACAGGATGACAGTCGAGGATAGGAGGTGACACCAGACAGGTGCGTCCAGCAGTGGTGGGGTACGCAGGGCCAAACCACCGCTCGTTGCCATTGACGTGTGCCCTAAGCAGGCTGTTAGGTGAGGCCTAGCCAGTTGTGGCGCTACGCTGTACAGAATAGACATGCACTCAGTGATACTGTGTGAGCGAAGGCCCCAAGCGACCTCACGCCCTTTTATTTATCTCCTTGGGCCGCGCCCAGTCCAGGGAGTAATGTGGTGGGTGTATCATGGAGTAGAGGCCGGGTGTCTCTCTACACATGGGAGCAATAGAAAGTGGGCCGTCTTTTTCTTGCCATGCTTTTGTTCTTTTGCATTATATTTTTTAGCCGAAAATGCATCCTTGCGGCCAAATTGGATGCAAGGACAAATTTCACACTAAAATACAGCACCAAAAGCCAGTTGTCATTTTGTGTACTTACATTTAATGATCTTAAATTTTCTGAAAATGTCACGTAATTATGCAGAAGCAAACTGTGAAAACTTCACAAACCCCTACATAGTGCCATGCCTTTCCATACACTCCATACCCTTTAAGTACTGTTTATTATCTAGTAATTCTATGCACTTATGGCAGAAAATTACACTGTAGTAAAGCCATTTACCCCAGCAGGTATCCTTTTGCAGATAGCTGTTATTTGTAAATGGAGTATTTTATGACAACAACAAAAGGTTTACAGACATAAATGGCTCTGTGGATCAGGCCCCTTGTTTCTATTGACAGATTTAAGTAATATAATGCTTGCTGTGTGCATCTCTGGTCATTACAGCTTCTGAGAGTTTTTTTTTTCACATAAGACAAAGATTTCCTCGAGATATACCCAGTGAGTGTAATCTGCTTTTCTGCATTCAAGACACTGAGTACTTTGTGGTCTGTGAAAAACCACAGGGTTGAGCTGTTGAGGACATCAACATTTTGCATAACGCCCACTGTGCGAAATAGTCTAGTAGAAGAGTCGCAGCACGAATGATAGGCGAGTATATACCATTAGTGAAGGCATCAAATAATATTCAAAGTACCAGGCTGAATTGTGACTGCCATAGCAAACCTCTTAGATTGGTTAAAATCAGCAAGTGTTAATACTGGTAAAAATATAGATTTCCGCCATTGGAGCACTGCCTCCCAAGACGAGATAAAGAAAAGTTGGGTTTGTTCCTTTTTTTGAGCAGCTGCTTACCACTTGCTTGAACCAGTGGTAAGTAGCTGAGTGAAGCAGGAACTAACAGTGCCAAAATACGTTTACCGACACGCACACTCATTACATACAACCAAGGTCATGATCAGAAGCATAAACGCCTTTAAGATATGGTGCTAAGATTATGCGCACTAGGGTGAACCTCAATGTGCTGTAACACCTGATGGCACTTGTGTCCAAACACATCAGTGACATTGAGAGATCAATCAACTCTCCCAAGGTGCAGTGCATGGCCCACTAAGGTATCTGAATTGCCACCCACCTAGAAGTATTCTTGTGGATAAATTTGCATTGCTACAATAATATCTGTAATAATATATAAGAGGTTGAACATCCTCCTTAACTGTACATCTTTGGGATATTTGCACCCTTTCATATTAATGTAGTAAAACAATAAAAAATCAGAAATCAAGACTACAAAACTAAAACCGACATACAAATTTCTATCTGTAAAAATATTGACACGCACCTAATGCCTACATGAATCATTTGCCACGCAATATGTTAGGACTGGATTTATAATAGCAATTTAACACAATCCTGCAGTAGATGGAAGTGAGTTTGGATTTGGACAATTTTGCAGGGTCACCAATTTTGTCGATTATTCATTTTTGTTTGTTCTTTTGATGTCCATATATTTGAAATGGTGTTTGTCAGTTACATTTTTTTATTCTATACTTTCTCCAGGAGCCAATAAGGTTGTGGGCATAATTAAGTCACAAAGGTATTGAGAAATTCTATATTTATTGTGCTAGTGAGAATAGAGATTATACCAGGAAACATAAATGAAGTTGCACAGCTTGGACATGGGTACACCCTTTACCTCTTTTCTCGAAAAGGCGACTTGTAAGGACACTTAGCATCCATGTTATGAGCACCAAGCTTGTACACTGAGCTTGGCGAATAGGTAAATATTTATGGATAAGCCAACTTACTATTTGAAATCAGTCTTAGGAGAAAGGGGCGGACGAGGAGTACAACAAGGTTTCGAGTTTGGACCCTTCATTTTAAATTGGAGGCAAGAGCAGTGTGAGGATTTCCAACACTCCCGTAAAAATAGAATTTTGTGAGTTTATAAAAGGACATTTTCTGCCTGTTATCAACAAGTTAACTCCACCGCTCGGTAGTGTCTTGTAGTGATTCCTTTTCTCCTATTTAGGAAGCATTGTCTCTGATCAGAGGTGCTACAGACAGAAGCTCATGGTATGCTTTAGTGCATAAATGACTAAAGTATGATATTGAGGTGATAATCAAGATAAAAAAAACACTTTTAAACTAGATTGCAGTAGCGGCCCTTGGAGGGAGTTCCGTGGGGCGGTGAGGCGGGGAAGGGTGGGGGCTAGTAAACACTGGAATATGGATGAACGGAGGTAAGTAAACAATTAAATAAATAAAACTAATTTTGTTGCACGCGCTGCATCGCAAAATGTGATGCAGCACGCGCAACAAAATTAGTTCTTATTTATTTAATTGTTTACTTACCTCCGTTCATCCATATTCCGGTGTTTACTACCCCCCCCCCCCCCACCCTGCCCCGCCTCACCGCCCCACGGAACTCCCTCCACGGGTCGCTACTGCTAGATTGGTGAAAATGCAAAGAGTTATCACCTTAATTTTAAGGTAGCACTCAAGTAATTAGTTGGTATTTGGAGTAGAGGACCAGTGGGAGAGCACCACAAAGCAAGGACAAAGTTAACAAAGTGTATCCACAAGAGAGAGAACCTTGAGTAATGATGATTTATTATGTCAAAGAATGTGATATACAGAAACGTAGAACGTGGGAAACGAACAATATGAAAATGGAAGGGTCAGGTTACAACCTTGTTAGAAGCTGAAATATTGCATTGTCCTCTTGTCAAATGACGAAAGAGCATGATTGATCAGCATAGTGTTAAGTGCCAGGGCTCTTATCACAATGTAGAGAGCGGGGGATAATGAAACCAGATGCACTCTCCCAGCATCAATAGTTATACACAATAGCAACTGGCATTGTAAACGAGATAGGATGAAGACAGAATTTGGATTCTATCATACGTGAAGATGTTCCGTCCTAACCTCTTGAATATCCAGAGATATTGGATTAGAGGCCTCACTCACTTATCGTGACATACTTCATCATCGGTGCCTAACCACACCCTGGTAGGATGATACCACTAGGGCGGACTCAAACAAAGATGAAATGGGAGTTCTTAAATTGAATCGAGCTGGATAAGCAGGGATCCAGAAGAAAGATATTCTATCAAAAATACGTGCAGGTATGCCCAAAGATTTTCCTTTATGTATAGGCTACCTGGGTTATGGATAAAAAAAAAAATAATTAATTGAAAATAATTCTTCATTTATACTCCCTATGCCTGTACCAACATGTTTCAGCCAACTCTATGAGCCCGGTCAGGTCTGGGGCCTTCATCAGGGCTTATTTTATGCATTCCTGCCTTTCTGTGCATGCACACCATGCACACTCGTGGGGCCTAAAGCTCTCACTTGTCTCGGTCTTCTATCCTGAGGATTTTCCTGTAGTCTGGATTTCCAAGGTTCATGCTGTTCCTGAAAGTAGTGCGGTCTTTTAGTCACACTTTCATCAAAGAACGAGCACCATGGGAATACCTAGTGTCATCCTGCAGACCGCCGCCGAGTGCCTGAGCATGACACAGAGGAATGAATGCTCCACTGCCTAATCAAAGAGGGGGTTGACCTCTTACAGCTGATTCAACTCTTTTAGAGATAAATATTCCGCCATTAGGATGTTTCTGTTTTACTCCTCGTCACTGGCTTTCAAAATAAATTTATTAATGTATTTTCTGTAATGTAAGTATGAACCCAGATGTTCTGTTTAGGCCACCTAAATCCATTTTAACACTACAAGTGTATGAAAATGCAAAAAATATTTTTAAAAATCATAAAATACTGGCAATCACACTAAACAAGAGAAGGCATGGTGCATTAGGGACCAAAGACTTTCCAGCCGTATGCAGTAATGTAAATGACCTACATAAATGCTTACATTAGTCATGCAAGTGAAGAATGACCCTGAACCACATTGGCAAAAAGTGGGCATCACATAAGAATCGAACGCATTCCTGGTACCCTCATTTTAACGTGTTAAGGGATGGTTTGCAGTGGCGGCTATCATCTACGAGGGGTGGGGTGTGGACACGCATGTAAAATAATGTAAAAAAATAAAATAAAACTTAATGAACTCGGCGACGTACTCGCTCCGGACTTTTCTCTCGCAAACACAGGAACGGATGCTGGACCTCCCTTGGCCAATCCTGGCACTGCTTTCCCCAGCATGAAAGCAGGCTAGGATTGGTGGGAGCGGCCTCACTCGACGCTCCACAGCGCTCCGGAGGCTTTGGCTAGCTGTAACCCAGCTGTATTAAGACAGCTGGAATAGAGCTGTTTTTAAGTACACATGTGTGGCTCGGCTTCATAAGATGGCTGGCCAAAAAGACATGCGCCCTCTAAAAAGTGCAATACCAGCCCCCCTCCTCCCTTCTGCTCTCACTTAGCAACGGCCCCGCCTCCATCATAAAGCTCGGCTTGGGACGGGGGATTAAAAATAAAATGGTAGTTAATTACCATTTTATTTTTCATCTCTGGGGCTTTGTGGGGATTTTTAAGTAGGTTGACTCTCCTATCCTCAAATGGAGGAGCCACCCCTGTTGGTTTGCACAAGGCCCAATTCAGCTGCTTCATGAAGAGCAGTTTGCTGGATTGTGCTCACAGGGGTGGATCTCAGGGCATACCTATGCTTATGCATAATAATATTTGAAAGATTCAAGTGCCTGACACTCGCTAGCCCACTGTCAGTAACAACAGATTTTGCAAACGACCTGTGGCAACACACCACAAATATGTCTTATCTGAGTTTTTTTCCTAGTTTGAAGGATTGTTATCTGTTTATATTTGGGGATTTCATTTACAGATGTGCTTTTATTTTTCTGTCATGCTTCCTTCCTTATAAGAAGATGCATTTCTTTTATTTTCCACCTAGAAGAAAATGCAACATTTTTAATTGCACCTTTGCTGCAACAATGGGTCTACAGGCTGCACCTTTGTATTAGTTTATTTAGGTTTGTTTTTTATTGTGTTACGTTTGGCATTCAATAGTTTCACGACGTTCAGTTTGATGGGACCATTGTACAGTGTCATGAAATAGTGTTATATGGGTGCTTATGAGTCCAGTCAGGTGGGGAGGTGCCCTGCCCACTTCCAAAATGTATCTCCTAGTGAGTTCCTTGGTAAAGCTTGAAGGCAGCAAACAAAAAGAGCAACCCAGGGAAAAAGCGTTTCCAAAACAAATAATTAAGGATGCTTTACAGACATTTTTCTGGGGAAAATAAGCACCAGTGAAAACATTACTAGTAAAGAACAATATATTTTTTTAAGTGTGAAACAGCATTTAGCATTTTATTCAGCTGTTCAATATTCTCACCTACTACATAGAACTCTAATTTTCTCTGTGGTACGTGACAACCAACACATGTTTCTGTTAAATTTCATTAAAGATTTGCGACATTAATCAAATTGAGGTTTGCTTATATCTTGTATTACTTTTTCACTGAATGTAAGAACTTCTATAAAAAACTTATGTGAAGTTTTTTTTTTTTTAGAGTTTTATATAGTGCGAACTAGAGCCGAGACATCGGGTATCAGAGCGCTTTCCATGAGCACCAGTTTCGTTACAGAAGGACACATTCATTTTTGTTCGGCACTGGGAGATTAAGTGATTTGCACAGAATTCCAGGATGTTATGGGTCATTGCCGAGACTTGAACCCGGTTCCCCAGCTTCAAAGTCGACCGCTCTAGCCATAAGGTTACATCCTGAAGTGCTAGGAGATCTCGGGTTGTACAAGGAAATAGCTGTCAGGTAGCACATTTTCTGTGCGCACTAGTCGCAGCAGAAATGTATACGAAATTGCGTAATGTGATTTTGTAGGAAATTTTGCAAATTGCATGTAAGGCGAAATTCCCAGATTACACTGATGTAAATAACATTGTGCCCAGACCTAAGCACTAAGTAAATCTACCCAAGTTATCCCTGGCACTTAATTGTTATATGGAGGTGAAGACTAGCAGATCAGCAACCATGCTGGTGCAAAAGGTTCAGGCTTGGACTGTGAGAACACATTTCTCATACTTAGGTCAGCCTGATCACTCAGGCATGCACATTGCACCTTTAAACATCTTGGAATCTGCACATACATGCTTTATAATGCAGTGTAGCTTTAATTCAGACAGAAATCTTCCAGATTAAATCTTTCAGCATTAGCCACAGACCCAGCCTACGTCGAAAGTCAAATCCTCCCCGCCATCGCGCATGGTGGACGGGCGATAAATCACCCGTCACTGCCTACTTCCATGCTGATGATTTGGTGTACACACAGTGCAGGAGATGGCAGGTCATTTAGACTATGAATAGGATTAAGGCCAGCCCAAAGCCCTCGGGGACCACAAAATCATAACTACATTATACTAAATTTTTCTATGACAATCTGTGTGCGATTAAACGAGAATGATTTAAAAGCAATTCATTGTGCCATTGGACAGGATTTCATTTCTTTCTTTCCTAAATAAAGAGATTGGAGTCTGTCTTTATTGTTTTGTGAAAATTAATCAGGGCAATTGGAATGCAAGGGAAAAGGCCAGCCAGGGCTCTCGTTTAAGATAAATGTGACTGGAAAAGGAAAAGGAACAAAGATTCAGCTCCAGCCATCTGGCTGAGTTAATATTTTTGTCTCTGTTTCTCTCGTCTCACTCTCTCCCCTCCTTAGTCAGTCTTGCTCTTTCTCCCACCTAGAAAGAAATCACTTATGATGCTTCTTTGCCATAACCCTGGTTGCCCAAGATCACTAGTGACAAGATGAAGAGTAACAATTCCTAGTCCCTTGACTTTACTGTTATCTAAGAATATATTTTGTGTATATTACTATCCCTGCATATTGCCTCTTCTTAGTCAATGGTTTTCAAAATCATTAAGCTTGACACTAAGATTTTGTAGTGGGTAGGCGTGACTTACTCTTGCAGCATTCCTGAACTACTCCTGGAATTCAGTAGTAAATCATCAACTTTGATCCCAAGGCCCTTGAAGAGAGGAAGCATTAGACTTGTTTCTAGGGGAAAGCTAGAGTAGATTATAGTCATGTTGGTCACACAAACAAGCTTACAATGCATGTCTGAATACATTAGTAGATACTTGTTAAATTTTGAAGTGTTGAGCAATGCTCACCAGAGCTGGCAAAGGCCTGGCATAGGTATCTTGAGACAGAAATATGGCAAACTTAACATTCAATACCTGCTATACAAAAAGGACATATGACAAAGAGCACCGTATTTCCTAACAAGTAGGATCATGCCACATAATCTTGATCATTCCCCCAACTCTAATTGCTCAAATCTACTTGAGGTTCCAAATTTTAGAAGGTTCAAGTCAGTTGCAAGTAATTTTCAGCTTATGTAAAAATAACCTCGGCACCTTTCACATTTGTTCATGACACAAAGAGGTTGATGGACCTCAACACTATCTGCCTTCTCTTATGGTCCCATTATTTTGGAAAATGCCCTCACCCAATTTTAGTGGCATGGTTCATCACAGGACATACTTCTACAACTGTTGCACCGTAGTGTACAATGGTGGAGCTTGATAGTACCAAAAAATCCATGTTAAAGAAAGGGATCATGGTCATTGGAGATTAAAACTGTCTAGCGGGTTCCCAAATCGATCATATTTTAATTGGCAGGTTCCTCTGACAGCATCAAAATAATATTTTGTTGGTCTTAAGGCATTTATCACTCTGCCACCCCTCAGTTCATGTCAACATGTTCCAATGCCTTTTAACTAAACCTTTTAAGCAGTGTGTGACAAAAAAATAATTTTCCAAAATGGTATTGTATATACACCTTCTGCCTAATTACACTGCCATCTGTACTTATGGTCACCGTATGGTGAAATAATTCATAGTTTAAAAATAAAACATGTCTGTAAATTTCTTTGATACTTTGTGTAACTAACACATTTGAAATGCCAACATGACTACTGACTCTTTAGAGGATAAACAAGGAGGGATCTACCAGTCCTGAAGAAGGTCAACACCCCATTTGGATGCATAACAATCGGCTGAAACTTGTTGACTTAAATTGAGGGATGAAAGCATGATACATGCCCTAAAACCAACCAAATATTTGTAATCCTGTCAGAGGAACCCAACGACAAAAATCTACTTAATTTGGAGCCATGTAGACTGTTTGAACCACCTATGACCAAGATCCCTTACTTTAACAAAGAGCTTTGTATGGCCAGGTTCCACCACTGTACATTACAATACAATAGGGGTAAAAGCATGCCCTATGATGAAGCATGTTCTGAAACGTTTGTGAGGGAATTGCTCCCAAAATAATGGAATCATAAGAGAAGGCAGATATTCTTAAGGTCCATCAACCTTTATATGTGTTGTATGGATAGACGGGAAAATGATCGAAGACCCTTTTCCTCTCACCTCTCTACATGTAGGTACATTTGTTCATGACACACGATAAGCATATCAGAGTATTGGGACAATATAGATGCTTAACAAGTTGCAGCAGAGAAAAGTGTGGGACCCTGTTATCATGGCTGATTCAAAACTCCCTTAACAGAATTAATAGCTTTTGACCTGAAGAAAGAAGTGAGCCATCAAACAGGAACCTTGGTGCCCCTTGATAAAAGTGAGGACCAGTTACCATGGTTCACATACCGAGGACCACAGGAGTGTCCATATGGATAAACAAAAAGATGAGTCTCTAAACAGGGCCGGATAAGATGTTTCATGTACAAGTGGCATTGTGTGTGCCCACATGTGTGCACTCGAGTCACGAGAATCCAAAACCGTGTACATGTGCATAGTTAAACAAGAAGGCATTCCCATATTCATTCATCAAGCCACAGCTGTTATTGTTGGCAATATGGAGCAACTATGTGTGTTCATTGTTCAATATCTCTGAGGCTGAATATCTTCTGGACAAATTAGTGGAGAGTGTTTCCATCCTTAATGTCCATCAAAGCCTCTATCATCTGAAGTGTCACTGTTTCTCGAATATGGGGGGGGGGGGTGTAGGGACCAAGCTAGCACCATAGTATGTGACATAATAGGTGTTGTGAAAATGAACAGAAATAAATACTGGAGGCATTTGTGGAAAAGCAAGAATACATTGCCTGCCCAACTTCTTTTCATGTTCATGATTGTTTTTTCTAAAACTACCAAGGAAATCTAAACTCATTCCTCATTACTTGTCGTAGTGCGTACAGGAATGTGTGCCCTTTTGGCAAAAGCACTACTTAAAACTGAAACAAGGAAAGGAAGACTCAACCCTAGTTCCCGCAGAATAATTGTGGCCTTAAGATCAGTGTAAGATATGAACAAAACTAACTTTTTGTAATAAAAGAAGGAATGGGTTCCTTCAATTAATCCAGCACATGTGCAAACGAGACATTGCTGTTTATACCTACACTGTATAGAAAGAATACATCAGCTTCTTATTCTATTCATTATCTTCATGATCTAGAATTACCTTTCTTGTAGAGGTGAAAATAATTCTTCAGATTGACTCAATGCAGCTGCAACCAATCCCAGAGTTCAATGAGACCAGAATCCAATCATTTACATCTTTGGATCCACCAGATTAAAAATAATTTTGTCAAACCTTCAGCTAATTTTGGTTAATTGTGATACTGGTCTCCATAGTATTTTAACGCTCCACAGCTTCACCTTTGAAACCCTAAAAAAGTTATTTATAGCAAATTTGCAGCCACAACTGTTGACATTAGAAAAATTCCAAATGTAAACAGCTATGAAGGCAATATGATTGAGATCAAACCTCATGTTCTTCTAAGATTATATTGCAAAAGAGAAGTAGTTTGTGACCCTTCAATAAATCCCACAGTGATCAAGTAAGAAAAAATAGGTGGTATTTCTCACACTTGGACTTAACTCAACTTATACCATCTGCCAACCCTGCCGCTGATTATAGCTGCTTTTCCAAGTTAAAGGGATAACAATAACAAGAAGTGCCAAAGGGTTGGCAGATGCCAGGACTGGACAGTGTAGCACAAGTGCACCTGTATTTATGCGCTGAATTAACAGTTTACAAAACTCGATTGCCAGGACTTGGAAGGGGACGGTAGATCACATACTACTTCAAAGCAAAACTCAACAAAAAGATTGATAAATATTTTTTCAATCAAACACTGTCTCAAAAAAGGTAAAATATTTCTCCCAAATTTTAATTGAGTAAGCAGTGATATCATTAAGGGAAGGCATTGCCTTCACATGAAGGACTTACATAAGGATTTTCTTTAGCTATGTCCATATGATGTACCACTAATGATTAGGATATGTGAAACGTTGAACCATGGTCAGCTAATGTTCATTAAGAGTAGCAAAAGACAGGTTAAATATCTCAATTCCCGAATATTGTGTTTTAATAGTTAATTAACTTCTTTAATGATTGAGATGGATGTTTGCCGTTGTATAGTATTTGCAGTATGACTGCTTGTGAAGCAGTGATGGGTAGCTGGGAATGACATGGCTATACTTCCATCACATGATTCTGGTGACATGAAACCTGCTAAAGGATTACATGCTGGAGCACGGTCAAGGTATTGGTGTCAGTGATTCCTTATATCGAACTAATCTTACTCAGCTGTACATTTCCAGCTGTACATAAATTGCTTATGTCCCATTCACATTGGGAATGTCTCCTTCCCTTGCTCCATCTGAATGGAAAAGTGCAGCAACATGTTTGCTTAAATAGCTGTCGCGACATCACCTTCAGGTGGAAGTCTTGCCTTTTAAGTGTGTGATAGACGTTGACACCAATACTACATACTAGTCCATTATTGATGACATCATAGTACCCACAGACCAATATTCCTGTGGTCTGTTAATGTCAACAGAACCATGAGGTAGAATTATACTTTGTGAAGAACTGCTTACCACTGAATTGATTGACAGCAATATTTTGATCCTTATCTTTACCAGAACAAATCCTCTATGTGGCTCTGTTGTGCTCCCACGTGCTGCACTTATAAACTGCCTCTTCTCCTACTCGCACAGGCTTCTGGGGGACTCCAGCAATGGAGGTGGGGAGGGCGGCCTGGCAGCGAAGCCCAGAATGGCAGTCGGCAGCGGGTGGGAGCACGGAGAAGCCCGAAAGAGGTTATTTCTTGTAAGGTAAGGAGCACTTTTCATCCTGTACTTCATGGGAGCAATGGTGGTACTACAAGCCAGACACCTTTGTTGCTGTCAGATCTGTGAAAAGTGAGGTTGTTTCTTTTATGACTTGTTGGATGATAAGTTCTGTATCATTTGTTGTTTTGCTTCTCCACTGTTGAATACCTTCCTTTATTGATATGTCAGAATAATTATCTAGATTAGTAGAGGATAAAAAGTTAAGATTGTTGGCCTTTGTTTGAGTTAGCATTTACCGCCTTTATCTAAGCACAAGTTGTGGAGCAGCTAAGTGTAAGTTAAAAATGTACCCTAGTGTTCGCAACCCAGTCCTTCAATATAAGTTTATAAGTTGCAGGTTGTTAGTTGATGAAGTCCAAGTGTATATCTTGTTCATGTCTCATAGAGATCTATACTTCAGAAGACTTTTTCTATCATATCATTTGAACTTGCAAAGGAGAAATCCGTTTCAGCATGTAATTATCCATACCATTAGGCTGTTTGTTTTGTGAACTTAAACCACAGCGTAGTCCCATATGTGGATGATATTCGAATGTCCGGTATGTAAGGTGAGTGATAGAATGCTTTGATTAAATTACGACATAAATAAGTCATTAATCATCAGTGCTGAGTTTTCTTTAATTCTTATGCAAATAATCATGACTGTTATACTACTATTGGTCAGCACTATCAATGCAACTAGTAAATATTGGAAAAATACCTGTCTGGTTCTAAAACATATTCAAAAAGTCCTAGGGCATGTGAGAAGCTTCCCATTTCTGGGACAATGCATTAGACTACGTCAGAGTTTTACCCTGAGGCTCTGGCAGGGAGACAATAATGCAGCTCACAAATTCTGTTACATTAGTTCTTAGTAGCTTTATTAGAGACATCATTTGCCATGTAAGAGATGGTAAAATAAGGTACATTTATGTAAGTCAGAAGACACAATTTATGTATTGCTTCTCCCTCTGACAAAAGCCCTATTACTTCAAAGTCAGAAATGCATTCCCTTATAGTGAAGCGTGCAGGGAGACTTTAGTTACATTGTATGTGACTTCCTCTAGAACTAATCTGTAGTACCAGAAAGGTTTGGACAAAGGATTTCTTTCCAGTAGTGACCAGAGTTGCAGGAAAATTCAATCACATGTAGAAATCTACTGTATCTTTGGATTTGAATCTTAGTTTTTGCACCTAACTAAATCAATCTTTTTTGAGACTTTGAAACCCAGGCACTCTGGGGATAAGAGGCTTCTCTAAGCAATGTAAATTGAGTGAAAACCTGTATTACTTTCGGAACACGTCCCTTGGTTTTGCAATTCGTTCATGCTCACTGATCTCTTTCTCCCTCTGGGTTCTACCGAATTGCCCCCACGCCATTCATAGCGATGAAAGGTTTCTTCTCCGCAGTTCTGCGTTTGCACATTGGTCATTTCACTGCGTTTTGAATAGTAAAACCCATGATCATCCTTGAAATGCACCAATATCTTGATAGTACACAGCTGGGAATAGGGGCTCTGTCAACACTTCTTAGACAGTGGAGCTTGAAATCACTAGATGACTATTAGCACTGAGGCTTGGTAACAAATTGACTGCATATCCCACTAAACCACAGGAATCTCCTAACTTGCTGCTTCTCAACTAAATGATGACACCATACAAGGCACAGTACAAGATAATAGTGAACAAACTTGGTAGGCTAGCACACATCTTATGGAATCATGGGCTGAATTTAGTAAATACCACAATTAAAACATCTAATAAAAAATGTAGGCCATGATAACACCAAAATGGATTCTTATGCACTTTGCACTGGACAGAGGGGGATTTGTGTAAATGTGTGTGTGTGGAAAGGTGCGTGTGTTAGGAGCAGGAAATCTCCATAAAATGTTTTCAAATAGAGTTTATTGAAGGCATGAGCAAACATGTTTGGATGAATATGAATGAATTTGTATGGCGTTTTCACTGTTTGTCAATCTGTAGGAACATTTTGGAAGTATGGCCATTTAGTCTATAGAGGCGGTCGGTTATGAGACCTATCATATGTCAAGCCAAGCAGTGGGGCATGAGAGGGAGGTTGAGGCATCATGGCAACGCAGATATGTGTCTCGAAAGTTTCGATTACCGATCATATGTGCAAGTCTAGTCCATATTTACATACTACTTGCTCTTGATAATAAATATAATAGGTGGTAGTCTGTTTACTACGTCCACATTAAGAGACTTGCACCTACAATAGATCGTCAGGAAGTGCTAGTAGAACTTGTGGCCACCACTGCACATTCTAGTTCACGCTGGTAGTTAGAGACCCTCGTTATAGGGTCCAAGCTCTACCACTTCCTTATATGGCTGCACCTTCAATACGATTGTTAGAAAAAAGTTCTAACACCAATGCAGCTACCTTTAGACAATGAGACGCTACAGCGAGATCTAGAGTCAACCGGAAACTTGTGCACCTGTTGGGCTAGAAGGCAGGAGCTATGGGCAGGTTAGGGGGGAGTTAAGGGTCAGTACTGGCTTACCAGAAGGAGCAGACCCTTGCTGACCAAGGAACAACCCTAACTATCTGGTGAAACTATATTCTTTCTGGACAGTCACAGTCGGCTGATGGCAGACGTTTGTAGAGACAAGGCAAACTCTGATCCTGGAGACCGTGTTCTTCCCGATCTCTCATATGTGATACTGAATTGGGTTCTCAAAGCCGAAATGTTTTTTACGCATGCTCCAATCTATTGTGTCACAAGGCACTGGGCTAGCAAGGATGCAATGGAGCCCAATGCACAGAAGGAAAATGTGCTCCCAGCCCTATGTTGCATAGTAACAAAAATAACCATAATTAGTATGCTGTAGGCCGGTCACGCTCCTGGGCCCAGGGCCGGAGTGGCCGTAGCGGGCACCGGGCAATCCCCCGGTGCGCTGCACTGGTGAAGGCCGGTTTTGGGCCCCTGGTGGCTGATTTTGTTACAGGGCCGTTTTTGCAGCATAGCTGCAAAATCGGCCCTGTAACAAAATCGGCGAAAACCGGCAATGGCAAAGAGCTCAGCGGCACCCCCAAGCCCCAGGGGGGCCGGCCGAACACTTTGCCAGGGCCGGTTTTGGTTCCCAGTCCGGCCCTGCCTGGGCCCCAGTGCCCCTGCACCGGCTGAACCAATGACTGCTACGAAGCCGCAGCCCGTGCTGATAAGAGCGGTGGAGCAGTGGGGTCAGGTGGGAGGGATAGATAGGGAAAATTGAATAAATAATCCATTTTACCTCGTCGTCGTTTGTCGAAATCCCCTCCCCCACCCGGCCAAATCTCTCTTACCTACACCGGCCGCTGCTGCAGCTTCGTCCTGGCACTAAGGGCTCCAGTACTCGTTCTTATCTCCAACCAGTTTTAAAATCTTCTTTTTTTTTACCCATGAAGTGCTTGGTGGCAAGGGTGTGCGCGCAAAGGACCCGCGAAGGGCATGTTTATTTTATGAACAACTACACGCAACAGACAAAATCATGACCTGCCTGCCAACCAAGATGCTAAGCTTTTAGAATATTATTCTGTTAGTAAACAAAAAGTCCTACCTCTAAAACTCACCAAGGTCCCAGGAGAGCCCCTTGACTAATGTAAAGGGACAGCCGTTTGGAAGCTCGCTAGAAACCGGAGTCTGTTGTATTTTTAATGTTCTCCAACATGAATTGTTTCAGAAAGGAACATATGGTGGCATCTTCAGGTTGCATTTTTTCCCTGCGGCCTCGCACGCACGGCGAGGGGTTGAAATGTTCAGCCGCCCTTCTTCAACTTACTTTTCCTAAAGCAAGAGAAGAGATGCAGACCTCCCTGCAACATCTACACAGCTCGCCATTGAGTGCTTCTTCAATGAACCCTGTGTGTTCCTAAAAAGTGCACACAGGAAGGGGCTAGTATTTTTTCATCTCTAAAGTGTGAAGAGCTGATGTTTTACACTCTTTGTAATATTTTAGGAAATGTGCCAATTTGTTGGTGCTACTTATTTTTGCCATAATTTGCACTTATCACAGCACTACAGAGCAAAATCATGCAATTTGCACCTGCAAAAGTGTTTTTTGCAGTGTAGAAAATGCATTTTATGAGTTTCTGACTTGTAAAAGGACTTTTGTGAATATTATGGAATTGCAAATAGAAGGGACTTGAAAGGGGCGTCCTCTCCAATTTGAGATTCAGGAAGGAATGTATCAATGGTTTGCAACCACAATTGCAGTCACAAATTATTAATAATTTAAAGACTGACAAATTGGGGGTGGGATCCAGGGAATCACCTCAGCAGCCTTTGCAGGAACTAGTAGTACCTGCTAGCCCAACGACCTTTCCAAAGATGAACCTTTAAAAAAAACAAAAGTGTCACATGTTCCTTTCATTGACACGGGCTGCTTAAAAAAAGTGTTTCCTGCTTGGCAAAGCAAATCCAGGGACTGAGGCCTGCTGTCATTTGCAGGCCTACATCCAAGCATTCGCAGCTAATCACTGGGCATTTCAGTTTGGGAATTGCATAATTAATAATCATTAGGCAGGTAGTTTTTGCCCCGTTAGAATGGATAGCTTGTGTTGCAACCTATTAAGCAGCCAGATCACATCGCAAATTGCTTTCCTGTTTACAAACCAATCGGTGTGCAAATGGCACATCCCTGGTTTGCAAATGGGAATGGTGCCCCTGATTCTTTTGAAGGGTGACTATTTCTGCCCTCTGTAATTTGCAAAGTTTTGCCAGCCATTTATTATTTTAAGATGAAGTGATATTATTTTACTATTAAACTTTGATACATTCATAGCTTGCACCTACAAGGCTTTTGGTATGTAAACCATAGTAAATAACCGCAGTTTGTCACACAAGTATCAAACTATATGGCAGAGCCTAGCTTTTATGAGGTATAACCCATGAAAAGACTCAGGGCCTGTTTCAGAAAGCGTCTCGGCAGTCGCCGGCGGAGGCCCTGCGGTCGCCGCCGAGGTTCCGCACTCGTGGCATGACTTCCGTACAGCAGTTTCCCATTGCGGAGGTGCCGCCATGAGTACGGGACCCCGCCGTGACTACGGAGGCCATTTGTGAATCAGGTCCATACTGTGGTAAACAAAGCCGCATCTGAAGAGCCAAGGTGTGGAAACTGAATGAGCTCAAGCAAATTATAAGCCATTCATAATGTATTGAAAAAAGGGCCATAAAATCACCCCTGCATACAGTAGCAGGATAGAAATATATACCATCACCGAAGGCACTTAATGATTCCTCCACCAGGCCTTCAGTATCATCAATCAATCAATCAGGGGTTTATATAGCGCGCTACTCACCCGTGAGGGTCTCAAGGCGCTACAGATGCAGTCAATTGATGAAAAGAGGCTCTATTTATAACATAACTGCACTGGCTATGTCACTTAGTTACAAGAAGCCAATGTTCATACTGTAGAAATCCAAAGGGTATACCCTAATGAAGCCATATTAAGAGATGACATACATTGCTCTATATAAGATTTTTTAAATGTAGACAAATGGGCCGGATTGACAAAAAAAAACGTGAAACTTCACCTAGATATTTGTGTTAATGCATCATTGTGGTTTCACGCATTTTCTGCAATCACAAAACTTTCCCAGGTTACACTGGGAAGCTGTGCCATTCGCTTTCTAGGGGTAATGCATGGAGTGTCATATGATGTGTGTTGTCATTTCTCCATTACAGAATTGTGCCATAGCCCAATCTCACATTGGGGAAAGAGAGTGCCTCTGTTCAGTGGCACATTCTCCCCTTTTTTCCACTGGTTAAATCATGTTTTGTTTATGGGGAAAAATCTTCCTAGTGCACAGTCATGACATTTGAGAGCTTCCCATTGCCTTTCTCACCATGCAAAATGGTTTACTTCAGCCCTTGATTAGAGTAAATCTCCAAACTTTTCCATGGTGGCAAAGGGTCGGAAAGTCGTTTCTAAATGACCAAAAATTCTCATGTTTGTATGTGCTCTCAAGGCTAACCAAGCCTTGAAATGCCCCATGTGAGATATTTACTGCAGACTAATATTACTTGATCATGGATTAATATTACATTGGAGCTAAAGGATGCATGACTGCATGATCAGGTTTGGTGAATTCTGTGTAACTCCTGCTGTCTGTGATAGTAAATCTGATTTCTGAGTACAAAGGTCTTGGTGAACTGAAACCACTGTCTTACATTTTACTAAATGCAAGTAAAACAATAATACATAAGGCAATAATGATGAAATGTTCTATAGAGATTCAAGTATTACTGTATTAATTTAGTGAAAATGTATTGGCAGATATAAACAGATTTGGTGCCTCAATCAAAGTGAATGTTGGAATAGGTAAGGATCCATCAAAAAGCCAGCTGTAGGGAGGAAAAAGACAGACAGTCTCTAACACATAAATATACAACAGCAGGGGCCGGGACATGCTATGCCCTTCTATACGGGACTTTGAATTTTGTGGTGAAAATTTAGCTCCCTGTAAATGTTCTCAACATAGGTGTTGTCTTGGGTTTAGGACCTGGACCTACTTTATTACAATCCTGAGGAAACACAGTGCATTGTGTGTGATGCTCAGGTACACCAAACGGGGCCCACAGTATTCCGCTGCAGACCAGCTCTGTTAAATGTGCTGCCTGAAGACAGTGCTTGACCGCCAGTCTTATCATTTACTGTGGGTACTACTTGGATAACTCAAAGAATGACCTACACCCTTTAGCTGCAAACGGTGTTTACTACATCCGTGTATCACTAAGATAGCCCCAAAGAAGATCAGCAGACTTTTGCTTCAGGCATGTTTACTGTCTGTGTGGTGTGTGGAGCACAGGATGTATCACTCAAATGTGCCAAAAACAGTCACCTGCCTCTGGCTGTGATCCACAGTCAGTGCATGTTGTCAAAGGGCACTGACCAGTTCTTTTCAGTGGAAAGCAGGTATTTTCTTTGGGCTGCATTTGGTAGTTGGTACTGTTCTTTTAAATGGTTTAATGCTATGTTTAAGCAAAAGTGTAGGCAGCTTTGAATATAAAATATAGGGTAAAGGGATCTCTTACAGCTTCAGCCTTCATAACCACTCTTTACCATATTTACAGTGAACATTCTAAGTCTCCAGATGTTTGCTGTGTGAATTCAGTGATAAGTGATCAAAAGGAACCAAAGCCACAACCCGTAAATCTTTCTTTTTATAATTAGGCTCGCTAGAGGCGTCTCTGAGGGTTATGCTAATTTCTGTAATCTCGCCCATTTGGGTCTGGGGATCTCAGCTGGATCCATAAATCCTGCAACCAAAGAGTTTCAGGATTTTGAGCACTGCAACATTTTCGGATCTGGCATCCAAAGATCCGAGAGGGTAGATTTTCCGATGATTTTTCATCCCGATACAGCTAATTGGATTCCCAGCTTGGGGGATGAATTGTTTATCTGTATGCTAGAAACCCATTTTGAACAATGTATGCACACACATTGCTCTTTTTGACACTGAATTGCTCGATTTGAAAAACAATTGAAAAAGGAATGTCCTTTGATTCAATGCCAAGAAGAAGTTAAAAATTGATGAGCATTTTCATGAAGCCAGAAGTTATAAAATTCCTGAGGGAAAACAAATGTTATTTTGTGAGATTAATTTAAAAGCCCATTTTTTGAAAAGGGAATAACTATGTTGTTATATATGGAGACTCACTAGTCAGTATTTATACTTTTGTATTTCCCAAATAGGGATTAAATCATTTTTCAAATTTGTATAGTACTTTACCATTTTAGGAAGATGTCTTTACTTCACACCAGCAGTGAGGTGGGACTCATATATGTATTGCTTGCAACTAAAATCCTTGTGGACATTTTTAAATAGGCCTCTATGGCCCTCACTCTGGGTTGTGATATCCCACCCAGAGTGGTAAATCCTGATACACTACCATCTCCAGCTGTTAACAAGTAGCCCAATGTCTCCAAGCCCACTGATTCTGGGCCAGGAGACAGCAGGCACCTTTTCATCTGGTGTGGAATAGCACTCGGTGGAACTGACGCAAGGACAGGAGCAGGGATTGCTGGCAGGCGCGGAGCGTGGCATCAACCCAACCACTGCAGCACCAGGTTAGCACTTCCCCAGACTCCCTGTACCCTACCCTGACTGCCACCACCCCTACTACACCAGCCATCCTGCTGACTTGTTTCTACTTGCTCTAAATAGGCAGACAATGTGCGCAATTGTCTCCCTGGAACTGGAAAAACCACTTAGAAAAGGACCAAGTATTCCCAGTAGGTGTTTTTATTCCCATTCTGGGGAGAAAACTCATAATTGCCCCAATATTGGTACAGGGATAAAGGCTGGAATAGGAGATTCAAACCTTCCTGTATTCCGACATCACAATTCTGTAAACTCCTAAAGATGGCCTAGATATTTGCTCCATAATTTTTGATATGCCTATAAAATGATTATTATTCCCAAGATTTAGGGAAGGTAAGCACACTGTAGTTTCATAATTAACAATTTACCCTCATTTCTGTTCTCATTTTGAGTGTATATTCACTTATTTTGCATATATTTAGATATTATTTTTAGAGTTTTATATAGCTCGAACCAGACCCGAAGATATCAGGTATCAGAGCGCTTTCCATGAGCACCAGTTTCGTTACAGAAGAACACAATCATTTTGGTTAGGCACGGGGAGATTGCGTGATTTGCCCAGAATCACAGGATGTTGAGCGTCGTTGCCGAGACTCGAACCCAGATCCCCAGCTTCGAGACCGACCGCTCTAAATGACCACCTCACGGAATACAGTACTCTGCCATGGCAAAGACATGTTTTATGACACTGCTGCAGTAGGTGCCAGAAGGATAGCAATGCATAATGTTATTCTGCTCATCCACCAACAGCGATAATATAGGGCTGTGGCCCATTTAATTACCATGTCGGGGGAACTAGAACACCAATTGAGCTCTTTCTTCAGACACGTCTGGGTAGATGTAGGTAACAGCCGAGCACATTATAAGTCAAAAGGGCCAACATAGAGGCGGGGCTGTATAAGACCGCAATACATCTGTGGCCATATAGGGAGATTTAGGACTATGTGAGGGGTAGTCTGAATTGGATGACGTACCTAATCTGTCAGTTCCATAATTGGGAACAGGATTTTCAGACCAGTGAAGGTGTCACAAGGGGCATAGACATGGGGAGGGGGGCCGGCTGAGCACTTTGCAAGGGCCGGTTGTGGTTCCCAGTCCGGCCCTGAGTAGCCCACCTTCCCACCACCCCGTATCCAATATGCAATAGGGTTCTTCTGTACTGACCTCCAATCTGTGTCTCTAATACCCTACTGCCAAATCTCTCACTAGTCCCCTGTCCATCTGTTTATTCGTGTCTAGGCACATTACTGAGGGAGCTGATCCAAAAATGAGCAAGTAGTGACTGTTTATGTTATGAATAACATAGTTTTCGTATACTTCGCCCATTTCCTCAGTTTGAGCTCTGACAGTGTCAACAATGCAGAAATATATTTTTTAACTTTTGATGCTAGCAAATTGAAATAAAAACCGGAACGCAACTAAAAATGTCAAAACATTTTAGTATAATAAAAATTAAAAACTCAAATCAAGGAGAGATTGTTCTTCATCAATTGAATTTGTGAAGAGACTTGTATAACACAACCCTGCAAAATGAATTGTCCATATAGCACGTAACACTTGTGTCTTGCTATGTCTGAGAACACCTAGGTTTGACGTATGATGAAATTTAAGCAGGTGAGATGGAGTTATTTTCCAGGGATCACACAATTTCGGTAAAGCATAGGGGTTAACATTAGTACCGAAGTCTCCAGGTCCCCAACTTCTTCAATGCGGTCATCTGACCACATATTTTGTAAAAATGCAACCTGAGTGAGAATATATGTTAAGGAGAAAAGCTACAACACAATTAACCTACTGATAAATTCACTGTCTTTCTCCCACATTTTCTATCCCCTGTCATTTGAGCCCCCTATTCTTCTTCAGAAATATACAAATAGTGCAAATGCACCAGTGAGACATGTTTAGGAGAACCAAGAACAAGGGAACTTCCTACAAGTGTTCATATTGAATGTCTTGCTCGTGGGTGACTTTTCCATTTGAGAAAGTGCAGGAAAGTAGGGGGATAGGCACAGAGAGTGGTGGAATCTCAGAGATTCTGGAACAGATGTACGACCAATTTTAGCATGCGCAAATGGGTTAGCGACCCGTTTGTGCATGCTAAAATTGCCATTGCCATGTACCAACACATTTTTGTGAGTCGCAAAGGAATTGGGACTCGCAAAAAAGAGTTTAGAGACTCGCTATTTGGAAGGGGCGTTCCATTCCAAATAGCAACTCTCTAAGCCATGTATGAATGTTTTGCAACCGCAATTACGGTCGCAAAACACTCGCAGATCACCACCCTCTTCAAAATTGTGGTAATGGAGCCGCAATTTGGAAGGGGTCCCCAGGGGACCCATTCCACTTTGTGACTCTCTCCAAAAATAATTTTTAAGGACAGGCAGTGGTCCTAGGGACCATTACCTGCCCTTAAAACAGTGTGAAGAACACTGTTGTACATCGGAAATTGCGCCTCGCAAATTGCGACTCACAAAAGAGTAGCAATTTGCGTGACGCAATTTTCTTGGTCATACATCTGGCCCTCTGACCTTTGTGGAAGCCACAAATGCATTGTTGACGGTTTCCCAACCTGTAAACGTCATTAATAAAATATGTGTGAATGTGTTTTTGTGGACAATTGGAAGGGATTCTCCAAATGGTATGTGGGTGTATGGACATAGGTTTCTCAGCAAGAAATAATAGTTTCCCTCTAGATAGCCAATAGGAACAAATATGGTGCAAATCAGATGAACCGCCTAATACTAAACATTCAGATTTTCTATTTGTGAATACTCACAAGCGATAGGCCTCCATTATAATTGTGCCTCAGTATTTTGGTATTACTTTCCCTATCCAATAGATGACACCACCCTGGGGATCATTATTATTAAGTGTTGGATAACATGCAGATTGTGTGTTTACCACCCGATAATCACAACTGCCCATTTACCGTCCATAAATTTCAACAAGTTTGACCTGCCGATATTTACCTGCAGAAAATGTAGAATGGGTTGGAAAATCACTCTCTTGTAATTGTGACATTCTAGCAAACAGGTGTCTGGAAGTTTGCCACACGCATAGTGTTAGGATTTCGTTGCATTTTCCTTGAAATCCACAAGAAGAGTAGATTTCATGGTCCAGTCCTTGGAAAAAGAAAAAATAATTGAACCTCAAGAAAGCTGTCAACTTAAGAAGTGAGTAGGCTTACTTCCACTCTCTTAGATTTAGAATTTTCTTCTGAATTGGGTCCTTTTCTGTGCACAGAACCAACTTCTACCCTAGTTTCATTTCAGGAGTTGAGCCGAAAGGTCAATTTCAGTTGTGTCTGCTCTTATGAACGCTCAGTTGATGATCCATATATATTGATTTATCAGTTTCATTTTTAGTGCTTTCTAATTAAACTTGCTTGGCACTCCCATCTTTTCTGTGAAGATGGTGTCTTAAACCAGGCTGATGTCCTCTGCACTTCACCCGCCTTGCTGGGAATCGAGCAATCAGTTAAGCTCCAAAATACACAGCAGCTGGGTGCTAACTACTGGCGCATGAAATGTGCGCTTCATAGAAATGATATACAATGATTGTTTAAACTATATTTTATGATACCTTTACATATTGGTCTCTTAGTTGTGTTGTGTTTGCCAGACGCAATGTGACACAGCCATCATTCTTGGAACCCTCTATTATTGGGCGATCATAAGCTTTACAATGTTAAATTGGAACACAGTGGCAGCGCGTCTGCTTTCTGGATTATAAATTGTCTCTGGCATCTTCGGTTCCCAGTTGATTGGTGGATGTTGTTCTTGCCAGCTTCTTCGTTTTCTTTTCACCTATAATTAGGATGAGTTGTGATGCGTAATCTCTTCCGAGCTAAGCAAGAGTGCCCTGTTATCACATCAGCACACAGTAAGGGAGCATGGTGGGCACTCCTGCTAATGTGGGGAGCAGTCTACTGTGCCTACTCTGAAGTGAGGTGATGATGTGGCTAGCAGTCTGGGAAGGGGACCGTGCTTCGAGCTGAGTACTAGGCAGCCACAGAAGGGGTATGGCACTGGTTAGACCTGGCGTCCTTGCCGTGGTTTTCCCATAACTTTTTGCCTTCAGACCTCCTGTTTTTGCTGACTTCCTTTTTTATGACCTTAGGACTCGGCACACTTTACCACTGTTAACCAGTGCTAAAGTGCTTCTGCTCTCTGCTTAAAACATGGTAACATTGGCTTATACCCAACTGGCATATTGAATATACTTATAAGTCCCTAGTAAAGTGGCACCACATGTGCCCAGGGCCTGTACATTAAATGCTACTGCCGGCTCTGCAGCACTGATTGTGCCACCTACTTAAGTAGCCCTTTAAACATGTCTCAGGCCTGCCATTGCAACCTGTGTGTGCAATTTAAAACTGGCATTTTGACCTGGCAAGGGAAACTTTTGCCAGGCCCAACCCTCCATTTTTAATCCATTTACAGCACCCCTAGGGTAGACCCTGGACAGCCCAGATGGGAGGGTGTAATGTATTTAAAAAGTAAGACATGCACTTTTAAGTTTCACATGTCCTGGTAGTGAAAACTCTTAGATTAGTTTTTCTCGACTGAAAGGCCTACCTCTCCCCTAGGA
The DNA here is from genome assembly GCF_964204655.1 of Triturus cristatus. Lineage (NCBI taxonomy): Eukaryota > Metazoa > Chordata > Amphibia > Caudata > Salamandridae > Triturus > Triturus cristatus. Next base: position 358,148,092 of record NC_140580.1, read on the forward strand.
TAACAGTTGAGTTTCCTTATTACATTTTATACAGGTAATTTCCAAGTGGGAACAGGCCACCAATTCATGTTCGGTGTTTCTGAAATTGGAATTTAAAATCCTAATTTAAGGTAAAGTCGGATTTTGAATTACAATTTTGAAAATGCCACTTTTGGAAAGTTGGCATTTCATGCTTTAGAAATTTGGTGCATACAGCCTGTTTCTGGGTCACATGACTTGGTGTGGGTGACAGTTGGTGTGCGAAATTGGGTTTCTGGTCAACTGGGTTGTGGGCCCTGGTCAAGCAGCAACCACAGTCCTAGTCAGTGTAAGACACAAACAAACAAATCCTAAATTAACGTGTGCTCAACCCCACTGGTAGCTTGACCCTGAACAATCAGGCTTAACTTAGCTGCAGTGAGTAAAGTATTGTATGCAACACTTCAATCAGTAAAACAGTAAAATTCCACACAAAAAGATTTCACACCAGGTTAGAGAAATAGAGCAGTGACAGTTGGGCTTTGTGTATTCCTCCTAGACAGTCATACACAATGGGGAACTTTGGTGTGACTCGATGGGTCATTCCTGTTAGGATGGGAAGCAAGGCCTGGCTACAACCCCACTTACACTTGAATAGGCTGTTACCTGTCTTCACACAAAGGCCTGTATACCCCCTGTAGTTAGTCTGAAACCTGGGCCAGGAAGGTAGGGCACCTGTGCACTTCAAACGCAGGGGCAAGCCTTTGAAGTTCCTTAGAGAGAAGCTTCTCCCCACTTCAAAGGGCAGAACTGTGCATAAATATTAGACCTCAGACACCAACTCTTCAGTACACTTTTGGACCTGTAGATATTCTGCCAGGAAGAAGGACTGCTGTGCTGCTGAAAGGACTGCCACTCTGCTGGACTACTGCCCTGCTCTGCTGACCTGCTTCCCTTATGTATGAAGAGAACTGGACCTTGAACTCTACCCTTACACCCAGGTCACCAGAGCGACTCCAAGGGCTAGTCTGCTGGTCTCCTAATCTGAGCCTCAGGGGCATAAAAGGCTTCCCATCATCTTACACCAGCCCCTGTACCCAGCTGTAGTGAGTTCCTGACTCTCAACTGGTGCCCCTCTGGTCCTGGACCGTTGGTGTTGCTCAGCCTGCTGAAATAAAGCTTTTGCGCTCTTCCCGAACTGCCCCGTTCGCACCGAGACCTCAGTGCTTGCACCGTTATTCAGTGCAAAGCTCCGTCACCCCGACTCTTCAGAATCCAGCATCGACTGCTCACAGGGCCTGCCAACGCGAAGCTCTAGCAATGCCTGGCTGCAATGCCAGACGGTCCTTCATGATACTCTAATAGCCTCCGCAACTCTCTCCCTGCTGCTCGTGGTCCTTTCACCCGTGAACGGTAGTCTTGCCAGGAAGTTTGTGAAGGTAAACTTTAGCGGGCCCAGCCTGGTGACTGTAGCTGACCTGCGCTCCATCAAGGTCGGCCTGAAAGTATGATTTTTACCTGGTCCAGCGCATTCAGATGTCCCGAATCAGTGCTGTGTTCTTTTTGGTGCTATTCTCACTAAAACCTTTAGAAATTCATAACTCTGGTCCTACTGATTTGATTTTTGCTGTCTAGATCTTATTTCATTTATTACATTTTGGTATATTTTTTTAACTTGGTGTGGGATCATTTTTGTGTGCTGTTTTTCACTTTAGTACAGTTAGAAGTGTTGGACAAATACTTCACATATTGCCTATAAGTGAAGCCTGAATGCTCTGTGCCAAGCTACAAGGGGGTTGAGCACAGGTTAATTTGGGGATTGCTCGAGCCTTACCCTGACAAGGATTGTGGTTGCTGCTTGACTAGGGCTCACACCCCAGTCAACTAGTAACCACATTTTTCGCAGACCTCTTAAATGGGCTAAATTATGTTAAAAGTAATATCACATAACACACACAGGGGGGAATTGAGAATGGCAGGCTGTTGTGGGTTAAGTTTAAATGAGAGTGTTACAAGAACAGGCTACATCCATTCAGATCAGTAGGCAGCCAAGGGTGGACCTCTACCACTCTGCCAGTTGCGTAATGCAAAATGACGAGGGATCCCGGCAGAATGTACTAAGGGGTCCCTGAGTCTCCTATATCGCACACGTATATTAATTGGCCTTAGACTTAATGAGGCCCCTGAAGAATGGCAAGGCCACCCTGTGCCACAGGGGCTGTAGGTGCATGTGTAAATGGTGCATCAATGGAAGACTTGCATGCTAAGTGACAAGAAGTTGCTTGTGTGATACCACGATAAGGCAGCTGTTTACCTGCTGATGCACAGAGCTGTGGGCAGTTGTGACTTGTAGAAAGTATACATTTCCCCTGCTCATAGCTATGTGGTGTCTTTCACCTACCTACAACAGTGGTGCCCCTTATTATTACCTACAGTAAAGTCTTCCTAAACATCTGTTATTTGTCAGTAATGCCAAGAGACCCCCGTAGGGTGAACGTTGCACTATATAAATGCACATTATGTCATGTTAAGGCTTTATACAAGATCTACTGCTTGTACTCATGATATACAGGTGGTCATTTAATATTTAAATGTGACCTTGGACGTGGAGGTAAGAAAGAGGTCCACACCCTACCCCCCCAAGACAAATTTGCTGCTGTCTTGCTCTCAGCTGTATAATAAATGATGTTTTGTGTAGACCATGGCCAACAGGTTGATCGCTATCTGTGGCACCATCACCTAGATCAAACATTATTGAACCAAGTTACTATGGAGCCCAACTAACATGATAATGTCCCCATTCAAAGATGTGCGGAAACCAACATTACTGATACCATGCGGTGCCGTCATGTTGTTATGCACTATTCCCACACTTCTTCATGTATGAATCCAAGAATGGGGAATAACCAATTAATTAAGTGTTTTCCCACTGATACCTGCATGTTTTACCTCAGTAAGCTGCCTTTTCCCTGCACACATTTTGTCTGTTTTCTATTTTTTTTTTACAAAATGTGTGCAAAGAAAGAAAAACCTTAAGTGCGCAGTTAAAACACAAGTTGAATACAGATTCAGATATAAACTCACATATTCCCAAATCAATTCTACTGTAGTTTTCATAACGTGGACCTACGAGTCTGATTTGTGTGAAGCTGATAGGGTGGAGGAGAGGTGCTGGTGAGTCTAGGGCGAGGTATTTAGTGTTCCAGGTGTAAATACCCCTAATACTGGGTGAAATATTTACTAGGTCCATTGAGTACTTCCTACCCGGAGAATGAGGCATCTATCGCACCAAAATCCACCTCTTGTGCTTTTGATTTGTGGTCACTTGCCCCGGATATGCTTTGCTAGGTATTTCTCTCTGCACATGTTGGATTGAAACAAGGGGGTGTGATAACTATTGCCCAGTTCGTAATTCCTATCACTGCGCATGGTCCTGTTTTGTGGAGTGATAGGAACTCACCGCCCATCTAGTTTACCCTAAGGAGGACTGAGGTGCTGTGGTCTCATACATATATTGTCTGCATTTCTTGATTGTCATCTTGACTGTAATTGACCAAAATATTCAGGTATTCAAGGCGAAAATATCTTTATGGTCCAGTATCCCATGTGCAAGGCTGTTTTTTTCTTTTAGCCTGACATAGCTCGGCCAATTCAAAGGCAATTGATCAATGACAGCTGCAAGTGCTATGAGACACTCTAACTACGTAGGTATCTATGTAGAAGGGATGCTTTCTCTATTAAAGATTCATAGTGTTCTGCAGATACTGCTGATCGCCTTATTTATTCCTCTGTCTTGAAAAAAATGTTCAAGGAGAGGTTTGACCCGTCATTGAACACACACTCATTCAATGCCGCCTGTTTAACTACTTCCGGGTTGCATCGTCTTTTGCTCTTCCTGTTCAGTTAGTTAACCGGATGAGGATAGTATTTCCAATCCTCCAATGTCTGTAGATGATATCTGACATAGGAATGGTTATTTGCCAAACTGACCATTTATCAAGACAGGTAGTTCAGTGGCATAGCTAGGTCTTTTGTCACCCAACGTTTGCCGCCCGCAGCGGCTGAATGTAAAAGCGGGTGGGGAGGGTGCTGGCAATACCCCCGCGATGGCTGCAGGTAAGAGTGGGGGGGCACCACCCCTAAACCCGCACCTCCCGAGGCGGACCGCCTCCCTCTTGCTACGCCGATGAGGCAGTTTAAGATGTTGGTGCCATCAGCCAGTAAGGCTGCTTAGTAAGTTAAACAGTGCTTGATTTGTGGCGGTGCTTGCAGGTGCTTTTTTTACTATCAGATAGAAAAGGCTGCGTACTGCAAAAAAAAACCTGCAAGGATGAAATAAAGAGTAAGGGTGGGCGTAGTTCGCGAAGTAGCACTTCGCGAAGCTACGCAAAGTGAAGTTCGCACTACGCGAGCTACGCGTAGCACTTCGCGAACTGCGAAGTAACATGTTCGCACTGTGCAAGATGTTGTTTTCAATGATTGCACAGTGCGGACAAGCAACCGGCACTGTGCAATCATTGAAAATGGCATCTTGCACAGTGCGAGCTGTAGTTTTCTGCTGCTCGAGTAGATTTTTACTCGAGCTGCAGCTTTCTCAACGCGAACTGGTAGTTTCTCATCGCGAGCGGTCGCGAGCATACGCGACCCCTCGCAATGAGAAACCTGACCTTCTCGCGTTGGGAATCTCGCCGGGAGGTTTATTTTCCATGCTCGCGATCGCGAACAAGGAAAAAGTTTCGCCAGGATGTCATTTTGCTTGCTCGCGGTCGCCAACTTGACGTTGAGGACCGCGAGCAAGCAAAAAATGACCGCAGCACTACGCAACACTACGCTACGCGTGTTCGCACTGTGCTACGTGCAGTTCGCGTAGCGCGAAGTAGCGCGAACTTCGCAAACTACGCGAGCGTAGCGTAGTGCTTCGCCCAGGCCTAATAAAGAGACCGGATTTGGGGCAATAAGGTAGAATCAAGAAGTGGCAGCCTTGGTATTCAGCAATCCCTGCTGCTCAGGGTGTTGGTGTCAGAGTCGAAAATAAAAATTGGAGCACTATAACAATAATATTTATTATTATTGTTATCATTATTATCACTACTACAATTCTTAATATTATTATAGTATTTGTATTATTGTTGGTATTTACAAATTCAGAACAAGTTAAGCCTTCGCCGAGGGGGTAATTCCCCCACGGCACGGGGGGAGGGGGGGCCGCGGCGCCGCGGTGCTCGTTACAAGCCCAACTCGTCATGACTCACAGTGGAGCTGTGCTCATGACGAGCTGGGCTTGTCACGACCCCGCCCACTAATTAATCCTCCCGCACAGGCGGGGAATCAATCGAGCGTGGGTGGGCCGCGGCCGTTATGACGAGCCCAGCTCGTCATGAGCACAGCTCCACTGTGACTCATGAAGAGCTGGGCTCGTCATGAGCATGGAAGGGGTTAAAGCACTTCTTACTTTTGAAATGAACTACAAGTTACTCGTTTGGATACTAACAGGTCTAGGCTCTCAAATCCCTTCAAAGTTGATCAATTGAGTATCCCTAAATTGGTCATAGTGATACCTGTTATCTTCAGCACTTAAAAAGATGCATAAACTGTGGTTTATTAAATGATATGTTTGTAGATCAAATGGAAGCTACCCAATAGGAAGGGGTTGGTGCGGTTGTATCCTAGACTACAACGTAGCCGGGCCAGGTTTCACGGCTGTAAGGCTGTACGGCGACTGAGCTCTGTGCTATGGCTGAATGAGTGGACAAAAGGGGCCGCTGGTGGTGGGGCTAGCAGCCATACACCTCACCCTTGTGCCTCTCCTGCGTGCATGCGCAATATTTCCTGGGCTCTGCCATAGACGTCATTTGAGGGTCACCAGGTGTCGCAGGTGCAACCCCTGGCTTGCCCCTTGCAACCCCTGGCACTGACTTTGCGACCCTTGGTCTTAGAGATGACTAAATCAGTGGCAAGAACTAGACCTTATGGGTGTTGGTTTGGGCTCCACTTTCCTTATTTTCAGTCAGTTTTTTTCAATTACACTAATAGTGAATAATATCATATTATTCACTAGTATTGTAATAAATAATGAAGTACAATTAGCTGGAATATGAATTTATCTGACAGCTGAGATAAGCAAAAAATTCTTTAAAATGTATGTTGTGTGCATGCTTGGGGGTGAGTGTGTGTTTTTTGTGAGAGAATGTGTGTCTATGTGTGAACGTGTGTTCATGTGTAAAAATGTGTGTAAGAGCGAAAGTAAAGGTCAAATGGTGTGTGATTTCACTTCCGCTACCCCTGGCATTTTGGTGATTTGACATCAGGAGTGGCCTGTGCAGGTAAGAGCGGTGGGGTGGTGGGGCCGGGCTGGGGGGACATTCGACAGACGACCGCGAGTGAAAATTAAATAAATTATTAATTTTCCCTCCTTGTCATCTGTCGGCCTCTCCCCGCCCCACCCCCCACACGGCGTCACCGCCCCACTGCTCTTACCTGCATTGGCCGCGGCTGTTTGACATCCATGGTCTCTGCCATTCACAGATTCCTCTGCAATCCTTCCTCATTCCAGGTCTTGGTGCAGTCTACATTGCTGTGCCCATTCAGTGGGAGTTTGATGTGAGGCCTCACTGGACAAGGATGCCTGAAGTCTAAAGTTTGTAAGCTGCAGTGTCAACCAGCCGACCCTTTAACAGTTTTTAATCATTCAAGAGATTCTTAATAGTATCACAAAATAAATCGTTAAAGGCGTGGATGTGGGTGAAGAGACTATGAAAGAAACCAAGGCATAAGGAGAGATGGAGAGAGAGAAGAGGGAACCCAGGAACTGGGAAGATAATGGCAAGATCGAAGATGTTAACAGATTGAGAACTGCATGTGGCATTTGCAGCTGACAGTGGAAAAAAGACAACATTTTCAAAATCGATGCTGCACAACCCGGCCTCAGCATAAAGGACAGGCAGGGGATATCGAATGACGACTGACTTACAGCTTCATTTTGGTAATTAGCCATAGTACAAGGGGAAAACACTCTTTTGTTTCAGAGAGAGGGCTTGTGCATTCAATTTGACCTGAGCGAAATGTTTCTGAATTTTGGGTATCTCAAAATTTCTGAATTTCATTATGCAATTTTGCTCAATTTATTTGCCCATGTGAGACTGGTTTGAACGGAAAATACCTCATTGCACGTTTTGTGTGGAAAAAATGTCACAAGTGCGGTTTACAAACCACATTTCACTTAAGACCTAATTTTGCAACATTTCCATGGAATTTCAGGTAATGTTGCCAACGTAAATGAGGAGATTTCACACATCCCCTACAATTGCGTAATCTTCACAAACATGTGTTGTGCTTTTGTGTATTTTGTGACTTTGAGCCTCGGGCCCAGTGTTGTTTTGTGGCTCTATCCACCTTTACTCCACCACACCTGAGCTGCGCTCCGTGTGAGACGTGTTGCTTTTGTGTGGTTTGTCACCCCTTTGACAATCCAGACACAACACAGGGCCAAACATGACAAAGGCGGTTTGATTGTCCTCTAAAGATTACAAAAAGAAGCCAATGGTGCCTTTTAGCACCTCAGGATCACTGTATCAGAAAGGGACACATTTTGTAAGAACGACTGCAGGATGGTTGTGGGGGGGCTCCACTCCCCAAGACTCGTCAATATAACAAACTCTTTTAAAGCGCTGCTTGGCCATTTCTTCTCAAATATGGAGAAGCCATTTCATATAAATAAAATGTGTGCTAAGTGCACACCGAGGTGTGGTCCTGGCCTCGTTTGTTTCCAAATAAGTCCTCAAGTGTGAATGAATGCCGTTTATTTCCGCACGTCAGATTGGAAAATGTTGATTTAAAATACCCTTTTACGGGCAGGTACATCATTGAGGGCACACATTGGATGACGCTTTCTAACCACTGAATTATGTTTGACTGATTACCTTTTGTTACTAAAGTTGAGTGTACAGACCCGGTACCTGGGACACCTACTTGCAGAGCATCGTGCTCTCGGATTGGCAGATTAACATTCATAGGCAAGAAGTGATGGGACTTTTGACACAACCAATAGTCCATGGGTTTGAATTAAAGTCGGGCCAGTACAGCATTTAGTCCTTTCAAAAGTGACCTACTGGGTATCAGTAAATTGATAATAGTACCACCTGTTATGTACTGCGCTTAGCACTGACACAAACCACAGGAATAATGGGGCTCGCCAGTGTAAACAAAAAAGCACCGCTTTCTTTATCCAGATTCATCCGTAACAATGACCAACATAGGCTTTCCAGAATGTTCTTTTTGTTGACGATGCCTGCTTAAGTTGTCAGACCAATTGTGACATCATTTTTTTGGACGCTACCCAAGAGGAATGGATTGACAGTCTCTTGCCTTCCTTTTAATTGTATCATAGACACCTCCACCCCCGAACTGTGTCCACAGTTGACGGGAGGATCTGAGTCAATACTTTTGCTGTCAGGGGACAGTATGGGTAGTGGGTGGGGCAAGGAGTGTGGTTTTATTAAGTTGGAGACAGTTACCAGAGGAAGGTATGAGACAGTGTTAGTTGTGGCAAACATTTTTGTAGATTGCATTAAACACAGCAGCGGCTCGAACAGGTTAATGCTGTGGGGCGGTGAGGCGGGGCGGGGGGGGGGGGGGGGTAGTGGAATCCGACATACGAAGGGAATGTGAAAACTAACCAAATAAATAAATGAAACCACTTACCTTGCGCTTGGGTTTTATTTATTTATTTAGTTAGTTTTCACATTTGCGTAGTATGTCGGATTCCACTACCCTCCCACCCGCCCTGCCCCCGTCCTGCCTCACCGCCCCACAGCATTTACCTGTGCGAGCCACCGGTGATTAAACATCCCCCCACGTGAGAAACGGGGTTACTGAGGTGTAAACCCTGATCAAGCAGCAACCACAATCCTTGTCAGGGTAAAGCACAAGTACACTCCAAATTAACCTGTGTTCAACCCCCTGGTAGCTGTGCGCAGAGCAGTCATGCTTAACTTGAGGAAATGTGTAAAGTATTTGTGCTACACTTCAAACAGTAAAACAACGAGAACACCACACAAAAGATCCCATACCAAGTTAGAAATATAGAGCAAAACAAAAGAAATAATAAAACAAAACCAAAATGACAAAAATTCAATCAATAGAAATGGAGTTATGAATTTTTAAAGAATAAAGTGTAAAATAGCGGCTAGAAGCACATAGCGCCAACTGGTTGCCCTGGACTGGGTCAAAGTCAAAAGTTCAGGCCGACGGCGATATAGCGCTTTTTAGATACAGTCCTAGATTAGTCCTGCTGAAGTTTTACCTTCTCAAGGTTTGTGCCAAGAGTCCCATTCACATTGGAGAGGGTCTTGTGTCGCAAAAGGTTGTATTTGTGGTGCGAAGTGCAGGTCAGGCCTAATAGATGGGCAGGATGGAACTTTGCTTTGGCGGTCCCCTGGGAACCATCGATGCTGTTGTGCGAAGAGACAGGCTGGCGTCGGTTCGCATAGGTTTCTGATGCGAAATGCACTGTCTCGGTGTGTACAGGCCCATTTGCGGATGTGAAGAGCCCAACAGCTTGATTTGAGCGCGCTGAGCCACTCCAAGAGTCCAGGTCCTAAAGGGCACCACTTGGTGGTCAGGAACTCACTGCAGCTGGGTTCAGGAGCTGGTTTGGTAGCCTTTTATGTCCCCGAGGCTCAGACCAGGAGGTCAGCAGACTAGCACTTGGAGTCACTCTGGGGTCCTGAGTTCAAGATGGCAAGAGGGCAGCAGGTCAGCACAGCAGGGCTGCAGTTTGTTTGGAACAGCAGTCCAACAGATCGGCAGTCCTTGTAGCAGCTCAGTAGTTTTTCCTGGCAGAGTATCTACAGGTCCAGAAGTGTACAGTAGTGGTGGTGTCTGAGGTACAGTATTTATACGCAGTTGTACATCTGAATTGTGGAGAAGCTTCTAGAGGCAGGCCTTTGAAATGTACATATGCCCTGCTTTCTATTATGTTGTCTGCGTACAAGGATGTTGCGTGAACCATGAGTCCCTAGTCTTGCACCCCCTGTCGAATCAGCTGCACCAGCAGTTGCAGTGCAATCACGAATAGCAATAGGGGTAGTTGGCAACCTTGCCTGGTGCCATGGATAATCGGGTATGCGTTTGAGATGTGTGTGTCTGTCTGCGCTCTCACTGTAGGCAAGTTATGGAAGAATGTAATCCACCGTATGTAACTGGGAGCGATTCCGAAGTGTTGAAGGGTGGCTAACATATAATCCCATCCCAGGGTGTCAAAGGCTTGGCGTAGATCTAACGAATTCACGAGACATTCTTGTACGCGGACAACATAACATTGTATTCTAAAGATCTCCATAATGAATCTACTCACAGTGGCGCAGACATTTTCAGTCTTTGTGACAAATCACATGCTTTCCTATTTGTAGATATGCCCATTGGCCCAACCATACCTTTTGGAGACAGGACCTTGCAGGTAGCGTCCACCACATTCAAATACTAAGGGACACAGATTTATAGAGACTCAATAGATTTATGAGAAGGAAATCTTCAGAAGGCGATCACTTCCAAATCAAGCTTTTAGGCTCTTTGGGATCGCAAACGGTGCCCGTTCACACCGGAACCACAACACTCGCTCTGAAATTCTGCACCTGCTGCCACCAGTCTGTCTCTTCGCAGAGCAAATATCGATTGCCGGCAAAGGATTCTCACCACGAAGCTCCTGCCCATCTCTGACCACCGCCCTCAGCGCTTTCTTGTTCCATGCGACAGTCTCCAACGTGAATGGGACTCTTGGCACAAAACCTGAGAAGGTAACCCTTCAAATGGACAAATCTGGGATTGTATCTGATCAACGCTCCATCGTGGTCAGCCTGAACTTTTAGGCGCTATTTTACAGTTTATTTTTTATAAAGGCATACCTCTGATTATACTGATTGGATCTTTGTCATTTTGGTATTGTTTTAGTTATTAATTTAAGCTCTATTTTTCTAACCTGTAGTGTTTTTGCTGTTTAACTGAACTGATTGAAGTGTTACACAATACTTACACATTGCACCTAAATGAAGCCTGACTGTTCAGTGCCAAGCCACCAGGGGGTTGAGCACAGGTTTATTTAGGGTTTGTTTGTGCCTTACCCTGACTAGGACTGTTGTTGCTGCTTGACCAGTCTCACACCCCAGTCAACCAGTAACCCAATTTCTCACACTAGCTGTCACTCACACCCAATCATGTGACCCATGGACAGGCTGCAGGCACCAAATGGCTAATTGCAATTAAAAATTTGACTTCACCATAAGTTAGGATTTTGAATTGTGATTCAAGAGACATCAAACATAAACTGGTATTCTGTTCCTATTTGGAAATTATACTTCTAAAATGTAATAAGCTAACTCCAATATTATCCTATGGGAGAGATAAGCCTTGCAGTACTAAAAAACAAATGTAAGAGTTTTTCACGATCAGGACATGTAAAACGTAAGGGTACATGTCCTGCTTTTTAAATACATTGCTCCCTGCCCTCTGGGCTGTCCGGGGCATACCCTAGGGGTGGCTTATATGCATTAAAAAGGAAGGGTTGGGCCTGGCAAAAGCCAAGCTAAGGTCGAAATGGCTGTTTAAACTGCACACACAGGCAGGCCTGAGATATGTTTAAACTGCTACTTAAATGGGTTGCACAACCAGTTCTACAGGCCCACTAGTAGCATTTAATTTACAGGCCCTCAACACATGTAGTGCCAATGTTCTAGAGACTTACAAGTAAATTACACATGCCAATTGGGTATAAGCAAATGTTACCATACTTTAGGGAAACAGCACAAGCACTTTAACAATGGTTAGCAGTAGTAAAGGGAGCAAAGTCCTAAGGCCAGCAAAAACGAAGTTTGCAAAACAGGACATCTGAAGGCTAAAAGTTAGGAGAAACCACGCCAAGGATGCCAGGTCTAAAACCCCCTTGCTTAGAATAGCATGGTACCATCATGGTGGTAGAAGAGAATACCAATGCAATTTGTTTTTTAATAAAGGTGCCCCTTGCTTTTTGCAAATTCTGGCAATACTTTAACAATATGATTAGCAGCGCAAAAGTGCCGTCCTTGTTTAGAACTATCATTGTTCCAGTAAAGCACATTAATATTTACAATAATATTGTTAATAGAACACATAATGGTCATTCTTAAAACTGGTCCAGAGTGTTACCACAAGAAGAGACGATACCTTGATGTTAACTTTTGCCCTGCCATCCCACTGCTTAGGGTGTGATATTGTTTCTTTAAACACAACTGTACAAATTCCCACTCACGAAATTCAATTCCTTGTAGCGTAATCAATGATGGCACCTTTGTTGGTTTCCTTCCACCAGTCTCAATCTGTCTTATTCAAACAATTATATAATTACGTGTTCTGTACACAGTCCTGGTATGGAACTTCATAGAGTAATTGAATCATTCTCTCTAATGGTTCTAAAGCCGCCCCTGCCAGTAATCCCCTCAACACTGAAGTACACCTGTGATTGATGACCGAAGATCCATGACCCGGACATGCTCTTAGCATTTTAAAATAATTATGAAACAAGAATCCAAAAGCATGTGTGAGGCAGGGCACTGAAATATAGTTTATGGGAAGAGATGAGAGAACTCCTTCAGTAGAGGTCACAGCAGGTCAGAAGATCATAAATTGCCTCATACCACAGGAGAAAGGGCTTCTTTTTTGGGGTCCCGCCAATGAAAAAGACTATGTACATGGACTATCTAACCAGTAGCGCTGGAATTCAGTTACATCTTGAGATTAAAGTTCAAGTTTTACATTAAATAAATAAAAGTGAAGAACCAGTGCTTGTTTTGTGGCAGGTGGTGGGCACCAGCACCCTCCTTTGGGGACCGGGACTTATTTTTCATCATCAGACTTTGACCTTGAGCAAGAGAGAGGAAGAAGGAGGACCCGGAATGTAGAAAACCAGTGGCAACAGGAGAAGACAACATGGATGAAAATGAACCTGTAAGAGTGACGTAAAAAGGCAGGAAATGTAGTGTGAAGTAAGAAAGGGGATTATGTGGAATCAAGTTTTGGACAGCCTAAGTATCCAGCGGAATTTGGCAGTGCTGGATGTGGCGTCTCAAGAAAAACTCTAGGGCCCTACGCTACTAATCTATTTTATTTTTTTAACAAATTAAGCAATTGGGAAAACAAAAGTGTTCATTAAGCAAATGAAGAACAGGAACCTTGAGATCATAAGTCATATTTATTTAAAGAATTAACATGGCAGGAGGACACCAGCGTGGGAATGGATTATTGTGAGAATAGGCATGCCTTAGAACTATTAGCAGGGTCAGAGACACAGGTTAATCTAGTTTCTATTGAGTTACACAGGGTATGGATTTATAGATGTCACTGGTATGTCCACCCACTGATGAGACTTTAGAGGGATTCATTTGTCAGCATGTAATTGCAAGAGAATGCAGAGATCTTTCTAGATATACAAATTTGGACCTAAATTCATGTAAAATTGTTGGCCAAACCACATTGCCAGTATTCTACTGTTTTAGCAGTCCATAATAAACATTTTTACAATTTTGTTTGGCGACCTTTTGCTGTGGATCTGAAAATGATGCCGACGCTTAAGGCCCCATTTTGACTTACCCAGGAACATACGTTCTCTCACCCGCAATTACCAATACTGTGGAATCTATATTTCCAAGGTTCACTTCCTTTGGTGTTCTGAGTTTGGATATATGTTTTTCTGGGCTACTATACTTCTTGTGCTTAACACAAAATGCGTCCGGGTACTAATTGAGGAAGGCATTAAATATATTTTTTTAAATAAAAAGCCCCCTGGGCCAGCACTCAGCTGCACACAAATAAATGGCCGCAATGAGGTAAAATAAACCCCGCCTTTGACAGTTTGTGTAATCATCACAATTCCAGACATGCGAAAATCATTCCAAAAGCAACTGCGTAGATTGCAAAAGAAGGAAGGGTCAGTGAAGCCATTCATTGTGAAGCAGAAATGTTTAAAAACTTAAATCAACTTAGCAACATCTTCAGTTAAAAAGATCTGCTTTTCTTATATCAAACATATTAACTAGACATTTTGTTTCTACAGCGGGTTGGCCTTTCCCATGCAAAATAGCCTTTTGCATCTTCGTTTTTATGCAATTTTTCTAAATGTGGTGGTCTGAGCGATTTACTAACTGAGGCTCGCTATAGCACCTCTTTAAATCTAGGATTCACTTGGCCACTCTGGGAAGTCTTTCAAGAATTTTGAAAATTGGGGAAATTCCCATGAGTTTACTAGAAACGGGATTAGCCAACAAGAAGCTTCCATAAGAAATATATCAGGATGCAAGCCTGCATGATAGGATAATTTAAGAATATTAGAAAATGTAAACCCTCTTAAACCCTTTTGCAGAAAATCCCGGATTATCACTAACAATGTGACCTTGTGCATGTGATTAAAAATTCAGATAGGTTTGAACGGATGTCAGTGAAAAGGCAAAGTTGCTTCCTCCCGCCTCACACATCCATTCCTTACTTACCAGGAACACGCAGAAAAAAATGTCATTTTGCAAAAGAAAATTAAAGCCTATTTCCCAAATCCCTGTATTGGCTGCCTTCTTAGGCCTCCCCATTAGCGGTAGGGATGTCGCGATATAGCCCCACACATCACTCAATTTGCAACAGCCTCCTTAAGAAGGAACTGTCCTATAGAAAACCATCACCATCATGCTGTGGAACTGCTGATAACTTAGGTTAATATTTTCTCGTTCGGTTCCACTGAGCGGATTGATTTTTTCAGTTATTAAAATTGCAATTCATACACATTTTTCTCCACAGATTTTTGACAAGCAATTAAGTGTGTTGTCTTATTATAATTCTAGCACATTCACCCCTAATGACAAAGAAAGCTAACGTGTGAGTTTGATAGAAATGTTAATATCTGAGCAATAGAAAAGATAACAAGCGCAGTCCTTAATTGTCCTAGCAATTTAATTTTTCTTGCCCTACAAATTAAGCGCTGCAGCTTTAAGCAGACCATAACATTCTATGATACGAGCAAATAATCAGTGTCAGCTACTACTGCACCGCGCGGCATGGGCCATTCAATTTTTTTTACATCTTCCTCCGGGGCGAGACGCCCCCGCCCCTTCCTGATAAATCCAGGGGGATGGCCTTAATTAAATGTACAGATGCAGTCTAAAAGCGTCTTTGCCAGACGTTTGCTAAAAATGACCCAGAGCTGGCTGTGGAACACCAATGGATTGACCATTTTTGATACCATGGCGTAACCCTTTTGTAGGCCGTCATTCTGTATGCTAATGAAGCGCAGCTGAATCTCAGCGCTAGATCCGCCAAGCCATAAAGCAAACTGCTCTGAAAGCGACGCATCAGTAATTCTTATCACCTGGCATCTGGAGCGCCGGTGAAAGCTGACTTTCTGTCTAGAACCTGGCACCTCCTCGCTTCCAATGGTGCTCTGATTTGGCAGTCTATAGCCAATTTCGGCTTCTGGGCCCGCCTGTTCATGCTAATACAAAGGCAGTAAAGGCATATTATTTTGCTTTAAAAATTCTCCTCTACAAAATGGAACTTGAAAACAGATCATTGTGGACCAAAGTACTCTTTCGGACCTTATGTGCCGATTTTATTTAAACGTGCACTTTCTTTAGTAATCGACGTGTTAACTCCACCCCACTTGCCATAGGACTTTCGCAGTGTCTTAGGCATACTAGATAACATGGCCTGAACATAGATGAAAAGCTTTGTCTATTTACAGACACACTTGAGTGCTGACACATGTAGCTTAGCCCCAAATGAAACTCCCAAATAAAGTATAGAAAAAGTGAAACCATAAGGGCTTAATATCTGGCAGACGGGATCTTGAAGCAGAAGGCCTTTCCTTGCCCAGGAAAAAGTTAATGGACATGAATCTAAGGGCCAGATGTACAACCGTTTTTTGCAGTCGCAAACGGGAAATTGGCCCATTTGCGACTGCAAAAAAGGGTGGTGGTATTTACAAACACTATTTTGCGAGTCAGTGGCTCAAAAAATAGTGTTTGCGAGTCGCTACTACGAAGGGGCGTGCCAAGGGCGTCCCTTCCTAATAGCGAGTCAGAATGGTATGTACCCTTGTTTTGCAACCACATTTGTGATTGCAAAACACTCACAGTTTACCACCTACTTCAAGTAGGTGAAAGCCACTTGCAAACGGGAAGGGGTCCCAAGGGGATCCCTGCTCCTTTGTGAATGGATGTGAAAATATTTTTTAAGAGCCGGCAGTGGTACCACGGACCACTGCCTACTCTTAAACAAGCATTTACAATGCAATGGTCTCGGCATTGTTAAAGTTAGAGCTATTGGCATTGATCATAACCCCCACCACAAATCTTCAACACAACACTTAACCAGCACTCTTAACCCCCTTTATTCTCCCGATGTAGGCAGCAGTAGAACGAAAGCACCAGCTGGCAGAGTTAGAGGTACATTGCTGAGATGCAAAAAAACAAGCATTCAGTGCACTTTGCGCCAGGCGGAAACAAAGCACCAGTGCCTCAGGAGGAGCAGAGTTCCTCTAGGCCCTGCTTGGTGAGCTGTTTTTCGTGGATGGAGAAGCTGGCTGTGCTTGGGGCAGTATGTTTGTTCACTGTCCTCTATAAATACCGTCAGACTGAATAGCACCCTGCAAAGTAATTAGAGAAACAAGTCACCTTTTAGCACATCGAACCACAAACTGTATCTTGGCACTTACTGTAGGTGGTATTGTGAAACTGAAAGCCACCATTTTATAGACCCTGGTGGGTGAAAGGGAGCGGCTCTACAGTCCTTCAGACCTACAAATGACAGCTACAATGTGGGAGCTGAACCAGAAATCTAATGGCAGGAAGAGACCGAAGGCACATTACAATGACGAAGTTCCACAGGGATCTTTATTATGCGCATGTGAACTAAGCTGGGGAGAAGTTACGCCATCCTTACAGCGAGCCTGCCACCCTCTCAGCAGGGGTGTACACATTCTGCTCCTTCCGACCCCAGGCGAAGCTCACACACGCAGTGACCCAAAGAGCTCCTGGCTAAAGCACGAATGTGCTGGTTATCATTGCCAATGCACTTCAGTCATTACCGTCAGCACCTGCACTGCCCCTTCCATCACGACCCCGCAGCAGACACCTGTCCGAGGGCACCTTCGACCGCCCATTAGCTAATAGTCGACCCTCCGCACCCACCCCCATCTCTGGGACCGTCGCTGGCCTCCACCCGTCTGCACAATGCAGTGACCAGCGGTACCACCCTTCTTTTTGCACTCTGGGGACTGCTGTCACTGACAGTGTGAGGCACATTTGTCATCTCTAACAGTCTCGTTTAATCATACCCCGCGGACATCCGCGCCTTTTGGGGTCCAGACGATCCTATTTTCATCTCTTCCGAGGTCTGTCTGTATGGGAGTAACCCGATTTTTAATGGCAGCCCCGTGATTACGGGAAGGAATCACACCAATGCCCGCTTGTTAAAGAAGCGTGAGCGACTGATCTTCACGAGGAAAGGGCCGCAGACTCAGTGAACGGATTAAGAGGTCTATTACCAACATAAGATAGACTCGTCCTGCATTAAGGCACTGAACTAGGCGCGCATCTGGAGTTGTTTAAAAGTCTGCATCTGGCGTGGGGTCTGTGAGGTGAAAGGTACGAGGTGGTGAATTATATCGACGTCTGAGTCCACAGAGTTACTGAGGGTTCAAGAGCGACCATTGTCCCCTTCAGCCACGGCAAGGCCGCTCCCGTTAGGCGAGGCTGAAAACAGGGCACAAAGGCAGCATCTGAATACAGAGAGACTTGCTCCCAGAAGAAAACAAGCACACCACTGTCTTTCTGCGAGGTGAAGCAGAAATGCCTCGGAGAAATGCAGCGGCGTTTTCGGATTCGGGGGCGTGTTTTTCTTTCTCTCCTCTTGCCATTGGCTGGAGGAGAGAAAGAATGGAATAAACACGCCCATCGCATAATCGACAAAAAACACGCCCCCGAATCCGAAAAGGACGGGGCCTGTTTGGAGAGACAAACCTCTTCTCCAATGGCTGACCAGTATTCAAGAGGCCAGCCAATGGAGAAGAGGAGAGAAGAGGGGAGGGTTCAAGCCCCTCTTCTCCAAGTCATTAATTCTCGCGAGCGAGACTGCGCAAGCGCAGCCTTCGCTAGCCGAGACCTACAAATGAAACAGAAACGTTTAATTTTTGTTATATTTTTTAATGCATCATGTTTTCCTTTAAGGTAAACGGATTGTATTAAGAAAAAAACCCTGCTGTATTGAAAAAGCAGTCACAGACATAGTGGTCTGCTTACCCCAGCAGGCCACCATGACCATTCCTAATGGGTTGCAAATTACGACCTGCCTCATTAATATTGATGAGGCATGTCATTTGTGACCCTATTAGGAATCACAAACAGTGTCTTAGACACTGTTGTACATACCATTTTGCGAGTCGCAAACGGTCGCAATTTGGAATGGTCGTACATCTGGCCCAAAGATAGATCACTGATGTTTGAATCTATATTGGCGCTGTCCCTTCTTTTGATATGATCCACTGCTAACACAACAGAAAAGACAGGAAAGTAGGAATGGTCACAGAGCAGACCACAATGTTGGTTCCACCAGCAAAAGCAACACAAAGTTTATCTTCTGGACTGTGGTTTTGCACATTTGAAATGCCACTTTGCTTTTTCTCTTTTAATTCATCACCTCAAGGCATGGTTCGTTTTGAGATAAAATTCCTTATTGCATCTAAGACACCTCTCTTCTCTCCTCCAGTGGTGATGACATCGTCAGTAATGCAATAATCATGAATGCTTAGCTGCTTAATCGTTTTGCCTGCTTTTAGTCTTCAAAGGATGACTCTTCCTTGTAGTTGTTGCCCTCGTCCATCTGTGTTAACCCTTTAGATGTTGCGCTTGACATGATTTTTTTGCCCTTACAGGCAGGAACTGGGTTACACATTTTAAAACAATGGCAGTTTCCTAAGCATCTACAGAAGGAGTGTCCAAATTAACGCCAGGAGTGTAAGATCTCTGCCAGTATTTCACAATAGCTACATAAGATAAATTTTCTAGTAAATGGTCGTTGGGTATCCTATAGCTTTAGCATAGATTCGGCTCGCCTGGAAAATGAAAGGAAGATGTGAAACAGGTTCAACCAACCTCTCAATAATCCTGTTTTTTGTGCCCCCAACCCCTGTGTGCGAAGAGAAAGATGAGCATGAACATACATGAAGATGCCCCCTGCTGTATTTAATCCACGGCATTAATAGGCCATGGTTCTTTTCTGTACAAGTCTTTTCCTATCCCAGACTTGCTTTGTACTCACTTTCTTGCAACCTCCTCTTTATAAATCAGTAATAGAGGATTGTGGGAAATGTAGCTACGGCATGCAGAGTCTGTTGCTATCTAAAATCAGGACAGGGTAATCTTTCTTTGTTTGGGTGGGGGAGATAATCTTCAGCTCCTGACTCTGATAAACTAACCACACTCTTACAGACTGTTGCAAAATGAAGTTGAGTAAAAGTTGCAAGCCGTGAAGGAGCTCTACCCATCTCTCTGCTCCCAGTTCTCTGTGATATATATAACACACTGCTTAATCAATTCCCTTTTAAAGTGGGTTGACTATCTTTTCTAAAGGAGAACAATTAATCGTCTGCAAACATCTATTGGCACATGCATCAAGGGAAAAGGCAGGTGAAATTACAGATACACCAGCAGCTTGTGGCCAATATATTAAGGAGAAGTAACAGCTGCTGTACTTACTAAACTACTTTTGTTTTGCCTTTACCTTTATTAGACTTTATTTCGACAATAGCCATAAAAGCAAATATAACAAGTGAAACCAATAAAATCACATCATTAAAATCCTTAAATTTATAGCATATAAAATAGTTAAAAAGGGACATAAGGATAGGAGCTAGCAGCATATGAGGGAGACACCACAACAATTTGAAGTATAAGGCAAAGTTCACTTCAGAGCTCCTAGACATGATTTGTACTGTAACATGTGCTGGAAGCCCATATTCGAAGGCAGGATACAATTTATAAAATCACAGGAAACTGCAAAATAGAACATAAGAACACACAGGTTCTGAGCACTTGGCATTAAGCAGCGACAGGGCGACTCTTTTCTGTCTGTGTCTCCTCATAGTTGCGAGAACCGCAAATACAATTGGTTGAGCGGTGTCTGCCTTAAATATGCTAGTTGCAATTTTTCAGTCCCTAATGGTCAGATTGCGGCACAATTCACTTCCTCCTATGAGCATAATATTGCAGACAAAAATAAAGGACATGGTCTACAATTTTCTTAGCCTCAGGGCCAAAAAGAGAGTTCAGGTCTGTTTAGCCTCATCGTGGGGACATTGCCACTTCACAGTAAGTGATCAAAGCAGCATGGTCTTGACGCGGAACTTGATATAAAGAGATCTGGCAGCCGGGGGCTCGATTGTAGACATGTTCTCTTCCTGACAATAGGTGTCTTTAAATTCCAGAAAAGCCGAGGTCAGGGTACCTACCTACCAATCGCGTGGTTTCTACCATCAGCATGGCTCCAATGCAGCTCCTTAAGCATGGACTTGGAAAAGCCACACAATGATTCCAGATGAGCACACATATTTCCACTCCCAAGCTCTTCAAGTCTGTGCCAAATGTACCCCTACCATGGGATCCTGATAGCACCAGGCAAGGGGTAGAATGCCCAGGTATAATTGGAGTAGCACTAGTGGAGTGCTGGCAGGAAGATTGGTGAGGAGTCGTAGAAAACAATCTTCCCTCAGTTCCATATCAATGATAGTGTTGGGCCCACAAAGTTCCCCACCACATAGAGCCCCCTCCCACCCCCCAGAGCTTGCAAGTTGTAAATTTTGCAATGCGGGTGTTATTGGGCAAAAGCTAGACCCCTTCGAGGCTCCCAGGATAACACCAGTATAATGTTCTAATCTAAGTTTACACTTTTGAATCTAGGGTGACAAATCAAAATGCTCATTAAGGGCAAGCCCTAGTTATTCAAAGGTACGGACCCTCTTCAGTGGAAAGCCAATAAAGATTGGGTGCGATGTAGCCGTCTGGTAGGGTTTCAATACCATACATTTTACTTTATTAGCCCTCTCTGCTTGCAGGAGACACCTAACTGATCCAATACATTTTGAAAACCCATTGGGGATCTCGAGACCAGTGAGGTCTGCAAACAGGAGCGCCAGGACATTCCTGGTTGCCAGATGCATGACATCATGCTTGCACTGCTTTAGAGTGGTTACCAGGTCATTAATGTATAACTGAAACAAAGTGGGGGCTCAGGCACACCCCTATCTCACACCCCAGGACACTAGAATGGAGTCTGTCAACTCCCCAGCAGGACCACAACAAACCTGCGCATAGTTGACCAGGTGAAGCCTCCTGAACACATCAATCAGTCAGCACTTCTACATCCTCAATCCAACCCTGTAGCCTGCTCAACAGAATGCGACTAAAGAGCTTCTGTAGGCTGTCAATATGACTGATAGGTCGGTAATTCGACGGGCCCTTCTTAAAGATAGGGACAATTTCAGCCCCTACCCAAGTCTGTGGCATGGTGTGCCCATTCATGCTGTTATTGGCAAGTAGGGCAAAATAAGGGCACCAAATCTCCTTCTCTGCTTTAAACAAGTCTCAGGGCACCTTATCAAGCCCCGGCGCTTTCCCTAGTGTGATGTGATCGAGTCAATTACAATGGCAATTTCACTCGCAGAGATAAGGCTGGGAACACAATCAATCTGGTGGGACAAAGCAGATGCAGGCGAGACACTAGATGATTGATACTCCTTTGTCCATTCCCCTGGGGTGGCCAGGCCTTCTGCATGAGTGGCCAAGGTCACACCTTCATGTGGCCTGTTTATTGGGCGAGAGATTGACGCCAAGGCAGACTCATCATCTACACGTCTTGGGCTAACAGGCCTGAGAAATGTTGAACCCAAGCAGCAGCTGTTATATTACTACAGTGAGGCTACGGAGTTTAGACCCTTATTGACAACAATTTGCCAGAAGGAGCAATGGCCTTTCCCCTTAGATGCAGACAGCAATGTCTCCTACCCAGTCAACTCATGGTCTTGTTTGGCCCTTCCCAGTACAGCTTTATAAGAAGCTCTAGCTTCCTGGATTTCACCTCTAGCCCCCCCCCCCCCTTCTTGATAGCAACCATCAGGTCCCGCCTCGCACCCCGACATGCCTTTGTAAACCATTTGGCTGCATGAGCCCATTTTGGAATAATCCTAGCTTCTACTAAAAATAAGCTTCTTTATGGTGCAAAATAAGGAATTATGGGTGTTAGTAAGGTCTTTCTCTGAAGACACTGCAAGTGAACTCCCTCCTAAGGCCAGGACTGCTTCCAAAGCTGTAGCAATGGCCTTGTGTAGCTGAGCCTGGCTAGTTGGGGTAGCATCAATAGCACTCCATCTCAGCCAATGCCGATTGCTGGTTGGCAAAAGCCTCCTGTCTAGGGGTTCTAGGTCATGTGGTGGAATACTAGAGCCCAGTGAGCTCAAGGTGCGGTTCAAGGCATTGTTGACGTTGTCCTACCTACAAGCCACCTCCATGTAAATTACTTGCGACCAAAGCCTAACATCCATTAATATACAATCTATGCGACTATCCCCGCCCTGACGATTGAAGGTAACCTTTCGCTGTTTATCTGATGCGGTGCCCCCATTGCAGGCTCACAGGCCATTATTTAGGGTAAAAGGTATTTCATAACAGGAGTGCTACAGACCATTTTTGTAAACAGTTGGAGTGTAAGCTTCATTCTCCTCTCCGCTAAATGCGTTGGTGGCAATGCCAAGGGGTTCAAAATTGCAATGAAACCCCCCCCCCCCGCCACAGTTCTAAAAACACCAGCCGGGAGAGATGAAAGGCACACATTGATTATATCAATAGCAACTAGACCAACCGTGTTACCTTTGTGCCTACAATAAACATTATATAAACATAATGAAAACCCATCAGGAAATTGCAAGAGTACACATAGCACATCATGGGACCCAAGTTCAATAGCTTTAGAAGTACCAAAGTGGTATTCAACCAAATTGTGTGGCCCCTCGATGGTCTGCCCTTCCCAGAAAAATAAGCAGGTTGGTCAAAACTTGCAACCCAGTCCGAAACTGTGGCGGAACAGCCCATGTTTCCTGGAGCATACATAGATCAAAGCAGTCCACAAATCTCCACCACTCTAGGCAATTTATTTTTAATGCCAGCAAGGTTCCAGGAAGCAAGCTTGATAGGGGAAAGTGTCAATGCAATAGAGTCACAACCAGTGGAAACACATGGAGGAGAAAATACATGTTGCTGCAACAAATCATTGTGACTTGGGACTAGTGCAGATAAAATAAGCTCAGCAGGCAGGCACAGCTCCTCCATAATGGTGGAGGAACGTCGTCCCACAACCCGTGCCAGCAGACGATAAATAAAATGATAATAACACAATGTTAATATCATTTTATTTATTAAGTCTGTGCTCGGCAATAAGTATGGAGAGTGCGGGCGGGGCGTGTCAGGGAGGAGTAGAGTACACTTATAAGTGCGCATGTGTGTTTTGTCAGCTATCCTAAGCCGGCCAAACACACATGCCCACTTAAGTTTCTCCAATACGGCTGTGTTACACAGAAGGGTTGGAGGAAAGGCACAGGCTCCAAACGCAGTGTCTGAGCGGGAAACGAGGCAGCTCGGACCAATCCTGGTGCTGCTCTCATGTGAGAGCAGCGTGTGGATTGGGTATGGAGCCTGTGCCCTCAGGGCTCATCCCCTTCCGGTCAACGAGAGAAGCAGCGAGGCAGGCAGGCAGGAGTGGAGAGGAGCGGAGCAGCAGGTAAGTCTTTTTTATTTACATTTTATCCCCCCCTTCACCAACCCGCTGCCCACTCCACCTGCGGCCACCCTACCACTTTATGTAGGCAGCGGCCACCACTGTTAACCGGTGTGGATTACAGAGACTAGTCATAGGACCATTTTCAACCTCTCTATTAGCCAAGATTCCAGACTCCCTCAGCGGGTCCAGGGTTGGTGCAAGTCAATCATTGGCATCTAAACCAGCAAGTGGCAGGTATCTATTAGAGGTATAAATATTTGCCACACCCAATATCTCCGGTTGACAGATTCTCTCTTCCCTCCTAAAAGGTCAACTATGTTGGCTAGATAGACTGGTTAGACTCAGTTTATAAATGTAGCTCAGTGGGACTATACTTATGGGTGATCTCACACTGCTGAGCCCCCAAATGTGCACTCTGAGTCAATCATATTGTGTGCCAGTTCTGGATTTCTACAATTAATGATCACACAATCCCCCTCAGATGATTTAAGCGAATGGCCAATCCACTGTATTCTCTTCACTAGTAATATATCTTTGTACTCCTGCATGGTAAATGCAGTATGTCATGAGAGCCAATGGCAAACATTGTTTTTCAATTTTGGGTATGAGTCCTAAAATTCAGCTGTCAGGCAGCAGTTCTAGCAGAGCCACAACATAGGGGAATCACTGGGGTGGCAAGTCCAGGGACTGCTGAATTCATGCAGACTTGGACATAGAGGGAGTTCTGCTACCAGAAGGACCTCAGCAAGCCTCTCCTCCCGGGATTCAGCTGTTGCTTTTGTGGATGAAGGGGGGATGCATGGCCCTATTATTGTAGGTGGTGGGAGAGTCAAAGAGGCAGGTGGACCTGTGGAGGGCAAGGGCATCTGGACAGTGTTGCAGTCGTCAGTATTAATGCTGGAACCAGCACTGTTGGATGCCCACGTAGATGGATGAGAGGGAACTGTTGGAGATGAGGGATGGTTCAGCTTGTGGGATAAATCCTGAAGGACCCCTTCCAAAATGCTTATCCTATCTGCAAAGGGGCAATTGTAGATGTTACTAGAGATTTTACTTGGTTCAAGACTACTATCCAAGTTAATCTAGAGCCATCCCCTTTTGCATCCAGATTTTTAGTCAGCGTCAGCTCTACATCGGCAGGGCACAAATGTATAGGTTTCTGGGTGCTTGTGGAGAGACTACTGGAAGATCCCAAATATTAGAGATTCAAGAAGTAACTCCTGCTTTGGTTTTCCTCCTCTTCCTTGCAGAGGTTTTGCATGGCCTTATGGGTAAGGGCAAGTCAAGTGCACTCGAAAATACCTCTCAACCCAGGTACCTCGGAGAAACATAGCTTGAATCCTCTGCAGGAATATTACTATTTGCACAGTCTATAGAAGTGACCTCAGGGGCATCAGATGATAAAGACTGAGTGATTGATAATGGCGGCTCAGCCAATGTGTAACAAAACTAGGCCTTTCTCCCATGTCAAGAGACAGACGCCTCTCAGCCAGCTCAATTTCCTTATTGACTACACTAACTGCTCTTACCGAAAAGGAATCTAGTGTTGTACCAGCTGGAGGGTTATTCACAATGCTGTGCTTTACTGGAGCCATTTTACGCTTGCCCTGGGTCACAATTGGAGTAAGCGTGGGGTCTCGAGGAGTTTCATGGTGATCCTGGGACTCGCAGTCCCCAGCTGTTGCGGGTACTCCTGTAGGCAGTTATGCCTGGAATTTTGCAACCAACTAGAGCCTATCGGGCAATTCATGTCCTCACGGGAGGAAAAGCCAACAGGTGCAGTGCAGCAGCAGGAAGTGTCTTACCCCCAGTATGGATGTCAGGTTAAATAAAAATAATAAAAAGGCCAATAACAAGGCAAACAGGACACTTGGGCAATGTAGTAGTCCTTCAAAACTGGCAGCAAAACCAGCCGCTCAGCAACAGCAACAATTATTGTCCACTTACCACCTCCCCCTGCTCTTGCTGAAGTGCCGTCTCCACACACACAAACCAAGGGACTGTGGAGAATGGAAAAAGACAGCACATAGTGGCTGACCTCAGAGCACAGTACTGGCTTTCCATTGTTAGCCTGCTTGCTTGCCATTGGTAGCTTGTTGGTAGCTTGCTAGGTTGAGCCCCAGGCCGCAAGCTCAGTTGTCAGTTGTCGGCTCAATTATTAGCTTAGCCCAGCTCTTGTCCCAGAGCCCCGTTTTCAGCACCCAATGCCACTGTTAAACTATAAGCCCCCCCACGGCTGAAAGAACTTCTGCAGCTGGAGAGACTTGAGGGACTGCCAAGGATGCCGCACCACAGCCACATGCAAAACGGCAGCACGGCACTTGCAGCCGCCCCGCAGCCGCCTCCCACTACCCTAACGACCCTGCCGTACACCTGAACCCGCCTGCCTTCACGAGCGGGCCAGGTACAGTGTCGGCGGTAGGGAGCAGCAGCAGCTACGGTACCGCAACAGTGTCGATGGCTGTCTCTGTAAGGAGATTTAGGAAAACCAACCTTGCACTGCAGTCGGGGGAGGGCTGTGAAAATACAGCAGCATGCAGTAGCGGCTCCTGGAGGGAGTGCTGCCGGGCGGGGGAGGGTCAGGGTGGGGGGTTGTAAACTATGGCATACGGCTGAACAGAGGTAAGTAAACAAATAAATACATTTTTTAAAAATCGTTGCGCACACTGCATCACATTTGGTGATGCAGCGGGCGCAATGAAATTTGTTTTATTTGTTTACTTACCTCTGTTCGGCCGAATGCTGTACTTTGCTACCCCCCACCCTGCTCCTCCCCCGTCCCACCGCCCCTCTGCACTCCCTCCAGGAGCCGCTACTGGCAGCACGTCCCGGATGAGCAGTCCCAGGGCTTAACCGTCAGTTCAGTTTCAGTATAACACGTAGTGGTCGGCATCTGCAACCTCCCTCATTGCTCCCTCTCTGCATGTGGCGTGTGTGTGGGCACAACCATGGAGTCGGGTGGGGGAGGTACTGCAACTAGCAGTCTATTGTTTTGTTTTGCAACATTCAGCTGAAAGTAATGTCACAAAACCTGGTTCAATCCAGTTTTTGTTTTTGAAGACTGGAGAAGAGAGCATGGATTTCAATGTAATCATTTTCAAAGAAAATTACAGTTTATAACATGAGCTTCTCAACCAGAATGCCACTTTTGCCCTCATTATGACGGGCCCAGAAATCCCAATCTTAGCATAAACTTGTTTGCAGCCGGATAGGTATTACAAGCAGGATGCAAGTGGAGTACACCGCAGGTATTTGAGGTCTAATGACATCATGAGAGTTTTTGGAGCCCCTGTCAAGACATATTTTGGGAACCCCTGCTTGAGCAACTTTGCACTTTATTACATATTTTCTGCTAAATCAAGCCCGCATGATGCCACATAACCAATATTGAACTATATATTAAACATTCAGAAAACTTAAACAGTCAAACAAAAATACCTGAGATCGGTCTCACCCGGAGCCCTAAAAATCTCTTAGAGGATTACCGGTGGTCAGAGAGACTGAGACAGAGATGAGATAGAGGACTAGACAGAGGTGAGCTGGAGAAAGATGTTTTTTCCAGGGGTTGATCCTAGAAAGTGAGGCCCTGGACAACCAATTGCCCAATTTGTCCATGCCTTAAAACATATCTGTTTCTGCAACCTCCGTTTGCGGCCTATAAAACCAACTGCAGCACTTAAGATCACCTTGAGAAGAGCAGTAAAGCTATAGAAGAGCACACAGGAGTGTAGAGCACAAAGGAATGCTTTATCTTCAGTGCATATTTGTCCACAAAGGTCAATGTCTTTTTCTTTTATTATGTGATAGTCCAACAAAATGGTACTCTATTTGATGCAGCCTCAGTTATCAAAAGACTCTGCTTTAGAGAGAGACAAAACCAAATGCACCTAAAATTGCAGCTGCTGGAATTGTTTCTTCATGGTTATTATTATATCATATTAATTAAAATTTGACAGATTGCTCCAACTCTTCTGATCCCTTGTTCGTACAGTAAGCTACACAGGAAAGTGTATCGAACACCTGTTGTTTTATTGTCCTTTTATTACCCTATTAGATCTGTGCTCAGTGATTCCTAACAAAAAAAAAATTGAACATTGGTCCAGAACACTTTGTTATGCCTCCTGCTTAATGTGCCTGAGTTTTAATATATGTCTTTTAATAGGACTCTAAAAAGCCCTTGTTTGAAGACCTGCAAAGATCTCATTTCCTTTTTTAGTAGTACTGAGCTGCAGTAGCTGCAAAATGCGATGCAGCGCGCGCAAAGAAATTTGTTTTATTTATTTAGATGTGTACTTACCTCCGTTCATCCATATTCCGGTGTTTACATTTCCACACCCTGCCCCTCCCCCGCCCGCCTCACCGCCCCACGGACCGCTACTGCTGAGATGTAAGTTTTTTTAAAGAACTGTTTGAATGTAGGAGACAAAAGGGGTAATTTTGTATAACTGCAAAAAGGCCTGTCACATAATATTGTTTGTCTGTAGAGATGTATGGTATAAAATGTTTTCTCAACAGCCACTTGATAAATGCACTAACAAGGAGATGATTTAGCTCACCCACAAAGAACTTCATGCTAGCCTTTTGTGACCCCAGACGCAGTGGAGCAAGTGTAGCGAGGCACAAAATTCTCGACACTTCTGTGGGGCGAAAGGTCCAGAAGTTTCCTTTACTTTAAAGCTGACGCCAGGTAACAATAGTGGACCCTCGGACTCACTCTTAAGTACGCTCCTGGACCTGTAGACACTACAGAAAGAGGACTGCCCTGCTGCTTGAGGCCTGTCCTACTGTCTGAGAAGGAAGACTGGTCCTGCTTCCTTCTTCCCAGGCTGCCTGAATGACTCAGAGGGCTAGTTAGCTGGCCTCCTGTTCTCAGCTACAGGGACACAACAAGCTCCAGAAGTATCTCTGCAGTTGCCTAGTTGGCCTGCTGCACTGGACCTGCCTGGCCCTGCAGCTGGACCTGTCTGAGCCCTGCTGCCCTCTGCTGGAGTGATTTCCTGATCCCCAAGAGGTGCATCCCAGGTCCTGGACCCTTGGAGTGCCATCGGTTGAGCTCCTCCTATAAGAAAAAGGGAAATCCTTTTGGGCTCTTCTTGACCTCGAATGGGCCCATTCGGGCTAAGATCTTGCCATCTGCACTGACCTCTAATGCAAAGTTTTGATCAACCTGATTCTTTGCACTACAGAGACCGCCAGCGAAGAGCAGCAATGCTCGATCTGCAGCATCCACAGCCCCCAGTGACGGCAACGCGAAGCACCAGTAACGACTGTCTGCGACGCCTGACAGGATCTTCATACTACAGCAACGACCATCCACGATGCCCGGCCTGCTCTTTGTGTTACAATGATGACCATCCATGACGCTCTCCCTGCTCCTCACGATCTCTTCCACCACAATATGGAGTCTTCAAGCCGGACTTTGAGATGATAACTTTTTCAGCAGGACTAACATGGTCCATGTTTCAGACCCACACTCCATCACGAGTCGACCAACCGGAATTTATGACTTTCACCTCGTCTTGCACAACCATATAAGTGTGACTAGCACTTTGTGCTTTTAGGTGCTATTCCTACCTTGAACATTTGAAATTGCATATCTATGGTTCTACTGATTAGATTTTTATCGTTTTAGTCTCAAATAAGTTATACAATTTTGCTCTGTGTTTCTAACTTGGTGTGAGATTTTTCTTGCGTTGTGTTCTTACCTTTTTACTGTTTGAGTACTGCGTAAATACTTTACACATTACTTCTGAGTGCTTTTTTGCCCAGCTACCAGAGGGTTAAACACAGGTTAATTTAGTGACTTTTTATGGTTCACCCTGACAAGGATTGTGGCTGATAGTAGAGAAGGGCTCACACCCTCCTCAACCAACAACTCAATTTCTCACAGTGTACAACATGATTTTATAAGATGTAAACAAACCTTTTGTACAGAGAGTCGTGACATTGTTCACCCTCAGTTCAAGGACTCCTCAGACTGCTTGTATGATGGAGATCAAAATTAAGGCCCAGTGGAATATTTTTTTAGACAAACGAACCAGGAGAACATTGCCACGATTTTCAAAACAATGCGCAAATGCTCAACATATGTCCTCTCTTGGCAAAACAACATCTGCATTGCATTATGTGCAGACATCCCCGGCTCAGTCATTTGGCCACTGTCCAGTGCCACCGATGCAGAATTTTAAATTGTGTGTCTGCCGGCTCTCTTCAGAGGACAGCTGAGAATTGAAATGGCAGGAATGTCATGCCTCATACCTCACATTACCTTAAATCAAGGAGTAATGGGATGTCTGCTTAGGAATTCTGTTCACAAGCATTATTTACTGTCTCAAAAAAGAAAATTCACTCTTTGATCATTGTAGCCAATTGATCTCAGCTGCGACAGGAAGCTGCATCCAAGACATGAGGTCAAGCAGGACCCGGAAGAAAATGCCAGAAGGCTGTGTTTGGAAAGCAAGTTTAGAAGCCTGCAAGCCAGGACCACCTTTCAACTTCCTGTAGGCTATTTTAATAATAACTAGAATAAAAGCCCCTCTCAATGCATCAGGTCAGAAACATGTCCACATATATTTCTGAGCAATAAATTGAGCACTGAGGAGCATAATGAAGGGGCAGGACTCCAGTGGCGTAGGAAGGGGGTTGCGGTGGGTGCGGGCCGCCCCGCTCTCATCACTGAGGAGGGTGACAAAATGGCAGAAATATGTGTTTTAAACACATATTTTTGCCATTTTGTGAAGCCAGGGGTGACAAGTGTCATCACTGAGGGGGGTGACAAAATGGCTAAAATATGTGTTTTAAACAAATATTTTTGCCGTTTTGTCAAGCCGGGGGTGACAAGAAATTTTCCGCACCGGGTACCACCTGACCTTGCTACGTCACTGCAGGACTCACATTTAGAGAAATATGCCTGCAGCAAAAACCGCATCATTTCCTTTCAATTCCCGGATCTTGTTTATTTTGAAAAAAAAATCTGGAAGAATATAGGGGGCATTTCATAAAGTCTACGCTTGCAAATGTGTGCTGAGCTGAAAAGCAAGCTTATCCTGGGCTTCCCTTTCCATCATATTGGGTAAACTGATTTGAAACTCAGCCGCATCCTAAACTGACATACTACTCCAAGTGCCCGCCATCACCGGTGGACATCCGTCACCCGTGCAAATCGCTGAAGGAATGCTTGAGGGCCCACCAAATGTTGTGACCAGTCTGGAAAACCCTCGCAAAAATAGGGATGCTCTGGCACAAGTATTGGAAATATGGCCCAAGCCTTGATGCATTAAGGTGTTAAGGTAATGTTTAGATCTTCCTTTGCTGGGGATCAAGGTTCCCTATTGGTGTTTAAACCCCAGTTATGTAGGCTCCCAGACATCTATGGTACCTCCTAGCCGTAAACATAATGGGGGAGAAATAGGCCCAAATCATACTTTTTGATAAAACTTGCA
Organism: Triturus cristatus; assembly: GCF_964204655.1. Classification (NCBI taxonomy): domain Eukaryota; kingdom Metazoa; phylum Chordata; class Amphibia; order Caudata; family Salamandridae; genus Triturus; species Triturus cristatus. Next base: position 358,179,327 of record NC_140580.1, read on the forward strand.
CCAGTAAGACACCCTCATTTATTTGAGCAAAGCCTTACTTGCCTTGGAAATCTCTGCCAGAACATTAGCTATTCTGTAATACCAAACTATTTGAGATATGCAGAAAATGGCAGAATTTGGTGTTTCTGCTACTTTTCACCACTTTCATCACATAATGCTTATGAAGCTCGAACCACTATCTTTAATGAGGAATGTAAAAATATACTGCATTTTCTTAGTGTCATGTATAGGATCAAGAGCCTGGAGAGAGAGACCTTGATGCCTAATCTTGCTTCATATGAAGTAATCTTAATACCCAGGGTGTGCAAAATTTGTGTAATTTGCTTTCACTTAATTGTGCAAAATTTCAGCAAAATTATTCGAAATTATACAAAATGCCAATCCATTATTTAAAGATATATTTTAGCGCAAAATGCATCTTCGCATCTATTTATGGCATGAGAACCAATTTTGAACTTTGAAAGTGCAAAAAACTAAAAGCCCCATGAACAGCTGCTCGCGTTCTTTTGTTCCTGTGCATTCACGGTAAATTGTTTATGCAAATGGCACGTCCTTATGTGGAGTAGTGTAATGGCATCATTTTGAAAAATTTACATAACACAAACTTCCCAAAATTATGCAAATGGCATCTGAGTGATCTAAATTTCACCCTGGCCTAGTATTTACTTGTGTACTATTTTAGTTTTTGGCATTGCATTAGGCATGATGCCTTGCATTGCCAATGCTTTTGGACTCTCAGAAGAGATATTGCTTTTTATATGATTTTCGATATTTCATTCATTCTTATAAGTAATAAAATCACAATATGAAACCGCGAATCTGCACAGTGGAAAACCATGCCAAGAAAATAGCTTTGTTCAAAATGTGTGTGCACTGAGCTATGTGCCTTATTACCTAATATTTTTCCCTGGCGTAAAAACAGTCTTTAGGCTGAAAAGACGGCCCAGATTCGTCCTTCTTTAAAGTCTTAAAACTGAAAACTTTCCTCTCTTATTTAAAAAACGTCTAAAAAGAGTTATTAAAGACTAAAGAAATCTTTAGATTTGATTTGAGCTTTGGAGGAAAACCTTAGTAATCTAGAATCTATTTATCCTTACTTAAGTCAGTCTTAAAATTGACTTAAGTCAGGGGAATCTAGAATAAATCTGGCACTAAAGGTGTGCTATGAGCTATGTTTATTTTGTGAACAGGTAACTTATTGGGAGTTGATGCTATCATATCCTCTAAAGGATATATACATAGTTTTCTAATTCCTTGTGCTATCTAGCTGAAACATAATGGAATGTATCATTAAATGCCATGCAGATTCCACAGATGTAAATGATCTGTACATCTGTTACGGTACGTACTTGTAACTCTATGTGCCCCTGCTGAATCCTTTGCATTTTACCTTGATATTTTAACTTTTAAGTTATATGTCATTTTAATGGATTTTGCACTTTCTATCCTGTGTACTGTACTACTGGAGGACTAATTTTAATCTCAACTGGATTCTTCTTAACTGTTCTTTTGTTGCTGATATTTTTCATTGAATATGCTGCTGTTTGTCCGCACGTTTATGGATATGTATTTGTATTCGAATAAAGTTTATATTGATTGATTGATTGATTGATAGATATGTTACATTCTTTGCAAACTGTCAGGAGCATGTTGAGTTTACTCTGCAGGTCTCCATTGTATTGCTTACAACTCCAGATATTGATTTAACAGCAAAAGGCAAAGCAGGGAAATGCAGCACTTACTTTTCTTTGGACTATTGCACGGCTGTGCTGAATGGTGACCGAGTATGGTTGATTATACTACGCATGCACCGAATGGATGTTCAGTCACCTACCTGCATAAAATCCTCAAGAACTTTATTTGACACCATTGTAAATTATGGATTTACCTGGCTCTTAATTTAAACTCAACAGGGTCAGTGCCTCATTTCCCATTCCAAGGAGATTACCAAAGGAGGAATGATAGTCCCATTACAGGATTTCATCTGAAGGCTTTCTTCCTGTGCGCCTTCTGACCAGGCCAGGAGAAGCCCCGCGGGAACACTTTGCGAAGCTGATTTAGGTGACAAAAGTTTTGCTACAAAATCACAATCTATGACAGAGTCAACTATTCCTCATCCCAAAATGGCGCACATTTCCATTACCAATCTTGCTTATCTCCGTCCCCGACTCTCCCGTTCTCTGTCCTTCTAATGGTCCCTTTCTCGCAGGGCCTCAGATTATCCATCAATTTCCGGTAGCCTCTCTGCTATTAAACCCCATAATGATTGCCCTTTGAGCCCGGTGATCCAGGCCGCCCTCGGTGAGCCATGCATCACCCGCTAATAACCCGCTGGCTTTTTCCCTTCCCGACCCCGTGGACTACTAAAATATTGTCATGTGGATGCGAAATGAAAAGGCTACAACCTTATTTCTTCATAGATCGGTCAATCTAGCCCAGAGGTGTAATAAAATTCCCCGCTCCCTTTTTAGGAATCATCCACTATCTGTAATATCTCCTCGAGTTAACTGGTGGGCACACAATTGTGAAATAACATCCAAGGACCGGTGCCTTAAAGCCTGTTTATGTTATAGCGAATGAGTTGATTAAATTGGGTCGTTGAAGCGTGTAGTGTAAGTTTTTGTTGCTGTTTGAAACTGTCTCATAATGTTCTTTATAGCACTCAGTACTGCAGTCTTAAGGTTTCTAAGCGCTGAAAGCTGAAGATGATACTTTTACTCTATATCAAGGTACTCAGTTTTCCAACCTAAGAAGGATGAAAGGCTCTTTTAGCTTTGCCAAGATTCAAACTCATAACCTGCAGCTCACACAAACAGATGTTGGCAGCAGACATTCAACTCACTAATCCATCTGGCAAAAGAAGTAATCTGTGATTCAATGGACAAATGCAGATTACAAACTGTAATGTTCTCACAGGACTTCAAAGTCAATTTTATTAGAGGATTTTCCATCAGTCTCTGTTGTAAGCGTTTTTCTATTGTTTTTACAGTTGAGTTATAAGCCAAGAGTTGCTGGTCAACATTTCATTAACTTCAATTCACACCTGAAGGTTCACTGGGAATTTAAATTAATCACATCTGATAGGCATTTAACTCGCATTTACCACAGAATCCATTAACAGTTCATTACATTGCTGTATATTGTTACTAGAGAAGTAAAGAATATATAAACTAGCCTACTTTTAGCTAATTAACTTGCTCGAGCTTGGATGTGGCGCCGCTAATGTGTGCTTAATTGTCACTTGAGAAGGAAATTAAAGTGTGAGGCGGTATTATTAGACCTCTAAATATAACTTTATAATCCCTTTACTTTTCATTTAAATTAAGTGCCAAATTGGAACTCATAAGTTAGTTGCCTACGTTCTTGCCTATTGTTTGACATTATTTTATAGCTATTTTCGTAAACTATCCCCTTCCTGTTAGGACAGTACATTTTAAAAATGTTGTTCTGCAGTGTGATCTTGCTTAATTTCTTAATGTTGCATTATGGGAAATGTACAAAGATTTCTGCATGTTGCATTATTTTATTTTTTAAAAGTACTTATTTTATCGTACCTATTTTTTTATATTGTATATAGCTGTACTTTTATGGATACCTCTGGTATTCGAATAAGGTTTTTTATTTTATTTCGCATTATGTGAAATTTTGAGTGATATTTACTTGTGGGAGACTGGTTCAAGTACAGAATCTATTTCCAAGAGACACTTTTTCCTCGAATTACACATTTTTTCCCATTACCCAAGCCTATATTGCCGAAATGTGCAAATGTGTAAAATATCGCTATATCCATTGAAATCAGTTTTGCAACTTTTGCATTGGGGATTAGAGCATATGATGTTGCCTCGTTTGTGTGCAGTTTAAATAATTAAAACATATGTTCTCCACTTTTTGAATATGAAAGGTTGGCCTTCATTTGTTGTGAAATAAGGGTGCTCTTTATTTTAGTACCTAAATAGCTAACATAATATATTAGTTGGCTTCAAATGAAGTATGAAGTCACTAGGGATAACAAGTAGTTGAGTTTTGGCAATCTTACGTTTCGTGGTTTCTTTAGAAAAAATAAGACTGCAAATATCTAGTTGGAGGTATAAAATGAAGGCCATGGTCTGAGTTTTTTAGTAAACAGTATTAAAATGCGGGAGAGAGGTAATCTACAATTTTTTAGTAGTTTTTCCATTAATAGTCCCTAGGTGTTGAGAGGAGCCTGGATGTCAGTGTGACCGCATGGGACAGGGTGCAACGTCTTCGGACGGCTATATGAAGAACCTAGCAGGGGATTTGGACCCCAACTTTCTCCAGCCAGGTCTTGAACCTCTTATACCCCCAAATATGCGCATCAAAATTCAACGTGATGGGCTGAACTTCTAAAGCCTCTCTTTAGCAAAATTGTCATTTAAGATTCTTAATTCATGTTGCGGAGGTGAGAAAGCTGTTTTACAAGAAGGAGGAAAAAAATATTCTTGTTTATTATTGGCTAACATGATAACATTTCCATAAGTGCACACCAAGCTTATTTTGTGGTATATTGCAAATTAGGCCACTGCTAGTGAGTATATTCCGATTAAAGGTGGTCAGTAGTGGTACCCCGACCAGAACAAACAAGGTCTTCTGGTTGTCTGGGAATCTTGCGAAACCTGGAATACACAACAAGATGGCCGACTCTCCACACTTGATCGTCAAATCATATTCTGCATAAGGCTTTCCAGCTCATGATGGTACACTCTGCAATACTGTCTTTGTGAAGAGTGCCAATACCATGCGACACACGAAGGCCACATATAGCTTGAACTGGGGTGTAATGCGGGCCCATGCAGTGCAGGTCCCTAGACTCTCCTCGGGGCTCCGTGCAGCTCAAGGTCTATGAATGTCTGTGAGATATAGGAGAATCAGGGACCCTTTATCATGCTCTTGGGGGGGGGGCATCATTTTGTGTAAAGCCACTGGACTTGACAAGATGGGAAGATGGCTTCCTGCATTGTTACTTGAGGAGACTTCACTGTTGGACTACCGCAATGAAATAAAAACACTGTGACACTTCATCATGGGTTCTTCGCTCATTAGAGTTTTGCATTCTGATTAAGGTCCTCTAAATCTACATTTGTTATTTTACAATTTCACCGTATTGAATCGAAAAACGCGCAGCCTGCCACATAAAATTGGCATTACCACTAAATTAAAATGCTGTCCTGCAGCAGGCTGCTGAACACACAGTTTACGAAAAAGGCAGCACTCTTTCCCAAAACTAAATGGATGATTTTATTCTGTGTTTAATTGTAAATTGGCTGGGGATTGACGAAGTCTATAAATGTAAAATAAATTAGTTAAGGTTATAATTCCGTCCACTCAGCACAACGTGATCGTCTCCTCTGGCTTGCGCTTATTGGTATTGACGCCTCGCAGAGGCAGAACCAGCATTTGCATTTTGTTTCATGCTCACTTGTTCCATGTTAGATAGAAGGCAGGGTGCTTGTCTTGTAAGGCACAAACTGAGCAAAGACAAAAGAATCGACCTGGTTTTAGCAGAAAGTATCTTGAAATATGCATTAATTGTATTTTTTTTTAATAGTAGTCACATCTCTGCAAACTAGATTAAATTTGGGGGCAAAGAAAGAAGACAGACTGCTGAGTAAATGAGTGAATAGGCCCCGATTACAAGCGCCTCAGGGGGAAGGCTGTATTTAATGCACCAGATAAAATCCAAGACCTTGTGTGTTGGGAGTAAATGATCTCAAATTCCCAGTTTTTTAATAAAGTGGGACATACCTTGAATGTTGGTGCTTAATGCGTCAAATTTGCATGTCCGGGTATTTAACAGGCCTTTTGTACCTTAAGCTGCAGGCTTTATCACACTAGGGCCGGACTGGGAATGCAAACCGGCTCTGGCAATTGGATCCAAACGGTCGCAGGGGCGGGGGTCGCGGGGGGGCGGTGCGCATGGAACACTGCAGCTGCCTTTGTTAAAGGGGGCTGCTATTGCAGCTATGAGTCCAATGAAAAACAATTCTTGGGTTAAACTATGGTATATACACACAAAAGGAAGTAAGGTGAGTACAAATTGCAAATTTTAAGTATGTATGAAGCTATGCCTGGAGCACATTCACTTTGTAAAAACTTCCCTCACCCACAACAAGTTGTGGCATGCTTCATCATAGGGCTGCTACTAAACGCCTCAGTGCAGACCAACGCTAGAGGCGGAGCAATAGGGAGGTGTAGAAAATAAAAACAAATAGAATCAGGAAAAGAAAAGGATCCTAAACAGGTGCAGACGATTAGTGTTAAAACTGACTAAGAGATATCGTCATAACAATTTTATTCCTTGATTCCCTTGTCAGGAGTAAAAAAAAGGGTGAAGAGATACCCTCGGATGGTGGTGGCGTGAGTGAATTATGCACTCTCTACCCCTCCGTTCTGCATAGAGGTCAACATGTTTCTGCCAGATTCCGTCTCTCTACCGGCATTCATCAGGACAAACGGGATCCCTATGCTAGTTTCCTTGTCATAAATACCCCTGGTATTACCATTGTACTAAGTGTTACTCCACCTGTAAGTATGGTGCAGTCCAGTACACTTACTCACCAATGACATCGAGTTTATTGAGATGAGCGCTAGAATGGGCACGGGAGTAGGGGGTAACCCCCTGTAGTCACACTTTGGTCAAGGGCGGTCAGCCGCCACTTCATCGGTCTCTCCGGGTGCCTCGTAGATACACTTAGACTATGGTATTCAGATGTTCTCTTCACCGCGACATAGTTCTTGGCACAACTGAACAACAGCTCCTCTAACTACAAAGGGGACTCTATACCGAAGAAAGGTCTAAGAGACGTGTTTGAATGACCAGTTGCGTACCACTCCCAAAAACAAAACCGAAAGCAGAAAAATATGCATGAGGTCTTGGGAACCAATCATATTAGATCATTCATAAAAGGGTTGTCTCTGTAATTGTGACATATTCGTTTGATCGGAACGAGAACCCTCACCACCTTCAGGTGGCAGGCTTCATCATAGGATCCCTCCTCACACCAGCCACCACGAGCCAGGCAGAAACCTCTTAACCCCTCACCATTAGGGGATTGAAGTCTCACTCCCCTCTTGGTTTTAATCCATCCCTTGGGGACACCGGAATAAAGTTACTGTTCAGTTCACCAAGAGGTAGTGTTTTATTTTCCCCACTCACCACTTTGGTGGCTGGTGTGAGGAGGGACCCATAATGAAGCATACCACCTTACGGTGGGTGAGGTTTCTCATCCTGAACAAAGGAATTTGTCACGCTTACAGAGACAGCCTGTTTAGGTATAATCTAATATCCCTGGACCTTGTAGTATGAGCATCGAAACTAACCACAGACACAAATATTACGTATATGGGAAAGTGACTATGTTAAGGTTTCATATTCAATTCCATTTTAAGTGGACATTTGTGGTGCTTTATGACATTAGATCATATTAGATCTCCACAAAATGCCCACACAAATCTTTGGCCACTTAAGAATCAAAGTCAGATTTGGGGATAGTTGGTCAAAGGAGGTAAACTTGTAGGTAGAGTCCAACATTTTTAATTGGGTGTAGGTTCCTACAGGGAATTTTTTTGTCAAAGATATAGCAGAATGGGTTGGCATTTGAGCATCATATGCAGCACGCTGCCAGATCTTGCACCGTGGAGCGCATTTTCAAATTACAAAACTATTTCAGGTGTCATTTGCGAAATATACATAAAGATAGCACAATTGGTGTTGTGTATTGTTTGGTAAACAGAATGTGTAAATTCAAAGGGTTTGAACTCTGAGCTTGTGATGAGCTGAAGTGCGTGGAATGTTTTCTGTTTGGTAAGCATGCTAAATTTCGAAATTCATGGGAAGAATTGCCGACCCCTAGTGAACAAATGCATGAAGAAGCCATTTTAAATACATACTGTAAAGCCCAAGTGCCCTAGTCTACCGGAGCATGGCCTAGATGAAAATATTTTTGTCAAAAAAAGATAAATTTGGCTGTAGATTTGTGAAACCTGCCAGAGATCTATGTATTCAAAAGGTACGACCTATGCACATGTCGCTCCTTCTCTAGACATATTGTGGGCAGAATTGCATTCTTTGCATCAGAAGATCCGGCTCTGACAATCTAATCTGGAAATGAATACATGCATGATCTGGTCATTGGCTGAGTTCACGCAAATTGTAGACATGTGCAACTTAGAGTATGGCCAAATGTAAAGCCCTGTGTATAGTACAAGGAGGGTGTAGCCTCTTACCAGGCCCTATTTGTAGCAGTGCGAAGAGCATGCCTTCAGGCTGTACCCTTCAGGACTTCACACCACACATGGTGATGGGTGACTGCCTGAGCACAGTGCAGACAGCCCTGGGCCATAGTGTGTGGACAGTGTGTATATGGCACAGCCTTTGAACATGCCCTTCATTACTAACCATAGAGATAGTTCAGAGGAATTGGAATGTGGATAGGATGACCGAGACACTCACATTTAAGGGCCTGAGTACGAGGACCAATGAACCTGTTGTGGTGGTCCAACCACTGGTGCACTGCAGGACCACCCGCAGTTTTACAACTGTGGCATCGGCCCACCACAGGACCGCTGTAACAGCCAAGTAACCAGGATCCCGCTGCTTTTGCGCAGCAGTTGGATGCAAAAATATTTTGAGGTGCCTCACCACCACATATTTCATGGCGGTAAGCCCACCATGTAAAGGGTGGCGGTGAGGCAACTAAAGGGACCCTAATTGTGCTCCCTGCTGCCTCAGGGCCCAGGGGGTGCATGCGGAGGGGCATATGTAGTGCCCTTCCCCGATTTGTACCCCCAGTTCCTGCGTGGTGTGGCATGTATGCCATACCATGCAGGAAAGTGCAGGAGGCGTTCTGAGAGCGGCGGTCTGCATGGTAGGCTCTTTTATGAGCCAACCAGACCACCGCTGTCAGACCGCCGCAGGATTGCCAGCCAGACCAGGAATAAACTACTGATCTGGCGGGCAGTCGCATCACGTGTTTGGCGATCCTACTGCGGACCTCTATACTCGTAATCACTCAGGCCTTAAGTGTTTTTAGGCTGCACAGTTTAGCTATGACCTCTCTGAAACCACCGTTTTAGGAAGTTATTTGTTTTATCCACCAATATTTCATCTTGTGACTAAACGAATAACGACTGAAAACTTCCCATTATTTTGTTCCCTGTTAATTTATATAATCCTATATAAATAGATAGAAACTACCAACGTTGCTTTAACCTCTGACTAGCTGGAGACCAATAAAATGGACCATATAAGTAGCAACCACTTTGAAAAATGCAGATACAATCCAGCTGGGCTGCTTTTTCTCTTCTTATTTAGTACTTTTCCCATCAAGTGATGCCTTTTGGTCTTTTTTTGCCGGGGTGAAATCAGTATTGCTAATATATCACAACCAGTTAACAAGGGACAGGTAAATAAATTAGCGGAGGGAGAGGTTAATGCCTGAGAAAAAGGAGTGTAATTAATAGCACTTAAGAAAAAGACATGTCTGAGCCCCATGGATTTCAGTAAATGCAGGCTCGACGCGAAGGCCTTCCCACAGGACCAGATCGCAACATCATTCTTGCACGCGCCTAGTCGGCACGACCACCCTCTGGAACATTCGGTGCCTGTCTATCTCTTCAAGTGGCCCCCACTGCTCCCCCCGTGACTTTTTACTGATGTGAAACCCCCTTCCATTTCACACAATATGCACTAGCAAGCTCAAGGCCTACCTAAATCTATCTTGGGGTACTTTACTAAGCTGTACGCTTTTTTATTTATTTTAATTTACATAATTCAAGTAATTACGCAATTCAGAAATTATGCCACTGCAAAATTTAGATTTTTTTTTTGTTGCAGTGGAAAATGTTTTAAGGAAGTCAGATTCGAGCAGAAAAAAATGGGAAAGGTTTTCTCCGCAAACCAGTCACCATGCTGTATCTGGAGTTACTTTTGAACCTGGTGCATGCCTCACACTCAGTTTTCTCTAGATATATCCCAAAGTGCATTTAGAATCCTTTTACATAAATCTAATGACATTTCTCATACTTTTGGGCCAAAATTACTCAACAGTGCTCGCCCTTATTGTTGATATAGTGCAGATCTATAGTATAATAATTTCTTTAGTTATATATAATTAGATTCTCAGATTTGCCTTTAGAATTTGGAGCTTGATTCTTGAAGTGATATTTTATCTCAAGCACTTCAAATATTTTACATGGTAACTAGGCCTTTTTACTTATAACTATACCTTCTTAAATATAAAGCCTTCCTCTTTCAGTACTTTTGTTTGGAACACAAAAACAGAATTCCTTCTGTTAGATTTTCCCGTGTAAACAAACAGGTTTGCAGCACTGCTATCTGAATTTGTTGGTGGTAAGAGCACAAGAACTGCCCAATACTGCTGAAAATTGGGAGCCGCCACATACAAAAAGTGGTGGGCGGGTGGAGAGGGTGCTGGTAGAGAGCAGGAGGGGGAGTGCAGGATGGCGGAAGGTTAATAATATTTTATTTTTTTAAAGGAAGACCTACTTGAAGCTGACGGTCTCCTCCCGTGTCACGCCTTGCTGTTCTTCTTCCTTGTCCCAGCAGTCACTGGGACAGCATCACAGACTTCCTGTGCACTCCCAGGCAGCTCTCCTGCTATGAGAACAGCGCGGTGATTGGCCTGAGTGTTCTCGTTTGACGCTCCCCTCGGGCACAGAAGTCTGTGCTGTTAATACAGCCCGGTTGGAGAAACCTTAGTGCACATGTGTGTTTTGCCGGCCTGAGATGGCTGGCCAAACACACATGCGCACTTAGGAGTGAACAAACCAGTCCTCCTCCCCCTCCCATGGCTCAGCCCCCCCTACACATGCTGAGCCTGAGCCAGCTGCTGAAAAATAAAACAATGATAGAATATTGTTTTCTTTTTCAGCTGCTAGCTCTGAGCCAGTGGGGCAATGGTCCTCCGCCATTGCGGAGGAGCCGCCCCTGCTGCTGAGACAAAACCATGTACAAGAGACATTCAATTGATCAAAGTCTTAACTTGTTAAATTAAAAAACAAGGAGGTGGTTTGTAAGTTAATGTGGTGGGACAAAATATTTTAAATACCCTGCTGCTCTTCTAGGGCCTTAAAAAAAAGAGAGAGAGAGAGCGAAAAATATGAAATATTGTAAGTGTATTTTGCTAGTGGGGACTGAGGCTTTCCCATCACCTTGCAGCTACACCACTCGGGAAGACAGGGGTGGGGCTACAATGAATGCAGCAGAGGCAGTTGTAGTAGTCCCAACGTATGAAGGGCCCTCTGAACCCCAACAACACCAACTTTGACTACTTTTACTACTCAGGTGGGGAACGCCTTCCCCCTGGCACCCATTCAACGCCACTGATGGAAGAGTAATCTTCTTCTGCAGAGGTAGAATCAGATCATGGGAAGGTTGAAAAGTAATCCCATACGGAATGAGGAGATGTGGATGCTAAAACACTCACAGTAGGAGAACATGTCCTTGTTTTAATGGCCAGTGCTTTCCATCTCACCAGAGGAAGAATGCTGTTTGCGTTCCCACATGGATCGTGTAGCTTCAGTGTGTCACAAAGAGGGCATAGGGGGGAATTATGCACCAGGCCCCATGCGTCCACCTTATCTATAAACAGATTTCTACAACAGGACGGTGCTGTGACAGATAACATCATCTTTCACTAGATGCACCAGATGCTGTGTCTAATGGATTTTCTTCTTTTCCCATAGGCACATTTTATTTTTATACAAGGAACACAATCACACAAGGAGGCCCCGCATGACATTTTGACCTCTCACAGGATTCTGTAGCTTTTTCCCAATAGAAAACAAGACTGTTCTATTTTCTGAACTACACATGTCTTTGAGCCTAATAATTTTCGGTATGTTTCTTCCAATAGCCCACTCGCCTGTAGCGAGAAAAATCGCTGCTAAAGATTTTCGAAGTTGTTGGCCCAGAAACTGTATAATTGAGCTGCAGATTTGGGCATCTAGTCCTTAAAAGTTGAGAGACCATGGGCGGAAATCTCGGAATCTATAGCAGATCAATTTCTTCCCCATTCCATAATCAACTGAAGTCTTGCCTCTCGTTTAGTGTGCACTATGACTCAATAGAGCAACTCCAGTTAGAATGTGATAGTGAACCTCAAACTAAACTACGCTACACTACACACACACAAACACACACTCTCTCTCTTTCTGAAAGTAACAGTCAGAAGAAAATAGGTTAATATTTTAAAACAATTGATTGCATGGGCAAATTATACCTTTTAGTTTGAGGTAAAAGAAATCTAAATTGGGGAGCTAGTAGTATGGAATTTAATAGAAGTTGTTTTCTGTCTGAAGGTGCCTGGTACTGTATCTTTAAGAAAAACATTGAGCAGACTTGTAACTTACCAACTTTCTCTATGTTGGTGGGTCAGGCGGGGGTTGTAGCTAAAAACCTGCCAGTTGCGAAGCTGGTGAGCTTTACATTGTCGTTTGCCTCCTTTTTCACTTTTGCCCGCCCACTCATCGGGGCTCCAGTGCATGCCTCCTAATAGGAGCTCTTTGCAGAGCTCCATAAAGTTTTAAAACAATCACAATGTTAGCCTAAACCAACATTACCCACTTTTGCCCACATTTGACGTAAAGGTGAGGCTGATTTTTGCGATACTTGGTTGTCAGGCGTTCAAGTGCTTGATCACTCATCGGATGCTGTGTTATCTAGCTATTAAATAATGTATCTGTGTTGCAGGCATGGTTGGACATCCTGGGGATCCATCCAGATCCTGGGTCCCGCAGACGTAATTGGGCTGGTCCCAGTGAAAAGTACTGACGCGGGGACACATCCAACAGCGCTGGCACTTTGAGTCTTCGTGCTGAGCGCATCAATCAGGAGGGGGGTGTGGGAACCCTCTTAACATAAGCTCCAGATGCGGCCAATGCGAATGCCCATTGGCCATTGGAATTCTTTTTGTTCGAGTCTCCTCCTGGCTGGGGGGTAGTTAGAGCCTAACATCTTGATGCCAGAAAAAAAAGACGACAAGCTTGTCAATTCACAAGTGCTCAAGAGATAAACTAAAATTTGGGGGAGGGTTTTTGAGTGTTCTAAACATTCTATGTAAGGGATGCATGCATGCACTGTAAGAGTATTAGATGCATCTGGCTACAAGAGTAATTAGATTAATAATCTTTTATACAGTACTTACTAATAAATTTTTATCAATAAACAAAAGAACTCTTTTTAGCAACCTTAGAATTACAAAAGATTGTGAAAGAAGGAAGGTTTCGAACATATGCTTAGCAGTTTGCATGCAGCTCTTTGTTGCCGGTTAATACTCATTATTACAAGTCTTGGATCTTGTGATCTACAGATCACAGCAGGATTTCTGCAACAGAAGCAGTAACCCACTGTGCTGTGCACCTAAAATACAAATCTGTGACTTGCATGTTACACGACATGCTTTGCAACAGGCACATTAACCCTCTCTGCTATTTTATGGCGAGTCAAAGCTGTGACTAGAATGAACACAGAGCTCTCCAGCAAGTACACTGCCCACCAGAGTATCTTTGTGCTATTTAGGACTGGGCATAACTTGCGTAATTCAGTGTAGCGTAATCACGCAGAATTACCCAAAAATTATTTGAGATTATGCTTGAACTACGCAAGAAGAGTAATTCGGCCCTTAGCTCAAAATGCCCCCTCGCATCCAAAACAGACGCTAGGATGCATTTTGTGGTAAGAAATAGGGCTAAATGCAACAGAACAAAAACAGGCGGCTCGCTCTCGATAAATGTGCTTGTACGCTAGGACTTTCCCCCAAATTACTCTTGATTACATGCAGAGAAGTAATTGCATAGTTATCAGTAATTCCATGTCAAAGAGTAAGGCGGAATTACTCAAATGACTCCAGCAGAATTGAAACTCTACCCAAGCCTAGTGCTATTTTACCACAGAATGTGCTGGGCACAAAAGATCTCGGCATTAGGTATCTTTCCCCACCTTTTATTTTAAAATGTAGCCAGTTTGGGACAATTAAGTAAGCCAGACCAGATGCACTGTCGCATTTGTCCTTGTTGCTATTTTCCTTGTGGCAGAGTTTTTTTTTTAAATAACTGTATAAATTGACTGTCAGGTTCTGCTCAAAATGACTTTGCTGCATGCGAAATATATGCCTGACTTTCTGGTTTACATAAAGTTTATACTTGGTTTATTCAAACTGCACCCGACACAGGTTTCCATTAAGAAACAGCACCATATAGCATCTGGCATTGTAATTCTGGAAAGAGACGAATTAGAACTTTGAGTAATTTAAATATAAAATGTCCTAGAAGTGCAATAGAAGTCTGTGAGAAATAGAATAACACATTTTTTTCTTTTCTTTGCATCCTTGCCAAATTAAGAAAAACATTGGTCCTGCTCTTTCTATAGGTAACTTTCCTCTTCACTCCTTCCTCTTCTCATTTCTGTGTTGTCCTTTGAAGAGATTCATCTGTGCCTTCTCCACACAAAGCATATGTGCAAAACATTTTTTCAAATAAACCACGCCCATTGACAAAGCCGATAAGTCTGACTTTGCATAGATTTTGTTAATGAGCACCATTTGTACAGTATGCTTGTCGCGGTTGACAATGACGACCCTATGCCCAGTACCACCTGTCTCTCAATCTATAAACATTGCATTACTGGTAGTGTTTTTCAGTACAGCCTGCTTGAGTTTTAGTTTTACGGCGTGGGTTATTTTCATAATGACTTTTGGGGTCAGCCTAACTTTACTCTCCATTATGTTTACTCTGCTCTCCAACGTTCAACCTCTTATCTTCTTCAACATTTCTTCATTTCTAGCTTTTGTCTTGTGAATTTGAAAGATGTAATCCTACAGGGGCTGTATCATACATGTGGCGCATTATCTTTCATTGCACTGGGCGAGCTTTTTTTGAAAAGGTGCACCAGGCACAATGAAAAAAAATGCGCCGTATAATGATTAATTTGCGGCCCCCAGGGCAGCGCATTCATGCAAAAAACAGAGCGGCTTCAAAGAAGCCGCTCTGTGTTTTCACAGTGCAGGCGGCAACCCACCTGCACTTTTAAGGTGGATGAGAGACCCCCTTGCTGTCAGGTGCAGTGAGTGACTGCACCCGCCTGCAAAGGGATGTCTGGGGAGTCCATGGGACCCCCTTACAGTGCATCTCCTGAGAGCTTTGTTGCCGCTGTGCCCTTGTCTGTAATAGGGCGTGGGTACAAGAGGCAAAGAGCTTCCTCATTTGCATGGGGCACGCCCCCATGCAAATCAGGGCACGCCCTCTGAAGATAGCCCTAATGCTTTATGTGAGCAGGCGCTATCGGTATACAAAAGGGGCCGCAGAGCGGGCGCAAACCACCGTTGTGTCCCCGAGGCACTTGTATAATACCACATCCGGTCTACGAATGGGTTCTATAGCAGATGGTTCTCCGGCCTGACATAGGTGATTTTGGGCTACCTACTTCGCGTCCTCCTTCTTCTCATACTCTGCATCCTATCTTTTCACTCCTTTGACCTTCTTCATTTTCTCCCAGGCTCCGAGGATTATCTACAGCTTCTTATTTCTTGCTTCTGCAACCATGAAGGAGAATCCTCATTTTGCAAAGTTAAATAAGCCCCTTTCTGACTTTAAACTCAAGCCTGGTCATGGCAACGTAAATAACTGCAGAACTAATGTCATATTTTATGCACTCGTAATAATTACAAACTAAGTTCTAACCAAAATAATGAGATATATTTTACTTTCGGCTGAAATTACATATGCCTTTACATTTACTTATTTATTTATGCGAGCTACCAGCACAAGGATAGCATAAAATACATACATTATTTTTAGGGGTTTTGTAACAGTGAGTGAGTCTCTACCTGTGTCTGTGTGTGCTGAAGAGCCTCTTCACACAGACAGCAAAAGTGCAGGACAGAGATATAAAATGTCCCTCCATATTCTTCTAAAACTAGTATACTGCTGGGAAATGTCAGGAACTTGAGTGAAGTATGTGCACTTACAAAAGCTAAAATGCCAATACATAAACTATTAGGCCTGACTTGTGTCAGGTCACACTCGATTTACCAGTGTCGCCTGCACATTAGAGAGAGGCATTGTCCATTTACTAAATCACAGGGCCTGGTCATGTATGTAGGCACCTGTCCGCAGTGGCTCAATGCCCTGATTAAGGATCAGAGACTTTGTTAACTAGTTATCAATAGTTCTAATCCTGAAGACCAGTAATAAATGAGCTACATTACTTAGTGGTGACTAGTTTTCTTCATTGCATAGATTGTTTTTTTCGATTGGAGAAGGGTGAAGTTAAAACCTTAGCTCAGGAATTGCAACAAATTCAGATACTTTCCCGCAGAGAGCCCGAGCAAAGTTTTCCAATTTTTCAGTGCAACACTTTTCCACTTGCACCCTGCCCGGCCGAGCTCTTTCCACGCCACACTGTGTCTGGGCTATGAAGAGTAGATATTTTATGTTGGAACTAAGAGATATTTGGAGCTGGTTCAAGGACATAGTCTGTAGATTGGGTAAGAGGTTGGACCTGTAGGAACATTATGCAGGGGCTACAGTGCTCATCCACAGGGACCTTGGGGGGGGGGGGGGGGAGGGGGGTACACGAGGACAATGAGAGCACTAAGCATACTCAAGCTATTTTGCTCACTACTTAGTGAATTAACCGTAAATAACCTCCTCTGCATAGGGAGGTAACAACCTTTATTTGTCCATCGTGCAACTAAGGGTCCTGAGAATAAGGAGAGGGCGGGCTAAAGAGAGGAGAGCGCTAATAACAGTGGTTAATGCCTTACTGCATGTTTGCAATACAGCTGTTAGCACTCTCCCCCTAATTCCATCCAGCAAACACAGACAAACAAACCAAGTCTGTGTCTGCTCTGTGTCCCAGTGTGCCTCTCTCACTTAACTTAACATGCACGGAAGTGAGTAGAGAAGGAATTCTAAGAAGTCTTATTGGCTGAACCAATCTCAACATTTCATAAATGCGTCTAATGGGAGTGGCCGTAGGCTAAGGGCCTGATTACGGCCTTGCTGATGCAGGAGTGGGCCGTCACACCACCGCCCTGCTTCCACACCGCCAAAGTTGCCTGCTCACCTCCTGCTAGAGTAAGAGTTTACTCCTGGTCTGATGGGCAGTGCTTTGGCAGTCCCACGACGGTGCAGTGCTAAGGCTCATATGCTCATATATGTCATGCGAGCGCCAAAGCCCGTACCTGTGTGGAATGGACTAATGCAGTTCATGCCGTGCAGGAACTGGGGTGTATGCACACAGGGGGGCACAACATGTGCCCCCCTGCTTGCACCCCATTGTCCTGAGGCAACAGGGCCCCCGTAGTTTCCTCACCGCCACAGTCTTAATGGTGTGCTCACCGCCATGAAAACTGTGGCTGTGAAGAAACGCAGACTATGCTTGCCAGTGCCACAGTGGCACCGCAGCATATTGCTGGGCCAGACCGCTGCACCACCGCCAAAGGATCATGAATCCCCAGTGGTTGTGGCGGTCCTGTGGCTCTGGGACACCGCACTTGTAATGCGGCGGTTGGACCGCCAGTGCAGCAGTTCTCGCCAAGCCACCACAAGTTTGGCCCCTTAGTGTTACTGGCTGAAAAACCAGGACTGATTGAAAGCCGCGTCATGCCAGGGGTGGGGGCAACAGTTGACAGCTATGCAGCAATAGATAACGTCCCACATTCTGTCATCAGGTTGGCTAATTAGTCACTAAACCTGTGGTTACAATTTTCCAAAATACAAATTGATTTAAACAACATTGTGCAAGAACAAAGTGCATTTAACTACTGCTACGTCATCCCTGTCCTCACATTGCGCTCACGCTGACTCGTTTTTGGAGGGGGACAGGCTCGTGAAGGCCTGTGTTAACTTCCTTCTGAAAGGATCTTCTCCGACACAACCATAGTTAATACACACAGGCGAGCAGCAACACACAGCCTTTTTTTGTGTTTTTACACTCAACCTGAACTGCTTGTAGATTCCGTCAAGCGCAGCTAATAAGTGACAAAAAGATTCATTGCAGCTTCTTGCATAAAATATTGCGCTTCCACTTAGCTCACAAGACTAATTATGAATAATATTTTTTTTTAAAGAGACAACTTTATAATTAAGCGTCCTAGCCACACTGTGTACCGCGTGAAACGAAATTCGAGGCTTTGTGCGTTTGTGTTTCCCTAAAAGACGCTAGAAATAAAATAACGTATCAGTCATCTCAAAACTGCTCACTGGGCCGTGCATCGCCCCTTGGGACCTGCTGCTTTCACATGGCCTTAATGCAACGCTCCTTCAGAGTCGTGAAATCCCTGGCAACGACATTGCAGCTTCACTAAAGCATCCACCTCTCGGCCAGCCATTTTTTTCTGGCGTCACAGGAAGTATAGTGACGCATTTCCCACCTGAGGCATAAATGTAAGAAACCAGCACCAAGGCACCTGGAGACGTCAGTGCCTTAGAGAATGAATGTCGGGGCTCAGTTGGGATGGCAAAACACATAGCCCACACATGTCCATCTTCTGCCACCATTATTTAAAGAATTTTACCTACTAAATCCCTTAGGATAATTTTGCCTTTTTCAATATTAAATGTTTGGCTTATGAGAGAGTCGAAGACCTCTGTCACTACAGAAAATAGGTTTGTACCACTAAGATTGGAGCATCATGTGTGACCGATCTATGTAGAAATACTATGAAAGAAATTTCCTTATCCTACAGAGAGTTTACTCAAGCATGCCACTGACAGTACATAAACTCTATATTTGCCATTCATCCAGTGTTTGAGTCTGCACCCATTAATCTGGTGCCCATTCGCACTTGTCAATATAACCATCTCAACTATGGCTGAAGAAACTGTATCATTCTCTCTTAACTATCTGGACAACCCTAGGAGACTGTAATACAAGTCGCCGATAATTAAAATCCAGGTCACTCTTATTGACTCATCTTTCACCAATGAAATAGAACGCCGCCTATGCATGATCAGTAAATGCAGTTGGGGTCACCTTGCCTGTACCAACTGAGAGGATCCTAACTTTTCACATAAAGCCAGTAACATAACTGCACAACCCAACATCTGGCTAGGGCGTCCTGATTCTCCTGCTCAGCAAACAATACCTTTGGAATAATGTCTTATATACACCTTACAAAAAAGCAAATATGTTTCTTGTTCGCCTGTTTAATGGCAATAATTAAATATACCATGGCAGGAAGGCAGAACGGGCAATCATCTGTATGTCCTTTTGGAGCCATTAACATAGAAGGAACACCAACAGTTGCTGATGAGATACAAGATTTGTTTTTGGGCAGATTTTGGAATTCATAAAGACCTTTATGAATTGAGAATAGGGGTGGGCGGAATTTGCGAAATCCACTTTTGCAAATTATCGCGAAAATGTTTAAAATTATCGCAAACAAGCGGAAATATCGCGAAGATGCGGAATTTTTTTTCCCGCATGTTCGCGAGATTTTCTGCATGGTTGCGGGTCGCCAACTTACCCATGTGGTTGCTCGCGGGCGCGGCCATCTTGTTTTGAGTTGTCTCGCGGTGCATGATCGCGAGAAGAAAGACGTGATCGCGCGATGCATGACATCACTGCGGGCGCGAACTGTCGCGAGACAGCGCAAATGGCTAAAAACAATCCAACATCTCATGGAGAACGCGACCGGATCAAGAAAACTTGTCGGCGAATGCCGGGATTCAAGTAAGGCGATCGCGCGCGTGCGAGAATGTATTATTTTACAGCACGAGCAAGAAACAAATTATCGCCAAGCTGCAGAAAGCGGAAATTTTGACATTTTCGCGCTCTCCGCGGAACGCGAAAATGTCAAATTATCGCAATTTCCGCGAACGGAACGAAATTTTCACCCAGGCCTAATTGAGAACAGTTATTAGCAACTGAGGATAGTGCCAACGTTGAGTTGGATAGTTTTCCAAGCGTCATCTTCCTTATGACTTAGCACAGTGCCCACATGGCTTCTTCCTTCCCATTGTAGTTCCTGACACATGTGCCTGCTCTTAATCCAAAAGGAGAACTTCTAGTTCTGATGGAATTGCCAAAGGGCCAACAATCTCTAGACCTGACATTTTCTGAGACATGTAACTCAAAACTGTACATCGCAAACTCAATTCCACAGCAAGCTCCTAAAAGATAATCAAAGAGTTTTTTTAATATAATACTATAGCAGATACAATCGTCCTATTTTGAATCTGGTGATATTGTTGATTTATTAGATATAACATCAAATTATAAAATTATAGTTTTAATTTAAAGTACGTTGAGTTTTCCGATAGTGTTCTCAAAGTAATGAGATCCGCAAGAGCACAGGCGAAACGTCTCTTTCTCCGTACCGTGAGCTATGACATTGATTTCTTCGGAGGAAGCAAGGGCATTACTGCCAATTTTCTTTAGTCCTTTGAGTCCACATGTGGAGCTCTGAATAAATCCCCATAAAGCTGGATAAAATGTGATTGTAGTATATTATGTTGGACTGACATTTATGGCAAGCCTAAACAGAGTGTTATTACTGCCAAATCATCAGGCTTAGAAGGGAGGGGAAAAAAACTCCTGCAAACTGATAGAACCCACGAGCGGTAGAGGAGTTTTTATACAAAAAAGAACAAAGTGATATGCTCCAGCTTTTAATACTACCAGCTATAAAACAGAAAAGCGAAGAGCAGAAAATTGAAACCATCATGGAAGTGTCAGGTCCAGGGGCAGCCAAGACAGAACTCTATGCTGATGAAATAAGTGGCGCTGGCGCACAATGCCGTGGATCAGCACTGTATTTTGGGAAAGAAAGAGAAGCATTTAGTGTTGTAACCTCATTCGGTATTGATTTTTATCTGCCAGTTACTGGAAACCGAGGTTAGGAATCTTTATTTTTGTTGGGAGGGGCGGCAAGGTAAGCAGTAGGAAAAAGAAGCCCAAGTTAGCATTTGGCAGAAGAGAGATAATGTCACGCAGGCGCCTAGATCAACATTCAAGACAAGGAAGGATTAAAAAAGAAAAGATATATCATGTTATTTTTTGAAGAAAAGTTATATCATGGTATTTTTTGAAGAAAAGTTATATCATGGTATAGTGCGCATGATTCGATTGAAAAAAAATTTTTTTTTCATTATGTTGAAAATTCAATGATGTTCAGTATTTACATTATTCAGGATATTATAAATTTGGTCGTGGATGGTATCAAGTATTTGGGAAAATGTGTTAGGTGAGTCATTGCAGTATGATAAAATTAGTTAAATTGAAATGTACATACTTGTGACTGAAGTGAGTGAGCAGAATCCATTCTGTGTATGTGAAGTTGAGTTCAGGGGTGAAAGGAGACGGGGGACTCGTTGTCTTGAGGGCTATGGAAACAAGTGGCAGAAAACAGTGAAACGTTGGTATCCAGGCAGGAGATGCCAAACAAAAAAAACTGCCTAGACAAAATAAAGTTAAAACCTGCTTCAATGCTTTACAAATATTTCGTTTTCCACAGGAGATGTGGTGGAAGTACAGTTGTTTATAATAAATTAGATAACGTTTTGGGAACCAACTTTCTCTTTCTAGGTGCTGTACAACATAAGTGTTTCAGTTCTGTGTTCTTGCTTCCTATGTTGTTTTGAAATTTAATGTGAAATAGGGATCGAATGGCAATGAGGTCATCTTGAATGTTAACTAGTGACGTACATTTGGGATAGGAAAATATTTAGACGTAAAATCATGCCAGGGATGGTTTGTGCGCTTGACATGCTTTATACCAGAAATATCGTGGGAATTTTTTTTTTTTTTAAATGATCAATTGAAATATATGTGGTGTTTTAATAGCCTTTGCAGGATGGTACTCTTCGTGCAGTAGCTGTAAGACAGTGGCATGTTTGAAAGCTTGCTCTTTCTACTTCACAAATTTGTTTCCAACATTTTTGGTGATTGGTCGCAGTCTTTGCCAGCTATGTCTCATGTCCAGCCTACAAAAGATAGTCTACCAATCAAGAACCAACCATTACTAGTGACCTAGGACAAGCCTGTTACCACTGTGCCTCCATATGCACATCTTGCAGTACTAAGTTCCCGATTTCTACCATATCTCACAAACAGTGTAAATTGGTGTGAAGTTCATCGGGCAGTTTTCGTGCCTGTGGTTCATTGTGCTTCAAGTAGACCCTTGTACAGACCAAAGACTGTTGCAATGCTTCAGCCACATACCCTGAAGGAGGAACACATATCAATCAATCAGTGCTTGTTGAACATGGCTACTCACCCGTGAGGGTCTGAAGGTGCTGCAGAGGGGGGAGGGGTTGCAGGTCCGACTGGGCGCTGTGGTTCATTCGAAGAGCCAGGTCTTGAGATCCTTCCTGAATTGTGTCAGAGACGGGGATGCCCTGAGATGGAGAGGCACGGCGTTCGTGGATTTGATGGTGAGGTAGGAGAAAGATGGCTGTGATACCGAGGGCCACCAACCCTTCAGCAGACCCCAGTCTATCTATGTCCAATGACCATCTGTGCTATATGGGAGACTCGGGAGACCCTCGTCACATTTTGCTGGGGTGGGCCGTCATTTTGTCTTCCACTACTGCCCTTAAGCAGCATAAAGCATTGTGCCTTTTGTTCATTCATCATACCACTCGCTCATAGAGCACTGATCTTCTATCTTGTGTCTTGCACTCTATTTGCCGCAGCACACTGACCCTATTACCAGAATACACTCAATATACTGGATGTGTTATATTGCGTGGCTAAAATTGTGCATCGGCATAAGCACAGCATCACACCGAATGTGGAGGTGAGTACATAGGGCGTTAGGAATAGTAAATACAAGTATTGTAGCGGAATGCGATATAGTGGATGTGATATTATTGTAGGTCGATATTACCCACCCTGATATAGGGTCATCTAACCAGAATTACCGATAGGTGATAGTTGCTCCGATTATGGGTAGTCCGAATGGCCCACTTTCCATCATCAATAATGGTATCGAACAACATTTTTCAGGTGTTAACTGCCCCGTTGCGCCTCATTTTTCCATATATATTCATTTATTCATACTCATACTCCCCTGTAATCCTAAATCCCCTCAACGGGTAAGGTGACCATATGCTAATCTCCATTTCGTGTTTGTCAGCAGCATGAAATCTAAGCTGAATTTTTTCGTTTTTTATGGTCAGGGATTTGTCAAAGCGGGGAATCTCCTAAAGGGAAGCGCATACACTTCCTCAACGGCTCTATTCCTGATTAATTTCTCCCCAGGAAACAAAACGGTTCCGGTAGAACGGTATCTGCTGATAAACTCGGCTCGTCGAGCGACGCCGGAGATTTTTCCTTTCCCGCGCGTGATATTTGACGTGATGATGGCTGTTTGTTTAAATGATCACAGAGCAAGCAAGACAAATGGCGCGAGCACCGAGGGCAGGACGCTTCATCGTTGTGGTATAGCTCTGCTGACATCTGTTTTTGTATTTTGTAATGAGGAACACACTGGAAGGAAAGTCATACTTCACGTTCTGCAAACTAAATCCATAAACTTCCCAGTAACGCCGAGAAGTTGCTTAATAATTCTGAGAAATTTCTTGCCAGCGGATTTTTTTTTTTTTTTAATGCGCAGGCACATTTGCATACATTGTCTCGGTTTTATGGAACTGTTCTCACAGAATGTAGATTTACTGGTCCTGTGGCACTAAAAAGATGACATTTTGTAAAGTACCTTTGCTGAAAGCTTCAATGAACAGAATGCTGTTGTCTCACTCCAGATATTTTTTATGCCCGTGTTTGTTATGCGGGGTTGTGTGTGATTTATGCAACTAGGCAAAAGTGAGCTGTAAAAAAATGCGCGGGAGCCCTGACTGAACTTTAAAGGACTGAGGTTCCGGAGCTCGGTTACTTCATGCAGTCAGATGGCGGTTCCGGGCGTTATTATTATAATCTGTCAAGCAGGTGAAGCTGCGTTCCACAGGGTACGGAGGGCGCCAACGTCCAAATCAATCGAGACCGGTGCTGACGTATGTTGAAGCTATCCGTCTTCCGGGTCCTCATATCTCGTCAGATTGCAGATGACGTGCACACTGACATACTTTCATTTCAGACTCTTTTCTTGTCAATGCTGTGGCAAGCACTTCAGAAAATGTACTTTAACCAAATATTCGGCGACATCAGTTGAATAGTAAATTATCCTCATTTCCGTTTCTGAGAGTAAACATCTAAATATGGCTTCTTGTGGGAGGCACGAGCCTGACAGGTGGGCTCTAACAACAAGCTGTATTTCACTGCTAATAAAGTAGGAAATGCCTCCGGGGTTTGGATAGGGAGGTGAGCAGAGCCAGAAGGCGTGTAGGAGAAAATGTTGAAAAACCGTACACAGCATTAAAAATGCAAACAGGAATGTGGGACCAGAGTAGATGCACCTCACCTGTAATACCACATGTTTTTAGGTGTGCTTAGCTGTATCCTCATAGCTTTGTGTCCAGGTAACACCACAAAACATATACAAAAAGCCCACTTTTCTTTGAATCAGTAATATTTAGCAGTTTTACTATAAAGATAACATAACATGGGCTGCCCACCTCACTGTCCCCAGCTTCACACAGGCTGGCCACCCCAGAGCCCTTACCGTAAAACACTCAAAAGATGCTGCTATATCAGAAAACAGCAGTGCATTGGTGCATTCTGTTGTTCCTCATTGGCAGATGGGTTTATAGGCCTTGTGAGTTCTTACTGTTTTCTTGACTGCTGCTATTTATTAAAGCAAGGACAGAAAAGCATTACAAGAGTCTCTGGTCTTGCCATAAAATTCAGAACAGGTAGTTAACAACAGTACACAAGGTGTAAGTAGAATATGGAGGGGTGTAGAGCGTGTCACAACTTGTGGGTCACTGTTGCCCGACTGGTAAGTACTGTTGAAAAGCATCCCGGGTAACATAGTATTTGTGCTGTGTGTTTACAAATCAGAGCTCACAATATAAAAAGTTCCATAGAAATAGTATTTGCAGCCGTTTTACGTATTAGTACCACTGACGCCATAATCTTCATGAACAAGTACCACCAGGTCTGATCAGTTGGTTCTTGGTCATTGACATAAACGAATGAGCAAAATGGTTTGCTCATCTCATTGTAGGCACTAGTGTGAAAACAGCCACAAATATCATTTGCACCCGATTTAGCACAAGTGCGTTGATCGAAATAGCCCATTGTTGCCCTCTGTCAATCACTACCTGGATGGAAATATTACATCATTGCTGCCCACCACGTTTATATTTCTTGACCTTTTTCACATTCTTGATTGGAGAATTGCAGAAAAAGAGAGTGCAGTCATTTTTTTTAATGTAAGGTGAGAAAAATGTGGTAAAGCAACTCATTGTTATGCAATTTGGAAATCAAAAGTGGAAGGTGGGTGGTGTGGCAGAAATGTTAAGCAATCAATTCATAGAGGAAAAAGCTTTAGCTTGTTGTAATCTGACAAAAGTAGTGTCTGCCTTTTATAATGGTACTCCAATTCCTTGGTTAATTTACCTTCCTTCAGAAAGGATGAACACCCACATTCATGTAGACTGTTTCAGCATCCCAAAGCAGCTTCCCTATTTATATGTGAGAAGCTTGGGGGCATATTATCAAGGACGGCGTTAAAAATTATCGCCGGTTTAGCAGCAGAAAACTGCTGCTAAAGCGGCGATAATGTGCTTGATAATATGACGCAGAGAATTCCAATAGAATTCCATGTTCTGGTGTGCACATGGGCTTCTATTGGAATTCTCTGCGGCATATTATCAAGCCCATTATCGCCGCTTTAGCGGCAGTTTCTTGCCGCTAAACCGGCGATCATTTTAACTCTGTCCTTGATAATATGCCCCTAGGTTCTAATGTCAACCAGTTTAGGTTACTAGGTTACGTCATGTAAGAAGGACAAGACTTTTCCAGCCCTGGACTCTGCCTTCACAAATCTTTGTTTTCAGATATGATACCCAGATGGGCTGACTGGAACTAAACCAACATTATTATTTGCACAAAGCAAAGTGGGCTCATGACCTGAACTCCTTCAGTAGTCATATGGTCAAAATCGCCTTCTCCTGACTATGACCAGGAGTATGCGAAACTCACATAATTTGCTGCAGCATAATTATGAAAATAACTGCAAATGTATTTGAAATTACACATAATTACACAAAATCCACCTCTCATGCAATAAATTACCAAAGCGGTCAGTTCAGGTAAAAATTCAACTGCAAATGTTTCCTGGATTTGATTTCAAGTCGCTCGCATTCAAACACTGCTCCCGCTTTCGGAGTTGTAGTTTTGCACTCAAAAATTACTCAAACTGTCTGCTTGGGTAAAAAAAATCTGCCCAAAATGTTTGCTGACCACCCATGTTAAAGGAATGGCAGTTGCATTCAAAACTCTGTCACTTGCGCTTTAATTTGTAGTTTCACTCTGAAAAATTACCCAAAGACTCGGTTCAGGTAACCTTCCCTGAAATTCTGCTTGCATTCAAAAATTCCCCAATGGTATAGCGCATGTTAAAATTTCTCCCCAAACCAATGTGGTGCAGTGACATAATCTCTGTCATTTTGTGTAAATTTTATTTTGGGAAATTACCCAAATTGCACCAATTGGTCAGTGGCGGCTCCTTCGCTAAGGCGGAGAGGATCATTGCCCCTCTGCATCGGTGAAAGAAACAAAAATAAAATAATAACTTGATGTTATTATCATTCTATTTGTTCCTGCTGCGGCAGCATGGGGGCGGTGCGGGCCTGCACACTTCACAGAGCAAAGCATGGTGGGCACACCAAAGAGCGCATGACGCTTTGGCCGGCCATCTCAGGCCAGCCAAACAGACTGAGCATGTTCTCCACCCAACCTGCATTACAGCCTGGGTGGAGAGCATTCCCAGGCCCGAGTCCCCGTCTGAGTGGCAAACTATGGCACTCAGACCAATCACAACGCTGCATTGCAGTGTTGTGATTGGCTCAGGGGAGCCTGGCTACTTCCTGTTTGGCCGACGCGGAGGAGAGATGACGTGGGGCAGAGCGATGAGGAGGTAAGTGTCTTTTTCTTTTTTTTCACCCCTTACCCTCTTGACCCACGTCTCGCCACCCCAGATCCGTGCTGGCCGCCACTGCAATTGTGTAGGTGTAATTAAAATTTCTCCCAGGCCAAACAGTGACTCATTACTGTATTCTTTCACTGGAAGGCAACCATGGAAAATGGCCCTATTTCCCCAATGGTCGATCCAATTCATTTATAATCCAATCCTGAAGAGACATCAACTGTCAGGCATTACCATAGATACACATTTTTTTTTAAAAACAAGCATACCATTTTGGACCATGGGCAAGGGCACTCAAAGAGAGTAAGTGAAATTATCAGCATTGAACACCTAACCAATATGTGCAAGAACACTACTAGCACCTGTTCTCCTTAACCAGTGCTTAATTTGAGCCAGTGGTTGCCGGCTGTGGGGGGGGCGGGGGGGAGGGGGGCGGTAGGGTGGGCACCAACGCAAATTTTTGGGGACCCTCACTTGTTTTTCCTCTTCATTTCCAGAGAGCAACAAAGGGAAAAAAACACAAAGTTGAAAGATGCAGAAAGACATAAAATTCGTCACAAAGAGAGAAAGCAGGAACCCCCGGGCATGAGATAAAAGGACAGGGTGTGTCTTGCAGTGAATGAAAGAGGGTGGGGTTGATTCAAGTGCCTGCCGCCTTGGTATTCAACAGGCTGACATCTAATAATAGCGGCCGCAGGCTTCTGAGCACAGCTTTGGGCACTAGCATTCTTTCGGTCACAAATAAAGCACTGCCCTTAGCTCACTCAACGTAGGCACATAAACACGCCAACAGCTTTATCTAGCATGCAAACACACTAACGTAGTTGGGGCATATCAGCAAGGCGAGGCGATAGAATTATCGCCGCTTCTGCGATAATTGTATTGCCTAATTAGCAAGCTCACGCTAACGCGTGAAAACTTGCGTTAGCGTAGGAATTCTTAACGCCCAGCTTTGCATCTCTAATGAGATGCAAAGTGGGCGTTTCCGACCTGACATGACAGGAGAAATGTCGCTAAGCGACATTTCTCCTATCATCAAGCCCCACGCTATGAAGCATAGCGGCAAGAAAAGTAACGATAACCCCTGTTATCGCTACTTTCCTTATGCCTGCTTCAGGACTGACTTAGCCATGATAGCCTATGGAAGGTGGATATCATGGCTAAGTTTGTGAGGCCCTATCATCAAGCTAACGCCACATTGCGTGAGATTATCGCTGGGTTTCCAGAGATAATCTCACGTTAGGCAGTTAGCGTGAGGATTTTTATCGCTTTTGAGATAAGCGTTGCTAATAGCACGCTATCTCAGCGATAAAAACCCACGCTAGCCGGCAATAATCATCCTAGCCCTAAGTGCGCTGAGCGATAATTATCGCCGGTTGTTGCTGATATGCCCCTTGATGCCAGAATACTGACTGGTTACGTCAATCTTAGCCTTCCATAAAAAGTGCTAATATTGTTTATGAACACTTACTTCTATATGCTTTTTTGCCTACATTCTAAAATGGATGGATTTAAAGGCAGAATTCTTTCTGTTCCACAGCCCACCGGGCCTGGTCCAAAAATCCTTTTAGATAAGTAAGTCTGAATTACCCATCTCTAAAGATATAAAGCTCTCCAGTGATTTAGTACCAATTTAGAAAGGGTGAACCACCCAAGTTATTATGCAGTGGTGTTATCTGTAAGTGCAGCACTTCTGCAAACTATTTACAACTTCCACTTTCTTAAATGACACCTGCGTGGGTTCCTTGGGTAGTGACAGACAAGTGAGAGGATAATGACGGAGGAGTGGTCAGCTAAACTTGATACATAAGAAGTAAGCATCAACACAGTCATATATGTGCAATACAATTCCCACGCGTAACTGATCTTTTAAACTTGGAATGCAATGAACCAGGCTTAAGTGGTGCAGAGAGTACGGAAGAGTGTATGACTACACTTCATTTCCATATGCGCGGGTGTATGAAGAGGAGACATTTCATGGAAAGTGTTCCCAAAGATAGCAAAATGGAACACAATTTCATGATTTTCTTCACTCCGAGCATGCAGCATGTCTGCACACGCATGGCTATTGAAATCAGGTGTGTGTAAACCTGCAAAGTTAACTCAACCCTTATTATATCCCTTCAACAGTGCTTAATTTGAGCTGGTGGTTTCTGGTGCTCAGCACCTGCACTTAACACAGTCTGCCACATGGTGGTGCTGTTTGTATAATTTAGTGATGAGCACATCAACATTTGTTTATTAATTCAATTTACATTCAAAATTACTAATACCTGCCGCCCAAGCAATTCATTTAGCTTTTGGGGCTTAGAATAGTTTGAATTGTCACACTTGTAGGAGTGTGATGGTTAGTAGTTGTGTTGATATTTTGTTATTGGCAGCGCTACCAGGGGCAGTTGGTGGTGCGAGCTACAGTGGCCTCCTGACGACGGCCCTGGCACTTAGTTTCTTACAAATTAAGCACTGCCCTTTACTCCCTCCAGTATGATAAACAAACTCCTCCAAAATTTAGATTTTGGGTGTAGAGGGAGTTTTTCATCAGACTAAATACTATTTTGCTTGGAATGTTAAAAATCCTCACACGCCTGCATTAAACAGGACCCGGATGTTCTCTGCATCATGATTAGGACAATATCATCATAGGCTGTTTATAGTCGCTGAGTCAGCATTCCAATATTAAACGATTATCACTGATACAAACTGCTGTAAGCTTTTATCAGTACAATATCACCCCGATTGTTAAACAACAAATAATATGTTTTTTTTTTAATGAAAGTTCAGGGCTGCTCAAATAAAACTCGTTTCTTGCTTTATTCTAATGTATTCAGTGTCTAGCTAAACAGAGGGCCGGTTCCTTTGTTGGGTGTCTGCACATGCAGTTAAAACCCCTGACTTGACAAATGAGATGTGACCTTGAAGTAAATTTGCCTATTATCTGGCAGTCAGGCAGGCAGATATTAAAAATGGACTTCATTTATTTTACGAGGAGTTGGGCATGTCAAGCTTCTTATAATTAGTAATAAACTTATCTCTGCTCCAATACTCTTTACACTGTTTGTATTTTTTTATTGATGTAGTCACGCTCATGGAGCTATCAGCAGGAGGCTGTGGGGTCGTTTGTAATGCCGAGACATTGGCATGCTTTGAGTGCTATGATATAAATGACCTTTGGCATTACAATATATTTCGTTTGACATATTCAAGCACATTGCAAGCCGGCTCAGATTCCCCCTACTACCGTTTGATTCTCTTTCCCCAGCTCCTCTGTATGATAGATAGTGACACTTGGACGTGCATAAGCTCTCAACTCAAGAACAAACCTGGAGACTTGGTACAGCAGGACTTTTGAAGTAGTCAGAAAAATGTTTGTTTTCTTTTGTTTAAGTATCCCTGCTACATCAGTGCTTAATTTGAGCCAGTGGTTTCCTGTTCTCTGCACTGGTACTTAATCAATAATACCGGCGCTTTTCAAGAGCACCAGTTAAGCACACATTTATTTATGGTAGGCACGGGGAGTTTAAGTGATTTGCCCAGAATCACAGGATGTTGATCCAGGGTTCGAACCTGGTTCCCCAGCTCCGAAGTAGAAAGCTCTGACCAGTATGCCACACCCTCTTCCCACTTTCATGGTTAGTAGTAGTTCTGTTTCAGGCAGCGCTAATAGGAGAAATGAGCTGGTGCAAGCAGCCTCCTGACAAGAGCCCCGGCGCATTTTTTAACATTTTTTTTTTTGACAAATGAATCCCTTTGCTACATGATTAACCAAGGAATGCTCAGAGGGGCACAGGATTTTTGTTTTTAAACCTCATTTGAACTTAGAATATAACTATTATACCAGAACTATTGATGCTTCTTCTAACCAGTTCTTCCTCTTCCTCTTCTCAATCAATCAATCAATCATGGTATTTGTAAAGCGCACTACCTACCCGCGAGGGTCTCAAGGCGCTGGGGGGGGGGCAGCTGCTACTGTTCGAAGAGCCAGGTCTTGAGAAGTCTTCTGAAGGTCAGAAGGTCTTCGGTCTGCTGCGGGCAGATGGGGAGGGTGTTCCATGTCTTGGTGGCGAGGTGGGAGAATGATCTGCCGCTGGCGGTCACTCTTCGGATGCGGGGTACGTTGGCGAGGGCACGGTCTGCGTAGCGGAGCTGGCGGGTGGGGGTGTAGAGGCTGAGTCGGCTGTTGAGGTACGTTGGTCCAGTGTTGTGGAGTGCCTTGTGTGCGTGGGTGAGGAGTTTGAAGGTTATCCTCTTGTTGACAGGGAGCCAGTGTAGGTCTCTCAGGTGGGGTGTGATGTGGCTGCGGTGAGGGATCTCGAGGCTCAGGCGTGCGGAGGCATTCTGGATGCGTTGAAGCCGAGTTCGGCCGGGGCTCCTGCGTAGTGAGCATTTCCGTAGTCCATTCTACTGCTGACGAGGGCCTGGGTGACCGTCCTTCTTGTTTCGGTGGGGATCCATTTGAAGATCCTGCGAAGCATGCAGCGGTGTTGAAGCAGGCGGAGGAGACGGCGTTGACCTGCTTCATCATGGAGAGGGCAGAGACGAGGATGACCCCTAGGTTGCGTGCATGGTCGGTGGTTGTTGGGGGTGTTCCTAGTCCAGTCAGCCACCATGAGTCGTCCCAGGCCAAGGGGGTGGATCCGAGGATGAGGACCTCCGTCTTGTCCGAGTTCAGCTTCAGTCGGCTGTTCCTCATCCAGTTGGCGACAGCCTTCATTCCTTGGTGGAGGTTGGTTTTGGCGGTGTGGGGGTCCTTGGTGAGGGAGAGGATCAGCTGAGTGTCATCGGCGTAAGAGATGATGTTGAGGTCGTGCCATCGTGCGATGTGTGCGAGTGGTGCCATGTAAACGTTGAACAACGTTGGGCTGAGGGATGAGCCTTGGGGTACACCGCAGATGATCTTGGTGGCTTCGGAGCGGAAGGGGGGAAGGTGGACGCTCTGTGTTCTGCCGGAGAGGAAGGAGGTGGTCCGGTCCAGGGCTTTCTCTTGGATTCTGGCGTCGTAGAGGCGTGTTCGTAGTGTGCGGTGGCAGTCCGTGTCGAAGGTGGCTGACAGGTCCAGGAGGATGAGGGGCGCGGTTTCTCCGTTGTCTAGCAGGGTCCTGATGTCATCGGTGGCGGCGATGAGGGCAGTTTCGGTGCTGTGGTTGCTGCGGAACCCAGACTGGGATGGGTCCAGGATGCTGTTCTCCTCGAGGAAGCTGGTCAGTTGTTTGTTGACGGCCTTTTCGATGATCTTTGCCGGGAACGGGAGCAGGGAGATGGGTCGGAAGTTCTTGAGGTCCTTGGGGTCCGCCTTGGGTTTCTTGAGTAAGGCGTTGATCTCTGCGTGCTTCCAGCTCTCCGGAACCAGCTGGATTTCTTGCTAGTGTGGGTGTTGGAGGGCTTCTTGAGGGGGGCAAGGGTGTTGGCGCAGTTATTGATCCACTGTTTGAGGTTGCGAGCAGCGGTGTCGGGGTCGGTCAGATCTGTGGGTGGGCTCCGGGCGAGGGAGGTGGAAAGCTGGTCTTCGGTGACTTTGCTCCAGCAGCAGCATGGCATCTGTTGGGTGCGGTGGTGCGTGGTGGGTTTCCGGAAGGTGAAGTGGATGCAGCGGTGATCAGTCCAGTGGAGCTCGGTGGTGTGCTTGAAGGAGATGTGGGAGCTTGCAGAGAAGATGGGGTCAAGCGTGTGGCCGGCGGAGTGGGTGGGTGTAGCGACGAGTTGACTGAGTCCAAGGTTGGCGAGGTTATCGATCAGGGTGGACAAGTTGGTGTCGTTGTTGTTCTCGAGGTGGAAGTTCAGGTCCCCAAGGAGGATGTAGTCTGTGGAGGCGAGAACGTGTGTGCTGAAGAGGTTGGTGATGGAGTCACTGAACTGTGCTCATGGTCCGGGGGGTCTGTAGATGAGGGTTCCTCTGAGGGTGGTGTTTGGATCGGTGTGGATCTTGAAGTGCAGGTGTTCGGTGGTTCTGAGGGTGTTGTCGGTGTTGGTTGAAACCTTGAGAGAGTTCCTGTGAAAGATGGCGATTCCTACTCCATTGGTGCGGTCCCTGCGGGTGATTTAATAGCCTTCCGGGATGGCTATGGCGATGTGGGGTGCTGAGGAGGGGTTCAGCCAGGTCTCCATCAGGATGGCGACGTCTGGGGTGTTGGAGTCCAGTAGGTCCCAGAGTTCCATGGCGTGTTTGTGTGTGGAGAGGGTGTTGAGAAGGATGGATCTGAGGTGGTTGGGTTCTTTGGTAGGTGGGTTGGTGGTCCGGATGCTGGTGAAGCTGCAGTTCCAGCAGGAGAAGGGTCCTTGGGTGCCCTTTGGGGCGGCCAGGCAGCAGGTGCGTGATCGGCTGGCGTTGAGTGCGTGGAGGGTGCTGGAGTCGCAGCAGACGCGGGTATCGTGGCGTTCGCGGGGGCCAGGGGTCCTGGTGCTGGGCGCGGTCCAGGCGTAGACGGGCTTGCCTTAGGCGCGCCTGCGGCGCAGCCGCCATATATGGGGAGGTGGGAGGGAGGAGCAGCTGGGAGTCGGGAGGCGGGAGGTAGGGGCAGCGAATGGACAGTCAGGGGGCGGGGCCGCAGGGGACGCAGCGGCGGGAGCGGGAGCGGTGGATGACACGGAGGGCAAGGGCACAGATCACGGGGGTCACAGAAAGGAAAACAGGGGCACAGATCACGGGGTCACAGAAGGAAAACAGGGGCACAGATCACGGGGGCACAGAAAGGAAAAACGGGGCACAGATCACGGGGGCACAGAAAGGAAAAACGGGGCACAGAACACGGGGGCACAGAAAGGAAAAACGGGGCACAGAACACGGGGTCACAGAAGGAAAACCGGGGCACAGATCACGGGGGCACAGAAAGGAAAAACGGGGCACAGAACACGGGGCACAGAAAGGAAAAACAGGGCACAGATCACGGGGTCACAGAAGGAAAACCGGGGCACAGATCATGGGGGCACAGAAAGGAAAAACGGGGCACAGATCACGGGGGCACAGAAAGGAAAAACAGGGCACAGATTACGGGGCACAAAAGGAAAACCAGGGCACAGATCACAGGGGCACAGAAGGAAAACCGGGGCACAGATCACGGGGGCACAGAAAGGAAAAACAGGGCACAGATCACGGGGGCACAGAAAGGAAAAACGGGGTACAGATCACGGGGGCACAGAAGGAAAACCGAGGCACAGAAGGAAAAAGAGGGCACAGATCACGGGGCACAGAAGGAAAAAGAGGGCACAGATCACGGGGGTGACGATAGGAACAGAAGGAAAGAAGGGTACAGGAGAGAATACAGCTACAGGGGGAAGACAGACAACAGCAGTCACAGACGGCAAGGAGAAAACAAAACGGGCAGTACAATGAACAATCGGACAGACCGTAGGAGGGCCTTAACATACCTCAGCAGCGGCAGCTGGGGCAGGGACAGGACGCACAGGTGGTGCTGTGTAGAGGGGGAGCGAGCTACCTAACAAGGTCAAGGGTCGCTAACCTCACCGCGCAGCAGCCGCCATATATGGGGAGGTGGGAGGGAGGAGCAGCTGGGAGGTAGGGGCAGCGAATGGACAGTTAGGGGGCGGGCCGCAGGGGACGCGGCGGCGGGAGCAGTGGGCGGCACGGAGGGCAAGGGTACAGATCACGGGGGTCACAGAAGGAAAACCGGGGCACAGATCACGGGGTCACAGAAGGAAAACCGGTGCACAGATCATGGTGGCACAGAAAGGAAAAATGGGGCACAGATCATGGGGGCACAGAAAGGAAAAACGGGGCACAGATCACGGGGGCACAGAAAGGAAAAACGGGGCACAGATCACAGGGTCACAGAAGGAAAACCGGGGCACAGATCACGGGGGCACAGAAGGAAAACCGGGGCACAGATCACCAGGGCACAGAAGGAAAACCAGGGCACAGATCACAGGGCCACAGAATGGAAAAACGGGGCACAGATCACGGGGGCACAGAAAGGAAAAACGGGGAACAGATCACGGGGGCACAGAAGGAAAACCGGGGCACAGATCACGGAGGCACAGAAAGGAAAAACGGGGCACAGATCACGGGGGCACAGAAAGGACAAACGGGGCACAGATCACGGGGGCACAGAAGGAAAACCGGGGCACCGAAGGAAAAAGAGGGCACAGATCACAGGGGCACAGAAGGAAAAAGAGGGCACAGATCACGGGGTGATGATGGGAACAGAAGCAAAGAAGGGTACAGGAGAGAATACAGGCACAGGGGGAAGACAGACAACAGCAGTCACAGACGGCAAAGAGAAAACGAAACGGGCAGTGCAATGAACAATCGAACAGACCTAAGGCCTACCACTGGCCGTAGGAGGACCTTAACTTACCTGAGCAACGGCAGCTGGGGCAGGGACAGGAGGGACAGGCGGTGCTGTGCGGAGGGGGAGCGACCTACCTAACAAGGTCAAGGGGTCACAGAAGGTTCTCCTTCTCTGTCTTCTCTTCTTTCTC
Source organism: Triturus cristatus (assembly GCF_964204655.1). Classification (NCBI taxonomy): domain Eukaryota; kingdom Metazoa; phylum Chordata; class Amphibia; order Caudata; family Salamandridae; genus Triturus; species Triturus cristatus. The sequence continues at coordinate 358,214,792 of NC_140580.1, forward strand.
TTCCTTCTCCTCTTCCTCAACCTCTTCCCCCTTCGCCTCTTCTTCCTCCTCCTCCTCTTCTCCACCCCCCCCAAATAAAAGCACCTACTAGCTGATGCACTTTACTGAGGGAGTTAATTGCTATTAATTACTTGTCCTGCAATTATGGACTTCAGATGAAGGGGAGGATGCAGTATGAGGGGGAAGGGCAATTAACAGCTATGCACACTCAGTATCCGGTGCAAAGTCACCCACGCTGTAGGGAAACAAATTAGCCACCTTACTGTCAACAGTGACTAAGACCAGTCAATTTCAGTGTATCCACCATGTAAGGATGAAAAGCTGAGTTACTGCTGTCAGGGCTTTAATCTGATATCTACGAAGGGCAGAAATCTCAGCAGCAAGAGATTAAACTGACTGAGCTGACTGTGTAAGCAGTCAGCTCTGCTACCCTGCATGGTGCTGAGCCTGCTTGCTCCAAAGCATCAGAAAAGTTTTTTAATGTCTTTCAAATCACTCTTTTTGAAGTAAAATTGGACGAATATTTAAGTGCAAGGACAATGAATTACGAATGGACCCTACAAAGTGAATGAATGAAAGAATAAATGGTTGGATTAATGTAGAGGTTTGCACATTGAAGATTTATGATGTCAGTAGGACTGTGGTTAGCAGGTGGGATGCTTAGGGTGTGGTGCATCTGCCTCGTTTTGTATTACTGCCTGTTTTGGGATTGCATCGTTTTATGATTATGTGATTATTATTTCATTGCATTGCTTGGATATCTGAGGTTTTTTTTCATCGATGTGTTTTGCGGTGGCAGAGGGCTTGGACAGCCACTCATTTTTTTTATACAAAGCCAACATAGACAGATAAATATAGGGGGAGGTGAAGACCGAGGGCATTTTTTCTGTAGCCCTCGAGTTCTACTGTTGACCACTTATTGGCCGGGGACTGCTTGTCTTGCCATTTTGAATCACAGGTCACTGACCCACTCAAGGCGGGAGTTGATGCTAGTTGAGCTCTGGCTGAATGTATGGAAGTTTGATGGCTGGGGGCAGAATGTATAGGGATTGCGATGCTCATCACAAATCTCATGTGTTAATCAAGGTTGGTGGAAAGACCAGAACTTTGAAGAAGTTGTTGATGCATTTAGGACTGGATTAAGAACATTTGCAGTAAACTACTACAGCGACTGTCAGTTGAAAAACACTTGAGTTGCCCAGCCAGCACAAAAAATGTCCATAAAGCAGTGGTCGATCATTAAAGTTTCTTTGCAAAATTGCCTGTTACGTGCAAATGCATATAACGTAGATAGTTCAACAGCTGATGATCTGTTTTGGACATATAAAGCCTTCCAAAATGTCCTGTACAAAAATAAATCATATACTTCAACCGCGATCATCAGCTTACTGCTAAAATATTCTAAAACAAACCACACCATGAACATGAAACCAGCTGAGATATGGCTGAAGGAATAGCTTAATCACAGGAGATTTGGAGCCACAACTTAGCATTGTCTCTTGCCATGCCATAGTGAAAAAAAGATGTAGCCTCCATTTAGTAAGGTAATGCAGCCATGGATTTTAAAGGAGTCTGTGACCTAAGCTTTTTTTAACTCTGTCTGACAGTAGCTGTAAGTTGGCTATGTTGTTATTGTCTTCTGCCTTTTGCACATGAACCAATTTCAGGAAAGTAGTAGAGGTGGAAAAGCACAGTAAATTAGTTCCAAAACCAATGAAAAAAGGGGAAGAATTGAGGATCAGACTGGATTTGTGAACCAAGAATAAGCACACAGAGTGAACTTGGTTGGCGTTATCCTGAATTAAAATCTGTGAACGAGACAAATAAACTTACGGAGAAACCCTGCCAACTGTTAGGTTACTTGAGGGTCTGAGAATCCTGAGGGTTCAAAGTTACACCTCGTTTGACTTGCAGTGAGAGATGACAAAGTTGTAAAGTATCGCAGAACCCTCTCAGAGTAGAAGGTGATTGGGTAAGGAAAAATAGACTATTGAACAAATGTGGCACATATTGATTGTCCCAATTTCCTTCATCTGTATTGATTGTCCCAATGTTCTTCATCTGTATTGATTGTCCCAATTTCCTTCATCTATATTGATTGTCCCAATTTCCTTCATCTCAGTATGAAAGCTTGATTCTAGATCACAGTTATACTTTTTCAGCCCGTTCTGTATTTCCTGTTATTGGCACATTTTTGAACACATGCTAAAGTTTTGTTTTTGTGGGAAGGAGACACGTAGGAAAACTGTGGTCCATGAGTCACAGACTTCACATACATATCTGCCCCTCATTCCTTTTCAACATTGTCCACATTTCTTAAATGCATCTGATTCTTTGATACTGGTTTTGGTGAAGAAATTAAAATATGAAAGGGTTTTCTGAACAAGGCTGCTTTGGCTATGGAACCGTCTGTCTTCCAATCTCCAGCCAAAGTTCGGTTAAAAATTAAGTGCATCACAAGGAATATTCCCATTGCAGTGTTGAGGCTCAGACGTGAAATAGTTTTTTTTCTGTTCGAAAGTTGTCAGGGTTTCTTTCAGGACAAATGTATTTCTTCTCTTCTGATGCTGATGGATGTATGATCATGGATTTGATTGCGTCAATGAAATATGAGATATGTTTTTTCAGTTCGAGTCACTCTCAAGTATCCTGCCGTAGATGAGGCATGGTTGAAATAACAATAACCGCCCTTTTTCAGTCATTCGCAGGGTTGTGATAAGGCTTACGCCACACCCGGCAGAAGGTTCATTTCAGATAGCGTGTGCTGATGGATTCCATGGACTGTATGACATACAAATCCCTGCCTCTTATTCCACCATCGTCATGCACTGGGAAGTTGTTCCTGGAATATGAAGTGATGCTTGGGGAACTCCCAGTCTGTCAAAAGGTTGTGTTCAGAGAAGGATATGTGACTTTCGTCTCCTCGAAACATACGCAGGGGTGTGGCTGTAGCTTCCAATGGGCGGCTTGAAATTCAGAGTATGGCCTTACTGTGCTCCATTTATAGACTTGGGTGTGAGCAGAAGTTTCTTAAGGTGATTGACCTATGAGAGGATGCTTTGAAGGGTCATGTGAGTTTGTCTAATTACATCTAGGGGCATGGTAAGATAAACCACATGTTAAATGGAGTACAAGCCATGGCTATGCTTTGCCCCAGTCATACACTGTCATGTCCGCATTCTTGTGGTTAATATAATATGTGGTGGCACTTTGGTGAATACTAAATTGGCCGGTAAGTCCTTCATATGAATACAATATAAAGCAAAGCTTTGTACAGTTCGAATCACATGAAGGAATTACATTTCCATTTCCAGTCATGCAAAGGAGTGTGATCAGGGATTCGCATTGACCTATCAGATGAGGGAGGCTAGCCGCCGTACTAATCGGATACAGGTGTGTTGCCACCACTTTTTATGCGGTGAAGCTTCATACACTTTTAATAACACACAGGATGCGTATTGTGAATGTGGCTCATTAATCGCTTATCCCATGCTTTGGAATCCTCTGTATGATTCGATTGGTATTACCGCTTTCTCTAGGGGTGCGCACGCCTCTTAAATTGCTGTAAAAGATGGCTTACCCTTTAAACCAAGAATGGTTTGCAAAGAGCTGCTTCAAATATTATAATATCTCTACCACCACTTGTCCTTGAGCGTAAGTGTCTTCAGGCTGCATTGACGTGAGCGTGCGCATGGAGAGAAGAAAGAGAACAGGATGTTCAGAGCACTGTCGGTAGGTGCACTGGGCTCTTAAGCGGCTCTCGCAGGAAAATAGTATTTGATAACAGTCTTTCAAAGGAAGAAAGCCTCCTGCAACGGAGAGGCCTGGAACGGGGGCGCCATCTTTGAGCTTGTTTCCTTCCAGGAGAATGCACTTCTGAAACGTCTTTAAGTAGCCCAGGAAGTTTCAGTTATTCCACTTTTATATCACATCGTCCGCATTTGCATCAAAGGCAGAAAAAACGAATTAACACGGCGCAAAATACGCCCAGCTGATACAAAAATGTTGGTGTGCTTATTACATGCTACAATGTCAAAAGTCTCCTGCAGAATAGCCGAAGTGGATTTTCCTTTGACTTCTGAGTGTTTTTTTTTTTTTTTTAAATATATATATAAACGAATTTAAGTGTAAAACATTTCAAGGCAAACACCAAGGTAAACACAGAGAGATTTTTGCAAGCATGGTCTTTTGTATTTGTTTTAGGTTGAGGGGCAATTACTTTCATATTTTCACTATACCAATTCACCACTAATCCTTTATTAGTAGCGTGCTACTCACAGAAAAAGTGCTTTGACGCCTCGTCAGGGGTAGTAAGAGCTATATAAAGGCAATTACAATACATTGATTGTGTCCTTGTGTTTTTCTCGTATTTATTTTAAATATTGCGTGAAGTAATAAGATTATCCAGTCCCAGGGCAATTAGTCCGAGTGAATATTTCCACACCCTGAACTGGAAACACTCACATTGAACTCTGTGGTCATGTAGTAAGGAGTTTGAAAATAACTCTTGTTTTATTTCTATTGTATTAATACTCATTGGGTTTGTTTGGTGTCCTGCCATGGTTGGTGCCCCTCTAAGGTGAAGAAAGTCAGCAGCCTATTGATAGCACCCTCTGGTGGCCCCAACAAAGGCCTTTTTTCTGTTGATTGGGAGCCTTCCCCTTAGCCCACCCAAAGTTTGATTATAGATACTTACATGAGATATAGAGATTACATGTTAAGATGAAAGTGCATCAGTCAACCAGTCAATTAAATATCCTTTTGAAAATGATAACTTGAAATAAAAGTGCCAAAGTGGTTAAAAACATTGTTTCAAACTGATGGTTCAAAGTTAGGCAAATTTTTACCACCCCAATAATAACTTCCAGATTTGATTTTAATATTTGATTATGTAACTCAGGGACCTACAGTGCATGTGACCACCAGGAATCCGAGGGGAAGGCGATGATTCATCTTAACCATGTCCCTTATGGGGAAGCGTTAGACAACATTATATTAGCTAGGGATTTGGGGGCATATGTATCAAGCGAATTTTTAGTCGCAAACGCTGCGATTCGCAAAATACAGCGTTTGCGATTAAAAATTCGCAAAACGGGATGTATTAGGCAAATTCCCAATGCAAATTTAAGGAATCGCTAATTTAGCGATTTCTTAAGTTTGCGTAAGCATTTAAGAAATCGCAAATTGCGATTTCTTAAATGAAATGTAACACTCACCAAAGGATTGCAATTAATCCTTAAGAAATCGCAAATTACCACCAACTACTAGTTGGTGTTAATTTGCGAATTCTTTAAAAAATGCATGTTTTGTAATTTTACAAAGTGCCACGTGATGCACATACATGCCCTTAGGGCATGTATGTGCGCCATATGACCACACATGCTAATTTCAGGGGTGTATCAGGGTGTCATCTTGACACCCTTGCACCTTTGACATTATTCTCAAATTGCGATTAGCAAATTGCGATTCGCAATTTGAGAATTACTTCCCATACATTCCTATGGGTCTCCTGGCCCATAGGAATGAATGGGCAGGTATTCCTTAATTGCGATTTCGCAATTTGCTAATCGCAATTAAGGAATTTTAAGAAATCGCAAAAATTTTGAAATTTTTAAATACATCCCGTTTTGCAATTCTCAAATAGCGATTCCTTAAAAATCGCTATTTGAGAATCGCAAATGGTGATGTTGATACATATGCCCCTTGGTCTTTTCTAGTGACTTTGGACTGAGTGATGCTTTGTTTCTTCTGACTGAAGGGCAACGGAAATTGCAGTACTATTTATTATTAGAGTGTTAGACCTGTCAGCCTTGGGTTAGTCTCCCCCCATACTTTTTGCGTTCACTTGCCCTGTGTTGTTGAATTTGGTTTTGTTGGTGTTAGCACTCTGTATGCTTTACCACTGCTAACCAGTGCTAAAGTGTTTGTGATCTCTCTTTAAACGTAGTGAAATTGGCTTACTCCCAATCAACACACTTAATTTACTTGTAAGGGTGGGTGGAATGTACCGCTCCATCCACGGTAGAATTTTGATTACTCTGCTTTACTCTATAATTCAGAGTTCAGGCCAAATTTCGCCAGTAAGCATATGCCGGAATATTTATCACACGAGGCTCCAGAATATGCAAGGCAGGAAGCAAGATTTGGCTATCGTAGCACGATTTTATAACACGAGCGGTCGCCGGCGTTCATGAGCGTTTTCAGTCAGAGGGATGCTGTTCGATTAGATTTGCTGTTGCTTGAATAGATTTTCTACTTGAGCAGCAACAAAATCAACTCGAATGGCCACACGTTCTTCCACAATAATGGTGCAATTCGCACGGATTTTCAGCACTGCATGCACCACTGGCGCTAAATTGCGGCACGAACCTGCAGCACTGATTGTACCACCCACTTAAGTAGCCTTTTAAAACCTGTCCTATACCTGCTATTGCAGCCTATGTGTGCAGTTTTAAACTGCCATCTTGACCTGGCAATATAAAAGTTCTGTAAGGCCTGAACCTCCCTTTTTTATACATATAAGTCACCGCCTAGGTTAGGCCCTAAACAGCCCGTAAAGCAGGTTGCAGGGTCTTTATAAAGTTGGACATGTACTTTTAAAGTTTACATGTCCTGGTTGTGACAAACTTCTAAATTTGCTTTTACCTAATGTGAGGCCTACATGCCCCATAGAATAACATTGCATTATATCATTACATTTAATAAATGATAACTTTTAATAGGAAGCAGGTAGGAAAGGCAGGTTTGGTGTCTGCTGAATTGCACTTTAAAATCCTCTTAAAGGTAAAGTCTGATTTTATGTCACAATTCTGAAAATGACACTTTTAGAAAGTTTACATATTCTTGGCCTAACCATTTGATGCGTGCAGTATGTTCCTGGGTCACATGATTAGGTGTAGTTGGTAGTAGGCCTTTGTGTATTCCTCCCAGACAGTATCTCAAAGAAGGGTCTGGGTGTCGGCAGGATGGGCTATCTCTGACCTGATAGGGGGTGGAGCTGTCACCTACCACACTTGCACTTCAAAGACACTGATTTAGATCACACACAAAGGACTTCACACTAGACTATTGTGCCCCCAGGCATACTGGGGCTAGGGCAATAAGGCAGGAATTACCAGACACCTCTGTAGGGGAAAACTCCAGATGCTTCTCCCATGTCAAAGTGGGCACCAGGTATAAATATTGGACCCTCAGACTCAACCTTCGGTACACTCCTGGACCTGTGGATACTACAGAAGAAGGACGCCCTGCTGCCCTGCTGTGTGAGGCTTGCCCTTCGTACTGAGGAGGAAGACTGGACCTGTACCCTTCATCCCAGGCTGAAATGACTCGAAGTGGCAGCTGACTGACCTCCTGTTAGAGCTACTGGGACATAACAAGTAGAATACCGAAAAGTATTGAGAAATGCCTAGTTGAAACAGATTAATTACTTTATACTACACAGGGCATATCTTACCCCCAGGCATTTCAATACATTTTTCAATACAGTGGACGCGGCTTGCCCGCGCTGTGGGAGGGTAGTCACCAAGGTCAACCATATGCTATGGGACTCCCCTCACCTGCTTGACTATTGGAGTGAAGTAACAGAGGATGTGGTGACAGCCATCTCTAGGGAGGTCCACTGCACGCACATCCATTGTTTATTGGGCTGGTTTTCACACACCCTCAAAAATAAGGCCACAAGCCACTTCCAAGACATTGTATTACTCCTAGCAAAATGGTTATTTACACTAAACTAGAAGTCCCCTGGGGCCCCCTGCCTCCTAGTTTGGTGCAAGGAACTAGAAAGATGGGTGGGATATGAAGCGGAAGTGCTCCTGAGAGAGGCAAGGCAAGGCCTGCGCTCGATGAAGTTCGCACAAGCATGGGAAACAATAGTGGACAGCCTACAAGACCTTGAGCTGAGCTCTTCTTCGCTTTCACAGGCACTCTCTCTTGCCATGGCCCCTTCCCAACTGTGATTACAATTATTGACACTAACTCTACACACTCTACCAACGCCTCCAGTCAGCTCCTGCCTGGGTGATTCCCTCAAAACTGTGGACTGATGGGATATACCAAGGACTAGCAACAGTGGATGACCCATATTAGATAGCGATATGTTTCATGTATTGAGGCTTGGACTCAAGGGGGTGAAGGGCGGAATGTTGTTTTGGTTGTATAAATTAAGTTGGGATACACATCACCAACTGTTATTATGACTTTAACACATATGTAGGCCTTACTAAGGCATATATAGACTTGATGTACTGATAGCATGACTTCTATGAAAACCTCATTAAAATCTGTTACAAAAAAATACAAGGACATAACAAGCTCCAGAGGTCTCCCTGCATCTGCCCTGCTTGCCTGCTGCCCTGACCTGCGGCTTAACTTGCCTGAACCGTGCTGGCCTCTGCTGGAGTGATTTCCAAATCCCCCCGAGGTGTCCCCAAGGTCCTGTACACTTGCTGTGGCATCGGTTGAGCTCCTCCATGGAGAAAGGAAGAAACCCTGAAGTTTTGGACTCTTCGCGACCATGAACGGGCCTGTTCACGCCAAAATCTTGCAAAGCTCCGGTAGACGCAACTTTTCTCGCAACAGCGACTGCCAGTGATGACAGGTAACGTGAGACTGACACTTCAACCTACAACATTGACAGCCCTATACGACACCTAGCGTGAAGCTCCAGGAACAACCGACCTTCACACCCGGCCTGCTCTTTGTACTACAGCAACAACCATCCATGACGCTATCACTGCTTCTTGAGTCCTCCTCCGCTGCGCATGGAACTCTTTGCACCCAATTTTAGAAGGTAACTCTTTCAGCTGGATTTAATCTGGTTCCTGTATCAGGCCGATGCTGCTTACCGGTCAGCCTAGACTTGTGATTTTCACCCAGTCTTGCACTACCAGATATCTGTATATACTTACCTTTTATCTTTAAAATTGCACACCTCCAGTTCTACTAGTTGGATTTTTTTGTCACTTTGATGTAAAATAATTTATCAAAAAATTCGCAAGTTTTCTAAATTGGTGTGGGATTTTTGTTGTGTTTTCACTTTATTGCTGTTTAAGTGCAGCCTAAACACATTGCCTCTAGGATAAGCCTGAATTCTGTTGGGCCAAGCTACCTGGGGGTTAAGCCCAGATTAATTTAGTTACTTTTGTGTTTTATCCTAACAGGGATTGTGACTGTTGCTTGAGAAGGACTCACACCCTCCTCAACAAACAACCCAATTTCTCACAGTGAACCTGTCTTCTGATCTGGCTCCTCTTTCACAATACTACAGTGTAATAGCCAGTTGTAGCACTGATCATAATCCACTTACAGATGCCCTTGGTCTACGTCTTATTGATGTGAATGCTCAGGCAGAGAGACAAGAGTTAGATTACTCACTGAAAAATGGGGGTTTACATTAAGTGGGAGAAAGTGAATAAGGAACTGCTTATAAAAGGTCTTATTAGGCAGAATCAGGACATATTAAATATTATCTCTCATTATGAGGAAGAACTGGGCCCTATTTTAGACACTTTTTATTTGTTATGTGCTACCATTTCTTCCATGCTCACTGTACAAAATAGAGCCAAGGACCAACCTACGTGTGGGTGTTTTTTAATCATGCCCGCACTGCTGCTCATAATTGCTTAAAAACACTACTTAGTGAAAAACTGTGACTTGGGGCTGAAATTTGTAAGGCAAGGGAATTTTGGAGACCAGAAAGTCTGAGATTAGAGAGAAGGCATGGGGATTTCTAGAGAGGAAAGGGCTACTTAAGGATAACTCTGCTTTTTGAAAGGTTAACCATTCCTTTTTAAGGGATTACCAAAAGCCTCAGATTGACAATACATGCTGGCGTCGAGCACTTTACTAATTGTTTTTACCCTGTTGGTCCCGACTTATGCTCTGTGAGTGCTGGGGAGGCCTCAATTGATCAGGGGGCTGCACCTCTTTTAAGTCAGTCTATTAGTGTTAATGGTATTGAATGTGCTAGTAGGAGAAGTCCTTCTGTGAAGGTCCCTGGCACGGATGGAGTCCCCTTGAATTGTTTTGAGGATAATATACCCCAATGGGCATCCCTGAACACTAATGCGATAAGAGCGGCTATAGGTGCCCCTCTAGCTCCCACTTGGAGTCAGGCAAAAGTTGTACACATTTTTTTTAAATGGTGATAACAATCACCCAGGTTTGTATTGGCCAATATCTTTATACGGTCGCACATTTAAGACCTTGGGAAGGATTTTGGTCTTTAAACTGGAGGATTTTGGAGCTGGAAATCAGATACTCTCTGAAGTTTAGCTTGGTTTTCGGCCAGGCGTAGAGACTGTACTTCTGTTTGAGGGTGACATAGTTCTAATAGCGAGAACTGCAAATGGGCTTCAAAGATTGCTGAATGCTTTTAGTTCATTTATGGATAAGTTAGGTCAAAAACCAAATCTTAACAAAACATAAAAATGAGGACTTTCTGAATCGTTGGTGATGAGCTGGCTAAAGTGCGTACGTTTACTTATTTGGCTATCTCCTTTGATTCCTCTATAAACTGGGTTGCTTAAACTTTGGTAATTGTACCTGCAAAGGTGAATTGATTCTATCTTTTGCTTTGCATCAAGGCTAGCCCACAAACCAATCAGGGAAATTACACATTTGTACTGATAGGCCGCAAAGGCTGGAAAGTAAGATTTTGTGTAGGGTGCTTGCTGCTTCACAATCATCTTCCACCCTTCTGTGCCACCTAGAGGGTGGGTTGAAGTATTTGGAGGCCGCCATCATACATGGGCCTTTGTTGCTCTGGTTGTAGGCTTGGGGAACCCTGAAGGCAAGTATCACATAATCACACATATGATTATTCTGACTGTCTATCCTTAGACAATGTGCCAACATAGCTGGTTGGCATATACCAGCCTGGGGCTCCCTGAGTTTTTTCTAACCCTGTACGTATAGGCAAAGAATCTAAGGTCTTGACTTAAAATGTTTTGCTAATCGACTGAAAGAAGCCCACTGACAGTGTTTTGTAATACAAACTCTAGTTGCGTTTTCCGCATAATTCAACATGTATCCGGTATAACATTTTATCTTACTTTTATTTCCAATCCTCAACACAGACGGTACTTAACTCAACCTTACTTTAATTAATATAACCCGTTTTTAGTGGCATTTCTATACAAGGATCTTAGTTTGTATTTGTATCCAAATATCCCTGCGATGTGTTTCAAATCAAAGCAAAGCTCACTTTATAGTTTTCTGTCCATTTTATAGGTGTCTTTGGAAAGTTTCTTAGTGCCAGTTCCACAGGATACTTACATTAGACGGCATAAATCTGCACTAGTGTTTATGCAGTAATTCAGCTCTCATATGATGTGTTTGGCTTTAGTGAACCTCAGTAGAAGCGCCTTATCCATGAGTAAGAGACACGTAGTAGCGGTCTGCATTTAAATTGATCAAATATTTTTTAATGGTGCTTATGTGTGTACTAGATGAATTACTCCTTTTTATTAATAGGAAAATTAATTTTATTAGATGTGTTATGTGTGTCAAGAAAGATATGGAGTAGAGATTGGTGTTTAAAGCAACAACGTTTTTCTATGCAGTTCATCTGTATTTCTTAGGTTTTTTATATTATAGGGTAACATCTACAGATGTGCAAATCTCACCAAGCACAATGTAATTCACTTTATCTACAAAAAACAGTATTATTACGAGTCTAGTCAGCCTAATTTTAACTAGGTTCCCTTTCACCTTCTTCTTGGCATGTTTCATTTTCAGTTTATGTGCTTTTATGGTCTTTTTTTAAACAAAATACACCTGACTTGACTGACTGATTATCTAAAGTTGGTATACCTTATGATTTATATCTAAGGCTCCCGGTTTTATGGTATTTATTTTTTTGCCATTTCCGTCTGTATTTATCCATATTTTTTTTGTTGCTGATTTTATCTGTATTTAACCATATTTATTTTGGGTTTTGTGGAAACATTAAGCTGAAATTAGAATATTTCCATATTTATTTAACCAATAAATATGCACTAATGCTTGAATGTCTGCCAGGATTCAGAGCTGTGAACACCCGCCGAAGATAAATCAGTGCACTTATATGAAAATATGCAAATTTCAGTATCAACCTTGTTCATATCTACAGCTGTTAATGCCTCTTTACTAAAATTCCTTTCTTTTTTACCCCCCTTATCTATCAATCCACACATCTATTGGCCTGGCACTCATGGCAGACAGTATTTAGAATGACTCAAAAAGCAACCCAATTTCCGTTTTTATCCACATTTAAAAATAAATACAGGCAAGAAAATTAATGTTTTCTGTCTGAATTTATCTGTAAAAATCAGTAAAAACCGAAAAGAGGGAGCCATATTTATATCAAACTCGCCTGCAGAACTGTAGATGTTGTAACTCCACATCTGTATACAAAGTGGTCCAGGAATTTGGAACAACTCTGTCACCAAGTACAGCTGGCCTTACGTCTGTCTATGTCAAGCAGTGTGGTGAAAGAGTACATCACCACCGACCTCTTGATAGGGAAGAGTATTCCTATCGCTTGCTCGATCCTGCGTAAAATCCAAATTTGGGAATTTCACATTACATATATTGCATAATTACTTTCCCATTGCTCAGTTTTGTATACCTTTCATCTAGGAGAGTCTAATTCAAGCGAAAAATGCCCTTTTGGAGATCTTTTGTCCTCGAACCAGTTTTCTACTGGTATCTTGCATAACATTTTTACACCAGGTATTCCCGCAATAAAACTGCCAGCCAACTACAATTTGTGCAATACTTTTAATTGTATGCAGTTTTTTCAGAAAATGACATGTATTTTGCTGAACAATTTGCAATTTTACCCACCTCTTTTGCTCCAGTTGCTATTGATCAAGTACCTCCCAGGTGTAGGTGCACCGGCATAGAATACAAATAAAATAGCCCAGGATACAGCTGTTTCTATTATTTTTTTTAAAAATGCAATTTTACCCACCTCTTTTGCTCCAGTTGCTGTTGATCAAGTACCTCCCAGGTGTAGGTGCACCGGCATAGAATACAAATAAAATAGCCCAGGATACAGCTGTTTCTATTATTTTTTAAAAAAATGCAATTTTACCCACCTCTTTTGCTCCAGTTGCTGTTGATCAAGTACCTCCCAGGTGTAGGTGCACCGGCATAGAATACAAATAAAATAGCCCATGATACAGCTGTTTCTATATTTTTTTTTTTAAATGCAATTTTACCCACCTCTTTTGCTCCAGTTGCTGTTGATCAAGTACCTCCCAGGTGTAGGTGCACTGCCTTCCGATACAAATAAAATCGCCCAGGATACAGTTGTTTCAATATATATATATATTTTAAATGCAATTTTACCCACCTCTTTTGCTCCAGTTGCTGTTGATCAAGTACCTCCCAGGTGTAGGTGCAGTGCCTTAGGATACAAATAAAATAGCCCAGGATACAGTTGTTTCAATATATATATATATATATATATTTTTAAATGCAATTTTACCCACCTCTTTTGCTCCAGTTGCTGTTGATCAGGTACCTCCCAGGTGTAGATGCACTGCCTTAGGATACAAATAAAATAGCCCGAGAAACAGTTGTGTGTCTTTTAAAGCCGTGCTTGTATCAACCCACGTTGTGTGTGTTTTTTTTTCTGGAAGTTTACTGCTGAAGCAAACAAAGTAGTTTCCTCTCTTGTATAAATCAGCTGTCTGCTTACTGCAGCCATTGTTATTGAGATTGCTCTGGTGCAAAATGTAGAACTGTCCTTTGGAGTATTGTTTTATTGGCAAGAAAGGTTTTCACAGCTTCTGGACAGTAATTTAGGTGAAAAACAAATCTCCCCAGTTCTTCCATCTGATATTTTATACTTTCCTCGTTGCCCAGCAGCCTTTTCTGCTCATCTCTTCGGAGCCATGTTGCTGCCCGTATATATCGTCAATGCCCTGAAGAAGTATTTCATTTGTAATGGATGCAAAACGTATTGGCTGTAATGGGTTTTTCGTCCGGATTTGTGTGTTGTAATGGCCCTTCCGCTCTGGCCAAATGCAGTACATTGGGAGCCGAAGCCATAAACCACACTCGACAGATGTGCTTTCCCTTTCAGCGCTAGAGTTCTTTTCCTTTATTTTTTTCGCTATTAATTCCAACAATAAACAAGTATTCACTTCTGTCGACAGATCTATAAACCAAAATTCTAGCTGTGCACACAGTCCTAGTAAAAGCCTTTTCAAGTGAGTTTTTTTTTTGTTTCATTTATTTGGGGGGATGAAGTCAGCTTTTGCAGCACCAACAGTGACTCTGGGGTCAAACAAATGATACTTTCTTTTGCCATGGAGTGTTCACCTGCTGACATACTCACAAATTTGCAGATTTTCGCTTCATGTCTTGAAATTGCTAGTTGTCAATTTATTGGCTGCGCGCATTTATTATACTTGAAAGCAATAGCGCCATATTTCTTTGTGACGTTTTTGATGTTGCAAAATACTTTTGACTCATGAAACGCGAGATGTTCATGGTGAATCCTATTTTTTTTATTATTGATTTTCCCACTGTGGCTATTGATCCAGAAGGCGGCCTTCGAACCAGTGACTTCGACAAATGGGTCATACACTGTTTTCACATTCCATTTTGTTTTTAATTAGACTGTTTTATGAATGTATTGCTTACATGGTTGATTTAATTGACCGAATAAAAACTTTTTGAATTGAATTGGGTCATACACTGATTAGCAAGCCTGCAATAGTCCTGCCCAAATGCATCATGGTAGTTGTGGTGTACAGCAGCCTGTTAGTGTTTACCCACGTTTTCGAAGTAATCACTCATGAGTAGCACGTCCAGAAGTCACCCAATTATATGGGTATGCTGCATAATGTACGTACACGGTACAAGAGATCTGAGTCTGTAAGGTTGCCTGGACCCGCTTTGCTCTTTCCTGTAGTAAAATACTCAGAGCACCCATGGGTGGACCGCTGGCTCAGACGAACTTTGCTAGCTCGTCCAATGGAAAAGAACTTGTATGAAATGGGAAACAGCCTTTACCACGAAGGCTTTTCTACGCGTTACATTTACAACGGTACACTTACCTCGTAAACGTCTTCACAACGCGTATTGCTTCCACGACCGTCTTTAACACGCAAGCAACGTCTTCACGGAACGTCTTCTACCTCATCCGAAAAAATGCGTCAGTCCTTTTTTAGTGTCGGTGTAGAAGTGAAAAAAAGGCAAAAAAAAGAAAAAAGGGGGCTTGGGGGACTCCCCCCCCCCCAAAAAAAAAGCGTGGTAAAGGAAAAATCGAGGTAAAGGCTATGCGTAGAAAAATCATTCCGTTGTATCGCATGCGTGGAAAAGGCATGTGTTGCAACGGAATGCGTAGTAATGTCGGTACACGGTACATGGGAACAGAGTCTGTAAGGTTGCATGGCCTACTCTGCTCTTTCCTGTAGTAAAATACTCAGAGCCCCCAGGGCACCCACTGCTGGCTCAGACAAACTTTACTAGCTCATCCAATCAGATTTCAACAAATCACCTCTTCTTTCCTGCTGAAGCCTATTGCATTGTATGAAAAAGCATCATGGGGTCATGAAAAAAGCACATCAACAGCTGCGCAACTATCATCATGCACGAGTTTAGTCGGCCTAATTCTAGCTAGGTTCCATTTCGCATTCTTTTCTACTCCGCCCTTATGGGCAGAGTATAGTATTCACGATACGATTGTGTCTTAACTTAATGTTTTTTTATAATATACACTTGCTTGCTGATCTCAACTTGTTTGGTGTTTTTATGGTGAGGCAGACTCAGAAATTGACCTTGAACTTTAGAACGCCTTGTTATTTATTATCTGTCTGTTGTAGGACAATCGATGTCTGTCAGATGCCTGGCAGATTATTAATAAGTAATTTATTTTATCTTCCTGTTTTGTGTTGATTTTTAGCTTAGAATAGCAGTCATTTTTTTGAACTCTGACTGACAGTATCACTACACGAGGACATAAAAAAATAGCATATATAATTTTTCATATTGTTTGCTTAGATTTATTTAACACCCTCGAGATTTGCAAATTTCATGAATTTTGTGTTTTGCAAATATCATTAATTTATTTAAGTTCTGCTGACACATGCATAAGTTGGTTTTCTTAAGTCAAGCATACCATATCTTTTTGAGGACATTGTCTCCTTGAACTAGTTTCCTGCAGGTATTTTTCAATACATTTTAGGCAGGGGGTATTCCATGCGCAGATGAATAACACAAATGTCTGCATCATTTTCATGACATTTTGTGATTTTCCACATAATTACTTGTATGTTCATGACAATTAAAATAGATTCCAGGGTAACAAAATGGCAAAGTGGTTAAAGTGGAATTACATTTCGCAGTTCTGTAGTGTAAACTCTTAGGGGCATATCAGCAAGGGCCTGCGATAATTATCGCTCAGCGCTTTTAGCGCGAGGATAATTATCGCAGGCTAACGCTGGATTCTATCATGGAGATAGCGTGCTATCAGCAACAATCTCCCAAGCGATAGTAATCCATGCGTTAGCTGGAAAACAGTGTGATTATCGCTGGAAATCCAGCGATAATCGCACTGCGACCAGCGATACCTTGCTGATAGGGCAGGGTGGTCTTAGCCATGTAATCCACCTCCCATTGGATTACATGGCTAAGTCAGATTACAAGCAGGTGTAAGGAAAGTAGCGAGAACTGTGGTTAGTGCTACTTTTCTTATCGCTCTGCTTGTTTGCGTGCAGCTTGATAATTGGAGAAATGCCGGTTAGCGACATTTCTCCAGTTATTTTGGCACGGAACGCCCACTTTGCATCTCATTAGCGATGCAAAGCTGGGCGTTGTTGTAAGGGGCGCTAAATCAGCAAAACACGCAATAGCGTGTCTTTGCTGATAAGGCCATGAAATTATCGGCGCTTTTCGCCCGAAAACGGACGCAAAAGCGGCGATAATTTTATTGCGCCGCCTTGCTGATATGCCCCTTAGCTTTTTTATGCCTGGCAACATACACCTCTAGCCCTCGTGACAAAATCTTTTGTTAACGTATTTATAATAGAAGTGGATTCTGGTTGATGCCAGTCACATTTTCTGGGCATCCAATATCTCACTGTTTGTATTGTGGCTGGTGCCTCGACCAGGAAAGTAACAATGCATCGGAGGAGCTTTGCGCTCGGAATCGCATTTGCATCATTTTTCTGGCTTTGAAATGAGAAAGTAGTTGCAAATATTTTAATTTTAGGCTCGTGAAATGTAAACTTTTCCCAGGAAATTGGGCTAAACTGACAGACTTCACACATTGCGCACACAGGATTCCTAACTTCCCCCAACTTTGCATTTTGAGAGAATTCTTTTTTTTTTTTTTTTTGTGTGTGTGTGTGTTTTTTCTTTTTTTTCTCTGGGGTTTTCTCATGCAGATCTACTTTGTTCACAAGATTTCTTTTGGGTCTTTTTTACGACTCCACAGCTTTCTCTAACCTTCCAAAAATTGAAAAATACTGAAAAAAAGTACTTGTCAAAAATATGAGAAAAACTGTGCGGTTGGCTTCGTCAGTGAGGTATAGCTTGGATCTTTTAGGACGGAGAGCAAGAGACCCACGCCTGGGCTCACTATTGAACATTAGGGTCTTGCATCAGACACACAAAAGGTGATGGGAGGAATGCTTGCAAATAGTCTGACCGCTGGCAATTACTCTGGGTATCACTCCAATCCATGGCATTTTCGCTCACTGTGCCACTCCAGACACAGGCTGGCAATGTGCAAGTCAGTCCCATGTAAATCAGGACTGGGTGAGCTACAAACAATGGGCTGGAATGCTACGCAGAGGGGTTTGCAGTGGTTTAGGCTATTTGCAAACATTCCTCCCAGCACCTTTTGTGTATTGGATGTAACGCCCTACGGCCGAGCTGTACCACACTGACAAGGTCAAATAAAGCCAACACCGGTATGGGTTTGCTTATTTTATGATCTGGAGGGACCTTTGCTTGGTAGTAGTTTTGTTGTTGTTTTGCAGTTCTATATAGCACAATCTGGACCCGAAGGCATCAGATCGCATTACATGAGCACCAGTTGCATTACAGGCGGACACATTCATTTTTAGGCACTAAGGGGCATATTATCAAGAAACGGCGTTAAAATTATCGCCGCTTTAGTGGCAGAAAACTGCCGTTAAAGCAGCAATAATGGGCTTGATAATATGCCCTTGAGAATTCTAATAGAAGCCCATGATCTGGTGTCAACATGGGCTTCTATTGGAATTCTCAGCGGCATATTATCAAGCCCATTATCGCCGGTTTAGCGGCAGTTTTCTGCCACTAAAGCGGCGATAATTTTAACACTGTGCTTGATAATATGGCCCTGGGAGTTTAAGTGATTTGCCAAGAGAATCAGTGGATGTTTGAGCCTCCCGCCAGACTCGAACCTGGTTCGCCAACTTCAAAATCTGCCGCTAGAGCCATTAAGGATGGACTGCTTCCACATGTTACAAGGCCGGCACTGATATGCATACAATGTGTCTCTGTCGAGAATGTCACAGTGGGTGAAACACAAAGGGTTGGAATGCTGCCAGAGTGTCTGCTAGTGGTTGGATTATTGTAAGCATCTCTTTCATCACCTTTGGTGTGTTTGATTGATCGCGGGAAGAGACACCATGTGAGATTTGACCGCTGTAAGACACCATTATGCATTATTTGAGCTATCTTTATCAAAACTGGAGCCTGCAGTATGTTAATAAATACCAGTTAATAACAGGCACGAGCAAGGAAGATGCAAAAGTATGAAAGAGAAATATTTTGAAACAATTTGTTGAAATTAGAGTGGTTGCAAATCAGTGTGTAAAGTTTGAAAGGAGTAAGTTATAGGTATAATTGCAGTCCCTTCTGCTCCTAAATAATACCTCTGGTTTCTAGAAAGTCGCCAGGGCAACATTTATTTAAAATTGTAAATTTTGTGAAATGTGTCCATTTCAAGGTGCTTCACATTTATAAAATTCACAATATTTAGCATTGTGATTTTCTGCCTCATATTTTGTTTGCAAAAGAGCAGAGGCATTTTCCTCTTTAAGCAGTGTCCTGCTCGATACTCGTGCAACTATTTTATGTAAGGCAAGCCCTTATGTGAAACTTTCACTCAATATATCTTCCAGCCACATTCCATGCCTTTGGTCTAATTTCCACAAATTTTCCTGAAAAAAATGTCATTTGAAGTAGCCCTACCTAGGGGCATATTATCAAGAAACGGCGTTAAAATTATTGCCTCTTTAGCGGCAGAAAACTGCCGCTAAAGCGGCGATAATGGTCTTGATAATATGCCCATGAGAATTCCCATAGAAGCCCATGTTCTGGTGTCAACATGGGCTTCTATTGGAATTCTCTGCGGCATTTATCAAGCCCATTATCGCCGCGATAATTTTAACGCCGAGCTTGATGATATGCCCCTTTATTCTTTTCTGTGTTAACTCAGTTGTAACGGGAATGTGAAATGGGGTTTGGGACCGGCCTTGACACTTTCATTCGCCTGTCGTTCCAGATTTCACAGCATTGTCTTTTCTCTGTGCATAGATCTCATTCAATTCCAGGCTCCACATGCATAGTACATAAGTGGGGGTGTAGGATTCCAGATAGCATAGGTTGAGTGTTGCTCCTCTCTTATGGGATTTGGACTCCCATCTCACTCATCTGTCACCTATATTACAGTGCATTCATCAATTGAGCTTCTTGCCTTCCATTACTTATCTGCAGACATCTTCCTGCACCTATAGTCTTTCTAGACCTCCAATCCAATGAGAGCATTCTGCCGCTAATTGCACAATCTCAGCCGGCTTGAACCTATCAGTCTTTGCCAAAGGTTCCGCATGGCAGCCCGGCACATGTCCAGCCGTGGAGCTTCTGCGCCCTAATGCTTGCTCATACAGGCACTATAGGGGGTAGTACATCTCTGGTTGGGCCTATCCCGATAGATCCTTTGTGTGAATGTGCTCATACAGGCACCCCATGCTCCACTTTAGTCATGGAGGTGAACGGATTGACACCTTTGGAAAACAAGCATACCAGATCTGGGGCTGGCTTATAGCTTTTTGGCTTTGACAACCCTTGTTTTTTTGTAATAATTTTTGTAAAATGTTATTCTTGAGGTGCTGCTGGCACCTTGCCAATATAAAAAATAAACAGAAGCTAAGTGCAAAGATATTTCTTTTAATCAACCACACTTTGGTATAACAGTCCCTGGTAGTAAAGGGGACTACTGTGTGCTGATGTGCCCCTTGTGACAGAGCGGAATACTGCAGGGGTGGCCGGCATGTTTCGAAGGTGGGAGGCTTGCACGGGGGGTGCTTTAAATAAATAAATAAAATAAAACGTATCTTTCCGCTGCCGCCCGGTCCCACGTCTTCTCTCCTGCTGCCTGTGTCCGACTCCAGGCCGGAACAGGAAGCAAGCAGCAAGACTTCCGCCCCTGTTGGCTGAAGGCTCCTATATGAAAGTGTATTAAATGCCTTCAGAGTAATAAGCACTCTGTAAATGCAGTTCGAACACAGTACAGTACAGCCTACATACTTATAGTACAATCAAAAGGTCTTGGCTAATGCCATGACTAAAATGGTTTGTTTTACTTATTTTAGGCCAATAACGGTAAAAAATAAAATAAAAAAATTAGCAGTTTAGCCTCCTCCACTATGGCGGAAGAGTGTCACCCCACTGTTTTCTCGCAATGCGAGAAGCAGAAACATAAAATGGTAATAACTTTTAGTTATTAGCATTTTATGTTTGGGTTGTGGGCGGGTGGGTGGGGCTGCTCTGCTCTCCAAGCAGGGCAGGGGAGGAGTGGTGTGCCCATTCCTGAGTGCGCATAGACTGTTTGGTCGGCCCACTTTGGCCACCCAAACTAGTAGCCTGCATGGAGAACATTCCCGCTCCATAAGCCCCTTGCTGGGTGCCGTCCAAACTCATCACAATACTTTAATTAAACCCCTACGCGTGCAATATCCCCCATGATCCCCTCCCCACATGACCCCCACCAGCGAACCATGCCAGCCGCGACTGAGTTTAGCCTATGTTTACGAGTGAACTAATGTCAATCACCTGGAGTAAAAATCTATCTTAAAGCTAGTAAAGTTGTGTGGCATCGGGCATCGTCTGTGTGAAACTTTGGATGGGTAGAATGTGTGGACGCAGAAGAGTGTATGATGCATGGGGCTTCTATGGAGGCAGTTGGTGAACGTTGATGGGGACCTTGTTGCTGCTGGTGCCGCTCTGTATCCTGTATAACGTATCTTAATAATGGAGCATAACATACTTACTGGTGCCGACCTTCCTTTTTCACAGGTAGCTCAGCAGGGTGAGGTTCCAAGGCGTGGCTCTGTGTCCTTCCTACAGGCCACATGTTCGAACCATGGCAGCGCAGACACCACTTGACACCTTTTCAATGTCAATATAGTGAGCCCCGGTGAATAAGGTTATCGTAATACTGATAATTCATTGTCGCAAAGTCATTTTAGTTTGGGGTGTGTTTGTTTCAAGCATTGATGTCAACATCCACTCTCAAGACAGCTGGAGTATGCAATCTGTGTGACGCACTGCATATACGCTGTTCCAGATCAGTGGCATTTGTAACTGTAGCAAATATGCCTTTTTTCTGTATCCTTCAGATACATTTTATAAAAACAGCCCATATCACATTTCTCCTATGTTCCCTAGACCAGGGTAGAAGAACCCCAGCATAGGGTCTCTATTCCTCATCCTTGTCAAATACGCCTGCTGGCTTCTGGCCCCCTCAGCCGCCTTTCATCATGGGCTTCAAGAGCCCCCAAAGGGACAGGGTTGAGTGTATGCAAGTTCAGGCTCCATTTGCATTTGAGTTTTACATTTCCAGAGGAATCAGAATTGCAAATCCGTATCCTCTGGACTCCTTGCGCAGTAAATACATCTGAAAGATCTAAAGCAAGGAGAGGGTTATGCATGCGCCGGATTTAGGAAATGTGTATTTGTGAAATTGTCTTGCGTTTATAATCCAGAACATAAGGTAGCTCGCAGAGCGTAGAAACAATGCATAGAACGTAACTAGCAGCGTGACAGTGCGGAAGGAAGGTTGTGTGCACGGGAGCAGTGAAGCCAAAAGACAAAGCAAGGGGATTTATTTGTGTGGAGGCCTTGCTGGCTGAGGAGGCAGTGCCGAGCAGCAGGCGGAGTAACGAGGCAGGGTGTGGGACGGTCCGGGATAACTGCGCAGGGATTCTTTTGAGGAATGTGGAACACCAGGGCCACTTCTGGGGAATAGACAGTCGGAGACGCCAGTGACTGAAAAGCCTTTAAAAGACTTAACAGTAATGTAGGTTTTAAAGGACATTGGGGAACAAAGAGATGTTGGAATTGGGGGAACAATAATATATCAAATTAAAGATGGGTAACAGTGAATAATTGGAATCCGAGTGATTATGGTTGACATTGAATAGACAACAAGAGTGATGCTCAAATTGGCTTTAATGTCACTCAGAACCCCGACGTGAATATCACCCCATTATTTTATCCTGCTATAATTGTATGTTGTATGTGGCTCTCAAATTTATTTGAGCCTGCTTCCAACATGTACTCAGCTTTAGAGGTGCTATGGGGAACCAATAATATATATTTTTAAAAGAGGTAAACCCAAAAACGTGGCCTCCTGCCATCACCCCGACTGCCTCAACATATATCCTCACACAATGAAAAAAGAAATACCTGGCTTCCTACCGCCGACACCCCCTAACCACCCTGCATATTTCTCCACTCCCACCAGCCACTTTATAAATATAGTGAACAAATGAATGACTTGGCCTCTCACCATCTATCCCACCACCACCTTCTGCAACACCCTCCCCCTGCTCAAAGTGAAACAAAATTCATATGATGTCCTAACAGCCACTCCAGTGCGCCATAAACAGTCCCACCCCCTCCCAACCCAGTTTCACACTGAAGCACGCTGACAACAGCTCTGTGAAAGATGTCTGTCAGCATGGCTTCATTTCCCTGCTCAGTGTGGATCTGCAGAGACACAGACTGGCAGAGTAAAGGCGACAGGTGCAGGACCAGATTACCAAATAGGCAAAGCAGGCTCCGGTCTACGGGCCCCACTCCTTTTAGGGATCCTGTGACAGCGGAACAAAATGATATTGATTTGATCTTGAAAGAAAATTATAATCAAGCTTTCCTAAATTGTTTCCAAGTATTTTTTTTAATAACATTAATAATTGTTGATGTTTAATTTTGTGTAATAAAATTGGTTTATTAAAATTGTTGGTTGGTAAAATTAAAAACGTATTAGGAAATAATTTGCGAGGTGGGCCTTGAAATTTTGACAGCTTAGGGGCCTCCATTAGGGTTAAATCAAGCACTGGACAGGTGCAGGGACAGCACTGCCACATTCTCCTGAATCCTTTGCTCTTGTTGAGACCGAGGAGAGGCTGTTGAGGCCACCAACCACAATTCTACCACCACCTGGTCTATGGAGAGCCAGGTGAAGTGATGCAACAAAAGGGAAACCAATCGATTCCCTATTGTGATGTCACAGCAGGAGTTAACCACTTTGGTGACATCATAGCAGTAAATTCGCAGTTTCTGAACCTGTTATTCACGCTAATGGCTTTCTATGGAAACCATGTATAACAATCAGAAAAATAATAGCGATGATACTAAAAAATAATAACTTGTTTTACTTAGCGCTTTACTCTGCACTTCTGTTACCTTTATGAACTGTATCAGATGTAACTGTGGCAATAATGAATTACACAAACACATTTGTGCCATTGTAATTTTTAGGTCAAGCTTGGAAAGCGCATGCGCTGCTCTGTGAAATATGCTGTATTGAGGTAGGGACATGAAGCTCCGCCCACATTTTTTATTGGCTTGTGTCATTGTCCACTGTAAACTGTGGATGTTCATTGGTCAAAAGGCTAAGTAGTCCCTCCAAGTATCACCTTCTCTCATTTTTTAACCTCCCATGGCGACACCCCCTGTTACGTGTTTTGTTCCTCGGTAGGCTTTAATTACAGCCTCTGAGCAATATTTTCTCAAATAGCTTTGTCCTGCTGCTGTTGCAGGCAGGACACGCTCTCTCCTAATGCTTTTTTTATTTTAAACACGCACTTGCAGTGCAATAGGTCTCGCATTTGCGGGAGTTCAAGCTATTGGGCATTGCTAATGACAATGCCTTTTATTTATCTGTTTTAGATACATTAAAGGCATTGTCATTTACAATGCCAATAGCTCAAACTATCATAAATGTGAGACCTATTGCATTGCAAATGCTTGTTTACAGTAGGCTTAAAGTTTTCTCAATGAGAAGCAGACACAGATGATGAGGACTAAAGCCTCGTCAGTAGCAACCCACCACACTTTGTTTTTCTCCACAGGGGAAATGTTGTCGGCTTTTTCGTGCAATGCTCCTTTTTGTGTCATAGATCATTTGAGAACGACTGTGCCTCTCCTTGTAAGATCACGCTGGTCTTAAAACATGTCTATTAAACCACATTGTCAGCAGCTTGACATCCCCAGCACGCCAGCCCTGGGATCTGCTTTTGTGTGAACATGCTGGAGACACCGACACGCCAAATCCAGCCTGGCAGCTATGCCCCCACAACTTCACCAAGCATTGTGAAAACATGGATCAGGTGGCCAATATAAATTCACAGTGGGTGAAAACAAGATGTTCAGCATAACTGCAGCTGCACGCTCGTCGGTGGGTGGAAGGGAGGTTATTGCGGAGGGCACAGGTGGCACACGTGGAACATGGAGCTGTTATAAACTAGGCAGGGGGCAGAAAACATCCTGACCTCGCCAAATAATAGTCTATGTTTGATGCATCACGCAGCTCACGGAATCTCAGGTACGTGCCGCTAGCGGTAGCGTTGCCGATGTGCCATGGGCCCAAGTGCAAGGAAGGAAATGTGTCCCTGGATGCTGTTCTATTTATAAAATACAGAAATAAACAGAGTTTAGTGAACCCCTCAGGCCCCTAGGCCCCGGTGCCACTGCACTTGCTGCACCAATGGAAGCTCTGCCCCTGGTACAGGCTGTCTCTTGTTGCATGGCTGCCTGATAAATATCTCTTCCTCAACTTTAATTATGCTTATTTTGGGCAAATTGATAGATTCCTTGGCGACGGTTTAAAAGACATGCAATGCACTTGAAATAACTCGCATCTCACTTTTAGGGCTCTTGAGCCTTCAGCAAATTATGCCATTTTACTATTACAGAGACAGGCTTAGACATCATTTTAACTCCCCAGGAAGGATGAAGTATTGAGCACGCCTTGACAAAATTAAAACTTGCATTGTTGAGTTAGCACAAAACCAACGTGTCTGAACTTGTTGAGCCAGCTCCCTGTAGAATTACAACAGCCTAGTTAGGTGGGATTAGAAAAAAAAAAATACTTTTGGGAAAAATTCTAAAAATATACTACAGCTTGCAGCTGACAATGTTTGTTGCCTAATGTTTTTGAATGTTAGAGAGTTTTATTTTATTTTACGGAGTTTTATATAGCGCAAACCTGACCCAAAGGTATTGGGTATCAGAGCGCCAGTTGCGTTACATGAGACACATTAATTTTTTTTGGTAGGCACGGGAAGATTAGGTGATTTGCCCAGAATCACTGGATGTTCAGCGTCATTGCCGAGACTCGAACCCGGTTCCCCAGATTCGAGGTCGACTGCCCTAGCCGTTAGGCCAAGTCCTCTCCTCTTTGCCAATCAAACGTAATAATATGGAAACATATTGTGTTGGGCAAGATTTATGTGCTACTAATGCTGTTGTTTTCCTCTTATGTCCATTCCGGCTGATATTCTGTCATGTATAATGGAGACTGCCACTTGGTTCACTGTTGTAGACCTCTGTTCCGCTTTCTTCTCCATCCCAATACATCCAGAGAGTTGGAGCATGTGAGCGTAAATCCTATTTTCTTGTTATAGATTATAAACCAAGAGGAAGAAATAAACACTAGGGCACTGGGACACAAAGTCTTGAGCACACTAGTTGTGCTGGGTTGTGTACAGCTCACTTGCTGTTAATGGAAGGTGCAACATGTCCGCTAGCGGAGCAGGGACTGGGCAATGAAATTCACTGTGGAAATGATTTCTTTGCATCAGGGCATTCCTGTCCACTCCTGTGCACATTGGGCATTATGCAGCACGCGCCATAAGTGAAGCACTCCAGCTTGTCTATCACCATCAGTGAGTTAAGAAACTGGCAGATAATATCTAAATATGAGGGTGGGAGGGAATCTTTGGAAATTTGGGCTCAAGAAAGTCTAATAATGCAAGACCTACTAGCAAAACCAACCCCATCCCTTTTTAAGCAGGGAAGCAAGCTGTGAGTTTCTGTGATGCTGTCAGTGCTAATGACATTAATCTGAGCACTGTAAATATTCCTACCTTAGCACTCATTCCTAAGACCTCACAGAATCATTTTTTTGTTCCTTGTAGCATCCTACAGCCTACTTCTGTGGTTGAGTGACTTATATCTCTAAAGTAGGGTCATACAGCTTTTCTGCAACCCCAAGAAGAAGAAAGTTACCGTGTGTGACTTAACTGTTTTGTTTTTGGATACTGGATGTGTTGCCTATCAGTCAACAAATTGAACATGCTGATGTAAAGCACAGAAAATGACCAAAAATATCACATTCGCTAGCTCGACCTTGCTACATCGCTTTCACCAAATTTTCATCTAAAGTCGGCTCTCGTTAGCACCACGAGGGCACGATGGTGGCATTTATCCTAATGGAAATACCAAATGAAATAAAACCAAAGCTGGGTCCAGGCACATTTCCTGATTTTTGTGGGCAAAATCTGACAAAGTTTTAGCAAGTTTTTGGCCTATAAGAGACAGTTTTGAGCCAAAAATGTCTTATTTGAGATCTAATTGGAGGTTACGTCCGTGTGTTCAGTTCTCAAGCAAGATATTTCAAGCAGAGTTTTTAAAATGCTGCATAATTTGAAAGCAATTTCTCACAGAGACAGGATTCTGCCCATGGTTTTACAGACAGTAAAGTTTGGATATTTTCTAATTCCTAATAAAAAGTTCAAATAAAGAACAACAAGGCAAATTTAAAATGTGTGCTCTAAATATGTAAACTAGTCTTATCACTTATAGCATCCAATTCTGCCTGTCACAGCCTCATTCTACTGTCCTTTTGATTGAGCACCAGAGACTTAACTCCCAAATGAATACAAATCACTTTGCATAGATTCACCTCTAGCAGCCCAGATGTTCACTGAGAACACTTGCCCTTGCTCCAACCTCCTGCTCTCTCCTTATTCTCCTGTTCCTATGGCCAGATGTGTCATTCATTATATTGCTGCCTCTGATGTTCTTCTTATCAATGACTAATTCACCACTAATCCTGCTTGGGTTCCGGAGTACCGTGCTACTCGGCGAAAAGCGCTTCAACACCTCATTAGGGGTAGCAAGCGCTATATAAATGCAAACCCTTCCCTCATGTATCCCCCCACTATCCTTTTGGATCCAAATAACAGACTAATGACCACCGCTCAAATTAATTTCATATTTCCCTCATTGTAATTCACCACTAATCCTTGTTGGGTTCCGGCGTAGTGTGCTACTCACCGAAAAAGCACTTTGATGCCTCGTCAGGGGTAGTAAGTGCTATATAAATGCAACTACAATTATACCAGTGATATGTAAAAAAAAAAAATCTTAGATTATGGCACCATGATTAAATGCCATTGCTTTATGGTCAGTTATGTGGTGCCGTATTAGAATGCTATATCATAAATCCATATTAAAATCATGACAATAATCTCAAATAACCCTCACCAGGATACTCTGTTTTATGAAAATGTATTGTATGTTTTTGTCCCTGATAGGGATATGGGATTAACAGTGGCGCTGACATTTAAAAAGTGATGCTACTTGTCGACAATGTGAAGAAAGCGTTTGTACTAGGCACCTAGAGAAGACGCGTCCTGCAACCGTAGCTCAAGCTAAATGAGGGAAGTTTCTGTGGTTGGCTCTTGTTTGTCAAACGCGCTCCGTACCCTTCTGCGCGGCGCTCTGCCCACCCCCTCAGATTGATTTGCCTTTCACTGTACAATTCCAAACCTAGAAAAATCATTAATTGGCCTGATGATGCTGCTCTTTTCTATTAGAAAACGGTGGTTTACCCTGTCAATTGATTTCTGGGGATCCAAGGGGAGGAAGGTGGCCAATTGGCCTGCCCTAATTATATGGTGATTGAATCGCGGAGCGGAGGGGATAGGTTTGAGCAGTGATTGAACTTCTGCCTAACTCTAAGGAGTTTCCATGGCAGATCACATCAGCTAAATCGGGGAACTGTGCCATCCCTCTGATGGAATTCTATCTTGCTGCAAAATATTTATTGGACACCATTTGTCTATTTTTTCCTTTTAGTGAAATGTAATGCATTTATTCCTGGAGTGTACTGTTATCTTCTTGCATTGTCACAGCACCGTGGAGCATGGACAGTGACAAAATCAGGATGTAGCAGAGTGCACTTTTAAATGGTTACATTTGTAGATAAATCCTTTTATGTCCTGGTCTGGGTGAGTTATGGAGGTGCAGCAAGTACATCATGAATGTTTGTGAAACAAATGCCTAAAATGAGTGTTTACATAATGAAGGCTGAGTGCATAAGGAGGACATTGTGTGGAGTTTGCAAACGTCTCAGATAAAGTTTCAAATTTAAAGTGATTGTTGAATGTTATTATCCAAGGGCAAAGCAAAACCAAAGGAAATGATGGACGGAGTGTTGAACATTGCAAGCACTCACCCCCAGTCAACTGATCTGGGTTTAATCCATCACCGTTCTTTAGCCCACTCTGCCACCCCAGTTCAGACATGGCCATATGCAAATCAGTCTGACCCTGTGCCTCATGGGAACAGTCCAGCCCGAACTGCCAAGCCACGTCTTCCCTGGACCGGAAACAAGCTTCCTAGGACCGGTTTCTGGCATTTCAGCCGTCTTCAGCCAGGCTTGCTTGACTCCAGTGGCAAAGTGAGCAAGGGACTCACGTCTGAGCATACCCTGCCAACTTATGGCGAACAAAGCAAAACCAAAGGAAATGATGGACGGAGTGTTGAACATTGCAAGCACTCACCCCCAGTCAACTGATCTGGGTTTAATCCATCACCGTTCTTTAGCCCACTCTGCCACCCCAGTTCAGACATGGCCATATGCAAATCAGTCTGACCCTGTGCCTCATGGGAACTGTCCAGCCCGAACTGCCAAGCCACGTCTTCCCTGGACCGGAAACAAGCTTCCTAGGACCGGTTTCTGGCATATCAGCCGTCTTCAGCCAGGCTTGCTTGAATCCAGTGGCAAAGTGAGCAAGGTACTCACGTCTGAGCATACCCTGCCAACTTATGGCGAACAAAGCAAAACCAAAGGAAATGATGGACGGAGTGTTGAACATTGCAAGCACTCACCCCCAGTCAACTGATCTGGGTTTAATCCATCACCGTTCTTTAGCCCACTCTGCCACCCCAGTTCAGACATGGCCATATGCAAATCAGTCTGACCCTGTGCCTCATGGGAACAGTCCAGCCCGAACTGCCAAGCCACGTCTTCCCTGGACCGGAAACAAGCTTCCTAGGACCGGTTTCTGGCATTTCAGCCGTCTTCAGCCAGGCTTGCTTGAATCCAGTGGCAAAGTGAGCAAGGGACTCACGTCTGAGCATACCCTGCCAACTTATGGCGAACAAAGCAAAACCAAAGGAAATGATGGACGGAGTGTTGAACATTGCAAGCACTCACCCCCAGTCAACTGATCTGGGTTTAATCCATCACCGTTCTTTAGCCCACTCTGCCACCCCAGTTCAGACATGGCCATATGCAAATCAGTCTGACCCTGTGCCTCATGGGAACAGTCCAGCCCGAACTGCCAAGCCACGTCTTCCCTGGACCGGAAACAAGCTTCCTAGGACCGGTTTCTGGCATTTCAGCCGTCTTCAGCCAGGCTTGCTTGAATCCAGTGGCAAAGTGAGCAAGGGACTCACGTCTGAGCATACCCTGCCAACTTATGGCGAACTCCATGACCACCTAACACCCTACTTGTTCGGCAGACAGCCCTGCACATCAAAGTTTGTCCAAAGCATCTGTTGTTTAATGATGTTCAGTGGCCAGCGCTCCACAAGTGACCTAGCCCCACTGCATCCATCCTTTGGTTGAATGCATCCATTAAAAGTGCTTCACTTCTGAAATAGCAACTTCTTTTGCATCTTTCAAAAGAGGTCCACCATGGATTTACTTTGTTGTATTACTCCTTGTTCACCAAGCCTGTAACACACTGTCATAATCAATGGTTGTTCTCCTTAGTTATTTCAGCAATGTTATTATGTAAATATAATCAGTGATTCATCACTGATATTATTCATTAGGTCATGAGTGATGCAATATGTGAGGTGATAAGCAGTGCATGATGGGGGGCCAAGACTTAGCTTGTTCACTTCTCTATTTTTGGTGTACTTCTGTGTTTTGGGGGGTTTTGAATGTTGACTTGTGCCTCATTTCAACACTTACATGTAGTGTCATTTTAACTGTGTCTTCTTTAGGGGAAAAAATATACATTACCCAGCTGTGGTCGTTTGTAAATCAGTTCTTAATGTAACATGGCTGACAGTGGTCGTTAGTCCTTCCTTTGTGTTCTTACCTCCTTAGCCACACAGTATACCTATGTGTGTTCTTACTTGTACCGGAGTGTTCCACTCTTGTCAGTTTATGGTCTGTTCAGCTGGCGAGGTGTGCACTCAGCTGTGTCTTACAATAAATCTACATGCAGCTAACTAGAAGTGTCCTGAGATCAATCTACAACATGGTCACCAAAGGGTAGTTATGGTTATGGCTGCGTTTCAATAGGAAGAGCGTTTTTGGTTTGCTTATAGCTTCGGTGACGTTTGATGAATCTTCACAAGGATTTTTTTTTTTATTGTTTGTCAACCTCAGCTCCTTCCTGGAAAGTTATAGGGTGGTCCATAAAGCGGGATATGAGAAAAAAGGGGGACACAGTACACAAAACCAAATGTCCCCATCCATTTTCCATAGACTTATTTAAGGCAGCACTACCGCAAAAACTGCTGAATGGAATTACACCAAATTTGGCAAGAAGCTAGATCTTACTTGCTTTCTGTGATTAGCTGTAAATCTGTTCAGTAGTTTTTGGAATATTAAGTTATAAAAATATTTGTAAATCTCGCAAGAGCCTCTCAAACTTAGTTTTAAAAATTGGAGTGTTCTGATTGGTCCTGGGGCCTCTATTCCGTTGTGCCAGTTTGCTCCCCTAGAAGCAAGCACTCTGATTGCCTGCAATATGGCGAAAAAAGTTGCAGGCAGCCATTCCAGGACTAATCTCTATATAAATATATATACATGTATATATACTTACATACATACTGGGTAGGGATACCCTGCCCCTCTAGCCCTTCTGGGGAGTTGTCCCAGACTATACCACACCACACACAATGTATTATTCCACCTATTACATCTCTCATGACATGTTCTATAACATCATTAATAACATCACTGCACCATTTGAAATATCATCATTGATGATAAAAATGTATATACCGTGGGCGCGAGTTAAAGGTTTTTTTTTCTCCTGACTGCACATTTTTTCCAGAGATGAAATTAGACTGAAGTAGTAAAGTGAATAATTTACCTTTACCCACGTTACAGGATGAACTCAGGCCTGATGGGACCCAAGACGGGGATCTCCTCTCTGACCCGCCTGCTTCTCTCCCCCTTGGTTATATGTCCCCCTCCACAAATTATTTCAAGTCTAGGAAAATAAAACGCTGACGGCAGGGTTCTTCCTTGTTATTGTGGAGACAGTCAACAGATTGGATTGAGAGGTGACCTCCATTACGCGAAAGAAACGGGGATTTGGACGGAGCCCAAGCCGACGCGCCAAAGCCCTCCTCTTGACTGGCAAGGTGACATTGTGTGTCATATCAGCATTCACGGCCAGCTCCCGACTCCTCCGAGAGTAATTATTTCTTTCGCCGCGAAAGGTCCAATTTGCTGTAAAGAACAGAGCCCCAGGTAAAAAGTAAATGCCGGTTGTAAGCTCCCCTAACAAAAAACGTCTCAAAACGCACGAAACATCATAATAGCTATTCCATTTGATTTACAATGTTTATTTTTCACTTTCCTTCGGATGAATGTATTTTTACTTTTATCAGGCGTTTGCCCTCAGTTCAATGGCCGAATAAAGCAAAAGTGGACTTCCTGCTTTTACTGGAACAGCCAGCCCTCTGGCTCCGTTGATTCTTTGCCATCTTTCTACTGGGCTTGTATTTTGAAATGTGAATGTCAGTCTTGGTTTATTGAGAATTCGTTGCACAGAGTTAAACCAAATGCAGAGTACATTTTTGTGAGATAACTAAGAATGGTACTATTGTTATGAGTGCCTCTGTACCCTGTAAAATGCCACGACCTCAAACTGCACTTTTGAAAACAACATTCTAAGAATTGGAAATCGATCTCACCCTAATACTCGAACCACACCCACACTCAGTCCCTGCCCCTTTTGTGATGTCCCTGTATGAACATAAATGCTGTTCTATGTGCAGTTAAAAAACATATTCGGGTCAAAATCATAATTTGCTTGGTCTCTCCTATGTTGTGTCCCTCTCCACCATCCTTTCTTAACGCCTGCTCAGCTTACTAGGTCTCGTTGTTTCCCTTCCTCTCTCTTACCTCTGTCACTATACTTCTCTCGATGTGTTCCTTTCGCTCTCTTTCTAACATTCTTTTAATTCTGTTAAGCCACCTCTTCTATCTTGTTCTCTATCTTATCTGCACCTATAATTGTTCTGTTCTACTCTCTCACACACTCCCCGTTCTTTATCCCGCTCTCTCTTTTCTATCTCTTTCTCATCTCACCTTCTCTCAGTTTCCCATACCTTTGACTCTCTTACCCTGTATTTGACTAGTGCTCCTGTTTGCCTCCTGGACACATAAACTTCGTGTAGGGCCTGGCTCTTTTGGCAGGATCTCCTCCAGTTATTTGTTGCCTTCTGTTACTAAATCCTTTTTTGTTGCCATTAGGACTCTCTGCGCTTTTTCCCTGCTAACCAGTGGTAATGTGCTTGTGCTCGGACTAGACCTAATTTGCGCATTTAATTTACTTGTAAGTCACCAGTAAATGTTGATAAATACACAAAGAGCCTGCAAATTAAAAGCTACTAATCCGCCAGCAGCAAATGTTCTGCCATCCACTAAAGTAGCCTTTTGAAACAGGTCTCAGGCCTGCCACTGCAGCCTGTGTTGCACGTTTGAACTGCAATTTCAGACCGGCAAAATAAACCTTTCAATTTTAATACATATAAGTCCCCATTTGGATAGGCCCTAAAAGCTCATTGGGCAGGGTGTGATATATTTGAAAAGGAGGACATTTGGAGTTAAGTTTTACATGTCCTAGCAGAGAAAACCCTTAAACTTGTTTTCACTGTTACAAGGTCTATCTCTCCCATTGACGGACAATGAAAAAAGCCACTTTTCTGCATTTCATAAGCACTAACTTTGGATTAAGAACAGATAGCGATATGCTGCCTAGACTCAAATGAATTGTACTTTTTAAAATCTTCTTTAGTGATGTAGTCAGATTTTAAGTCACAATTCTAAAAATGCTACTTTTAGAAAGTTGGCGTTTTCTTATCCTTACCATTTATGCCTTCTGCCAGTGTACCGAGTCACATGACTGTGAAGGGCTCTACTGTTGGGGTTTGTGTACTTCTTCCAGACAGTGACACAAAGTGGACAGGATGGGCCATTCTGTCAGGATGGCTATGGATGGAGCTGCGCCTTGCCCCATTTATCCTTCAAAGGGCTTGA
Source organism: Triturus cristatus (assembly GCF_964204655.1). NCBI lineage: Eukaryota > Metazoa > Chordata > Amphibia > Caudata > Salamandridae > Triturus > Triturus cristatus. The sequence continues at coordinate 358,248,597 of NC_140580.1, forward strand.
GCCCAGCACACACAGGGAATTTGACTAGTCTTCTGTCACCCTAGACTTCTTGGAGCCTTGACAGGGGAAGGGAAGAACTTTCTTGAACCAGATGTAGGGTAGCATGGTGAATCCATCCACTTCAAAGGCTGGCACCAGGTATAAATATTGGACCTCCAGAGACACTCTACAGTACATTCCTTGACCTGTGGTCATTACAGAACAAGAAAGATGTAAAAAACTGTGAAGAGAGCCAGTATTTGCGTGATGGTTGGGTCTGAAACTAGACTAAGTGGAATTGAGGAACTGGTGGTCATTGAGCTATTCGGTGATGTTTCTGTTGATGATTTACTCTAAGGTCTTGGCTGGGAAAGATAGAAGGGCTTGCTGTTTCTGGGACGTACAGCAGTGTGTCACAATTGTGGGATGGCTTTGAGACACATATTAAGGTGTCAATCACAGAGGCCAACTGGCCACAACCGATTGAGAATTTGGGATTGGTTGTGATTATGAGGATCCTATAAAAGTAAAAGACCCATATCGAATTGATGATGGCTAGAATTAAGGAACAAGATGTGCGTTGGTTGTCTTGTTTTTCTATCAACAAAGAAAATAATGAAGATTTGGAACGTATCCAACTTGGAACTGGATCTTTTTTTAAATAGACTTTTTTTTCAATTCACCACCATCTGTCATATTTTATTTAATTTGTCCTTAGATTCACACCTTTGGAGCAGCATGTGCTTTGGTTGGGTGCATGTATCCATGACTGGATTGTTCTGATTCATTGTTTCTGGGACAAGGCGTAAAGTGAGGTATCCCGAAGGGTTCACTGCTCGGGTTTGTGGATTACAGATCAGTTTGTAGTTGAAGGGTCCGCGGAGGGTTTCTTCAGTAACAGGAGTAACATTTTTATTTCTAAGCATCTGGGAAGGTTACAGAAGGGGTAGAGGCGTTCAGATTGGTGTGAGCACGGTTCTGATGGATGGTAGTCCTCTGTAGTAGGCGTGGTGTGGGTCAGGGTCCGATGGGGCCCCTGAATGGATGGACTATATGGTGGCGGTGGTTTCTTCTGTGCTGATGATGAGCCATGTGGTTATCATTCGTTCCTTGGATAAAATCGGTAGACATTTGGTGATGCATGTTGTGTTCGACTGAAGTTGCTGTAAATGGCAGAGATTTTGTTATTTAAGAATGGAGAGAGATCAGTGCAAAGATTCTGCGAGGGTATGACTGAGTTGGAGGCGGCCGCTGGTGAGGTGAAATCATTCACAATGATGATTTCTTGCACAGTTTTAATGTGACACGTTACACTGGTGTTAAGTCTGTTTATTCAAAAATTTAATTTTTGGCACATAGAGACTTAAAATGATTTTAGGACAAAGCGTCAATCAAGTAAACCATGGAATGGACAACATTTTAAATGAAATCTGTTGAACTATATTGAGTATTACATATACCAAATGTGCTTCTTTCTATAATGGGACTTGGTAAATTTAGCATTTACGGCCTAATTTGCTGCATGCTGCTGCAGCTGAGTCACCTTCACTCCGAATGTTTAAGTTGCCAAGCTGTCTTCTTTTCTTCCTTGTCTCACTACGGCCTTCATTTTCTCTGATTGGAATAGCTATTGTTTGTTTGTGTTTTCTTGTATAACAATGTCGCTGACTGCATGTAGACAGCAAGTAAATCAAGTAAAAATAAATAAAACACGTTGCTTTGCTTATAATGCAAGCCGTCTCGATTCCCATCTGTGGAGAACTGCACAAGTCCCCTTTCGCATAACGGAAACAGAAACTAAATTATTATTTTGTGAATAAATGCTGTTTGGATAATTCTCTTTCAAGTGAGTTTCTAACCAACAGTGGTATTTGTTTCCTAAACGCATATTAAATCTTCATATCCCCTGGGTTACAATTGCAGCTCAATCTACATTCCATTAGTTGGGAAATTACTAGCACGCTCAGTCACAGTGGTCCAGAAGACTCTTGTGTAACACACATCGTTGCTCTAAATTGCTGCTGTAAATCATGGACCTAAGCCACCTGCCCCGTTGAGGGGAACCGCGAATCTCGCAATGCACGACGGACCTTGTAGTTTGAGGGCATTTTACAGGCCGCACAATAAAAAGATATGTTTAAGGTCATTCCTATAATTACATATCAATTTAGTTTGCCTCGTTATGGTACATGAAGGAATATGGCCAACTGAGTAGAGCATTAACAGTGCTTAACACCGTCTATGGAGGGCGGTAATTGCCCACCCCTCATTTATGGGTCTACCTCGAAGCAGCATAAAAAGATGATGTGCAATTATTAATTGTTAACGCCCAATGTAAATTGAGCAAAAAAAGAAAAAGTATTGCCATGTGCACCTTACCTCACTGAACAAAGGTAACTATAGGTCAACCACCCTTGTCTGATTCTTGTCTCTGCTTCACACGTTCACTGAACTTAGAAGGCAGGTAAACAAGGGCAATTAGTGCCATCATTCTGAGCATTCGAATTGGCTGAGCCAATCTCACCATTCCAAAGATGGAGTTATTTGGTTTTATTAATCGCCCTTTGTGCATGTTCCATGCTGTTCGGTTGAGATTATGAACCCAGGAGATGTGGCATGGGCCGCGTCATCGATCACTCTGGACAGAAGCTCCGTTTCATAACCCTTGGGTCTGCTTCCTGTGTGGGTGATTCTGCACCAGCCCTGCTCACAAACAAGCGCCTGTTGAGAACGGTCACAGAATCACCCGAACCACAGACAGGTGTAAATCCACAAATCCCCGATTGCGTGATTAACTGATTACTGTGTTTCGCTTGATTTGCACTTTGTCAGACAAATGTCCTAGGCATTTAGTGCGTGTTTCAACCCCCTGCAAATCTGTTGGTCCCCCGGTTAATAAATAACATATCAGCTAACCGGCTTGGTTATTGACGATATGTCTGTTTGTATTGGTAGAACGACATAAATATATGCGCTTAGGTCATGGGGTCCAAAGTTTGCCTATGGGGGGTGGTTCTAAGCCAAATTTTCAAGATATCCTCAGAAGATGAACGTAGAATCTATCCTGATGGGAATCTTGCGCAATCAGTGTAGATACCGGAATTATGACGTGCATCCGGCCATCACGGGTCCACTGTGCCTTACCCCCCCCCCCCCCCCCCCCCCCCACACACCCCGCTTTAATGTACTGATGACTGTTTAATCTGCAGAGCTCTATGGAAGTAGTGGATCGACCGTGTAAAGCATGGACAGAAGCAATGGATCAGTGGAGGGCGCGGACACTTGCACGTACTTTTCCCCACCCTGGAACATTAAAAAAGACTCTAAAGCTAGGTTTAAAACACATGCGCTTTCTCCCCTTCCAATCCCCGTGGCGGAGTCGGTGTGGGCTGCTCAGCACGTGGACAGCTCCCGGCAGTGACGCTGGCTGCAGTCAATCTCCTCTCCCTGCAGTGCACACAAACCAGCGACGATTCCCAGCGAGTGCTCAGCACCTGGACAGCTCCCTGCAGCTACCGAGGAAGCCAGCTTGCAAGGTCGCATGGCATGTTTTCACAGATTCAAGTACGTTACCGTTATGTATACAGTCGGAGTCCCTGACGTTCACTTATCAGTTATCAGCTGTGCAAAGGTGTGTTTCCTGCTGCCAATCAGAGTTAAGGGTAGCTCTGAGTGGCAGAAGAGAAATTAGCTATCTGCAGTCTGTAGTTCTGTTCATCTTGAGCGGGATATCAGGGTGCAGGGCATTTAGCTGGGTATAGATAATCTTTCTCTTGAGCGAAGATAGGAAAAGTTCAGCTGTCCTTGAAAAGGGCGAAGTGACCTGACGTCTTGAAAACAAGCATTGGCAAATTCAGCAGGTCTAGCGTTCACCAGCCTTTTGGTTTTCTCAGTGTTTATATGGTTTTGTCATGATTTTTGCAAAACTTTATTGCCATGAAAGCTCATCCATCTAAAATCAAACCATTGGTTAAAAGCATAAATTGTTCTACTAGTCCCTGGCACTTAAGGGAACTACACTGTGGGCGGATGTGCTGCGTGTGAAGGGCTGAATGTCCTAACTCACTGTGAAGATAATTAATGACTAAAGTGGGCTGACCCCTCACCCCACAGTGTATGTTGTAGGGGGTGGAAGAAAAGGGCGAACCACTCAATAGCAGACCAATGCTTGACGAGGCCTGGCTAAAGCCCCTGTAAGTATGTTATTTATACTAAAAAAAATCATTTTGGCTAGCGCCAGACCTTAAAAAAGCAGGTGGAAGATGGCATGTAATTGGCCCAATGCCTATTTACTTTTACCATTTTTCTTTTTCAACTACAATCTCCTTGGGTGCTATTTGACGTTAAATCTTGGAATACAATTCTTCGTATGGCATCATTTATCAACTCCATTAGGCAAGGGAAATTATGAGATTGTGTGGTTTGCTTTTCAACAAAATAACTGTTTAAAGTCGTGATAATGGTTTAGCCTTGCCCATTAGAATCTGACACACTCCTTCACACAGTCCCCCATACACAAAACCGGTCAACTATACGCACATGTCCACATGTACATACACACTTCCACATGCACATACAATCACAAATACTCAAGCCAAGTAGAAAAGGTGTACATTTTCTTGCATATAAACCATATTTATAAACATTTCAGGGATGCAGTGGGAGGGAGAAAATGCTTATTCTTGACACCTTTTTCATCACTGGCCCTATTATTGGCTGTCTTTTATTTGATATGAAAACAAAATTATATATATATATATATATGTATATATATATATATATATTATCTACTGGCGGTCGCCAGTAGATAGTTATAGTTAGGACCGTGTTTCCATAGGAAATCTGCAACATTCTATTTGGAATAACTTTGGCGCCGATTGACGAATCCTCGCGAAATTCTCAAAATAGGTGGGGCGCTCCGCTCCGCTCCTTCCCTGAAAGTCTCGGGGGGATTCGTCAAGCGGGGGCTGAGAAAAAGGGGGGTCCCAAAACGCGTTTTCCCCATGCATTTTTCCATAGGACCTTTAGTCCGAGCTACAGCCCGAACGGCTGAACAGAATTACTTGAAATTTGGCAGAGAGGTAGCCCTCAGGTCAGGGATGTGCCTTTTGAAGGTCTCGTGTAAATCTGTTCAGTATTTCCTGAGAAAATAGCATTTAAATCAATATATATATCTGTAGGCGCGCTCCGAGCGCGTACCGTAAGCTTACCGTACGCGCACGCCGCCGTGCGCGAGCGCAATTCTGATTGGTTGTTAGATGTCAGTAAACATTCGAATCGGTCGAAACCAGGAAGTGTCGGCCGCCATTTTGTCTCTCGCAGTCTGAGGGGATGAAAAACAAAGGTGGAGAACATGAAAAGGGGGCAGGGTGGACAGTTCCTGACCCCCTAGCCTTTGTCAGGGGGTCCCAGAAGGACCCCCAAGGGCAAAAATTAATTTTAATCTTTTTCGAAAAATCGCGGAATGCGCACGGCGTAAACGGAAAAATTCCGCAAGAAAAATTCCGCGAACTTCGCGTAACTATTCCGCGATTACGCGTACCGTACGCGCACGGCAAAACATTTTTTTCAAAAAGGAAAGCTTAAAAAAAAATAAAAAAAATTGTGAGGTAAGGTTGGCTCTTAAAAGAGCCGTTGGGTTAATACAGGGATAGAGGAAAGAAAGAATGGGAATATTATGAACGTCTACAAACGTGCTGGTCTATCTTATTGTTAATAAGGGAAACACTGGTCTCCCCAAAAACAATAAGACCACAACACGTTGTACACCTCATTGAAACCCTCCGAAATCGAGGGTTAATGTCCAGAGGAGCTGAAGAAGGTGATGCTCCCACCTCAGAGGAAGGGCTCAGCTGAGCTGCCGATGATGTACTCGGCTGAGCTTCTGAGGTTGGGCTCCGGTGACTTACTGAAGTCTTTCTTCAGTATGTCGAGCAAAGGTCCTGGGATGTTTATCCCTAAGGTGTCTCATCACAGAGTGATTTCCAAAGGAATACTTCTTCCTTGGATCTCCTCTAGATAAAACACGGTCACAAAGTGTGCAAGTGACCAATGGAGCATTGACCTTTTTCTGCCCCTCTGGAAAAGTAAAATACTCCCACACAAAAGAATCCTTTTGTTTCCTCCTTCTCTGTCTGATGATGGTGCTGCTAGGCTCACTCTCAGAAGAGGTCTGCTGCTTTGCCATTGTATCTCAATGTCAATTCAGCTCCTTCTCCTAGGGGATCTCAAGCAGTAATGAGGGGAATGGGTGTGGTGTGGGAAGTTTCTGGAACTGAAAGTAGTTTCAACCAATGAAAAGTGTTCTTTGTGGATCACATGACCTACCGTGCGCGCTCCGTAAGCTTACGGTACGCGCTCGTAAACAAGTACGCATGCGCAAACGTGACGCTTATGGAGCGCTTACGGAGCGCGTACGTAAGACGCACTCGCGCATGCGCATTACACGCCCCTGCGTAACTGCGACGTTGCTTCCGCGCAACGTGCATGCGTGTACGCGTACGTCACGTACGTATCACGTAAGCGCACTGTACTTATGACGTACGGAGCGCGTAGCGTCAGCTTACCGTACGCGCATCGTATCACGTAAGCGCACCGTACTTATGACGTACGGAGAGCGTAGCGTCAGCTTACCGTACGCGCACGGCAAAAAATGCATAAAAAAAATACAAGTTTCAAGAGTTGTAGAAGATAATAACTGTGATGTACAACTGTATGTAAACATTAATTTTTAAAAAATTAACCATTCCATAATGCAGGATATAGTACATATATTATTTTATACATAGGTTGGATATTATTTTTTACCAAAAATCTCAAAAAAAAATTTGCATTTAAAAAAACGTACAAATTCACTCAAAAAACCATAGGTTTCACACACGTTATAGTTAGGAATTAGCATTTAAAAAACCTTGCAAATTCACTGAAAAAACCATAGGTTTCACACATGTTATAGTTAGCAGGACATTTCACTCGTGAAAAACCAATGAAATTCCCCCGTTATAGTTAGTTTAGGCAACTATAACTCACGCGACCGCAATCCTCTGCTGATGATGTCAAATATTACATCACTGATGACATATGTGTCTTTCTGAAAAAAAAATATTTGTAATATATGTATAGCTAAAAATTAATGGAAGAAGACATGGGTAAATAAGTGTCTAAATACAGTGATGTAATATTTGACATCATCAGCAGAGGATTGCGGTCGCGTGAGTTATAGTTGCCTGCACTAACTATAACGGGGGAATTTCATTGGTTTTTCACGAGTGAAATGTCCTGCTAACTATAACATGTGTGAAACCTATGGTTTTTTCAGTGAATATATATATATATATTTATATATTTCTCCTCCGTTTGCTTCGGAATGCCCACCACCTCCAGAACAGAGGGTGCGTCGGCGAACGGACCTCCCAAGCACGGTCCGATAATATTCACAAAAACTTCCTCCCAAAGTAGGAAAGCCGACGCCGTGTCTTGTGCGCAGAGTTTTCTTTATTAGTCAGCTAAAACATTAGACGCATTTCGCCTGTCCTGCAGGCTTGTTCACTAACCAACTAACAGTATATATATATATATATATATTCACTGAAAAAACCATAGGTTTCAGGGGTGTTATAGTTAGCTGGACTTTTCACTTGTACAAAACCATTGAAATTCCCCCGTTATAGTTAGTTCAGCTAACTATAACTCGCGCGCCCGCAATGCACTGCTGATGATGTCACATATTACATCACTCATGACATGGTCAGTGACATCACTCATGACATCACTGATGACATCTCAAATGACATCACTGATGACATCACTGATGACATCATCCAGTGAATGTGTGTTATTCTGAAAATTAAATATGTTTTATATATGTATATCTCAAGGTCGATGGAAGAATAAATGGGTATATAAGTTTCTAAATGGATGATTTGTTTTTGAAAAATTGATTGTGTAACTGACTGATTAAGTGTATCATAGTGAATACATGGCTTAGTGAGTAATGTTTAAATATGTAAATATCTGTATCAGTCTCTCACTTTGTGTATAAGTGGCTGCATGGGTTGGTGAGTAGCTACATGGGTGTCTATATAGGTTATTAGTTGGTTTTTTGAGTATCAGTCTGAGTGTCTGCATGGTTCGGTGGGGGTATTACGTAGTGCATAGGTGCATGAATGAGTGACTCACTGTTTGTATGTGTTGAACACAGTATGTGTGCAGGACTGTATGGGTGGATGAGTGTGTGTATGGGTGTGTTAGTGAGTGAATGACTGTCTCAATAGTGTCTTTATGAGTAACTACATGTGTTTTAAACTAGTATATGTGACTATTGGTGTATATATGTGAGTATATGTGAGAGTGAGAGATTGAAAGAGTTCCTGTATGAATAAGTATGTGTTTCTATAAGTGATTGTTTAAAAGACTAAGTATGTGTAAGTTTCCGTAGAAGTAAGTGTGGTGGTGTGTGTATAACTGTATATGCAAGTAAATGTATGTTTGATTCTTTATTAGCATGAGTGACTATGTGTGTGAGTAACTATGGATGAGTGGCATTGTGTAACAGGATGTATAGGTGTATGAGTACATATGATGAGTGAGTACATGTATGAGTGACTGTATTGGACTGTTGGTGAATGAGTGGATGTGTATGTGGATCTTAGAATTACTGAAGAGGTTGTTGTAACTGGTATTGGTATGTCCATTGTTTTGAAAATTTTAGTCTCTATTTTTGAATGTGTGTATCAAAGGTTATATTAGGGTGAGAGGAGGTCTGCCACTCTATCACAAGGATGATGTCATCAGTGATGTCATCAGTGATGTCATTTGAGATGTCATCAGTGATGTCATGAGTGATGTCACTGACCATGTCATGAGTGATGTAATATGTGACGTCATCAGCAGTGCATTGCGGGCGCGCGAGTTATAGTTAGCTGAACTAACTATAACGGGGGAATTTCAATGGTTTTGTACAAGTGAAAAGTCCAGCTAACTATAACACCCCTGAAACCTATGGTTTTTTCAGTGAATTTCTGAGGTTTTTTAAATGCTAATTCCTAACTATAACGTGCCTGAAACCTATGGTTTTTTCTGTTAATTTCAAAGGTTTTTTAAATGCTAATTTCTAACTATGCCTACAGAGATAGGACATGTGAAGAAAGAAGAATAAATGCACAGAAAGAAACAAAAGAAGTGCAGAAAGAAGCAACAGAAGTCCTCAAATACGAAGATAAGTGCAGGAAGAAGGATAACGTGCAGAAAGAACAAAAAGAAGAGCAGAAAGAAGCCTTGTTGCAAAATCATCCTGTACCCTCAACTTTTTCAGACGGATACTGGTGGTAACTGAGTCTGACTAACCAGTCCTAGAGCCAGTGCTATGTTAAAAGACACTTAGAATACAGTGAAAACACCTACATACACTAGGGAACATTATGCATTGGGGTCCCCCTGTGATTAGCCTTACCTCCTCTATAAGCCCCTAGTATATAATAGGGCATGGGGATTAAAACTACCTCTTAAAACAGGCCACAGGGCGTTTTTGCACACGTTAACTCAGGCCCCGTCCCCTCCTTTCACCATTGTGTAAACACGCCCTGTGTCCGTTTTTAGTTGGGAGATTAAGTTCATTTGAGTCCTGAGGGTCCCTAGGGTCCAACTAGCCCACTAGGTACCTCCAGTAAGTGCCACAGAGCTGCGTTGCAGAGAGGTGTAAAAAGTGGCACGGCCTGGACCACCTCTCTGCAATGCAGCTCAGTGGCGCTTACTGGAAGCACTTGGTGGGCTAGTTAGCCCCCAGGGGCCCTCAGTATTGAAGGGAAATTATATCCCCAATTTAAAACGTGCCATGGTGCGTGTTTGCACACGTCACCTCAGGCCCCGTCCCCTCCCTTCACCACTGTGTAAACGCGCCCTGTGGCTGTTCTAAGTTGAGAGATTAAGTCCCCTTGAATCCTAAGGGTCCCTAGGGTCACACTAGACCACTAGGTACCTCCAGTAAGCGCCACAGAGCTGCGTTGCAGAGAGGTGTAAAAAGGGGCTTGGCCTCAGAACACCTGTCTGCAGCGCAGCTCCCTGGCGCATACTGGAGATGCCTGTTGGGGGCGCGTTTGCAGAGTGCTGCATGGAGGGGGCATGGCCTCCGGCACGATGCCAGTCTTTTATTTATTTTATTTTTTTAAGAAGGGGGGCTGTGTGGTTCCCCTTCTTATTCTAATTTATTGGCCCTGATGACCCCATCCCCCAGGGCCTGTCTCCTAATTATATTTTTTTGACCCCAATCCCCAGGGCCGGCCACTGTTTTTTATTATTTTTAAAAAATATATATTTATAGACACACCTAGGACATGCTGGACAAACCGTACGTACCTATCACCATGACGATTTGCGTGATATTCATTAAAAGGCGACTATGCATGCAATTAATCCACGTGAAATGTATTTACACCACTAGTGAAGCTCTGACATGTCTGATGCTCTACCGTGCCTAATCCCGGTAGACACCCTTGTCGTTTATTTATACAAACATGGGTAGCTATTGACGGGCACATTTAATACACATGCACACCAAGCCATTCAAAGGGGATTCGACAAAAATTCGACCAAAACTATGCAAGAAACCCCCCTCACAGTTAATAAAACACACATCCACTGCCGGATGTGTAATACTTTTTATTTTACTCTCTGGAAAGGGGACGAACATCACTTGCGAGTCACAGCGCGCTCCTGACAGAGCCCAATGCTGTGTTACACCCACCATTGCCTGCCGAGTGCCACACACCTCTGTATTGTATTCCACTAGCTAGTGCATATGCTATGACACTCTCTAGCCCATGTGCACTGTAACACCACCCCGTGAAAATGTCATGCCACACTTGTCTTCGCACGGGTTATATTGCCCCATCTAACGTGCCTTCCTCGATGCCTATGTTATAACGCACAGTGCTATGCCATACATATTACAATTTGGGATCAATATCTTTGTCACAGTGCATATGCAACGTTACACTCCCCAGCACATATTTTATATTACAACTTTAGAGACTAGTTAGGTTACACAACACTGCCCTGTGCATATTACACTCCAAGGCGCATATCGCATAGCACACGCTAGTGCCTGTGCTATCTCGCGCTCTCCAATGAATCTGTCATTGCGCACAATGTATTGCATATTATATTTCACGCCTGGTTCATCTTATATCACACTTTTTGGTGCATAGTTTATACCATACACTATATCTAGTTTTCATTTTCAATCGTGCTCTCAGGACTATGTTCTATATAACACTGTGTTCACCTACCCTTTTCACGGGCATTACATTTTGCGATAGGGGGTGGAGGGTCAGGGGGTGTTTTTGCCAAGTGAGCCCGGAGTCACAGTCACTAACGTCTTCTTCTTCCTGAATAAAAGTGAGATTATGCTGCATACTTGTTCATATTTTAAGTAGTTTGCACAGACAAAATGTTTTAAAAACAATAAAGTTTCTAATACCCGCCTTCTCTGAACAGTTAGCTTGCTGCCCCATCCCCCTCCTCCCTATCCTCTGTTGTGTGAATCCATGGACTAGCCTCCTCCCTCCTGCCATGCATGGTCTGATGTGCTGCCACTGCCCTCAATTTAGTATGATGTACCAGTCCACTCCTCCTGCCCTCCATTGCCCAATTCTATGCCCCATCATTGACCTCCTGCTTAAACTCTGTGCTTAGCTTGCTGCCCCTATTCTCCTTCCCCCTGCCCTCCGATGTCTTTGTGCATGCCCCTGCTCCATCCTTTTTGCCCACCATGTCCCATGGACCTGCCACTCCTATCTACTCTGAGTGTTCTGTTGAGCTGCCACTCCCCTCCCACCTGCCTAGCATTGTCAGATGACTGTAACCTGTCCCTGCCACCTCCACCCTGCCTGTCCACATGCCATGCCTCTATCCTCTTCCTCCTGTCCTACATGGTCCATTGTACTGCCACACCCTTCTGCCCTCCCTGGTCTGTTGTGCTGCAACTGCTCCTCCTGCCTGCCCCGTGTGGTCTGTTGTGAGGCCCCTTCCCCTGAACTTTCTTGTCTGTGCACAGGTCCTGACCCTCCCTTCTATCCTCCATCGTCCTTTGTGCATGCCCCTGCACCCTCCTTCTTGCCCATCATAGCCATTGTGCTGCCACTAACCCTCCCACTTGCCATGCATGGTCTTCTGTGCTGCCATGGCCCCTCCCACCTTCCCTGTGTGGTCAGTTAGCTGCCCCTGACCCCCTCCCACCTTCCCTCCATGGTCTGTGTGTATGCCATCACAGTCTCACTGTTGCTCTTCATGTTGTGTCTTGCTTCTAGTGCCCATCCTGCCTGACCTCCATGGCCATCTTGCTGCTCCTGCCCTGCCCCCTTGCCCCCAGCCCTCTGTTTACATGTGCAGACCCCTACTCCCTCCCTCCTGGCTTGTCTGTTCCATTGTAATGCCCCTGATCCGTCCCTCCTGCCCTTTATGGTCTGTTATGCTGCAGCCTTCTCTCCTGTCTGTCCATTATGGTCAGCTAGCTACCATTGCCTCTTGCCCCTCTGTTCTCTGTTGTCCATGTGCATGGTCCTGTCCCCTCCCTCTTGCTTTCTATGGATTGTTGTGCTGCACTCCCGTCCTGCATGCCCTGTGTGGTGTATTGTGCTGCTGCAAACCCTGATGCCTGCCCTGCAGGGTCAGTTTGGTGCACCTCTCCATGTCTCTCCTGTCCTCTGTTATCCAAGTCCATGTCCCTATCCCATTTCCTTCCATGATCCAATGTACCATACTTGCGAACATTTTGAACTTGGTAAGAGGGAGATTTTGAAAAAAAACTGGGGTATTGATTTTCCCCTTTGAGTTACATTGAAAAAGAGGATATTGTAGACAGGAGACAGATCAAATAAAGCCCATTTGAGCTTAAAAACATTGGACGTTTCCTGGCTGAATCGGGTCTGTTGGCATGTATGGTTGTACTACCATTGCCTCTTCCTTCTGCCCACAATGGTCTATTACATTGCCACAGCCTTGAAGGAGGGTAGATTTTGTATCACAGGGGGCCCCTGGCCCGTTCTGTCCACACCTGAAGTATGAGACCCTTGTCCTTTCCCTGCCAGCCGCATTTGTAGGCCGTATTAAATTGACCAGCGGGTCCTGTGTTGCTATATAATTATCCTGAGACATCCTTACCACTCAGCCAGCATAAAACCCCTGTGTAGGCCCTTCTGTTCAATATGTAGGCCTCTTTGTTAAATTGACCATAGCTCTGCAATTTTAGTGTATAGCAGTCTGAAGGCAGGTCTGCGAGGCCTTCTGCTCCAAACTAGTAGCCCCCACCCTACCCGAGTGCTCCGTGCTCGGTATCAAAGTTCAACATCCCCCTGAAGCTGTCGACATACAGTAGGCTGCATCCTGGACTGGTACTTGCTTCCTGGGCAGGTTTCCCGCTTTTAAGGAAGTGGCAACCGCAGAGCGTCAAGTTAGGAGAACTGAGGAGATTTTATACATGAATATATTGAATTCCTGTACAATACACATTATTTTCTGCTTGCTCTATGGAACTTACGATAAGCGATTGGCCTGAGAGACTGACCTTTTCACCCAGTCCATTGTCAGCATTAAGTGGGTAAATGACGAAATGTCTGGTAAAATCTGCAGACGAAGCTTTTGGGTAGCATACGTAGGTAGATGTAGCGTGCAAAGGAGCCCACAAAATGATATAAAAAGGGAGCACCCACAGATATCGACGGACAACCTCGCCGTCTGTATGTAGGTTAACAGGCTGTGCAGGTTTTCCCCAAGAACTGGGAGCTCTTGTCTTCCTTTGCTTAAAATGTCTTGCTCGGCTTTGCTTGAAGTATCTTATTCTATTTTACCTATATGAAATGTCATGTTATGTTTAACCATTGTTCTCTTTACTTTTGCATTTAAAAGATGTTGTATTGTAATTGCAGGAATGCTTGCTCTAAGAGTAAATGTGAGTGTCCCTGGGTAACATTTTCCTTGGTGTAACTTGTTTCTCATGATGCATTTATAGATGTGTTTTCTCTCTCTCTCTGTCAGTCCATTAATTGAGATACAGAGAATATCATGACAGCTGTATGATTATCTGGATTCTGTATTTTGTACTTTAGGTCTCTATTCTGCGGTTTCTTTGAAGTTGCATCTTCTCATTAAACTGCCATTGTATTCTGCCTCCAATTCCATGTCTCATATGTCTGTTTTCTTCATTTTTGGAGCAAGCGTTCCTAGGCACCCCGGCTCAAATTAAGGTGCCCCTTTTGTCCCTGACTCACTCTCCTGCTCAGTTCTGTGGTGGCTCCCGGGGCTCTGGGGACCGCCCCTAGCTTCCTTGACCCGTAATAGATCTTCCCTCCAACAGCCTCTCTTGCAAGTCCTGTATTGTTGGTTTGTTGCCCCTGCCCCCCTTTCCACTGCCCTCCATAGTCTGTTGTGCTTCCACGGCCCTTCCTGCCTGCTCAGTGTGGTTAAATTGTTGCCTTTGCACCCTCCTACCTGCCTTCAATTTTCAGAGTCCGTGCCCCTGGCCTCTGCCTCTCAACAGTATCCTAATGAACAACTAGATTGCTAACATTCTATATTTATTACAAAAGTGTGGAGCGCCTGACATCATCTTGATGTAATCAAAACTGTAATACCTAGAGCATTCCTTTAGAAATTACATATATGAGAGGGTCTTATTGGCATCAAAATTATGGTTAGTGCTCTAAAAGACTAAAATAAGGACATATTTTCTGAGTTTTCAAATAGCGACAAAGCACTTTTAAATTATTTGTTATCTTTATGTTTTTTTATCTAGTTGACAACTTGATTAAATGTTGCACATAGGGGAGAGGATGTGGTGTTACTTCCAGAACTGCAGACTTTGCAACTGGGGAACCAGGTTGAAGTTTCTGCTTCAGCTCGACATTCTGTGATTCTGGTCAAATCACTTAGTCTCCCCATGTCTACAACCAAAATGAATTTGTTCTTGTGTGATGTAACCAATGCTCATGTAAAGCACTCCAATACCTGACAAGTCTGCACTATATAACACTGCAAAAACACAAAATAATAAGTGTTTTGCACACTTCTGTCATTGGGCTATATTTGGGCTATATCTGGGTGCTTTTGGGCTACATTTGGGCTCTTTTGTCTCCGGTGGCCATCTTGGGAGATTTATTTGTTATGAAGTTTCCTAATTTCCTCATGTACTGCAGTCTCCTCAGTCGGAAATGCTTTCAGTTTTTTACTTTGATTCCATCATTAAGGTATTCAGATATGTCACACATTTGCCATGAATTCTGAATGTTAGCACTCTAGTTGCTCATTAGATCACTGTAGTAAAACTACTGCTCACCATGGAAGTCTGCTCCTGGTATTAAAAGTGCATGTTTCAGTCTGCATGTCAGAATTTTTTAATGAAATAGAAGAGGATTTGAGAAGTCACTCAAAATGTGCCCTCATTTTCTTTCTTCAGCATTAATCATAATTTCTATGGCAAAATGAACCCCCTCATTGTGTTCCTTTTTAAATTAAATGTTTTAAGTGTTACCAGTTTATTCCAATCAAGATGGCTTCAGGTGTGCCATACTTTTGTCATAATGAGGACAGTAAGTGCTCTAGTTGTTTTTAAGAACATTCTTGGACATTCTGTCATTGGGCTATACTTGGGCTACATCTGGGTGATATTTGGGCTACATTTGGGCTCTTTTGTCTCTGGTGGCCATCTTGGGAGACTTATTTGTTATGAAGTTTCCTAATTTCCTCATTTACTGCAGTCTCCTCAGTAGGAAATACTTTGTTTTTTACTTTGATTCCATCAAGAAGGCATTCAAATGTGTCACACATTTGCCATAAAATCAGAATGTTAGCACTCTTTTTGCTCATTAGATCACTGTAGTAAAGCTACTGCTCACCAGGGAAAACTGCTGCTGGTATTGAAAGTGCATGTTTCAGTCTGCATGCCAGGATTTGAGAAGTCACTCAAAATGTGCCCTAATTTTTCTTTATGCAGCACTAATAATACTTTTTATGGAAAAATGAACCACCTCATTTTGTTCCTTTTTAAATTAAATGTTTTAAGAGTTACCACTTTAATCCAAGCAAGATGGCTTCAGGTGTGCCATACATTTATCATAAGTAGGACGGTTAGCGCTCTAGTAGTTCTTTGGAACACTCTGGAAAGCTGCAGTAGAACACAAAGGAATCAACTGACAGTCTCTGCCCTTGTTGGATGTACATGTTTTACTGAGAATGTCAGACTTCATTCTCACATGACTGAGAAAGATAATGTGAATTTACAGAAAATAAGCTCTCAGTTTAGCTTATAGATCACCTTCCAAACCTCTGTGGTAAAAGCATGAGAAAATATTTTTCTCTCAATCATGATATCCCAGCAGAAGGCTTTTTCACATGGTGAAATCACCTTAGAACATACCACAATTCCTAAAATGAGTATGGTACCATCAACAAATGATTTATAATGTAACTAAAGTCTTAAAATCTTCTATTAACTGCAATGCTTTTTAATGAGGTGCTATCATGTATATTGGTCCCAAGATGGCTGCCAACACTTCTTGGATGAAGTGCTGACAGCCAATCAGATCTCAGGATGAGATGTGTGGTTAGGCTCCGCCCACATATATATATTGATTTAAATGCTCTTTTCTCAGGAACTACTGAACAGATTTACACCAGACCTACAAAAGGCACTTCCTTGACCTGAGGACTACCTCTCTGCCAAATTTCAAGTAACTCTGTTCAGCCGTTCGGGCTGTAGCTGTGTCTAAAGGTCCTATGGAAAAATGCATGGGAAAAACGCGTTTTGGGACCCCCCTTTTTTCTTAGCCCCCGCTTGACGAATCCCCCCGAGACTTTCAGGGTAGGAGCGGAGCGTAGCGCCCCACCTATTTTGAAAATTTCGCGAGGATTCATCGACCGGCGCCAAAGTTATTCCAAATAGAATGTTGCGGATTTCCTATGGAAACAGGGTCCTAACTATAACTATCTACTGGCGACCGCCAGTAGATAATATATATATATATATATATATATATATCAGCAATCCACAAGTTCCGGTGCTAAAGATCGGTCTGTCACGGGCAGTCCGAGTAGGGAAACCGGAATTCCAAAATAGTATACTCCACACCGGAATTCCAAAATAGTATACTCCACACATATATATATATATATATATGAGTTGCCCGAAATGATGTCCTGAAAACAATCTGCTTAGTCTGTGCACTATTGGAATGAATTGCCTGCCAGTGATCAAGGGTTTGTTAAACTCGAAACTCGCTTGGCTTCAAAAAAGGAAGCGCGGCAGGAGCGCTGTGTTGCAACCGCCTTTGGCAGCTGTATGGTTAAACCCCCTTGTGTGTGACTGCTTCAGTGGGGCAACTCTTTGTGTGTGTATATATATATTTCTCTTATTTTTCCCCACCTGTTTGGAGATTACCACGCTCACCACCTCTAGATAAACAGAGGCTATCATTTATATTCCAAGTAGTTTTATGCATAAATTGAAAGGAGTGAAATATTCTTTGTCATTCATTGGCGATTAGGTACTTTATTCCCAGCAGCGTCCCTATCTCAGGAATCAAGTTGACACCGCGCTGTACTATAAATAGCAGACGAGGAGGCTGCGGTTCCTCACTGTGCAGATGTTATTAGCAGAAGCAACACTTGATCTTGTTTAGATTGCTATCATATCGCGTTTTCACTCACACGGCTCCGCATGTTGAATTTTGAAAGAAACAAACTAAACTTTAAATGGCCGCGGAAGTCCTAACATGGCGGCCGGTGCAGGGCCGCAGAGAACCCTATAGCAATAGATGGGACATGAATGTGCAACGATACGAGAGCATAAGTAAGACCCATTTCATAGGCCCTCCTACCCTAAATCGCTCAACAACTGCACACATCAATAGATTGAATTTCACATTATTGCATCATTGTAGTACATCAGGTGCCGAGAAAAATCGATATAGGTAAATTGGTGAAATGCTTTCTGATCGTCACAGATAATCTTTATGTTCTGCCTGCCTACACAGTTTAACCGTGAGTGCTGTGGAATGCTACACATGGAACTATGCAAGTGTGGCTAATGTGGCCTGCAATAGAATACAAATTCTACATAGCAATGCAGTGCTTTTTTTTAAAAAGGAACCCAAATGAGGTCAAGAAACCTTTACAGGAGTCTATGCAGAGAATCAAGAACACAAACTCATGGCTCTGTCTGAAGAATTTTAGTTCTATTGCAAAGCCTCCCTAATCTGGTCTCATCCACCCATGCATTCATCGAATCGCGATATCTCATTCATTTAAAGTACAAAAACTTCTCTTCTGTGAGTGAGTCTAGGAATTGTCAGATCCTTGTTGTTTGGAGGGTGAATGAATTCTGGGCCACTCCAGATTCCAATAAGTTTGGAATGGTGAGGACAGGCAAGAGGTTAAAAGGCTGAGCGTGATGTTGGATGGAGCAAATCTTTTTCTTTAGCTGCATCCTCTACCTCACTCCCTCCTCTACACCGTCCACCCTCCTATCGCGCTTTCTTGATTGGAGCTGTTTTCACACCACAAAATTTCAAATGCATAAGAAAATAGTGCTGGAAATAAACCATAAATCCCCACCTTTTGCTATGTTACAGCTAAGTCAATGTTTTAAGGGGGACTAGTTAGTCAGTGGCCCATGGTAATGGCGATGTGAACTTGGGGTTAGTACAACTCGCGCAATGAAAGTTTTACAGTGCACCATCTTACCCAAGATGCCACATCATCGCAGTTGCTCATTTCACAGAAGAGGGAAGAGTCAGACTGGGTGAACTTCAGTAAGAGACTTGAAACCTTGGATCACTTATCATAGTAAATAGGGCAGGCAAGGAAAAAAAGCGTGAGGTTAGTGGCCTCCCTCAATATTTATTTTCCCCATCCCCTTTTTTAGTGGGAAATTCCAAGCACATCACGTCCCTTTTTATGTTGAGGGAACAGGAGCAGAGTTTCATTCAAACCCCACAGGGACTCTTTAGTTCTCCTGTGGACAGTCCTCCTGAAAAACACAAACAATGTTGCTGTGGCAGCTTACATGTCTACAAACCACGTCAAGGCAAAGAAGTTGAATCACTGAGAAGGGGTCTATTGGGTGATGGTGGTGTCATCACCATGGTGGGCCATATAAGCATTCACTACTCAATCTAAAACAAAAAATGGTGTTTCCCAGTACTGGTCTCAAGATTTATCCAATTATCAGACATGATGGATTAAATAATATAGATATATTGGATGCCGGTTAGGCCTACGGACCCAAACTCGTATGGATGAGGAGAGAGGAAACATCATCAATCACCCTCCCATGTCTAAGCACAGGACACAAAAAGTTTGATAGAACTGCAATAATGTCTCACCTACTGGAGTGATCCCACTTTTTAAATATATTGTCTTCACCCAATAATAGTGGCATGTTTCATCAAAGGACGTCCTACAACACCACCAGCATCTTAGTAAGTACAGCGACACTGAGCAATTTGCATACAGACGTTATACAAAACTGAAAGACCATGATCAATAACAGTAAGCAAATACATGTTAATACGATAAAAGGAAACCCCAAAAAAGACGGCTGAGTCGTGGGAGATGGAACTCAAACAAGAAAATGACATTAAATAAAAAACAGATTAATTAAACTGGGAATTGAGTTAAAAAGCCTAATAGCTAACTATTACCCTGTAAAGCATTCGGAAACAGCTTTATGGGTACTGTTATGAGTGATTTGTGGATATGCAATTAGTGAAGAGAATAGAAAAACAAGTAAAGAAAGACAGACAGAAGATAGATAGATAGATAGATAGATAGATAGATAGATAGATAGATAGATAGATAGATAGATAGATAGATAGATAGATAGATAGATAGATAGATAGATAGATAGAGGAGAGGAGTTGGCCAAACGGCTAGGGTGGTCGACCTCAAATCTGGGGAACCGGGGCAATGACGCTGAACATCCTGTGATTCTGGGCAAATTAATTAATCTCCCCGTGCCTAACAAAAATGAATGTATCCTCATGTAAAAAATGAATGTGTCCTCATGTAACGAACCTGGTGCTCTGTAAAGTGCTCTGATACTCGATACCTTCCGGTCAAGTTCGTGCTATATATAAAAAATAAAAAAACTCTGTATATATAGATAGATAGATAGACAGATAGATAGATAGATAGATCTCCTGTAAAATTAATCTTTGTGTTTATTCAATTGTATTTATTTGGGAGATTCACAGTAGCAGGAGTCTGATGGTGAACTTCTTTCTATTTTCCTGAAACATCGCTGCATGTTTGCTGTGCTTGAGGTATTTGTGGTAGACCCCCTCAGACCACCTCATATCAGTTCAAGCTGTGTGGACTCCCCATACAAAATAGTACAAATCCATTCTTAAAAATGTTCTTGATGGAGGTGATAGATAAGTAGTCATCTTGATTTATGGCGGGCTAACCCGTATCTCCCTAGATTTCAGTGACTGCGATGATCCGGCTCTTTATAGGGTGAATTTATTTCTGCATTCTGCTTGCTGTTCATGGGAGAAATTGATGTGACATACATTAAATCACAGCCATAGGCTGGAGGCAGATGTGCTTTTCTTGGTTTGCTCAGCTAGTGTTGGTGCACTTTCTGCTCCTTTGTCCTAAATCATTGAGGTTTGCAGATTCTAGGTGCTCAGAAGGGTTGCCAGCAGCCCTACTTGAAAATCAAATTTCCATTCATGCAATCTTGAAGCACAGTAGGATATTTTGATAGCATGCGGATGAGTGACGGCAGGTTTTATATAAAGCAGATCAAAAGATGTTTTGTTTGACCTACAACTCAGACAAGATGTTGTATCAAGGACAAGGAACAGTAAAAATGCAGCCAACTTTTATCCCCCGTACCGACAGAGCAGCCACCAACAGCGCTTTCTCACACGTCCATGCCAATCACAAACATTCTCTGCCAGCTAACAAATTATTTTAAAGTTCGTAGCCATTCGGTCATGCCAAACTGAATGCCTTTCATTGATAACAGGTAGGGTGTTTTTATGTCCATGGGTTACCACACAAGTCATGTTTTATTTAAATAATGTATTATTCCGCTCTCCTGTTTGTCTCATCAATAATCAGCTTTAGTCGTCTCTTGTGATCAGTCCTATTGTATCCAATGAGGATTTCGGTTTGTTCATAATTTGATGGTTTCCTTGCCTTTCTCACTTTCCTGCTCTTGATTCAATGGCTTTTTACTCTATACTTGCGTTTTTCCCACCCATCAAGCATTTTGTTCTCACTGTGTTTTAACTGGTTGAGTTTTTGCATTTCACTGCTGACATCTGGATCTTGCATTGTATTGTGCGAGGGACTAGTTTCTCCCCCTCCGTCTCCATGCTTATCCCTACCTTTTCTACACCTAATCATTCTCTTAATTAAAAATGTAGTCACTTATGTACACCTTTGCCTTGTTCTATGCCCCTCCTGCTCCTAACACTTCATGCACTGTATCACCAGGCACCTTTTTTCAAATAGTTTTTAAACCATTCCAACATGGCTCAACTGTGGTGGCCATCTTGGAATGTATTATGTTGTGCTTTAAGAAAAATCTTCAGAAAAATGGAGCTGCATTTGTCTGCGAATGCTCTGTGGTGTAACACAGGCTCCCGCAGACCCCTGAGCTACAGGGGGCCCCCTCAGGACATTACTCTCGTCGAGAGCTCTTGATAAAACCCAGAGCGGGGGCCCGTCCATGCACCTTACAGGGGAGCCCCCTCAAATTTCGTTACACCACTGAATCCGGGAGACGGAAACTAAGGATTAATAAAGTCAAAAGGTGTCTCCTGTATGAACTATTGGCTTTACCAGTGCTTGCCTATTAGCAGTAAGCACATTATTGAACAATACAAGAGAAGTAGTAAATGAAAGAATAAGCCGTTTGTATAAAAGACTGACTGTACGACAAGATGTCATTGACCAATTTCGCAAAAACCCTCCATGCCG
Source organism: Triturus cristatus (assembly GCF_964204655.1). Classification (NCBI taxonomy): domain Eukaryota; kingdom Metazoa; phylum Chordata; class Amphibia; order Caudata; family Salamandridae; genus Triturus; species Triturus cristatus. The sequence goes on from NC_140580.1 coordinate 358,270,557, forward strand.
GGAATAGTGATGGGTGATGCTTGGACTGCAGCATTGCAATGGGAAAGTCACTTAGGACCTTAAAAATAAGTGCTTTTGAATCTAGCTCAGCTGCTACTACCTGCAAGATAGTTCAAGTCCACAGCATTTGCAATCCACTAGATGGTCTCCCCTTCCTTTCTGTCAATATCACATTAAAACTGGAGTCTTGCTCCCCAGAATCTTTCCAGCTCTGAAGAGAATCCCAGATGATGTTTGTGTCTAGACAAAAACCTCCAAACTCTACAGTTTGACAACTAGGCTTGTTCTTTGATTTCCAATGGTGGAAATCAACAGTCTCAGTTCCTTATTGAACATATCACACAAGCCACCTCTAGTCGCAGAGTCAGGAGTGAATAAAGATCCCTTTAAAATTTGCCATGTTGCGAACAGGGGCAATGGGAAAAAGCAGGGATGAAAAAATCAACGAAAGTGAGATGGAGACCGGAAGCGTACGGTGATCGAAGAAAGATGCACCCTTGGGATTCAGCAAATCTGGCATTCACAGACTTCTAAGAAAAACCTTGGGACTGGCATTGTTTTATTAAAAAAAGAAATAAAGCATAGCACATTAGTTGTCAGGGACTGTGCATCAAAGATGTTCTTGCAGATCACAGCGCGGCAAGACATATTTCTGTAAACAACAGACTAAGAGCCAAAAGCTTGGTATGAGGTGTTATTGAATGTAATTAAATTGACATCCACTTTTATAGGGATATGAAACACTGTATGGGTGGAAAATTCTGGACTTGTGGCGCTACATTTGTTAAGGCCCAATTTTATGTGTGGCACAATCCTCGTGAATGGCTACACCAAAGAGCCATTGAAAAGGTAAAGTTAGAAAACGGTGGAGGGTAGTGCCTTCTTAATTGGTCCACGTCAGTGGATAATCAACATCAAGAACATTGCTCAAAATGAAATTACTTGTGTTGTTTTTATTTTTTGACAAAAAATGCAGGTATAGATTGTGAGAGAAAAAGCAACAAGCCGACACGTGTTTCGCCCTAGTGGCCCATTGGCCTTGGGCTTTTTCAAGGCGGTTTTCAGTAAGTGTCAAAGTCTTCCTGCGGATGTCAGGAGATGAGTCTCTGCGGTCTCGAGGAATCAAAGCAATGAGCTGTCAGAAGGTTGACCCTTGGCCAAGGTTTTTCCAGCTCAGTCAATAGATGTAACAAAATAATGTCTGTTTATATCGCTGATCAAGGATTTGTCAGGTAATGCTAACTAGGGAAGAGGATGTAGCCTTATGGCTAGAGCGGTCGACCTCGAAGCTGGGGAACTGGGTTCAGTCTCGGCAGGGACGCTCAACATCCTGTGATTCTGGGCAAATCCCTCAATCTCTCTGTGCCTAACAAAAATGAATGTATCCATCTGTAATGAAACTGGTGCTCATGTAAAGCGCTCTGATATCTTCGAGTCGCGTTTGCGCTATATAAAACTCTAAAATATATATTACATATATAATAATATTCCGATTTCTTGCAGTCCTGATTACACCTTCCGCAGAGCCCAGAACCAGAGTCCTGGGAGAATTGTATATCTCTGCCCATAGAGGTTCTGTAGGAAGCCCTGTGTAGGATTTTCAGCGCAGTGCTGGAACTGAGTGGGATGTAAGTTCCTCTTGGTGGTGAGTGAAATTGTTGGAGCTCACTTCCACGAATTTTCGAACATTTTATGGAAAACATCACAGAGGCATTTTTTTATTTTCGGGAACAAAAAGTTCATAAAAATAATTTGCAAAATAAGAAACCCACGCATCGGCCATTTACCAATTGTCAGAAAAATATTTTGGTGATAGAATGTTTAAATTGACTTTTTGGTGAAGACGTTTGCTCCACCCCATGCAAAAGGGGAAACATCATTTCACTCTCTGTAAAGAGCACCAGGTGTGCTGGCACAAGTTATATGACAGAAGCTCTGCCAGGGGTTGCGCTTATGAGTGCAGGATTAGTTACGCTAGCATTGCGTTGCACGGCCATGAAAATGAGGGAACTCGTTTGTCCATGTGCATGATCCATATTACAGATGCTTAAACTTGTCCATAGATGGCACCCCTCAATGGGAGGGGGCAAACACAACTGCAGTTCATGGATCCATTCCAACTGCAGCTCTTGAGTACACTTGGAGACACTTGGAGTGCAGGCGGGGGCCGTGCTGCCAATGTCACGACAGTGGTAATCTGCCAGCTGGCCCCTGAAAGGGAACTAGAAGACCTTCAAGGGAGTGGGTGCACCAGCTTCGTTGTGACATGTAAGGCAGGCGGTAGACTTACAGGGAGCTGAGGTAGCACTGGAGCCGCGGTTCAACGTGGCGCATCCTCTTCCGGGCATGCAATAGCTCTCAGTTTGCACATGCATGCAGCAAGAGTGTACCTTTTTCTAAATAGGGCACATGTTCTACTCAGTGTGGGGAGTACTTAGTTCAAGTGCAGTCAGTAGGACCATGCACCCTGCAAATAATCCACCACAGATCTCACAGAAGATTAACCAATCAGAAACGCGCATTCCTCAAGCAAGAGAGGTTGCACTGTAGTTTCTCTCAGAATCAGATGCACAAATTGTGCAACATGTTTGCCAAAATATCCCTTAACCAACTTAAGCTTATGCACCCAGCACCTACTTATGACACCGGTTGCATCCTGTGCCCCGTTGAGAAACTGATCCTTTCACCTATTTTGTTCCAGTCATTGGAACGTTCCCCGGTGAAGATAAGGACCAGGCCTACAAAAAGAGGACTTTAATTCTAAAAACAGAGAGGCCACACACAGGAAGCGTTTTTCACAAAATGGCCTCAAATGTAAATAATCTGATCTTTTTGTCGTGATTGCATATACTATTCTGCACAGTATTTCGTGTGCCTTTGCTACTGTTTTTTCTACTCTACAAAGAACAGCTTATTTTAGATTTCCTGTTTTACTCTTGTTGGTTTATGTGAGCCCACGCCACCCAACGATTGGCCCATATACTAAATGCTAAGTAACGTCATGTGCAACATTTCTGATCAAAACGTTATTGCAGTTCTGAGAAATAAAAATAATAACACATATGCGGCATACAGCAGGGTTCGTCATCCCTGTCCCACTTGATCTTCGGAAAGAAACAGAACTGCGTGCTGTCCGACATTTTAAATGAGTTGACGCGATTGCGCGCGCCTTGGCACGGAGCGAAATCCTGTAAAGGCAGGCAGTCTGACACAGTGGGGGATCCCAATGACTACACTAAACAAAACAAACGCTGCCATTAAGCATCTTTCATTCTGTGCCCAGGGGGGAAAGTTCCCGTCTATTTCGGGGGTCGAGATTCATCTTTATGTCGAGGAGGAGACGAGGGCTGCATCTGAAATGAAGTCTACTTTTTAAACTTAACTCACGGGGTTGTACAAACACCCCCGTCGATAAGTGCTGCGGTCCATTTCTCGTCCTGCGCGCGGGATCCTCTCTCACGCGTGAAGCTCCTCTCTCACATGGAATATATGTCGTTACTACGCATTCCGTTGCAACGCTTGCCTTTACCACGCATGCGTTACAACGGAATGTGTTTTCCACGCTTTGCCGTTACCTCGATTTTACCTTTACTCCGCTTTTTCTTTTTTTGGGGGGGGGAAACCCCCCCAAGCCCCCTTTCTTCTTTTTTTTTCCTTTTTCCGCAGGTCTCCGCCGACACTGAAAACGGACTGATGCTTTTTTTCGGATTAGGATGACGTTGTTCTGTGATGATGTTGCTTGCGTGGTGATGATGGTCGTTGAAGCATAACGCGTTGTGAAGACGTTTACGAGGTAAGTGTATCGTTGTAAACATAAGGCGTAGAAAATGCTTCGTGGTAAAGGCTGTTTCCCCTCACATGCAGCGTTGATGAAAGACGGCGTTTTTAGCGGCTCTGCGCTACCCCATTTAGTCGAGAACAATGATTTATTTTACCCTCACTATCGGACAACCTCGATTTTCTTAGGAAATAAAGAACACCCACATTGACAGGAGGAGCGGGAAAGGTTCTGTACTTTTGCTATCATCGCAAAGAGCTGGAGGGAGGCAGCGCGGGCTAGACATTTTTGCCATCTGCATCCGCTGAGGCGTACGAGCGTTGCCCCACACGAAAAATAAAATGATAATAAAATAACATGATTATCATCTTATCTTACAGGTACAAGGCCCGCAACGCCCATTGGGCTCAAAGGGCTTCAGCCCCCACTCCCCCTTCGTGTGTGACAGCCCGGGCTGAGACAGCTTCCCGGGCACGCACACAGCCGCACCCGAGTACTTCACAGGTGTTTAAAAGACCATTTGCTTGTTAACGAGGCTTTGTTGTTTTTTTTACCCATTCTTAGAGCCCCTGCATCTCCACTCTGCCTATTGCTGCTGGAAGAATCAGCCCCCCTTCTCCTGAATTATTTTTAGCCCCCCCTCACAATTTGGCTCTAGTTGCGCCTCTGATTGGTACTGACCCAGTTTTTTTTAAGGGGCTGGGCTGTCAGCCAGCAGGGGGAGGAATGGTATGTGCCCTTAAGTGCGCATGACGATTTGGCCGGCCGTCTCGGCTGGCCAAACCATCATGCACACATTGCATGTTCACCGCCCAGGCGGGCATTACAGCCTGGATGAAGAACATGCCCAGGCTTTCACTCCCTCTCTCAGCGTCAAACCATGGCGCTCAGACTAATCACGATGTTGATATGATAACGTCGTGACTGGCTGGGACAGACAGGATGCTTCCTGTTGCAGCGTCCTCGACGAAGAAGAATGGAGGAGAGGTGGCTGCCAGGTAAGTGCAGCTTTCTTTTTTTTTTTTTTTTACCCACCCACCCGCCCGCCTGCCCCCTTCCCCCGCCCGCCCATTACCCCGGCCCCATAGCAGCCACCACTGCTTAAAACCAACTTCATCTATATACTGATTACTAATAACACTCATTAGTTGTATGGTATTAATGCGAATGTAAACAATAATAATGGAAGAAATAAAAAGAACAGTATTAGTAAATGTAATACTGTTCTTATTATTGTTACTACAGTATTAGTAGTGATAATCAAATTCAATCAATATTCATAATAAAAATACCAACATGACCAATATAATGGTGTTTATCATAATACATTTCTACTATCAAATTATAATATTATTTAATTAGAAAGATGTTATAATGCAGCATTATAACCTGATTCCATGGGCTATAACAGTTGTTAAAGCCCTAAACCTGGGTTCTAGGCCCTAGTTTTGGGCAAAGGTAGAATGCTGGTAGAACATTCTATCCACTACGGTAGAGCATTCTAAGTTAAAAAGTAAGAAATAGAATGGCTAACATTGGAATGTTAGAGTGGAAAGGTCTCTAGCAGGCATTATTGGCCCTGAGGCTTCCCTTTGTCTTCAGTGGAGCTCTGAACACTCTAATGTTTCTAAGTAAGCATTATTTCTGTCTCATAGGCTTGGCCACCCATTCTTTGTGATTCCAGAAATATAACCTTGAATAACGATGTGTAATGGGGAGTATGCCGTCCTCATGTACAGTATTGCTTATAACACCACATTATTGAGTTTACGGTCAGGCTAGGTGCTACAGCAGTTCTAGTTAGCCACTTATGGTGCCACCTACTACGGGGCACCATACTGTTCATAGAAACGATAACATGGTCCCCTTCTTGGATGTCTGGATGGTGCAAAAACTACTATTTAATCCACATCACCAAAAATTCTAAGTTTGGCCAATGTTCGGATTTTTGTGCATTATTTCTGATCATTGCGAAAAGAGCACTGGAGCAGTCTCTCATGTGCCAATTTGCTTAACTGTATACGTGTTGTATTTGAATATGCGCACAAGTATGGTGGGTCAGCCCGGCTTTGGTCATAGACATTATAAACACCTGGAGACGAATACCGCCATTACATTTCATTGAACAAATGTGTTGATTCTTCACCACAAGAAGAGATTGTGTTGGTGAATGTCTTGTGGTGAATAGTTGCTCTGCTATTAATGGTATATCTCCTTGTGCAACCACGTGGGTCTCATGCAGCAGTTATCAAGAAGAGTTACTTTACTTTTTAAGTCTTCATGGTAATGCAGCACTTCATCAAATTATACATTTAGTGTGAAAAGACCTAGAATGCAGCTATGTAAGGAGAGGGTCTTATAGCTGTCACAGACCTACCATTGTGGCCTGCTTGGAACAAGCCTTATTTGACCTGGATTTGTCGTGTTCAAAAACACTAGAAGAGGCAGCAAGTGACAAGTAATATTCAAGAAAGACTGGCTTGACATTATCCAAAATGCTAGCTGTCAACACTGTAGCATGGACAGCATCCATACGTGTCCCACAAACACTCCAGAGTGTTTCTTTTCCTCCAGTTATTCATTGATTTATAAGAAATTCAACAAATGTGCATATAGGTCTGATGCACAGAGTTTGCAAAGAGCAAAAACGAATTCCCGGATCAAACCAGGAGTACAAATGAAGCAAGCAGGAAGTTAGGAACAGATCTAATCCCTTCCTCAAACTCTTTAAAGGGCCTTTATTATTATAATCTTCGTGGTAAATCGAAAGCCATGACTTAAAGAAAGGTCTTTCCCAAGGTCAGTATCTGAGCCATAGTTATTTAACATTCCTGTGTAAGAGGATCTCACATTTGCAAGTGGTAGCAATTTGTGAATTATTCCTCCCATAGGTAGGAACCAGTGAACATGGGATAATGTACACTTCTGAAGTGGATATACGATGCTCTCCTCTGCTCACATCAAATGCCATGCAATAGGCGTTTGTCCTAAATTTGGGTCTTAATTCTTAAAGTCTGAAGTTTAGTTGGGAATTGTGGGATGTGCATTCTGAGCTGCAGTTTTTTGACTGGAGATTCAAAACCTTGTCCCCTCTACATTTTCCTGCACTTAAAAATCACGCCACAGATGTGCTGGTGCATCTGTCATGCTTAAATATCCAGATTAGGATATGATATAATATCTTGTAGGGAGGGTTCACAGGGTCATGTATGTAAAGAACCAATACATTATTATATACCCTTTGGGATTCAGTGTTGTTATAAGATGTGCAATATGGAATGATTTACAGTCACCCTATGAGGCTCTTTTGTTTCCATATGAAATTTAACAACCATAGCTATGGGCTTGGTGGTGCTCTTCCCAGTCTACTAGGTCAGCCAAAACTCTGGTCTTTTCACTGCTGGTGGTGGACCACCTGTTTCAGTTGGTCACCCGCTGCATGCCTGGTGGGGTTCTTGATGCTTTCAGTCCATCTGAAGAAGTGATGAATGGCCAGCGGGCACCATGTTTGCTTCACTGGGATACAATTTGGAATATGTTGTACTGTAATAAACAGCCAAAGCAGGAGTTTGTTACAGTAAGACAAAAAGCACAAATGGCTCTGCTGACATGCAGAGAGTTTTCTTTCTGCAGATGAGGGTAATTGTTTGTTTTTCCTGCCCAGGTCCACCATGCCATGGCAATGTGACTTAGTACTCTAGTGGGGGGATAGGCCACCAGGCCAAGGGTTTCCAATTGTGGAGCCAGTTGTGGCTCTGCCCTCAAATATCCTACAGTCCCCCCCAGCTCTAAATGAGCCCAGGTTGGGATAGGGGCATTGCCAATTTATAATGATGCACAAGTCATGCCAAACTTCAAATGAGGCTCAGAGGGCCTTATTTAGAGTTTGGCAGATGGACAACTCCATGAAGATTTGGCAGATATCCCACCCACTGTACTTCAATTGCCACAGGCTACATTGTACTTGTAAAATGGCGGACGGGGCATCCACCAAGCTGGCGACAGAGTATTTTGTTTGTAAAACTAGAAATAAGACCTTTAGTCTGTTTTAAAGTGATCGCAATGGAAATAAAGCATTTAGCCGTGATCACGCAAAAGGCCCAAGTTTGGATGCTGCAAGTGAAGGATAAGTCTGGGTTCTAAAGACGAAAACGTAATCATGTGACCTCATAACTGACCTCTACACCAATCTGTGAATCCACTGATCTCTATTGAGGGCTGGTGGCTCAGCTCATCAAATAATAAAATATTGGCCAGTTTTCCAAGATAGACACATTGAATGTTTGAGAAAATATATATAATGGATTTCAGCGATTATTTACAGATTTGTTGGTTATTCAAAAAGTCACGCTGAATCGCACAATCCTGGAGATAGACAAGAACATCACTATGTACAACTATTAAGAGGCAAAAAAAACTTTCAAAGTCTGATGCAGCACAAACTATTCTTTCTTTTATTAATTTCTATCTTAGATTGCATACTAAATTCACAATTCTAATGTCACCTGATGGTCTACAGGTGAATTTGGGCTTGGTTGCACAAAAGCAGGGCCTTCTCATCATCGGTGTGCACCCCTTTTCTCTCGTTGGCCTTAATTATTTTGGAAACATGGTACATCTACCAGGTGCTATGAAGAGCTTGCTGCAGTAAGAAATATAAGAGAGGACTTCAAAAGCGGATACTGTCCTCCAAACATTCCGCTTTACGTCCCTTCTTCTGCAGGCACCAGCTTTCCTAGAATAGCGCCTCTTACCACATCTTTAACGAGGCAGCGGGAGGCAAGCCGTTAATTAGGAAGGGTTGTTCTTGTTTGGGAATGCTTTCATCTGCTAATGAAGATTGTCACTGTAATCAGAGTAAGAGGTTCCTGTGCAAAATGCTAAGAGGGCAGCGAAGATGCAGGTCTTCAGTTTATTCCCTTGGCGGAGGAAGCAAGCCTTGTGAAATGGACATGGGAGGGGTCTGGTACTTGCCATCAGTACATAGACACATTTGTGTGCCTTCTAGAAACACATTGGACCTTATTCTCACTCCACAATCGTATGTAGTAGCAGCACACGTGGTCACAAGGACCTCACTATTCCGAGCTCCAGACCTCGGAATGGTTGATAATGCAGTATTTCAGGATGTTTTCCCTATTACACGATATGAAGAAACTCAAGTTACAAATTGTTCGCCTGCACAATTTTTCCCAGGATGCACCTGGAAAAATGGTGTATGCCACAAACCAGGGAAGGGGGGGGGGTACCACACCAGTCAAGAGTCTTGATTAGGGGTGGGCAGAATTTGCGAAATTCACTTTCGCAAATTATCGCGAAAATGTTAAAAATCTCCGCAAACACACGGAAATATCGCGAAGATGCGGAAGTTTTTTTCCGCCCGTTTGCGGTATTTTTTGCGTGGTCGCGGCTCGCGACTTTACCCATGCAGTTGCTCGCGGGCGCGGCCATCTTGTTTTCACTTGTCTCGCGCTGCATGATCGCGAGAAGAAAGACGTGATCGCGCGACGCATGACGTTACTGCGGGCGCGAACTGTCGTGAGACAGCGCAAATGGCTACCAACAATCCAACATCTCGTGGAGAACGCGACCGGATCGGGAAAACTTGTCAGCGAATGCGGGGATTCAGGGAAGGCGATCGCGCGCACGCGAGAATGTATTATTTTACAGCGCGAGCAAGAAACAAATTATCGCTTAGCTGCGGAATACGGAAATTTTGACATTTTCGCGCTTTCGCGGAACGCGAAAATGCCAAATTATTGCAATTTCCGTGAATGGAACGGAATTTTGGCCCAGGCCTAGTCGTGATTCAGATGTGAACGGAAATTTGCATCTGAATCAGATTTTGTGGGGAAAGAGAAGTTAAACACCTTTGTCATTCCTTGGTTCCTCCTCTTACAGTGATTTTTAGTGTAGATCAGCCTTTCTCTTGAAGCAGGGCCTCGCCATCTACTGATGAACTACATATCCCATAGTGCTGCACTGTTCTCAGACCTATAAAATCTGTTGAAATTAACTTGTGGAAATCCATTCAAAATATATATAACTTTAGTCCGCTCAAGCTAAGTTCAAAAAGTAAAGTAGAGGAAGGGGTGCAATTCACACATATGCATTTATTTATTTACTTCTGGTTTCGTGCTTTGAAACCTTTGAATTAACAAGAGCACTTTGATAATGCCTTAATCCATTGATGTAGTCTCTGCAGAGGTCATGTGACACCATAAAGCCACACGAGGATGAAGAAATCGTGGTAGGCAACAGCTGTTTCTTAGTCAAAACTTTGAAAGGATTTTGAATGTCACTCATGACTGGGGTAAGGTAGAGGTTGATAAAAGGTATAGCGGAAGGGGACTGATGTGAGCCTCCTTCCCATCTGCAAAGAGTTTGGTAAATGTACTAGTTTTTAGGGATTTACAATAATCTACAATGACAATCTGCATGAATTGCTGGGTTCCACGTGTATTGCTAGCCTCACCCCAGCAGATTATTAGAGGCCCCTCAAACCTCCATATGTTATCCTAGTTTTGGAAATCTCATCTGCTCATAACCTCAGGAAATTTGACGGTGTTTGTGGATTTTCACACCATATTTGTATACTAACTCCAACCTGAGCATTAAATAAAAGTGCTTTATTTGGCAATGAAAAAAGATTGATAATAGTTCTCATGACAACAAAGTTGTGATTTTGTAGGTGTTTAGCACATCCTCAAAGGCGAGGTGACTGACAATACCCTGGGAAAGTCAAGTTCCCACTCATGATCCCAAACATAATGCTGCACGCGTTCTCCAAAATAGGCAGATATCCCGCACCTGTAAGTGGGAATGGAAGTCAGAACATAATTCTCAACTCGATTCGGTTAATCATCATTTAGGAGTTCAAGACCTAATGTAACTTTCTGAGGTAGTAAGCAGAGAGGACAGCTTAAAAGAGTCTGTGTGACAGAGGGCGTGCAACATTTCTTTCGGTTCATCATCTGTTTTTCAGGATATATTCTGGCTGAGACTGGCCTCCATTTAAATCACAATTATATAAAACAATATCATATGCATATCCCAAAAATCTGATTTTGAGCTGGTGCACCTGGTCTTATATTTGACACCACTGGTTTCAAAACACTTTCTTTTCTTTTACTTTTGTGAGACCTGGCATCCTTGGCATGGTTTTCCCCTAACCCTTTGTCTTCAGACCTCCTGTTTTTGCTGACTTCTTCTTTGCTGCTCTTAGGACTCTGCACACTTTACGGCTGCTAATGCGCTTGTGTGCTCTCCTTAAAACATGTTAGATTGGCCTATAACCAATTGGCTTTTAAATTTATTTGTAAGTCCCTAGTAAAGTGGCACTACCTGTATCAATGGCCTGTAAATTACATGCTACTAGTGGGCCTGCAGCACTCATTGTGCCACCCACTTAAGTAGCACTCAAACATGTCTCATGCCTGTTACTGCAGCCAGTGTGCAGTTTCAGATTGCCATTTTGACCTGGCGAAACAAACCTTTTTCCAGGACCAAATCTTCCTTTTTAAGACATAAAAATCACCCCTAGGATAGGCCCTGGACAGCCCAGAGGGCAGGGTGCAGTGTATTTAAAAAGTAGGAAATGTAGTTTTAAGGTGTACATGTCTTGCAAGTGAAAAACTCTTAAATTTGTTTTCCACTATTGTAAAGGCCTACCTCTCCCATAGGATAACATTGGAGTTACCTTATTACACGTTAGAAGTGTAATTTCCAAAAGGAACACATGATCATTTCATGTTTGGTGTCTCCGTAATTGTAATGAAAAATCCTAGCTTATGGTGAAGTCGGATTTTAAATTGCAATTTTGATAATGCCACTTTTAGAAAGTTAACATTTTCTTGCTTTAGCCATTTGGTGCCTGCAGCTTGTCTCTGGTTCACATGACTGGGTTTAGTTGACATTTGGGCTGTGTATTCTCCCTAGACAGCCACACACACTTGGGAGCTTAGGTGTGACTGGATGGGCGATCACAGGTAGGATAGGAGGCGAGTGCTGGGCCCAGCCCCATGCACACTTGAGTAGACTGTGTCCTGCCTCCTCACAAATGGCTGCACATCCCCTGCAGTTAGACTGGACTGGAACCAGGGCCAGTAATGCAGGGCACCTGTTCACTTCAAAGGCCTGCCTCTAGAAGCTAATCCCAACTTCAAAGCCACAACTGGGTATAAATACTGGACCTCAGACACACTCTTCCGTACACTTCTGGACCTGTGGATACTCTGACAGGAAAAAGCCCTGGAAGTACTGCCACTCTGCTGGCTTGCTGCCCTGAAGGACTGCTGCCCTGCTGTGCTGACCGACTGCCCTCTTGCCTGGGTGAGAAGGATTGGACCTGCATCCCTTGAACCCAGAACGCAGAGTGACTCCAAGAGCTAGTTGACTGGCCACCTGATCTCAAGCCTCAGGGACACAACAGGCCTCCAACAACCTTGCACCTGGACGCTGCCATCCATGTGTCGATCCTGCCAAGTTAGGCTACCCCAGTCCTGGACGCTTGGAAGTGGGTTTTAGGTGCTCTGCCAGCCTCTGTGATCCAGCAGAACTGACTCATCTCCTCTGCAGGGCAGGGCAAACTCGAGCAGAATCAATGCATCGCAGTTGCTGCATGGATTGGACCCGCCCCAAAGACATGCATTGTATTGCAGCCCATCGGAAACTGCCGCTGTGTGATGCATTCTCAGTGCAGACCCTTACATCCCTTATCAACTGCAGCTTTGACGATGGACTCTGCATCACAGCTCCTCAGAATCGACTCAATGCCTCAACTGGATGACACATCCTTGACACCAGACTTTGCATCACAAGCCCTCATCGACGAGATCCTTGACGACTACAGAGGACCTTGCACCACAGCCTCGCTGCATATCAGAACCGACGCATGGCTTCAGCTGTGCTTTGCATCTTTGATGCAGATTCTTGCAACGCTCTGCAAACCAGGATTTAAGGTACTTTGTTCAGGAGGCCTAACTGGGACCCTGTAGTCTGAATGTGGTGTTTTGTCCTGGACCGGCGCAGCCAGATATACTGAGTTGGAGCTTTGTGTTTTGTTTATTTTAAATCTTTTTATTGCATAGAACATGCATCAAATCCCACCCATGGCCCCTGTCCACCCATCCACGCCCCCCTCCGGCAGTTCACAAAACGCTTTGTGATTTTTGGTGCTATTTTCACTAAAACCTTTAGGACTGAACATCTCCGGTTCTACTGAATATGACTTATGTCATTTAGGTCTTTTTTACATATATTAAAGAAATTTAGATTTTTCTAACTCGGAGTGGAATTTATGTGTGGTGTTTTTACTTGATTACTGTTTGAAGTGTTGCACACATACTTTACACATTGCCACAAAGTTAAGACTGACAGCTCTATGCCAAGCTACCAGGGGGTTGAACACAGGTTAATTTAGGGTTGGCTTGTGCCTCACCTAACAAGGATTGCAGTTGTTGCTTTCCCAGGGCTCGCACCCCAGTCAACCAACAACCAAATTTCTTGTCCTCTTGAAATAACTTGAAGCGATATTTACTGCAGATGGTTTACTTTGGTAGAAATATGGATCATTAGTGAGGTGAGACCATGCCCCTTTCTGTTAGCTGTGAGGCAGGGGTGTGATCCAGTTGCAAGGTCCATGCCATCATTTCAGAATGTTCTCATATGATAAACGGACATGCAATTAATCAAAATGGAATTAGTTTAAATAATCAGTAGTTAAAACGATAATCTGGCCTTGACTGTGACCGCTGAACCCCTAAAACAAATAGCTGTTTGTGAGACTTTAAAATTGATTGGGAGAAGGTAGAACTTCCTGAATTTGAACAAGTACACATGCAATCTCCTGTTTCTTTCTAGGAGAGCTGTGAAAGTATTGGAAATACCTTTTAGAAATCTATCAATTTAATATCACATTTATATGTGTACACATCTCGTAAAATCACCCGTTAACAGTAGCAAGTGACTTTATATTCCTTTAGACGAGAAAGCTTTTAAAAGGCATATGTCCCATCAGTTTAAAGCCACCATTAATTACGCAGATATACTGAAACGCTTTTTACAAGATAATGTCAGGATCCCATACATTATTGTTCTCTTTAAAAAAGAAAACACCGAAACAAGACGGATTTGCAGCGTTTCCTCTCTTCAGAAGGATAGTTTCCGCCTGGATCTCATAAAACAGTTACAACCCTCTAGTTTGCTGCCGTGGTTCATTACCTATTCACCTGTATTGAACAACAGACGATAAAATGCAAAACCCCTGGACTTTGCTGACACCTAGAATTAAAACAAACGGCAAAACAATCACAAATTGTTTTTCCCAATAGTCTGTTTTCCTCCTGAGTATTAAATCATTGCACAAGTAGGTAATCCTTCATGTTTGGTGTGAAGAAAGCACTTAGTGGTTTTATGATAAGGACCCGTTAGCATAGATCACGCGCCCTGACAGCCTCCACTTGGGCACTAAGGCAGATATTGACACTGACAGTTTGGGATGAGGGGAATCCGGCCCCCATCAATTTCCGCCATAGATCTTCAGATGTTTGTGTGTGGTTTGGATCCATGGTAGGTTTGCATTGACTTACAGTGCACTAATTATCCCAGATCTCATTATCTGTCCTGTCAGCGACTAGCAGAGCTCATTACAAAGCTGTCCGAGGGGTCAGTGTGGAAAATGGCAGGACGAGGAGCTAAATAGGGAAAAAAAGAAAACGTTTGGAGAAGAAAAGTGTACCGAAGTGCTTGCTTTACAACCTGGCTGTTAAGAGGATTTGTTTCCTCTTTGAAAACTGAGCCATAAGTGCAGTTCTTTCCTCCATAAAATGGTGGTGTTAAACTGTTTGGAGAAGCAGCTGTTGTGTTGCAAGATCACGTTTAGGCACCGATTCTTAGAAAGATCCAGTCTGAATCAGCCATCTTATTCATGGCTACCTGCAATTCACCAGGTAGAATGTGAATACTCAGCAGCACCTATCTGCCGAGGTCAGCGGCGAGCATGCCAATTAAGAAATGCAATTTTATTTTTACATAGGATATATTTTTAAAAACATCACTTTATCAATAATACTTGTTTAGCTTTGGCTGATGTTCATACAGTTCTTCACTATGGGCCTCATTACGATGTCAGTCGGACCGCCTATCCGACTACCTTGGTCCGATTCCGAATACCGAGGCTGGGAAAGCTCCACCCACCGTATTATGATGCAACTGCTGCCACCTCTGAGGTCTCCTCATCAGTGGTGTCCCACTCCCTGGACTTGTTGCTGCCAGTGGCTCCAAATTTACAGGAAACGTGCAGTTATACACATGTGGGGACACACCTTATGCACCATGTACCCCATTGCTGGCGTGTGGAGATATGTGCCCAGTGGAGATACATGCCACATGAGGACTTACCTGGATTCCACTGCCCACAGGATCGTCCACTTCAGGATGCAGCTGCTAAGGTGTAGGGGGTACCTGGAGGAAGGGATCCATGCCAAAGTCTTATGGGAAGAAGGGGAATCGGCTGAGTATTCACCCTTTTTCCTAAAAAACTGTCAAGTGGTCCCAAAAAAGATTACTTTATTGTTTGGGCCTCTGGTGTGTGCGCACACCAGATGTAGGAGTACCCTAAATACAACTCCACTCACATCCAACACCTTGCTTTTTTAACACTGCCAGAGGCCCAAACAATAAAGTAATCTTTTTTGGGACCACTTGACAGTTTTTTTAACCTTTCACTCTTCACGTCACCCACACTACACACTCAGCAACATACCTGCTCCACTGTAATCAGGCGTAGAAGCACACCCGGAACACACTCGTGTTACCGGGTGGGCCCGATGATGAAGCATGCCACCAACTAGGTTGGTGGGTGAGGGCTTTCTAAAAGGGTAAACTCTACCCCTTTACATAAATCAGACTACATACACTTTTGCGACTTCCCCACACGTCTAGAAAGACTAGTTCTCGCTGATTATAATAATAATATGGGGATAAATATCAGTATTATGGAGAGGGCGAGAGCATAATGTGTAATTTCATGCATGATGGTTTTGGAATAGGAATGGCTTGAGATGTTTTCTAAAAGAGAGGATGTCAGGCACCTTTCTGAATTGTGCAATAAGGGAGTTCCAAACTGTGGGTGCTAAGCTTAAAAAATATTGTCTTTGATCTTTGGATGTTCTGAATTTCAGAGACTTTAACAAGATTGAGTCTTTAGTGCTGGATTTTTCTGGAGCCATCAGAGATTTTCAGCAATTCAGAAAGGGTCTGCCAACGTGAACGGCTTTGATGGTAACGCACCTAGGGAAAGCAATGTGCATCTTTCAGTATGAGAGTCATGTGATCAAATGTTCTTTTGTCCATGATAAGTTGAGCTGTAAGGAGCAGGGTTGCTATTAGTGGAGAGAGGCAGAGAGGCCAGAGAACATGGTATTCCCCCATCAATTCCAAATATAGCTAATGCTTGGACCACAGTCTTAAGCTGATTGACAAAGGGACGGTGTTTTATTCTTTTCATTTGGTATAGGTTAAAATGTGCCTTATGGACTAATCAGTAGATATGAGGTTCCAGAGAGAGCTTGCTGTCAATAAGGAATCCAAGGAACTTAACAGATGTAGCTGGTGAATAATTAGTTAGCAAGGTGATTAGTGAGAGGTCACCGTTATTGCTTGATTGGCCAGAAAGAAATACAAACTTGGTTTTTAGACGGTTCGGTTTCAAAGAGTTTGCTGATGGCCATTTAAAGATCAAATATAGGTCGTCTTTGAGGATTTTAAGATCGTTGCTTGAGCGGATTATTAAGTAGATTTGAGTATCACCTATATATTGATGATGACATTGCATGTGGTAGCATTGCTCATCTCCAGATCCTTGGAGCTACAGCCTGCTAACCCAATGGTAGGGCCCATTGCAAACACTCTAACACAACCTGCAACAGCCTGGATGGAGGGAGCTTGCAACACAACCATCTGTTTCCACTGTCACCCTAGAAATGTTGCATAGATTGGTCATGTTGCAGACCCTGGTCTGTGTCACATTGTATGAGTGAACACTGGGCCAGAAAAAAACAGAATGACCAGGCACGACGTGTGTCAGGGAAAAGAGGCGGGTGGGGGGGTTAGGGGGTGGCAAGGGGGATGAGGGAGGCAAATGTAAAAAATAAAAAAGAACTTACCTGCTGCGCTCCTCTATCGAGTCACGCTCTTCTACTCCTCTCCTCTTCTGAAAGCACAGTCTGTCCTGTGGCCAATCCTGAAGCTGCTCTCATGCATGAGAGCAGCTTCCGGATTGGCCCTCGATTTGTGCTCCAGGAAAGACTGGGAGTCTGTGCCTGCTCTCTCCAACCCAGCAGCATTGCTGGGCTGGATAGAACTTTCACTGCGCATGATGGTTTGGACGGCCTGCGACGGCTTGCAAAAACATCAGGTGCACAAGATGTGACACAAGGTAAATATAATGATAAAAAAACGGGTTTTAAACCCTTTTTATTATCGTTTTATTTTTCATGGTTTTGAAGGGTGCTGGCAGGGGGTGGTGACGCTCCTCCACCACCCCTGAGAATGACAGCAGGAGCCAAATCACAGTCGCTTGAGTGTAGGCCTGCATGTGTTGGCCATTACAGGTAATCGTACAAGGGATGGTAGCAATTACAATCCTATTGGACGTTGCCGCTATTATAATGGTACTAATGACTGTGAGTGGCTCAGAGGATGCTCTAATCACAGAAAAAGCTGGAAACGTCTGAACTTTTCTGACTGACTCCCATCCCCCCCACCCTCAAGCAGCATGACAGCATCCTATTTTAATCTCTCGGAACTCTGGAATTCACCTTTCCATTCTCACCCTCTGAAAAGCTTGTTTTTCCAGAATTTCAGTCAACAAGACTTGTCAAAGTTTAGGACAATCATTTTGATTGTAATGATCCACTCCTCCACCCCCACCTGTCAGTCCAGAAAAAGTGAGATTGCGTCTCATTCCATGCATGGACGGACAGAGTGAAACCCTGTTATACGCTCTCTACTTTTTGCTGTAATACACCTTTATCAGAAACAAACTTAGCAGCACATCACCAGTTTTAAACATCTAGTTTACATAACTTGTACTATTCTCTCATTACAATCTAACATGGGAAGGTGGCAAACTAACCTGGTAAAGAAATTCTTCTGATGTGTACTGTGAACATGTGCGTAATCAACTCCAAATCACACAGCACATAGGCCCCTGTAAAATATGGGTTACAGAAACATACTCTACTGGAGTTCAGGAATTTCAGCTTACCAGAATGTGCAAAATGTTCATTAATGATATTTTGCATAATATGCAGAATTAGGAATTATTTTTCGCTTGTTACTCTGTATAAGTATGTGAATGCCGCACATCCCTCTGATCTAAGTGAATGGTTCATCTTTGGTTTAATCTTCACAGTATTTGTTTCAGTTGCAAGCACTTCAAATTCTTCTGTGTCCAGCCATGAATGAACAAGCATTGGCAAAGCCAATAGATCAGGCACATGAATGTACTCTCAAGTCAGACCTAAAAATACATGAACGTTAATGACTGCGATCCTCCCACCTATGCTATTGCCAGTGAAAAACACCATAAATTAACCAATTATCTAGGACACTTTAATAGCATTACCATGGCATGTGTTGATTTGTTTAATTTAGGTACTCCCAATATAGGCTCAGGTAGTCACCTAACCCTTCACCTATATTCTCCCATACCATTACCCTACATAACGGTTCTTGGAACTGACTGTTTACCTAGTTACGATGCTGCTTACAGGACGTAGGGATTTCCCTGAAACTTAGCCTCATCCATTATGCATGAGGATTCTTGGAAACTCAGCAGGATTACCATCTCCTGCATAATATCTGTGTATAAGGGTCATTCCTTCCATCATCCTAAATCCGACATGACACAGCAAGGTAGAACCCCTTAGGGTACCACTTTGGGTATATAAACACCATATCTTGCTGAGGTAGTTGGAGGGGAAAAGGACTTCCACGCTGACACACTGACGCTAGATGCACGCAGACACTCTAGCTCACAGTGGTCTGACATCCCTTGCGGGGTGTCTATCTCGAGACCAAGATGGGGTCCCACAGTCTCTCACTTCAGATAATGGGGTAAACTTTATCCTAGAGGGATTCTTGGCTTTACACCTACATACATGCTAGGTACACTTAGGTACATTTAGTTAGGGTTGCATCATAGGAGTATGCTTATATTACTGTCATGAATTTTGTATTCTTGCCTGTATTCATTGTTTTAGCACAATGGTAGAAATCTACCATCCTTTTACTTTGTTAGTGCTTCTAATCATTTATATCTGTTTCTGTCTGATGGTTATTTCAGCACACCTATTTTACACTAGAATGACGCTGGTTCAATAAATGCTTATTGAAAAACGTCCCCACCGTTTATTCTGTGTATCTCTCTGAGACAAAGTGAGCACGAGTGACTGAGCTAAATGTATCGCACTGTTTCCACGATCCCTGATGGGACAAAGTTGTCATGTTCGATAGTTGCCAAGAACTATTCTCTCCTTGGTAAGAGGGGTTTCTAGTGGCACTGTGAGCTAGCTGGTACACAGGCCAATATACCCAGTGGGGGTGTCTAGAATCAGTGCATGTTGTTTACACACACAGGTCCTATATAGGTTTATAGGAACTACACAACAGTGTGTGCCCCTGAAAGTTCAACCTCAGGCAGGTGGATAAATATGATCAGAGCTGTTGGAGAGCAAGCATGTTTTTTGGGAATCAAAACATGTACTCCTGGCTCCCGACATGTGAACAGAGTCAAAGCCCCTCTTCTGACGATTCTCACATAATTGTTTGGTGACAGCTGAGCTGTTAAGCCAGACCATAACAATTAATAAATATATATATATATGTATATGTATAAATATATATCTAAATATATATCCAACCAACAGGAAACCCATTAGAAGAAATCGCCACATGAAGGTAAGTTAAAGCTCAACTTTATTGGCCGACAGCCTGTCAGCAGGAACCATCAAGGAGCTGAAAAGTTCAATCACATCATGCCAGACGCATTTCAGGTGTAAACCTTTCGTCAGTGGCATTGGGTAAAAACTGACTGCATGCGTTGCTGGGAGTACACATATTAATTTCAAAACCTGCCCAAGTGGATGTCGCCATCCACATGGCCTTATGGGTGATGTAGTGTACTCCTAATGATTCCAAGTGGATGCATTGCCGCAGTCTTATAAATGTCCATAAGTAAATGATGCACATCTCCAAGGCGGGACCTGCCCTGCTTTGTGACTGCAAACCGGATCTTTTCAAACTGGTTCCCCCCCTGTAGAGGTGCCAGTTCATCTACCGAGCTCCATGCCACGGGAGCCGGGGGGTGAATTCAGACCACTAAAGTTCACCTGTCCCCAACTGGTTGCTAATTTGCACCTTATGGTCACCGTGGTCTTCTTCTTGGGTGCATTACTTCGCCACATTTGCCAGATAATTTCACAGTTCTTTTCGATTGATCCCTGGCGAACATAGAATGGTGTCACAACGTGTTTGAGGGAATAAGTGTATGGTACCCGTTTATTAGACACTGCACCCTTTCGTGAAGTGACAACTTAGCACAGCCTACCCTGCTTGCTGAACCTTCGACCGGTCACAGATGCCCGGTCCCTGCTATCCACCTGTGACCCTTGCTACTTACACCAGTAATGTTGTCGGACTACAAGATTCTGTGTCACATGTTTCGCTGTAGTCCCTCTGGTGGATCTGCTGGGACCCTTCTGCATCCCTGCAAATGCTATGTCATGCACTACGGCCCTATAATGCCCTTGGCTGTCCCTCAAAGACACCCAACAGCCTGATGCCCCCCGCAGCTTTGGTGAGAGGTTTTGGGCCCAGCACACCCCAGTCTGTGTGTCCAACATTTATCTTCCTTAGAGCCTCCAGTTAGTGTGAGTGGCTATCCCTGTCCTGGCAAGGCATGTCCATGGCCATCCCCCCCCTTGGTGACTATCCTGCCATGGGATATGTGACATTAAGCACGGGTGTCCTTGTGTACCTGCCGTGTAAGAGGGAGAACAACATGAACGAATACTTGTCCCTTCTTGAGCAGTGGGAATGCCAAAACAATCCTTCTTCAATCATTGTAGCCAAATTATGCTCTGACCCCATGTTCCCCTCAGCTTATTGCAACGCAACCCACCAGTTAGATGGCAACTTCCACAAATGCCTGGCTCCCTGGCTATAGGGAGGGTGTTTTTGTCTCACATGAGCAACTTGTAGCATGCCCTTGTATACAGAGTGCACCTGCTCTGCTGCATCGACCAGACATTTGCGCAGGCAATTCTGTTGTTGAATTGTGTCAAACAAATGAATGGTGTCCCACTGGTTTGTGTGACTGTATGTCTATCGTGCATCTTCCACTGTGTGAAGCCACAACCGCTGTCAGACTACTCTGCCCCCTATCCGTGATACTTTATCAGATCAAGAAGAGTCGTAAAATTAAATATACGCCTTCAATGGTTGAGGGCTTCGAGGAATGCCTGCTCTCTTGAGGGAGAATGATGCACAGTTGAACTGGTGGCCATTAACGTTGCTCATGCCTGCATTTACTATGCTCGGGACAGGCAAACCTGTCCCCTGTATTCTTGCCTGTCATTCTTTTATGCCCAGCTATACCAAGCGATAATGCTCTACCTGGTCATAACGACCACAAAAGACACCTTCACCCTGCAGAGACAAGGCGAGATAGCTAACCTGCCCCCAGCTCTGTTTAAATAACCAATTATAAACCGAAGCACAATTGTCAGGGGAAACTATGACTTCAGCAATACATCCCTTCTAAGTGAAACAAGATGATTCAAGCCAGCCAACTTGTCTGTTGTACAAGTCATCCCCCAATTGACTGCTATGAGGAACCATGGTAATTTAGCCGTGCCCTATAAAAGTAGTTTGTCATGCCAGTTGAAAGTTGAGCTTTAACTTACCTTCATGTGGCGATTTCTTCGAATGGGTTTCCTTGAACTGGCGCCTCTACAGGGGGGGGACCAGTTTGAAAAGCTCTGGTTTGCAGTCACAAAGCAGGGCAGGTCCCGCCTTGGAGATGTGCATCATTAACTTATGGACATTTATAAGACTGCGGCAATGCATCGACTTGGAATCATTAGGAGTATTCTACATCACCCATAAGGTCATGTGGATGGCCATGCCCACTTGGGCAGGTTTTGAAATTAATCTGTGTACTCCCAGCAACGCATGCAGTCAGTTTTTACCCAATACCACTGAAGAAAGGTTTACACCCGAAACGCGTCTGGCATGATGTGATTGAACTTTGCGGCTCCTTGATGGTTCCTGCTGGCAGGTTGTTGGCCAATAAAGTTGAGCTTTAACTTACCTTCGTGTGGCGATTTCTTCGAATGGGTTTCCTGTTGGATGGATTTAAAGGCAGTCCTTACCCGGTCGCGGAGAAAAGCCCACCAGTGTAGCGGGTCAGCCACGGCACCACAATGGTGCTGTAGCGTTTGAACGAAGATAAACTGGCGCCTCTACAGGGGGGGAACCAGTTTGAAAAGCTCCGGTTTGCAGTCATAAAGCAAGGCAGGTCCCGCCTTGGCGATGTGCATCATTTACTTATGGACATTTATAGGACTGCGGCAATGCATCCACTTGGAATCATTAGGCGTACACTACATCACCCATAAGGCCATGTGGATGGCCACGCCCACTTGGGCAGGTTTTGAAGTTAATCTGTGTACTCCCAGCAACGTATGCAGTCAGTTTTTACCCAATGCCACTGAAGAAAGGTTTACACCTGAAACGCATCTGGCATGATGTGATTGAACTTTGCGGCTCCTTGATGGTTCCTGCTGGCCGGCTGTCGGCCAATAAAGTTGAGCTTTAACTTACCTTCGTGTGGTGATTTCTTTGAATGGGTCATGTGATCAAGGCAGAAAGCTGTCGAAACGCGTCATGGCGAAGCTATTTTCTAAGCAATAAATAAAAAATAGCACTCACTTTGGGTTTTGTCTCCCGTGGATGAGAGCGTTGAAGAGCGAGATTTCTTCATATATATATATATATATATATATATATATATATATATATATATATATATATATATATATATATATATATATATATATATATATATATATATATATATATATATATATATATATATATATATATATATATATATATATATATATATGAGGCTCCATGGGGATGTCCAGAAACGAACAGCACTCGGACACAGAACAGCTTTTCCCCCAATCAAGCTTTATTCAAGGTATGGACAGTCACTCTCACCAGTCATTAAAGCCTTTGTCTGCACCCGACGCGTTTCGGGAGGATCTCTTTTTCAAGGGTGATGTGGACAAAGAGCGCATGTGCGCCTGCAGCTTCCTTTTCAGCGATATCGCACACCATTGATTGGTCCCTCTGTATGAGAAGTGCGTTGCTTTCTGGGAGCTGTAGTGCGTGATTTCTTCCCTTAATGGATGCGCTCCAAATTTCAGGCGAATTCTAGGCTCTCACACGAGCCATTGGGGGGAGCAGTAGTCCTTAATCCTAATTCTGTGTCCCGCTTCGTGAGCTTGGTGTATCCAGTGCTCCGCGGCCCCCTGTTATCGGGGTGGTGCACGTTCAGCGGCAGGACGGCCGCTATAGATATGAGGCTCCATGGGGATGTCCAGAAACGAACAGCACTCGGACACAGAACAGCTTTTCCCCCAATCAAGCTTTATTCAAGGTATGGACAGTCACTCTCACCAGTCATTAAAGCCTTTGTCTGCACCCGACGCGTTTCGGGAGGATCTCTTTTTCAAGGGTGATGTGGACAAAGAGCGCATGTGCGCCTGCAGCTTCCTTTTCAGCGATATCGCACACCATTGATTGGTCCCTCTGTATGAGAAGTGCGTTGCTTTCTGGGAGCTGTAGTGCGTGATTTCTTCCCTTAATGGATGCGCTCCAAATTTCAGGCGAATTCTAGGCTCTCACACGAGCCATTGGGGGGAGCAGTAGTCCTTAATCCTAATTCTGTGTCCCGCTTCGTGAGCTTGGTGTATCCAGTGCTCCGCGGCCCCCTGTTATCGGGGTGGTGCACGTTCAGCGGCAGGACGGCCGCTATAGATATGAGGCTCCATGGGGATGTCCAGAAACGAACAGCACTCGGACACAGAACAGCTTTTTCCCCAATCAAGCTTTATTCAAGGTATGGACAGTCACTCTCACCAGTCATTAAAGCCTTTGTCTGCACCCGACGCGTTTCGAGAGGATCTCTTTTTCAAGGGTGATGTGGACAAAGAGCGCATGTGCGCCTGCAGCTTCCTTTTCAGCGATATCGCACACCATTGATTGGTCCCTCTGTATGAGAAGTGCGTTGCTTTCTGGGAGCTGTAGTGCGTGATTTCTTCCCTTAATGGATGCGCTCCAAATTTCAGGCGAATTCTAGGCTCTCACACGAGCCATTGGGGGGAGCAGTAGTCCTTAATCCTAATTCTGTGTCCCGCTTCGTGAGCTTGGTGTATCCAGTGCTCCGCGGCCCCCTGTTATCGGGGTGGTGCGCGTTCAGCGGCAGGACGGCCGCTATAGATATGAGGCTCCATGGGGATGTCCAGAAACGAACAGCACTCGGACACAGAACAGCTTTTTCCCCAATCAAGCTTTATTCAAGGTATGGACAGTCACTCTCACCAGTCATTAAAGCCTTTGTCTGCACCCGACGCGTTTCGAGAGGATCTCTTTTTCAAGGGTGATGTGGACAAAGAGCGCATGTGCGCCTGCAGCTTCCTTTTCAGCGATATCGCACACCATTGATTGGTCCCTCTGTATGAGAAGTGCGTTGCTTTCTGGGAGCTATAGTGCGTGATTTCTTCCCTTAATGGATGCGCTCCAAATTTCAGGCGAATTCTAGGCTCTCACACGAGCCATTGGGGGGAGCAGTAGTCCTTAATCCTAATTCTGTGTCCCGCTTCGTGAGCTTGGTGTATCCAGTGCTCCGCGGCCCCCTGTTATCGGGGTGGTGCGCGTTCAGCGGCAGGACGGCCGCTATAGATATGAGGCTCCATGGGGATGTCCAGAAACGAACAGCACTCGGACACAGAACAGCTTTTTCCCCAATCAAGCTTTATTCAAGGTATGGACAGTCACTCTCACCAGTCATTAAAGCCTTTGTCTGCACCCGACGCGTTTCGAGAGGATCTCTTTTTCAAGGGTGATGTGGACAAAGAGCGCATGTGCGCCTGCAGCTTCCTTTTCAGCGATATCGCACACCATTGATTGGTCCCTCTGTATGAGAAGTGCGTTGCTTTCTGGGAGCTGTAGTGCGTGATTTCTTCCCTTAATGGATGCGCTCCAAATTTCAGGCGAATTCTAGGCTCTCACACGAGCCATTGGGGGGAGCAGTAGTCCTTAATCCTAATTCTGTGTCCCGCTTCGTGAGCTTGGTGTATCCAGTGCTCCGCGGCCCCCTGTTATCGGGGTGGTGCGCGTTCAGCGGCAGGACGGCCGCTATAGATATGAGGCTCCATGGGGATGTCCAGAAACAAACAGCACTCGGACACAGAACAGCTTTTTCCCCAATCAAGCTTTATTCAAGGTATGGACAGTCACTCTCACCAGTCATTAAAGCCTTTGTCTGCACCCGACGCGTTTCGAGAGGATCTCTTTTTCAAGGGTGATGTGGACAAAGAGCGCATGTGCGCCTGCAGCTTCCTTTTCAGCGATATCGCACACCATTGATTGGTCCCTCTGTATGAGAAGTGCGTTGCTTTCTGGGAGCTGTAGTGCGTGATTTCTTCCCTTAATGGATGCGCTCCAAATTTCAGGCGAATTCTAGGCTCTCACACGAGCCATTGGGGGGAGCAGTAGTCCTTAATCCTAATTCTGTGTCCCGCTTCGTGAGCTTGGTGTATCCAGTGCTCCGCGGCCCCCTGTTATCGGGGTGGTGCGCGTTCAGCGGCAGGACGGCCGCTATAGATATGAGGCTCCATGGGGATGTCCAGAAACGAACAGCACTCGGACACAGAACAGCTTTTTCCCCAATCAAGCTTTATTCAAGGTATGGACAGTCACTCTCACCAGTCATTAAAGCCTTTGTCTGCACCCGACGCGTTTCGAGAGGATCTCTTTTTCAAGGGTGATGTGGACAAAGAGCGCATGTGCGCCTGCAGCTTCCTTTTCAGCGATATCGCACACCATTGATTGGTCCCTCTGTATGAGAAGTGCGTTGCTTTCTGGGAGCTGTAGTGCGTGATTTCTTCCCTTAATGGATGCGCTCCAAATTTCAGGCGAATTCTAGGCTCTCACACGAGCCATTGGGGGGAGCAGTAGTCCTTAATCCTAATTCTGTGTCCCGCTTCGTGAGCTTGGTGTATCCAGTGCTCCGCGGCCCCCTGTTATCGGGGTGGTGCGCGTTCAGCAGCAGGACGGCCGCTATAGATATGAGGCTCCATGGGGATGTCCAGAAACGAACAGCACTCGGACACAGAACAGCTTTTTCCCCAATCAAGCTTTATTCAAGGTATGGACAGTCACTCTCACCAGTCATTAAAGCCTTTGTCTGCACCCGACGCGTTTCGAGAGGATCTCTTTTTCAAGGGTGATGTGGACAAAGAGCGCATGTGCGCCTGCAGCTTCCTTTTCAGCGATATCGCACACCATTGATTGGTCCCTCTGTATGAGAAGTGCGTTGCTTTCTGGGAGCTGTAGTGCGTGATTTCTTCCCTTAATGGATGCGCTCCAAATTTCAGGCGAATTCTAGGCTCTCACACGAGCCATTGGGGGGAGCAGTAGTCCTTAATCCTAATTCTGTGTCCCGCTTCGTGAGCTTGGTGTATCCAGTGCTCCGCGGCCCCCTGTTATCGGGGTGGTGCGCGTTCAGCGGCAGGACGGCCGCTATAGATATGAGGCTCCATGGGGATGTCCAGAAACGAACAGCACTCGGACACAGAACAGCTTTTTCCCCAATCAAGCTTTATTCAAGGTATGGACAGTCACTCTCACCAGTCATTAAAGCCTTTGTCTGCACCCGACGCGTTTCGAGAGGATCTCTTTTTCAAGGGTGATGTGGACAAAGAGCGCATGTGCGCCTGCAGCTTCCTTTTCAGCGATATCGCACACCATTGATTGGTCCCTCTGTATGAGAAGTGCGTTGCTTTCTGGGAGCTGTAGTGCGTGATTTCTTCCCATAATGGATGCGCTCCAAATTTCAGGCGAATTCTAGGCTCTCACACGAGCCATTGGGGGGAGCAGTAGTCCTTAATCCTAATTCTGTGTCCCGCTTCGTGAGCTTGGTGTATCCAGTGCTCCGCGGCCCCCTGTTATCGGGGTGGTGCGCGTTCAGCGGCAGGACGGCCGCTATAGATATGAGGCTCCATGGGGATGTCCAGAAACGAACAGCACTCGGACACAGAACAGGTTTTTCCCCAATCAAGCTTTATTCAAGGTATGGACAGTCACTCTCACCAGTCATTAAAGCCTTTGTCTGCACCCGACGCGTTTCGAGAGGATCTCTTTTTCAAGGGTGATGTGGACAAAGAGCGCATGTGTGCCTGCAGCTTCCTTTTCAGCGATATCGCACACCATTGATTGGTCCCTCTGTATGAGAAGTGCGTTGCTTTCTGGGAGCTGTAGTGCGTGATTTCTTCCCTTAATGGATGCGCTCCAAATTTCAGGCGAATTCTAGGCTCTCACACGAGCCATTGGGGGGAGCAGTAGTCCTTAATCCTAATTCTGTGTCCCGCTTCGTGAGCTTGGTGTATCCAGTGCTCCGCGGCCCCCTGTTATCGGGGTGGTGCGCGTTCAGCGGCAGGACGGCCGCTATAGATATGAGGCTCCATGGGGATGTCCAGAAATGAACAGCACTCGGACACAGAACAGCTTTTTCCCCAATCAAGCTTTATTCAAGGTATGGACAGTCACTCTCACCAGTCATTAAAGCCTTTGTCTGCACCCGACGCGTTTCGAGAGGATCTCTTTTTCAAGGGTGATGTGGACAAAGAGCGCATGTGCGCCTGCAGCTTCCTTTTCAGCGATATCGCACACCATTGATTGGTCCCTCTGTATGAGAAGTGCGTTGCTTTCTGGGAGCTGTAGTGCGTGATTTCTTCCCTTAATGGATGCGCTCCAAATTTTAGGCGAATTCTAGGCTCTCACACGAGCCATTGGGGGGAGCAGTAGTCCTTAATCCTAATTCTGTGTCCCGCTTCGTGAGCTTGGTGTATCCAGTGCTCCGCGGCCCCCTGTTATCGGGGTGGTGCGCGTTCAGCGGCAGGACGGCCGCTATAGATATGAGGCTCCATGGGGATGTCCAGAAACGAACAGCACTCGGACACAGAACAGCTTTTTCCCCAATCAAGCTTTATTCAAGGTATGGACAGTCACTCTCACCAGTCATTAAAGCCTTTGTCTGCACCCGACGCGTTTCGAGAGGATCTCTTTTTCA
This sequence comes from Triturus cristatus, assembly GCF_964204655.1. Taxonomy (NCBI): domain Eukaryota; kingdom Metazoa; phylum Chordata; class Amphibia; order Caudata; family Salamandridae; genus Triturus; species Triturus cristatus. The sequence goes on from NC_140580.1 coordinate 358,298,762, forward strand.
AGGGTGATGTGGACAAAGAGCGCATGTGCGCCTGCAGCTTCCTTTTCAGCGATATCGCACACCATTGATTGGTCCCTCTGTATGAGAAGTGCGTTGCTTTCTGGGAGCTGTAGTGCGTGATTTCTTCCCTTAATGGATGCGCTCCAAATTTCAGGCGAATTCTAGGCTCTCACACGAGCCATTGGGGGGAGCAGTAGTCCTTAATCCTAATTCTGTGTCCCGCTTCGTGAGCTTGGTGTATCCAGTGCTCCGCGGCCCCCTGTTATCAGGGTGGTGCGCGTTCAGCGGCAGGACGGCCGCTATAGATATGAGGCTCCATGGGGATGTCCAGAAACGAACAGCACTCGGACACAGAACAGCTTTTTCCCCAATCAAGCTTTATTCAAGGTATGGACAGTCACTCTCACCAGTCATTAAAGCCTTTGTCTGCACCCGACGCGTTTCGAGAGGATCTCTTTTTCAAGGGTGATGTGGACAAAGAGCGCATGTGCGCCTGCAGCTTCCTTTTCAGCGATATCGCACACCATTGATTGGTCCCTCTGTATGAGAAGTGCGTTGCTTTCTGGGAGCTGATTGGGGAAAAAGCTGTTCTGTGTCCGAGTGCTGTTCGTTTCTGGACATCCCCATGGAGCCTCATATCTATAGCGGCCGTCCTGCCGCTGAACGCGCACCACCCCGATAACAGGGGGCCGCGGAGCACTGGATACACCAAGCTCACGAAGCGGGACACAGAATTAGGATCAAGGACTACTGCTCCCCCCAATTGCTCGTGTGAGAGCCTAGAATTCGCCTGAAATTTGGAGCGCATCCATTAAGGGAAGAAATCACGCACTACAGCTCCCAGAAAGCAACGCACTTCTCATACAGAGGGACCAATCAATGGTGTGCGATATCGCTGAAAAGGAAGCTGCAGGCGCACATGCGCTCTTTGTCCACATCACCCTTGAAAAAGAGATCCTCTCGAAACGCGTCGGGTGCAGACAAAGGCTTTAATGACTGGTGAGAGTGACTGTCCATACCTTGAATAAAGCTTGATTGGGGAAAAAGCTGTTCTGTGTCCGAGTGCTGTTCGTTTCTGGACATCCCCATGGAGCCTCATATCTATAGCGGCCGTCCTGCCGCTGAACGCGCACCACCCCGATAACAGGGGGCCGCGGAGCACTGGATACACCAAGCTCACGAAGCGGGACACAGAATTAGGATCAAGGACTACTGCTCCCCCCAATTGCTCGTGTGAGAGCCTAGAATTCGCCTGAAATTTGGAGCGCATCCATTAAGGGAAGAAATCACGCACTACAGCTCCCAGAAAGCAACGCACTTCTCATACAGAGGGACCAATCAATGGTGTGCGATATCGCTGAAAAGGAAGCTGCAGGCGCACATGCGCTCTTTGTCCACATCACCCTTGAAAAAGAGATCCTCTCGAAACGCGTCGGGTGCAGACAAAGGCTTTAATGACTGGTGAGAGTGACTGTCCATACCTTGAATAAAGCTTGATTGGGGAAAAAGCTGTTCTGTGTCCGAGTGCTGTTCGTTTCTGGACATCCCCATGGAGCCTCATATCTATAGCGGCCGTCCTGCCGCTGAACGCGCACCACCCCGATAACAGGGGGCCGCGGAGCACTGGATACACCAAGCTCACGAAGCGGGACAAAGAATTAGGATCAAGGACTACTGCTTCCCCCAATGGCTCGTGTGAGAGCCTAGAATTCGCCTGAAATTTGGAGCGCATCCATTAAGGGAAGAAATCACGCACTACAGCTCCCAGAAAGCAACGCACTTCTCATACAGAGGGACCAATCAATGGTGTGCGATATCGCTGAAAAGGAAGCTGCAGGCGCACATGCGCTCTTTGTCCACATCACCCTTGAAAAAGAGATCCTCTCGAAACGCGTCGGGTGCAGACAAAGGCTTTAATGACTGGTGAGAGTGACTGTCCATACCTTGAATAAAGCTTGATTGGGGAAAAAGCTGTTCTGTGTCCGAGTGCTGTTCGTTTCTGGACATCCCCATGGAGCCTCATATCTATAGCGGCCGTCCTGCCGCTGAACGCGCACCACCCCGATAACAGGGGGCCGCGGAGCACTGGATACACCAAGCTCACGAAGCGGGACACAGAATTAGGATCAAGGACTACTGCTCCCCCCAATGGCTCGTGTGAGAGCCTAGAATTCGCCTGAAATTTGGAGCGCATCCATTAAGGGAAGAAATCACGCACTACAGCTCCCAGAAAGCAACGCACTTCTCATACAGAGGGACCAATCAATGGTGTGCGATATCGCTGAAAAGGAAGCTGCAGGCGCACATGCGCTCTTTGTCCACATCACCCTTGAAAAAGAGATCCTCTTGAAACGCGTCGGGTGCAGACAAAGGCTTTAATGACTGGTGAGAGTGACTGTCCATACCTTGAATAAAGCTTGATTGGGGAAAAAGCTGTTCTGTGTCCGAGTGCTGTTCGTTTCTGGACATCCCCATGGAGCCTCATATCTATAGCGGCCGTCCTGCCGCTGAACGCGCACCACCCCGATAACAGGGGGCCGCGGAGCACTGGATACACCAAGCTCACGAAGCGGGACACAGAATTAGGATCAAGGACTACTGCTCCCCCCAATGGCTCGTGTGAGAGCCTAGAATTCGCCTGAAATTTGGAGCGCATCCATTAAGGGAAGAAATCACGCACTACAGCTCCCAGAAAGCAACGCACTTCTCATACAGAGGGACCAATCAATGGTGTGCGATATCGCTGAAAAGGAAGCTGCAGGCGCACATGCGCTCTTTGTCCACATCACCCTTGAAAAAGAGATCCTCTCGAAACGCGTCGGGTGCAGACAAAGGCTTTAATGACTGGTGAGAGTGACTGTCCATACCTTGAATAAAGCTTGATTGGGGAAAAAGCTGTTCTGTGTCCGAGTGCTGTTCGTTTCTGGACATCCCCATGGAGCCTCATATATATATATATATATATATATATATATATATATATATATATATATATATATATATATAAAGCGTCCATGTGACAGTGGGAGCACCTTGAACAGCTGGGACAGGGCCTCGCGAAATTAATCCTCAAAAACAAAGAACGCGGCACTCCTCTTGATGATTAATGTTGTTTATTCAATTCGTGACTTCCTCCTACGCGTTTCGAACCAAAGTTTCTGATCACGGTAGAGTGTTTCTTAGTCCTTTTTCAATTTCCAATTATATACAATTTTTGTTTTACTAGTGCATTGTGGGATTAGTAGTTTCACATATGATTTCAAAAAAACTTTATTCACAAAACTTTGTTATACATTGCGCTGTTTTTCTCTCTGGCTGTGCTGGCGAGTTTGAGCACTATAAAGCAAAGTGTTTTTAATTTTTATAGATCACAGACCATGTTGTTCGTTGTTATAAGCTACATCCGCACATATTGATAAAAGCGGGAGAGCCAGGACATTGGTAGTTAGTCCAATGTTTCACAGATGATCATACATGGAGTGAGTAAGATAACTAAGTGTTATGATATATTTAAGGGCTGAGTGCCCCCTCACTCTGCTTTTAGTTACTCATCTCGCCACCCAGACAGAGAGCATGCACGTAACAATATCAGTTGTTATGAATTGCTTGTTCTTGGGCTAATTACAAAATGTATTTGTGCTCCTCACTCAGATGTTTTAGATATAGATATGTGCAAGATATTTTTCTGCATTTACATTCTGTATGTTATTCGAGAGAGTTTGTGTAGTTTAAGTCTTTTAGGTTCCATTGGGGTGTTTTTGAATGTTCGATAGTTATGTATGAGGAGATGTATGTTCACCTTTAAAAGTCCATGAACAACTAAGGAAAAGAGCCCAAAAGAGGAAGCCATAACTATCGACTGGGTGGCGAGAAATTGGAAATTGAAAAAGGACTAAGAAACACTCTACCGTGATCAGGAACTTCGGTTCGAAACGCGTAGGAGGAAGTCACGAATTGAATAAACAACATTAATCATCAAGAGGAGTGCTGCGTTCTTTGTTTTTGAGGATATATATATATATATATATCACACACACACACACACCCATATATATATACACACACACACACACATATATATAAGCTTGTTAACCTTCCCTGGTTACAGGAAAATAAACAAGCTTATCTGTCTGTCTGTCTGTCTGTAGCTATATACATACAAATAGTCTGCAATCCGACTTACTTGCAGACATTACAAATGCTGGCATTGATGTCAGGTGCCAGAAATTCCAGTCCTGCTGCATAAGGCTGGAGAGATATGCTCTGCATTGCACAACCCCAGGCAGGGCTGTCTCAGTAAACTCTGCTCTGCTCCTCACCCCGAGGGCCGAGAGTGATTGAAATCTCAATTTAAAAGTGGCAGGGGTGCAGGATGTGAAACACTACTTCTCAGATATGTTTTCATAAAGTTTTCATCTTCTATCTCCATCCGGAATGGCTGCGAGCCCCTGTCAGACTTGAGCGAGGCAAACTTGGCTGGTCTCCACCCCCCCCACTCGCTTTCTGTTGCTGACAGACAAGGCAGCAAGCCGAAGGGCGAGGACGGGAGCAGGCTATTCCTGGCTTTATCGCAATATTTGGGACTTGAAACCCTTGCTAGCTGTCTGCTTGCTGCTGCAACACTTGTTTGGGGGAAGGATTTTCTCAAAGATGCAACAGGCTTGCGAAACGAGAGATTATTGCAAGCCCGGGGCAACCAGGCGAGAAGCCCTGAAATCTACATATACAGTGTCAAAAGTAATTTCTAGTTATTAACATGAAATTTGAGAGCGAAAAATGCCTCAATAGGAAACTGCCATCGTCTTGGCAGACAATTTCACCAAGTGATATTGACAAGGTGACCTCATTCACATTAACAAGATCACTCGGTTGGCATTTGGAGCCACAGGTGTCTATTACATGATTTCTACCTCAGGCAAGGACTAACACTGGCATCTCTACGTGCCAGTTTCGTGGGATATTGTGCATTTTTCTGTGCAGATGCATGCGTTGCTGGTGCAGTTGCCATTTTGTGCTAATAGCTAATGCGCCTGAGCCCTCCCAAGTCGAACACATCGAGTGACCTCTGTGAGTGTCACTCAAAAATTTTGATTTTGAGGTGCAGGAAAGAGGAAGTAGAAACTGCTTTCTGTAGTGGTACCTTTTGCCATAGGTGAGACGAGGCATTCTACTGCTCATTTCTAAAATGTAGCCCATGCCAGCTTTAAGGCAGTGTGACTGTCTACTCCGCACTGGACGCCAAGCTCGAAAGGCATCATTTGCACTGTGATGGGAGTAGATGACCGAGCAGACCGGTCAAGTGGTTAAGGCAATACAGGAAAGTCTGCAGAAATTTTTCTGTGCCCAGCATATTTTAGGGTATAATAATAATGGCAAGATAACTGGTGGTTAATGGAGGGATGTGTTTTGTCTACTCACAGTTTTGACCCATCATAAAGTAGCACAGAAAGTTAATTTACCTGCTACAAATCACAATATTTAACATGGAGATCACCTTCTTTATATTTAAGTAGATAGCTCAGTAAGTTACTGCATTTATCACAGAGATCTTTTGCTATTTGCAGTTCATAAGTTCATCAGCTTCACAACTGGCAAATCTGTTAAACCACAGAAAAAAAAAAATTAAGTAGTGCCTGTTAACGAGTGCTTGAGACCAGTACTTTTAATTCCTCCAGACAGTGGCGTAAGGAAACGTACAGAGGCCCCCCTGCAAAGTACATGGAGGAGGGGCCTCCACGTTCCAAACCCAGTCAGGAGCTCTCAGGCAAGGGGCCCGCTGCCTGTTCACAGCAGGGCCTGCAGGAGTTATTGTTACACCACTGCATCCTGAAGGGCCACAGACTGGTGCAGCAGATGGCAGCTTGTGCATCTAGGTTCACAAGGACGGCTACTGGTTCTCCATTTAAAGTGACATGTTGACGACCTGTCACTTAGTAGGTCAGATCGACTCTTTGCACATTATCCATTTGCTCAGCTCTGACCTTGTACAACTCGGCACTAGGTTGCAGTGGTGGGACTTCCAAAGGATGATGTATGGCACCCTTATCACATCAACAGCAGATGGCACTAAATTTTAAGAAAGTAAATATATTTTTATTTGGTTTCAGAAAGGCAGAAATGCTTTTTATCTAGAGAGCTGAAAAGCCTTGCAGTGTGGCTGAGAGATAAATTCATACATTTTCTTACATATAGGACACTCCTAAGGTAGACCCAAGGTACCCCCCTGGGCAGGGTGCAGTGTATGTGAAAGGTAGGACATGTACTGATGTGTGTAACATGTCCTGATAGTCAAATACTGCCAATTTCGTTTTTCACTATTGAAAGGCTATCTTGCCCCATAGGACAGAATGGGGAATGCTTTGTAACATTTTACAAGCATATCTTCCCATTGGGATAAGATGAAAAATAAAGTTTAGATTCTCTGAACTCAAAATGTAATAACACAGCTTTTTCTAAAGATGGTTTTAAAATTGTGTGTTTCAAAATGCCACTTTAAGAAAGTAGGCATTTTCTTGTTTAACCATTCTGTGTTCCTCTGCCTGTTTGTGTATTGACTGTCTGGTTTTGGAGTGACAATGGCTGGGGAGGTGCATTCTCTCAGACAGCCACCGGGGGTGGGGTGTGTCCTGCCTTTCCTGAATGAGTCAGGGCTGGGCTGAATAAACCTGGGCTGCACTCAGAGTAGGGGCAGGAGTTCTCACTAGCACCTGAATAGACCCGGTCTGCCTTTAGAGTGGTGGGAGGAGATTTCCCTTGCACCTGAATAGGGCATGTCTGCCTTAGACAATGCTGTCTCCACCTCCTGCTGGGAAGCTGCACAAATGAGGACAGAACTGGTTTGGACTGGGCTCAGAGACCCTTGCACAAAGAGAACAAAGATATTTTTGGGGTTTAAGTATTAGACCTAAAACCCCTGAACTTTAGACTACTTCTGGAATCAAGAGGAACCTTTGCCAAGGAGAAGAGCTGGAGAAACTGAGGAGAAGTACTGCCCTTGCTGTGTTTCTGCGCGGTTGGCCTGCAGTTACTGTTCTTGCCAAGGAAAGGAGAAGGTCTTTGCTGTGTACTGTGTACCCTGTTTGAGGAAAGTCTCCAAGGGCTTGAGTAGAGCTTGCCTCCTGTTTTGAAGTCTCATGAACACAAGGACTTCACCCCCAGCTCCCTTGAACTTCCTTGCTGGGAGTTCTGACCTGCCAGAAGTGCCTGTGACTGTCTGGGGCCTCTGGAGGTTGTTTCTGCTGCTAGGAGCTGGAAAGTAAGGCAACAACAAGAAAATCGCCGCATCGCTCTTCTTGCGAATTCGACGCAGCGCCGGTCGCAGCGGCAAAAATCAACACATCGAGGAATCGCAGCTGAAAAGGTCGACAAAGCGCCACTCTCTGCCGACGCATCGTTTGCAGGCGCATTCCGGATTTTTACGCATTGTCCCTCTGCGGCAAGTTTTCCCCGACGCATCACCCATGGATCGGAGTTGTCTCAGAATCGACGCATCGCTTTCCCCTACAGACCGGACCCAACACATCACTGCCCTGTGTACAGAAGAACTGTTGCATCGCATCTACGAAGGTCTCAGGAATGATGCATCTCTTTGTTTATCGAAGCTTCCCATCTCTGTGGCTGCTTGGCTTGGTGAATTTTTTCGCAACAACAGGTACTTTGCAAGAAATCACGCATCCATAGTTTCTATCGATTCAGTTGCTAAAACCTTTTGAAATACATTTTTTTTAATACTTGTATGTTGGATTTTTGTTGTTTTGGTCTTGTTAAGTTTAGATAAAGATATTTTATTTTTCTAAACCGGTGTGGTGTCCATTTGTGGTGTTATCACTGTGTTACTGTGAGTGTTGGTACAAATACTTTACACATTGCCTTTGAGATAAGCCTGGCTGCTCATGCCAAGCTATCAAGGGGGTGAGCAGGGTTTATCTAGAGTGTGTATCCCCCTTACCCTTACTAGAATCAAGGGTCCCTATTTGGACAAAGGTACCTAACTCTGCGAACTAGAGACCCCCATTTTTAACATATATATACATATATATATATATATATACTGCTGTTGTAGTAGATATAAGTGGGGTCCAGTAACACATTCCTTCTAGCATTTGTGCTAATAAATGCACACTTATTAATGCAGTGTAAAATTACAGTTTATTTCCAAACAACTGCAAACGTAACATGAGAAAAGCAATTTGTATTGTCTCACAGATTGCATATAACAAATACTTTACATAGGGAAACAACTCTAGTTGTAGTCGGATATCTACGGAGTGCGAATTTACCTTGCTGCATAAATATAACCCTAGCATTCTGGTTTGGGTTAGATGCATTTGTTAAAACAAATGGACATGAAAAAAGTCATGGCATAAATATTATGTGCAGACGAGCAGAGTATAATGTGCTATATTTTACTATTGTTGATGGAGAAGGGCATCATGACTCATTCAAGGTCCCATCTCTAAGACCATATTTCTATAGGAAAATAAGTTTTTGGTTTGTTTATAAGTTTGACACAGTTGGGCGAATCTTCATGAAACATTCCCAATAAAGCCTCCTTCACTTCAGCTCCTTCCTGGAAAGTTTAAGGGAGATTAGTGAAGCAGGTGCCGAGAAACAACAGACAATTCCAATACCCGTTTTCCCAATTTATTTTTCAATAGGAGATTACAGCCCAAATGACTGAATGGATTGACATCAAACTTGGCAGAAAGCTAGAAACTGGTCTAGAAAGTGTGCTTTTTGTGATTTAGTTTAAATACTTTAAGTAGCTTTTAAGATATTAAGGCTCACAATTTTATACATATTTCATTCTGCAGAGGATCTGCGGAGTCAACAGATCTCAAGATGAGATCTGATTGACTGCCACCACATCAACAATAATGTGATGGCAGCCATCTTAGGACTAGGCCTGGGCAGTGAACTCCGTTCCATTCCGTTTGCGGAGTTTTCTGTACTTCGCGCTCCGCAGAGCTCGCAGAGTGCAGAAAACTCTGCTTCACGTAGTGCAGCAGAGTTTTTCCCCCGCTCGTGCTTGTGAACCGTAAGTTCACGAGCGCAAACTGCCGTGCGGGTAGAATTTCTACCCGAGTGGCAGGAAGACCAGTGCGAACAGCAGTTCGCACTGCACTCCACCACTTGCTGAACTTCACGGAGTTTTTTTGTAACTTCGCGGAGTTCCGCGTAGCAAATCTCTGCGAACTACGCCCAGCCTTTCTTAGGACTCTGGACTCAGTCCTAGGTCATTGAAAGAGTTTTAAAAGATATGAGGGGGCAGGGTAAGGATGCCTTGAGGGGGCATCTCAGAGAGCCCTCCCCCATGGGGTCAAAAACAATTTTTATTTCAAATTTTAATGCAAATTATTGCTGGATCCACAAATCTGCTGTTAAAAACAAAAAAAGCATGGGATCATGTGCTTCTAATAAGTAAACTGCCCGGTGTCAGCCTGTGACCAGGGGAAGGGGGTGATCCCCCTCCCTGACCCTCACTGAGGCCTCAGGGACCCCTTCTCCCAGGTGCCAAAACTAAATTAAAGGGTTGGGGTGCACAATCATCCAGCCAATGATTTGGGAGATACAAGTTCAGATGAGAATTATTAGTCCTGACCCTAATTGTGGCAAGTCTTTAGATTAGTTTGACATATTAACCACTATAATGGACACAAGTAACATAAAATAATCTTTCATGGGGCACATTAAACTGTCACACAAGTTTTAAAGTATTAGGCTTTTCCTGTTGGTCGCTCCTGTCCTATTATTTTGTTTTTTTTGGAAGTATCACAAGATGGCTGACAAAATCTCTTTGTGCCTAAAAAGTTAAACCTCTCTGTATCTACCACAACACTTTTCCTCTATTTCCTGTGAGCCAGACTTTACTCAGTGGTTTAGGTGAGTATGTTCATCATATATCAGATTTCAGAATCACTCCGTGATCAAACCTGAAGTGGACCTAGCAAACCGGACCTTAGAAAGGGATTCGGTGTCTGGTTGGCCCTTATGGATTTCTAGATTTTATAGTTATGCGATGTATAATGTGGTGGTTGTGCAACCTGGCAAGTATTGGGAACAAAGTAATATAATGAATCTTCAAATTCTTGTAACAGACACACCATATTGTAATATGGAGTCTTATTTTTTAACTCTAGCCCTTCTGTGTTTGTTCTCCTTTTTACTCAGTGTCCACATCACATCACTCAGTGATATAATTTGTCACTGCATTTTATATTCTGAAGCTCATTGAAGGTCTCCGGTTCCAGTTCTCTGTAGTGTAAACTTACTTCATGAATTTTCTCACTTCTTTGTTCTTGCTTGCAGTCACAGAAGCTACAGTGTGAATGGTCTCAGGTTCTGCTTAGGTAGCTGGCTCTAGAGCAAGGCAAGACTTAAAGGCCATCTGTGGGACGCCCGGTTGGGGGTACCAAATATTTTTTCAAAGCATTTAATTTGCTCTTTTGTAAGGTGACTGGCTAAAAAGTTACATTGGATTGTATATTTAAGCAAGAATACTAGCACCATCCCTGTCTCCTCAAGCTTTGAGCCTAGGGAAAATCCCTTCATAAATGGCTGAAATGGATCTGTGTGCGGAGTGGATGACCAATTGATTTATTTATTCACTACTGCACCTTTTAGTGGATGATTTTGCCCTTTTTATTTCCTTGTCATATTATTGAGGGAGCATCATAAATTTCAAAGATGATTACTGCACTCAAAAAGCATGAAAATTCTCAGAGGAAATATGCTTTGATGTTTTAGTACCAATATATCTTCTGCATCTCTCAAGCTCCTAAAGAGCTCAGACACGTTCCCACAGCTGGTCTGCTTTAGACTAACTGACTCACAGAGTGTTATAGATATATATACATATAATATGTTCGAATTTCTCAACCCTTTTTTGCTGTAAACGTGTATGCAACACTATTCGTGCTAAAAAAATATCTGAGTTAGGTCTGTACCTTTTTCAAGGCCAAGCAGCAGAATCGTGGACTACAAAATGCATTTTGTAATGAGCTTCCTGCTCATTGCAAATATTTATGCACCTGTCTAACACTGAGCTGTCAATTCCCAATTGGACATTAATGCAGGATGAGGGTTCAGCCAGCAGTGTAAAAGATACACAGTAGGTCTATGCAAAAGTTTTGTTCCCTCAGCAAAATTAAATAAAACATTGGGCATTTTGCAAAACACATAATTTCACATTATTTGTGCTTGTGAGAGACTGGCTCACGTAGAAAATGTTTTGCCTAGGAAAATGTCCTTCTCCAACGAGACCTTTTATCATCAAACCAATCTCCTGCCAGTATCTCATGTGAAGCTTCTGTATAAGGGAAACTCTTAAGGAGAGTACTTCCTTGAGATACCAATTAAATATATTTCCCATAATAATTTCACAAAATTTCAAGTTTGTTTGTAAAAGAAATGCAAATTGAATACACCCCTACACAGCCTGCACACGCCTAGCCCAAACTAAATGTCCTTTTCTGCATGGTCACCCCAGGTTTTTTACATTTGTTTTTCTGACCCTTTTTTGTAGGTATTAGTACTCTGTGCTGCTCTATGAGACTTCTAAACAGTGTCTGTGCTCTGACCCCAAAATGTTAGCGGGAAATTTGGTTTCTCCCAATTGGTCTATGTATGTTAAATGTCATATATTGGCTGCAGTGTATATTTACACCACCAACATATAGGATAAAAATATGATTCCCAGAAGCACTAGTGCCCTCTGGTTGGGTAGTAGATTAAATGCATTGCAATGACACACAACAGGGAAACATACCTTTGCCAAGTAAGAAACGTCTATTTTTATATATTCACAAGTCATCCCTAAAGTGTGCATTCTAAGCCAATGATGTAGAGTACTAATATATAAAACAGGGCACACTATATATTGAGATTATTGCGCTCTCATAGTGAAATAAAATCCAAAAGCTTTCCCACTTTGTAGTCCTTGCTACACTTTTCCCTGAACAGGTGTAGTTGCTCCACCTGGGAAAATACTGAAAACAACGCTTCAAGGTTATTTCTTACTTAATTTTCAAACTCTGATTTAGTGGTGAAATCAGATTTTTGATTACTTAAAAGTACATTTTAAATGCCTCGGGGGAGGGGGGGGGGGAAATCGGCTCGAGATTAGTGTGTATAGATGTATCTGTTGGAATCGACTTGTAAGTTCAGGCTTATCTCTGTAATGCTATTGATTGCTTTATTACCAATTAATAAAAAAATCTGTTTAAAAAAAAATAAATTACATTTTTTAAAATGTACTTTGTGCTGGCTGAGCCTAAACTGGCCCAAAACACTTTTTCCTCACATCCCCTTCAGAGCTGGAATACATATCTTTGGCTGGGGCAGTTAACAACTCTGACTCCGGATGAAAGCCTTCCTCTGAGCCCAGGAAGAGAAGCTGGTTGTTAACTGCTGACCATTTAGCCTAGATAAGCTATCTGGGGGTGGACAGGAACAGTTGAAAAACAAAGGGCAACTTTAGAACTATCTTATGTGGCTCGGAGGTGCTAGGGAGGGCATCTCCTGTTCATTCCTAGCACCCTCCAAGACACCCATACTCTAGTCAGAGTAGGCGAGAAAAACAGTTGTGATCCCTTCAGGTGAGAGGAGATCGTATCAGATTGGCTGTGTGGCTAAGGAGCTGACAATTGGCCTGACTGGTGACAGGAGAGTTCTGCTATCTTGGAACGGGGGCGCGTCAGTAATTTTACTGAAGGCAAAGAGGAGGTGCTGCAAAATAAGGTGGCGGACTACAAAAATAGGCAGTTTAGGGTGACATTATTTCTCTAATCACTGGCTAGTACACAGAATAAATCTAACACTTCAATCACCACCTCCTGAGTTCATTTCTGGACCTAGGAGTTCTCCAATTGAAGAACATGGTCCTGTTGCAAAAAAGAGTATAGTGACTCCTGACATCTGCTGGAAGAAGATGACTCACTCTAGGACCCCTGAATCCGGCTGGTACTCTGGGGATAGAACACTGCCCTAGGTTTAAGAGATTAGCCTCATGTTTGCTTGCTTCAGGACACAAATAGAAGGAGGTCTCCTGACTCCAAGAGGGCCCAGCTGATCTGAGAAGACTGGACCTTGCAGGAGACCTGGCTGAAGAGAGACTTAATGCCTAGAATCCTACCTCAAGGAACGAGGGCCTTCAGGACTGACCAAAAAGAACTCTCCCAGCATTTGGAGAAAAGTGGAACTTTTTCCACACCTCTGGAGGGCTGGGAAATAGTGCTGAGGCTTGCCAAGGGCAGGTCAGACCTTAGGCAGCTAAGAAAGTCCGATTTCTCCAGCTGAAAGATGTTTGCCCTGCTGAAAACCAGTTCAGGGGGACCTCCAAGCAAAATGTTTTAGCCCTCATGAGGGCCTGTCCAGAAACAGTTTCCAGTCTTGCACTGTTGGAAGATTTAACTTCAAAGAGGGACTAAGTCCAAAGGTAAACATTTGACTGGGGCAAGGCCTCAAATCCAACCAACACACCTACTGACCTCCACAGTGAAAGGATTGTACCACTCTGAGCATTTGGTGTCACAACCAATGGCTTCAATTGGTGATCAACAACATTGAATCCTATTTCAAGGGACACTCAATGGCCACAGCCTTGAACCGTGCTCTGTTGGAAGATTTTGTCTTCCGATTCCGTGACTAAATCCAAAGGTAAAAAAAATGTGACCAGTACAACTTGCTTGGTCTATCCAACCTTCACTCCATTGCATTTGGCCTGAAATCACTCCTAGGTCCTGGTCAATAGCAGTGACTTTATGTTGATTTTTCTTGGTAGTTTTTCACTTTAGGAATTCAGAAATTCATATCCCTTGTTCTCCTTAACCTATCTTAATGATTTTGATGTTGTTTTGCTGACTATATTTTTCTCTATTTTTCAAAATTGGTAAGAAACTTGAATAGTATTTTGTTCTTAACATTTAATATTGCTGGTAAAGTTTTGATTGCCTGAAGCGTGTGCCATAGCTACCAGGAATTGAACAGAAGTTCTCTCAGAACTTTGTTTCAACCTAGCCAAAGAGCTTTTATTATAGCCTTATAGCGGGCTATACCGGCTATTAAAGGCCCGCTGCAGCGTTAAAGGCCCGAGCCGAAGGCGAGGGACTTTAACAAAAGCAGCGGGACTTTAATAGCGGTATAGCCCTGCTACGAAGGGCTATAAGGCTATTAGAACATTCTGCCACTAGAGGGCAGAATGTTCTAACAAATTAAACAAAGGCTTCTCAAAGCTCAAGGGGATTTAAATCCCCTCGAGCTTCGAGAAGCTATTGTAAAACATTGGAATGTTGCTCTGCGGGCCTTTACCGGCCCGTAGAAGCATGGAGCACTCCATTGTCTACAATGGAGCTCCCAACATTCCAATGTTCTAATAGGTTGTTAGGGTGTCCCCTCCATTACTTACAGGGTGAATCTGTTGCTTTAGTGCTTTTTTTTAGGTCTCATGAGTAACATGTAGCAAGTAACTGGGGTCCTCTCTCATCAGCCTGGGCACAACCTTAAGCCTAAGTGTAACAGAGAATGCTTTTTCCAGGATGTTCTTTAAAGGCTTTGCTAGGAGAAATAATAATATTTGGCTTCTACTGCTAATTTCAATGAAATCAGGTAGTCCCGCTTTCATTCTTTGGATGAGCCTTGGCAAACTGAAGATCTAAGGGAGAATCTTTTTTCCCCATTAAATAATTTCTGTAAAAATTATGCATACTTAAGTATATTTTATTAAATGTTCTTGGCTGGCATCTCCTGTGAGAAAGGAAGGCAAGGACATAGCTTTCATTCAAAAGTTGGGCAAACACTGGAAGAAAGTGTCTCTAAGTGTTTCCATTGTTCCCACCAGGCCTTTTTCTGCTCACACCAGAGTTCCCCAAGAAAATTATACACAATTTCCCACCTGTGAAAGCTCATGAAATTATAGGAAGTATTAACTTGACAGGAAATATGCATATTTCTCAATATTTATGGTTTTGTAGTACGTAGATGAGTGAAATGCAATTTTTCGTCCCTAATGGACGTTTAGACAAGTAAAATGTCACTTTGTTTTTCCTCTCAGGCTGTTTTTTTTACCTTTGTTGGGCAGTGGTGTTTGCAAGACATAATTGTATTGAGGGTCCTGACTGCATTTATTAATTGACAAGCAGAGAGAGATTACATTAATTGATGCTTTTAGAGAACATACATTCTTTAATCGTTTTCATTCGTTTCATGTTATGGAAAATCTCTGACAGTGAAAGATGTTCACATGCTCATGAATTAAATTGACTTTTGTTTCTATTTAATGAAAGGCAGTGGCACACAAAACAAGTTGCATTCCAGTACAAAATCCTTGATTTTTGTTTTCTATATGATAAGCCATTAAGAGTATCTCATCTAGTCATAGAACGTTGTTTGAGTGCATCCTAATGCTGGTAAGTAAAAATCGTTACAACTAAGGTTATTTAAAGATAATAGCTTTAACTATTTATGTAATGCATACTACAATGTGAAAGGTCTTATTGTGCTTCCGTAATATATGTGATTGTGATTTATCATCATGGTTCGCTTGTCATTGACCTCAGAAGGATGCAATACTAAGTCAGCTCTGCCAGAATGAGAATCCTTGACATGCAGGTCTCTCCGCAGTGGTGCCCGCGTCATGTGCAACTTTACTATCTAACGTTTTCTGCAAGTCGAGTGACCAGATCTGCGATTTTACATTGAAAATGAAAGCAGATTGCTAAAAATGTCTGAAAATGATCAGAAACGAAGTTCTATTTCCAGAAAATGGCATGAACAAAAGATGGATATTTTAAAGGTACTGAGTGACAAAAAAATGAATGCAGGTCTTAAATTTTCTAAATGAATATTAATCTATTGTTGCCTGATCTGCAGGAAATGGAATGGATTTTCCTGATCAGTGCATCTTAAATTTCACCACTATGGGCCTCATGTAGGTCGCCAAATACCGGTCGGTAACGGCCGATTTTCGGTAATTATACCGTTACCGACCGGTATTTTGGCTTTTGGTATGTAGGGGGATCATTTTTGAATTCGGTAATTTACAGAATCGGTAAAATTACCGAATCGGTAATTTTACCGATTCGGTAAATTCCGAATACAAAAATGAGATGTAGGGGGAGTGTGTGGGTGATGTTTTGAGTCGGTATTTACCACCAACTAATAGTTGGTGGTAAATAATGTATGGTTGTGTAAACGCATGTGATAGCGCTTAGGAGTGTGCAATGTGGCAGACATACATGCCCTTAGGGCATGTATGTGTGCCACATGTGCACACATGGCCGAATCAGGGGTGCAACAGGGTGTCAATGTGACACCCTGCCACCCTTGCAAGTGTTCCCCCCATTACCGAATCGGTATTTACCGATTCGGTAATGAGGCATACCTTCCCATCAATGGGAAGGTATGCCTCATTACCGAATCGGTAAATACCGAATCGGTAATTACCGAATTTTACCGATTCGGTAATATTTTCCGAAGGATTACCTACATACAAGTTACCACTTCTTAAATACCGATTCGGTAACGTTCGGTATTTAAGAAGTGGTAACTTGTATGCTACCTACATGAGGCCCTATGTGACTTAAGTTTGCATTAGTTTTACAGCGCTGGTGATGGAAATCTCTCAGTTTTCCAAATAGACAACATGGAAATATCGTAATTTCCCACTTGGGCAATAGACATAGTCAAATCGTTTGAGATGGGACAACAGAAATGAAAAACTGTAGGCCATAATTCTAAAATCCTGTTGTGCCATGCTCTCAAATTCCTCCCAAAAGGGAGGAGAACTTAATCTCATTGCACACTGGCAGGTCCCCTTCCAAACACAATGTGGAGCCCGGACATTCATGAAAGAACCAATGGAGTGGACACAAGCTCTTGGTAGAGAGTTCCACCCTTTGGATCACTGCTACCTCTCACAATCTTACGAACAATAATCACTCAAAATACAGAATAATGCTCAAATTCTATGCAATGAGCAGCAAATAACACTGCAAAGTATCATCGTATGGTATACAGAAATTTTCCTCACAAAATACTGAAAAAGACAAACCGCATACAAAGGCAGTGGAAGTTTTTATGACCCCTGCTGTGTTTTTTCTTGTAAAAAATAAAAAAAATAAAACTTTTGTAGCAAAAAATGAAAAGTTCTTGTCCTGCTTCACTATACCTGGGGTGCTTTGGGATGGTGGGCATTGGGCATGATGCCGTTGTAGCTAGCGCTGCAATCCCAAAAACACACGTAGGGGATGGGACAGAGGGGAGAGAAACCTTGTTAAAAATAACTGAACAAACAATGGCACAGGGCAACAAAAGTAAAGGGGAGAATGATGGTATCGTAATGATCCTCTCTTAATAAAAAAAAACACAGAGTTCCTCTTGAAATTAATCTCAAGAAACTTCACAATTCAATGAAACAAACCTCTTGTAACAGTAGTGTTTTTCATCCACGAAATTTCCTTCAGCCGGTTCCAAAAATCAAAAACACAGCAACCAAACTCAAAACACTAATAGAGGGAACATCCAAACGTTTAAGTGCTATGTAAATGAACAAAAAACATGCATGCTAATTAACAATAATACGTATAATACAGATTCTGAATGTATAATGTCACCCTCTGCTGAAAAATGCATGTTTGCAACACTGATGTACTTATCTTCTCCCAGCACCAAAGAAAGAAAATAAGCATAATTGCCTGACAAATAAGTTCATTAAAAACAAACAACCCACTATTAGAGCAACCGTGGGAGTTTATCAGGAAAATCTGCATTTTGTGTAAACATTACACGCAGACCGATCCCAGACACCTGGAGGTAAATTGTGAACGGTTAGGTTCAATAAATATTGAAACAAGCCTTGATCACATTTTGTTTAGGAAGATTAAAATAATATTACCATAATTGAGTAATGATGCTTGCTGTTTGGCAGATTACCATAAGTAATGTCTTCTGCTGTTGAAGTGCATGCTGGAAGTGCTGTCAGTTTTTCTAATGTTGAGACTGTCTGCGGAACAAAAAATGTATATATTTTTTTTTCTTCGACTGAAGGGTTTTGCCCCTTTTTTGTAGTAGTTAGGGTGTCATTGTACAATACAATGGGGAAAAAATGCACATTCACTGCTCAAATAAAATTGAACAATATTAAAATGTGAGACCAGCCAATCCCAAAATCAGAGGTAAAAAGTCTGGGATTTTGGATTGATAATACGCTTTCCCTGGAGGTTCAGGCCAGGAAGCTAGCTGCAAGCTGCTTTGGTCTATAAAGGACACTTAGGATATTGTTGGATTTTCTACCCTGCCAATGCGGAGAGTGGTGGTACAAGGATTAGTACCTCCGCGATTGGATTATGATAATTCGCTCTACCTGGGTAGTCCTCAAACTGTTGTCAAAAGATTTCAAGTGATACAAAACGTAGCTGCGCGTATACTGCTGAAAATACCTAAACACAATTCTGCTTCCAGTGCACTGGCTTTTGTACGCTGGTTGCCGGTATCCAAGAGGATTTAGTTCAAGGCCCTCTGTAGAGCCCATTGGGCTTCGCACAAAAAGAACCCCCAGCCTCTACAGCACTTGGACTGTTCTTATAGTCCAAGAAGATTGCTACGATCTGCTGTTCTAGGACTACTCACAGTCCCTAAGATCAAAAAGCTAAGAGCAGAGAACAATCTTTTGCTTATCTAGCACTTTAACTATGGAATGCCCTATCGGTAGCTCTGAGAAAGAATAAGGATGAACTAAGTTTTAGGAAAAAGCTGAAGACCAAAGGGGCAATCCTCCATTGGAGCAGAAGCGCATCGCCCCACTAAAAATCCTCCCAAACCCCTGAAAAATAAAATTTTAATTTATTACCTTTTTATTTTTCTTCCCTGAACAGAGTGTCGGGACAGGGGCGGGGCTGCTGCTGAGTGACAGCAGCATGTCACTCAGCAGGGTGGAGGGCAGGGTGCAATACGCTGTTTAAAGTTTGCATGTCTTTTTGACCGGCCGTCTTGAGATGGCCAGCCACACATGCATTTTTTAAACAGCTCTAACCCAAGACAGCTGGGTTAGAGCAAGACAAAGCCTCAACAGTGATGTGGAGCGCTGAGTGAGGCCGCTCCCTCCAATCAGGGCGCTGCTCTCAGGCCGCATGAGAGCAGCACCCTGATTGATCCAGAGAGCTACCAGTTCCGGTAGAGAGAGGACAACCAGAGGAGGCGTGGCGTGGCGTGGCATTCAGGTAAGATTTAATTTGTAGATGCCAGCCACCACTGGAGGACCGTTTTATTCACTTAAGGACTGAGGATTCTTAGACTGATATGGTCTTTTAGAGCTAGGAGGTCTGTATGAGTAGCCATGAGGTCTAGACGTGCCAAGAATATAATAGAATATGATACAATAGAAATGAATAGAATAGACTGAATGTATCATTTCCAGTATGATGGAGCATTTCAGCTTTTTGATTACGAAGGTTTAATAACTTTCACAAAAAGTGCACTCTGCATTTAGAGTTCCCATATCCTGGTTCACCAATTCAGAATCGGCAGACATTTCATTAGGGAGTTTTCAATTATGGCTTCTGAAAATTGGTAAGATATGCTTGGTTATGCACAGTTATTAGAAGGAATGTGAAAACTGGTTTCTCTCTAGTGGGAGTTGGCACAACACAAGTGGCCAACAGCCACAGTGACCTATAGTGTTTACAAACCTTCAAATGATATGCCTACATCAAGTGGGTACAGGTGGTTCAGTATGCGTGACAGACTGCCCCTTGCAAAAGAGATTTCTTCATGTAGAAAAATGTTTCCATAGGAAGAAAATGAAAAAGAAAGTTCCCCTAACGTACATTTAAATATTTTGAGGCAGATGTACTAAGGGTTTTTGTGTTTACAAGAAACAGGGTTTGTGATAGCAAAATCAAAGTTTCATATTTGCTATACCCATTTTGTGAGTTGACAAAGTTTTACCAACTCATAAAATGGGTTTAGAAATTATTAACTATTTTGGAGGGGGTATGTTTTGGGGGTTCCTTCCAAATTGCAAATCCATATCACATGTATTAATGGTTTGTGACTGTAATTCCACTTAAAACCATTGAACAGTAATTGACTTTCAAGCTGGGGCGTAAGTTCAAAGTGAGGGCTAGCAGATGGCAGCCTTCAATAGGAGTAAACAGAGGGGAACAGGACACCCTTCAGTGATGGCTGGTATGCTTAATTTACAGAGATTACTAGTGCATACATCCATTAAAGCTGATCCAAAGAGGTTTCATTAATGTCATATGAAAACATTTAGACCCTCACTATGAGTGTCCCAGTTAATTGTGCCGTGTGCTAACTCATTTTGCTGCACATATTGAAATTAGGACTTTGAGGGTTAACACACACTACAGCAGTTTTTACCTGATACATTTCAATCAGTCAAACCTGGCAACATTTAGTGAGGGAAAATGCCTACAAATACTGGGACATTAAGCCCTAAAATCTGTATTTGAGTCCCACATTATCAAGGACAAACTCGTAACTGGTATCCATTTTTTTTAACTGAATAAAATCTGATCACTCAATCAGCATTTGTATAGCGCAGCACTGTCACCCCTTGGAGTATCTGGGTGCTGAGGGTGCCGTGTCTCCAACGAAAAGCCGGGTCTTGAGTTTCTTTCTGTAGCCTGCCAGGGAGGGGGGGCTGTTCAGAAGTGGAGCAGCAGGTCGTTCCAGATCTTGGCAACAATGTAGGAGAAGGAGTGGCCCCCACTGCGGCTGCAATGGATGTGGGGAGGTGTGCGAGGGGGAGTGAGGTGGAGTGCAGGTGTCTTGCGGGCAGGTGAAAGTTCAGTCAATGGATGATGTAGGATGGTCCTTGGTTGTGTAGAGCTTTGTATGCGTGCTTGAGGATCTTGAACTGGCATCTCTTCTGGATGGGTAGCCAGTGGAGGTTTCTTAGGTGAGGGGTGATGAGGGTCCATTTGGGGGGGGGGGGGTCTAGGATGATTCTGGCTGTGTTGTTCTTTATGTCTGGAGTCTTTTGAGGAGCTGGGTGGATATGCCAGCATTTAGTGTGTTGCATCGTTGAGGTGGCTGGAGATGAGGGCCTACGTGACAGTCCTTCTGGTGTTGATTGAGATCCATCTGAAAATTCTGAGGGGCATGCAAAGGCTATGGTAGCTAGAGGAGGTGACTGCATTGACTTGTCATTTCATGGCCAGTTGGCTGTCGAGGATGATGTCGAGGTTCTGTGCATGGTTTGTCGGTGTGTGTTTTAGTCCAAGTTCTGCTGGCCACCACCTGTGGTCCCATGCAGAGGTGTTCTGCCCGAAGATTAGTACTTCTGTTTTGTCAGAGTTGGGTTTGAGGCAGCTGCCTCTCATCCATTTGGCTACGTAGGTCACGGCATTGCAGAAGTTGGTTTTGGCGTTGGAGGGGTCCTCGGTGAGCGAGAGGATAAGTTGAGTGTCATCAACATAGGAGATTATTTTGTGTCCGTGGGATCTGACAACATCTGTGAGGGGGTCATGTAGATGTTGAACACAGTGGGGCTGAGGGATGATCCTTGGGCTTCCCCACATATGATGTCCTTGGGTGCAGAGGTAAAGGGAAGCAGACATTTTGTTGTGAGCCGACATAGTGGAGTCAGTCAATGAGGGTGTGGTGGAAGATGGTGTTGAATTCAGCAGAGAGGTCGAGGAGGATTAGATCCACAGTTTTTCCACAGTCGAAGAGGGTTCTGATGTAGTCTGTGGTGGCAATCAGCGTGGTCTCAGTGCTGTAGTTGACATGGAATCTTGATTGTGAGGCATCGAGTAGGTGGTTTAGTGCCAGGTATTCGGTGAGCTGTTGGTTGATGGCTTTCTCAAGTGCTTTGATTGGGTAGGGGAGCAGGGTGATGAAGGGTTTGACCTTTGCATAGTTCCATCCATCTGGGAAGGTTGCTGTGGAGATGGAGGTGTTGAGGATGCTGGTGAGGTCCGTGCTGATTGGGTTGGCTCTGAGGTTGAAGAGATGGTGGAGGCAGGAGTCCGGAGTGGATGGAGGACATGATCGTTGTGGTAGTCTGAGAGGTGAGCAGACACCAGTGGTTATTTTAAGCTGGATAGAGTGCATTTGTAACGCCCTGAACGTCTCAGGATCGTTTAACAGACACGACAATGAGGACGCAACCACTTGTGAAGGGTTAGTTCTTTTAATGAAGGCAAATAAAATACAAAGAACAAACAAAAGTTATAGTCACTGGAATCCTCCAGGCTAAGTACGTTACCAGCCCACAGCACGGATGGTCCTAACCGTCCTCTGCATATACGCCGATCCCGGCGTATGCCAACAGAGGGCAGAAATGAAATGGCCGACAATGCCAATCGGTAGGCTGTGAGGGGCACGAAGAGTGTTGGGGAAAATCGAGGAGTCAGGGAAACACCCAGCCGGGGTCTCTACCTGAAGGGAGCAGCCGCTCAACCTCTTCCTCAGACTGCACCGGGACGCGGAGTCACCTCCTGGTGATGCGTCACCGATACCCCAATCACAAGCAAGAAGACTGAACCGAGAGCAGCCGCTCGATCGATCCTGTGGACTTCCGAGTCTGTAACGCGGCAAACACCTCCTGGTGTGCGTTACAGCTGGCAGTCCCTGTGTCTCTGGTCGGGCTGGGAGTTACGACTCCAACCAGCAAAAGCGCCACTGCGCTTGGACTCAGCCGAGTCAAAAAGCGAAGCTCAATGGTTGACCGGTAGAGCTTCCGGGTCCTTCACAGGTGACGATGGGGCAAGACACGGCCCAGGGAGTAACGACTCGACCTACCTCCGTTCTTGCCTTACTGGAGCACCACTCCGGAACACTGCTCTTCACGAAGCAGGTACGTCGGTGTAAACACAATATCCGACAGCCTTGTACCTCCCGGTTCCTCCCTTTATAGGGCGTGTTTTCCTTGAGTTATGTAACAGCTCTCCTGTTTACATAAGGGCGTGTTTCCCTTGAGTTATGTAACAGCTCTCCTGTTTACATAAGGGCGTGTTTCCCTTGAGTTATGTAACAGCTCTCCTGTTTACATAAGGGCGTGTTTCCCTTGAGTTATGTAACAGCTCTCCTGTTTACATAAGGGCGTGTTTCCCTTGAGTTATGTAACAGCTCTCCTGTTTACATAACCTCTCAACCGCTAAGCATCCTGGGAGATGTAGTCCGTTTTCGCTGATTACCGTTTTCCTCCCCTCGTATGACAGGAATTCTTGACAGTACATCCTCCCTCTCAGCGGCTCCCCACGGGTCCAGCGCTGGCAGGAAAACGCCGATGGAACAAGGAGACCAAGCGCGGAGCATGAACCCCTTCAGCCGGTTCCCATGAATGCTCCTCCGGGCCATAGCCTTTCCACGCAACCAGGTACCACAGCTTCCCCCTGCGCCATTTGGACGCCCGTATGCCCGACACTTCATACTCCACCTCCGACTCCACGCATACCGGCCTAGGTGTCCCAGACGGCTTGGAGGGTGCTGGTTTGAGCAATGATACATGAAAGACAGGGTGTATCCGCAATGACTGGGGCAAGCACACCTTCACGTTCACGGGACCCATACACTTGGTAATTCGATAGGGGCCCATGTACTTGGGATGGAACACACTGTTCTTTCGAAACCTCATGTTTCTTGTGGATATCCAGACGTAGTCTCCAGTGCGGTACAGTGGCCCGGGCCTTCTCTTCCTATCTGCCGCAGCCTTGTATCTTCTCTTGGCCTCTATTAGGACAGCCCTTGAGCGCATCAACGTGTCTTTTATGTGTGCCACCCTGTCCGCTGTGGCGGGAATCCTGTCCTCTCTGAACGGATGTAGAAATGGCAAGAACCTGGGATGTTGGCCATAGTTGCTATAGAACGGAGATGACTGTGTGGAGCTGTGAGTGGCGTTGTTATAGGCTATCTCTGCAACCCATAGCAAGTCGACCCATTCTTCCCTGCCCTGGTCCACAAAACATCGCAGATACTGTTTGAGCGTTTGGTTCAGGCGCTCGGTTTGGCCGTCCGTTTGAGGGTGGTAGCTGGTGGACAGGGCGGTCTTAACATGCAGCGCAGTGCACCAAGTCTTCCAGAATTGCGCAGTAAACTGCGACCCCCGGTCCGACACGATCACCCCAGGTAATCCATGCAGTCGTAACACATTCTTTAGGAGTAGTGACGCCAATTCCCCGGCCGTAGGGACTCTCTTGCAGGGGATGAAGTGCCCCATTTTCGTCAAGTAATCCACCACCACCAGTATTGCCGTCATCCCCTGGTCTACCGGTAGGCCCACCACGAAGTCCAGTGATATGCTATCCCATGGTCTATCCGGGGTCGGAAGTGGATGTAAGAGCCCTTGGGTTCGGCCATGGTCGGCCTTCATGGTAGCACACGTAGGACACTCCTGTCCCCACCTCCTGACATCCACTCTCATGGTTGGCCACCAGAAATGCCGTCCCATGCTAGCCACCGTTTTTTCAAAGCCCAAATGACCTGCGCATGGAGAGTCATGGCACCAGATGAATGCTTGTTTCCTTAGCCTAGGCGTGGGTATCAATAGGCACCTGCCCTTCAGGGGTATCCCGTCCTTCAGCTGCCATTCTCTGTGACTGAGGAGCCACCTCCGCCATGCGAATGACCTGATCCCTCTCTTTATTCCCCTCAGGAAAGTATCCGGTTGGATAACCCCCAATACCATCCTCGGGGAAATGATGGAACGCTCGGTTGCAGGCAATGGTTCCTTAACTGCAGATTGACGGGACAGGGCGTCCGCCTTCCGGTTTTCCGTCCCCGGCCGATATGTGATGCGGAAGTTGAACCCCGCAAAGAAGATCATCCACCGCAGCTGCCTGGGAGAAAGGTGTCTAGTGGCCGTCATGAACTGTAGGTTCCGATGGTCCGTGTACACCGATACCACATGTCTTGCCCCCATCAACCAATGCCTCCATTCGGTGAAGGCGTCCTTGATTGCGAGAAGCTCCTTCTCCGCAATATGGTAGTTGCGTTCGGCGTCGTTGAGTTTGCGGGACATGTACGCAACGGGATGAAGCACCCCTGTGTCGTGGTTGCGTTGGGACAAGATAGCCCCCAGCGCCACATCCGACGCGTCCGCTTCCACCACGTAGGGGAGATCCGGATCGGGGTGAGCCAACACCGGCGCCTTACCAAAGGCGCTTTTCAGGGCCTCAAAGGCTTTGTTCGCTTCAGGGGACCAGACAAACTCCTTGGACTTCCTCAGTAGCTGTGTGATTGGGGCCACCACTCCTGAAAATCCATCTATAAACCGCCTGTAAAAGTTGGCGAAGCCAATGAAACTTTGGACGTCCTTCACGCTTTGGGGCACCGGCCATTCTTTCACCGCCTTGATCTTTCGTTCTGCCATCTCCTGTCCCTCTGGACTCAGCATCACTCCGAGGAATTCCACGGATGTGACGTGGAAGTCACACTTGCTGAGTTTACAAAACAGCATGTTTTCCCTCAGCTTTTGGAGCACAGCTTTGACGTGGTGTACGTGCTCCTCCACACTGGACGAATAGATGAGGATGTCGTCGATATATACGACCACGTAGATATCCAACTCCTCTCTGAATACCTCATTCAAAAAGTACTGAAAGGCTGCCGGGGCGTTGCACAGACCGAACGGCATGACGAGGTACTCAAAAAGGCCGAACCTGGTCTTAAAGGCGGTCTTCCACTCGTCTCCGTCCCTCATGCGCACCAGATGGTATGCCCCTTTCAAATCCAACTTGGTGTAGATACGAGCTTTCTTGACCTGTTCCAGAAGTACACTGATGAGAGGCAAGGGGTACCGATTTTTTATGGTTATCGCATTCAATGCCCTAAAGTCCACACAGGCTCTCAGCTCCCCATTAGCCTTCGGGATGAAGAAGAGTGGCGAGGCGGCCGGAGACTTGGACGGGCGGATGAATCCTAGCTTGAGGAGTTTATCCAGGTACCCCCGGAGATGCACGTTTTCAGGCTCCGTCAGGGCATACAGCCTGCCGCTGGGAACGCTGGCCCCTGGCACCAGGTCGATCTGGCAGTCAAACTGTCTATGTGGTGGTAGCACTTCCGCCTTCACCTCATCAAATACATCCTCAAAACTGTGATAAGCCTGGGGGAGAGCCACATCTTTTTCTGCCGCTGTAGCCACCGTCTGACTCCCGCTCTCATCTGCGTCAAGGGATTCCGTTCTTATTCCACAATGCAGGATGCAATACGGTGACGTCATTTCGATGCGATGTGTTGGCCAATCCACAAAGGGGTTGTGTTTCTGTAGCCACGGCAATCCCAATATGACGCCATATTGGGGCGCTCGGATGATGTTAAAATCGATTTGTTCCAAATGGTTCCTCCCATATCTCATCGGAAGGACCCCCGTGTGCTGTCCGATGGGCCCCGTCACCAATCGCCTTCCGTCTACCGCATAGACGTCTTCGGGTACTGCTTTGGGAAGAAGCACTAGCCCTAGCCTGCATGCCTCGTTGTGGTCCATAAACATGCCAGTGGCCCCTGAATCCACCATGGCCACAACGGGTATCCACTGGTCATGCACTCCCACGTGCACCGTGATAAACAGGTGTCGTTGTCCCTTAGTGACCGAGTTGGAAAGTGAAGGGATGGATGAGTGACTCCGAGATGCCCCTTCTCTGGTCTTGGAGTCCTCTAGTTTTCCGCCGGTATGTCCACCACGGCTGTTACCGACCGGTTGGCCCGATAACGTGACGTCTTCGGTTTGGCAGGGCATTCACGTACGTAGTGGCCTTTTTTGCCACAATATAGGCACAATCCTTGTTTACGGCGTGACTCTTTCTCCGTGGCTGTGAGGCTCGCTCGTATTGCGCTGATGTCCATGGGTTCTCCCTTGGATGCGGTGGAAGTTTCAGGACTTCCCACCGTCACATAGGATGGAAGGGATTTTCCTTTTCTCCCATGATCCCCCTTTCTTTCACTTAGCCTATGTTCCAGCCGTAATACCAGGTTGATAAGGCCCTCACATGTCTTGGGTTGAGGGTCAATATGAGCCACGGCGTCCTTGAGCTCATCGCACAGCCCTTGGTGGAAGAGCGCCGTCTGTTTAGCAACAGGCCACTTGGTTTCCGCAACCAGCCTTCGGAACGCGTTGAGATACTGCACCAGGTCGTTGGATCCCTGTCTCAACTCAAGCATTTCACGGTCCGCCGTGTACGAGTCAGCCCTTCTGTCGAATACCTTCAGGAATTCCTCGCGAAAAGCACCCCAATCACATAAGAGGGGGTCGTCCCTGCTCACCAGAGGTACGGCCCATTGTGCCGCGTTTCCAGCCAAATAGGATATAAGGAAAGCCACACGAGCCTGACTCGTGGGGAACGCCTTTGGTTTGCACGATAAATGTAGCGCCACTTGTGTGAGGAATACCTGCACTGTGTTAGGATCCCCACTGTACCTCTCTGGTGTTGCCAAGGGGATGGCTACCGGCATTTCCACTACTACCGCAGGGGTCTGGTTCGTGAGGGAGGTGCTGGGCGTGAGCGGGTCCAATTGGATAGCATCCAGTCTGGCTTTTACATCGGCTGTTTCTTGCCTAGAGGCAGCCACTTCAACTTGCATGGCCGCTAAAGCAGCCAGCACATCATCAAGTGTTGCCATGTCTGTTATCGACCGGGAGACAGTTAGTGTTATTAAGGTCGGATATTTTGTAACGCCCTGAACGTCTCAGGATCGTTTAACAGACACGACAATGAGGACGCAACCACTTGTGAAGGGTTAGTTCTTTTAATGAAGGCAAATAAAATACAAAGAACAAACAAAAGTTATAGTCACTGGAATCCTCCAGGCTAAGTACGTTACCAGCCCACAGCACGGATGGTCCTAACCGTCCTCTGCATATACGCCGATCCCGGCGTATGCCAACAGAGGGCAGAAATGAAATGGCCGACAATGCCAATCGGTAGGCTGTGAGGGGCACGAAGAGTGTTGGGGAAAATCGAGGAGTCAGGGAAACACCCAGCCGGGGTCTCTACCTGAAGGGAGCAGCCGCTCAACCTCTTCCTCAGACTGCACCGGGACGCGGAGTCACCTCCTGGTGATGCGTCACCGATACCCCAATCACAAGCAAGAAGACTGAACCGAGAGCAGCCGCTCGATCGATCCTGTGGACTTCCGAGTCTGTAACGCGGCAAACACCTCCTGGTGTGCGTTACAGCTGGCAGTCCCTGTGTCTCTGGTCGGGCTGGGAGTTACGACTCCAACCAGCAAAAGCGCCACTGCGCTTGGACTCAGCCGAGTCAAAAAGCGAAGCTCAATGGTTGACCGGTAGAGCTTCCGGGTCCTTCACAGGTGACGATGGGGCAAGACACGGCCCAGGGAGTAACGACTCGACCTACCTCCGTTCTTGCCTTACTGGAGCACCACTCCGGAACACTGCTCTTCACGAAGCAGGTACGTCGGTGTAAACACAATATCCGACAGCCTTGTACCTCCCGGTTCCTCCCTTTATAGGGCGTGTTTTCCTTGAGTTATGTAACAGCTCTCCTGTTTACATAAGGGCGTGTTTCCCTTGAGTTATGTAACAGCTCTCCTGTTTACATAAGGGCGTGTTTCCCTTGAGTTATGTAACAGCTCTCCTGTTTACATAAGGGCGTGTTTCCCTTGAGTTATGTAACAGCTCTCCTGTTTACATAAGGGCATGTTTCCCTTGAGTTATGTAACAGCTCTCCTGTTTACATAACCTCTCAACCGCTAAGCATCCTGGGAGATGTAGTCCGTTTTCGCTGGTTACCGTTTTCCTCCCCTCGTATGACAGGAATTCTTGACAGCATTCAGATGTTATGAGGTCCATGAGCTTTTAAGAGTCATTAATGAGATTATAACATAATTTCAGAAGTCCTGGTGTGCATTTCCAACCCACCAGGGGCTGCCATTGCTGATTGGCAATGCTACCTATGTGTGCCAGTTGATGCACACACCAGAGCATCTTTCAAAATGTCTACAATTTCTAGAAATCTAAGCATGGAATGTAACTGGTAAGTCAAATAGAGAAGGAGATCATTACCATAAAGGGAAATCACATCCTCACAATCTGATGCTCACTTTTGCCCATAGATCTGGTAGTCCACTCTCACTCAATTGGCCAGGTGTTCCTATGCCAGCAAACAGCAAAGAAGAGAGCAGACATCCTTACCTCATTCCCCTCCGCAGCTGAAACTCCTATTACGTTTCCCCCTTTCCAATAGCTCTTTTCATCAGTTTGGCATAGATTAACCTAATTCAAGATCAGAAGCCAAGTCTGAACCTCATGTGTATAGGTTTGCCAGCAGACAGGACCACTCTACTGAATCAAATGGCTTTTCAGCAGCTGGTTCCTGTCTTGCCAGGTACCCAAATAGTCTCCTAAGGCTATGCCACGTGGACCTCAGTGGCATTAAGCCCAACTGATCTAGGACTATTAATATGTCTGTAACTAGGATCAGGGGATTTGCAAACACCTTCGCCAAGATCTTTACTTCTAAACTGAGCAAAGTAATAGGCCTGTTTGAGACACGTTGCTCAATTGTTTTTCACTCCTTACAGATGAGCACATTGGTAGCCATTCTTAAACCTCTCAGTAGCCAGTGCTCCCTTTTCGCCTCCTTAAGTGGGTCCACAAACGTTTTCCCTCAGAATGGTATATAAAAATGTACATATAGGTCTTTGTGGAGTGCAAACCTTGTTAGAGAGAAATGGACCACTGGCTTATTACTCTTGAGTAAAGATGATTTCATTACTCACCAAGGGAATGAGGTATTTGTTTGCTTTTTATTGAAATGGGAGTGCTTTCCTCTTTTTGAGGATCTACATGATGTGGCCTTTTAAAACATGGACTGTCAGGCCTCATTCATTTTGCTCTGAATGTCATAGGTGGAGGACCAATTGGGACAGACTAACAATGTGTGCAAGTATGGACACAGCCTAGCTGGAAGCTGTTGACAAATCCCTTACATTGATGCTCCTGGACACACACATTTTCATCCTGATTCCATTCAAATGCAGATTCAAATTTGGAACTGGAATCACTTAGCCTCTGACACCAATGGAAATGGTAGTAACTCCAACTTGTTTAGAATGATTTGTGGCATGAGTTACTGGACAAGGTTTGTTTTGCCCCTAATAATCAGTTGACCTGCTATACCAGGAGAGGGTGAAACAACTTTTTTTTTATCAATAATCCAATTGCATCATTTGGAGTGAGCTACCAGAAGCCTGAGGGGAAATTACTGGAAGGGGTCTCATACTAAGGACCAATATCACCGGCATGGAGGAATCAAAGGCCTTGGCAATGCGATCCTTACCAACATCAAGAGGTCCTGCCCAGGAAAAGCCCATACAGATCTGTGAGTAAGTTCCCTAAGGGGGCTTAAGGCTCGTTATTGGAGGTTCACAATAGTTTAATGTGACCCTGGACACTGGCTGGAACAGCCAGCAAAAGCTACGGCCCTTCTTATAAGGGCACCTCAGCATGTTTTGTAGGTCTCAGCAAGATTTAGGGCTTTTTGCATTAAGAAAGTTTGTCTCCATGTGAGACCTGTCAGTCAATTCCAGTTTGTTTTTGCACAACCTAACAGCTTAAATGCTAAATTATACCACTTCCCCGACATCCATCAAACCAGAATACACATACGGTTTTAAAGAAACTGCAGAGAAAGAAAGGGCTGGGAAAATCCTGAGACACTGTCCTTAGTTTTTTTCTGCATAAAAGTTTCCCACTTGACCAAGAGCAGAGATACCTGGGCAGAGGACAGTAAGATTCTAACTAGTGTGCTATTAGGACCTTGCTTAAATGTTTCCCTTCATATTTGCCACTGTAAACCAACTCAAAGTACAAAACCAAAGGAGGCGGGAACCTTGCAGGCGCGCAACACCCTTTGGACTCACAGGGCTTCAGCCCCCCCCCCGTCGTGTGTGGCAGCCCGGGATGAGACAGCTTCCCGGGCACCCAGACAGCCGCACCCGAGCACTTCACAGGTCTTTAAAAGACCATTTGCATGTTAATGAGGCCTCGCTGTTGTTTCACCCCTTCTAAGAGCCCCGGCAGCTCCACTCTGCCTATGGCTTACAAGATTCAGCCCCCCCCGAAATTGTTTCTTAGCCCCCCCCGAAATTTGGCGCTAGTTGCGCCTCTGGAACCTTGCATTGACTGACCAAAACCAACTTAACCTACACATCCATAAACACACACACTCAGAGGCTCTGCACACTAGAAATAAAGAAGGGGACTTACCCCTAACTTTGTGCCATTGAGAAAATGGAGTCGAATAAGGAGTATAGGGTAACAGATGCCTCCTCCGCAGCCATTCTTTACAACTGGGAACCTTTACACGACCCCTGAGGATACAAGCTCCATGTGCAAAGGGGTGAGAAGGTCTTGTTCATCTTTAAAGTCCTGCTGGAAATACCAAGAAAATCAAAGTGATGGGCAATATTTGCTGGGGTGCTTTCAAACCTGCAGGAGCTGCACTCTTCCATCCTCCTGAGGGCTATGAAATGAGTATTGATGAGTCGGGTAGAAAGTAACGTTTACAGGGCCAAGAGACAATTCTCATGTGATGCACATTATAGGAATAGTCAATATTACTAACATTAGAGGTAATAAGTAATATATTGATAGTGGACTTTTATTAAGGTTGGAAGATATCAAATGTATTCCAGATGCCTTTTAGAAAAAGATGAAGTGAGATGCTGGTAAGTAATGTGCTGTTTTTGTTAGATTTATACTTTTTTTAATCACATTTTAAAGTAACGTGTTTATTGTTAGTGCAAATTTAAAAATAATTTTCTCAAGCCTTGATGCTATTGTATGAGGTGTTAAAATGGTGTTCATAAAATGAAAGTGAACAAGAGGACACCTAGAAACAGCTTATCAAATTACATAGATTGGTTTAAAATAACTCCATGCGTATTAAAAATAATACCCATGAATTTATTTTGTTAATGAAATATTTGTGTTTTGATTGGTTTACTTCACGGTTATAAAGACAATACGTGTACCGCAGAAGGGTTTAAAATGATGGTTTTTGTGGCTCGAGGCCAGCAGCAGTGGCGTAGCAAGGTCAGGTGGTGTGGAAAATTTCTTGTCACCCCCGGCTTGACAAATTGGCACAAATATGTGTTTAAAACACACGTTTTTTCCATTTTGTCACCCACCGCACCCCCCTTCCTACGCCATTGGCCAGCAGGACCTCCCATTAAGCCTTTTGCCAAACTGCCATATTTAGTCAAGTATGGCGAGGCCACGTCGTATAAGGGGCACCCGAAGACAACAGTTGATGCATCTCCTGAAAATATGCAAATTAAAAGGCATTGATGAAAATTAATTCGAGGAGAAGCACACAGATTGATGGGAGGATTACACTGTATCAAGCATTCCTTTGCTACCACCTCCAAATGAATTTATTTTAATTACATATCTTATGGAGCTTTAAAATGGTGGCAGTTGAATAATGGATCAAGATTACTCAGTGTCTCTTCCATTCTGTGTGTTTTCTAAAGTGCAGCTAGGCGGATCTGCGGCGGCTTCCCTTTGTGCGCGCGCCACCTGCGGAAATAAAAACCCGCCGATTAGCATGATGACGCCGACAGATGGGCCCGAGATGACATTGTTAACAGTTCGGTGATGCCAGGGGACTGTCGCAGGGTTCAAGTCCTTGACAATGCAATCGACGACTAGAAGAATTAATTTCTACAAAAAGCACGTGTTTGCTTTCCTTTTCACTGGAATAAGTTTTCTCCCTTCAAACGCTTTGTATATATATCCTTCAAAGCATACTTCACTGCAGCTCGAATGTATGAACATAAATACCAGGCTACGATTTGTGCTTAATTTGTGGTGGTAGTTGCCGGTGAAGGGCAACGCCAGTGCTTAATTTGAGCCGGTGATTGGAGAGGGTCACTGACACTCATTTTTGGGGGCTGGCACTTTATTTTTCTGCATCAGACATTTACAAGAGCAAGAACGTGAGAAAAACACAAACCAAAAAGATGGAGGAAAGGACGACGAAAAAAACGTCACAAAGGAAGATCGCAGGAACTTGCAAAAGTGAAATAAACGGGCAGGGAGTGTCTGGTAGTGGATTAAAAAGAATATGGTGGCGTATGTGGCGCACCCACATTCATTGTATGGCCACGGGCTTCTGAGCAGAGCCCTGGCCACCGACTGTCATTCTTTTACCAGCTAAGCACAGGGCAACGCATTCATTTTTAGAGACCGCAACTTATTTTTCAACATCAGATTTTGACCTAGAGCAAGAAATGGGCATCAGAGGGAGAAAAATGGAGAAATGAAAGATAGAAAAACAGTGGGACGAAGGAAGAACACGGGGATTCAAAGAGTCCGCTACAGTGAGTTAAATAGACAGGGCGTGTAGGGTGGTTTAAGAAGAGGACATGAGGTCAGGCGCGGCTGATACAGGTAAGAGTGGTGAGGCAGGGCTGGGGGGAGTTGAAAGATGACGGGATGGGGAAAATAAAAGGAAAAAATTATAAAACCACTTACCTTGAGCTCAGCGCAACATAAGTAGTTTTATTTATTTTTTTATTTTATTTTCCCTACTCCGTCGCCTGCCAACTTCCTCCCCTGCCTCGCCCCGCCCCACCGCTCTTACCTGTATTGACCGCATCTGCATGAGCTGGAATCAATACTAGGTAGCCTTGGTGTTCAGCAACCACTGTATTGGGTAACACTGGCAGTAAGCACTTTGAACATCTGCATTTATGTTCTTTACAAATTAAGCCTTCCTAATGAACTTTCTATCATCCCAATCACCTTGTCCCACCTCGAACAGACACCAGAAGTAACGTTGAGCCCCTAAACTTGCATTTTATTTTTTATTTGTATGTATTTCATGTTTTTATTTTTTTGTATTGGTTTTACAAGTTAAACTCTGGCTGCACTTAGCTGCGTATGTACACATTTAAAGCAGGTCCCCAAAAAATTTCTTAAAATCCCTTTATTCCATACTTTATTTAGTCGACATCTACAAGTGCTTCCATTTTCTCTCCCGGCCTAGGAAGGGTGAGTTAAAAACACCTCAGAGGAAGGTACTTAAATGGCGACTGTCTGTATGTATGTCGCATAGAGTATGAGGGAAAGATTCTCGTGTGCAAATGTATGAAGCTGTCTAGGTGCCAGTTGCAGTATGTAAACATAATTTTAGCACATAATTCAGGACGCCATTGAGCTGTTTGGAAATATTACACCTACTGCTCCAGCCCACTTGTTAAGATGGAGAAAAACGAAATGTTACTACTGGAAATGGAGCTGTCAACCTGGGCATTGATGGGCGAGGCTGCTACATAGAGGAATATTGACAAGCCCAAAAGGTCTGGCGCTACGTTTATAGTGAAACGTTTTTGAGTGTTGCTACAAAAACCTAAGCTGAGGGGTTATGGTCAGGGCCACTGGAATTGTGGGAAAGGAGAGAACCTAATTATTTGTCTGGGTCGACTAAATTTTGCAGCAAGAAAAGGCAAAATATGCAACTTAACACAGCACATTATGGGACCTTGTTTACTCAGTAATTTGCCATTTTCTTTACACATGTTAACGCTACCTGGGCAAAGGTTTGACCTCATTAGTACTAATTTGACACTCAAATACCTCAGTTAGAAATAGAATGGTGACCAGTCAACCTTTGCAAAGAGCCTTTTACTGCAATGGAACATTAGTAGCCTCGTTTTTGGTAACTTTTGATCTATTTGAGATATATATATATATATATATTCACTGAAAAAACCATAGGTTTCACACATGTTATAGTTAGCTGGACATTTAACTGATAAAAAACCTATGAAATTCCCCCGTTATAGTTACTGTAGGCAACTATAACTCACGCGACCGTAATCCTCTGCTGATGCTAATACTGTATTTAGACACTTATTTGCCCATGTCTTCTTCCATTAAATTTTAGCTATACATATATTACAAATATTTTTTTTTCATAAAGACACATATGTCATCAGCAGAGGATTACGGTCGCGTGAGTTATAGTTGCCTACAGTAACTATAACGGGGGAATTTCATTGGTTTTTGATCAGTAAAATGTCCAGCTAACTATATAATGTGTGAAACCTATGGTTTTTTCAGTGAATTTGCAAGGTTTTTTAAATGCTAATTCCTAACTATAACGTGTGTGAAACCTATGGTTTTTTCAGTGAATTTGTACGGTTTTTTAAATGCTAAGTTACTTTACGCCATTCGTGGCGTGCGCGCCCACTTAACGCAGTTCGTTCCGTGCGCGCACGGTGCGCTTTGCGCACCGTGCGCGCACAGTGAGCACGCGGTGCGCTTCGCGCACCGCGTGCCCACGTTACGCTAGATGGGCCATGAACGCACGATGCGCTTCGCGCACCGTGCGCACATGGAGGACATATGATGAGCATCGTTGTGACTGGTAAAATATATGTTTTGCTTTGCTGTCATATGCCATGCACAAATGGTGCCCTTCGGGCACCATTTACACATGGGGTGGTGAGAGTGTGGATATTTTTTTATTTTATTTATTATTTATTACCGTACGCGTACGGTAAGCGTAATCTGCGAAATTTTTGAAAAAAATAAAATTGCCGTTTTTCACTTGGGGGATCGTTGGGGACTCCCTCAATATGGCTAGGTGCTTGGGAGCTGTCTAAACAGCCCCTTTACATGTTGTTGCCCTTTGTTTGTCAATCCCCTGTCAGAGTGCGAGAGAGAAAATGGCGGCCGCCGCTTCCTGGTTTCGACCGATTCGAATGTTTACTAAGATCTATCAGCCAATCAGAATCGCGCTCGCGCACGTCACCGTACGCGTACGGTAAGCGCACCGTAAGCTGGCTCAGATATATATATTGATTTAAAGGCTATTTTCTCAGGAACTACTGAACAGATTTACACCAGACCTACAAAAGGCACTTCCTTGACCTGAGGACTACCTCTCTGCCAAATTTCAAGGAACTCTGTTCAGCCGTTCGGGCTGTAGCTGTGTCTAAAGGTCCTATGGAAAAATGCATGGGAAAAATGCGTTTTGGGACCCCCCTTTTATCTCAGCCCCCGCTTGACGAATCCCCCCGAGACTTTCAGGGTAGGAGCGGAGCGTAGCGCCCCACCTATTTTGAAAATTTCGCGAGGATTCGTCGTCCGGCGCCAAAGTTATTCAAAATAGAATGTTGCGGTTTTCCTATGGAAACGTGGTCCTAACTATAACTACCTACTGGCGACCGCCAGTAGGTAATATATATATATATATATATATATATATATATATATATATATATATATATATATATATATATATGTATATATATATATATATATATATTCCAAAAGAAGCAAAGCGTTCCCCCATTTCCGGAGCCTCAAGCCCTTCGGGGCGGCCTCACCATGGGCACGGAGCAACCCATTAACCTCACTCGAGCAAGTACAGCAACGTGAGTCCCAATACCATGGAAAACGTATTTATTTCAAGGTCACAAGCGCCAGCTTTCTCTTCGTCCAACGTTTCGACTTAGTCTGTCTTGATCACGGACATGAAATGCAAGCGCCCAGGTGTTCTCGAGCATTTATTACAAATAGTGCATCACGTGACGAAGATCCCAGTACTACTGCTCCCACAGTGCATTGTGCCGGTATTTACAAAAGTATTCTGGATGTCCCGATCTGTTTGGCACACGCACTGATATCATAGTGGAAATTCGTTCTGCGACAGGCAAGTGAGTTTAAAATATTTTTGTCACTTCTTTGACTTGAAAAAACAGCTTCACCATGGCACGATCATCACAGGATTTCGTCCTGTTTGAATCCCCTCCAACGCGCCATTCCTTTTGCACTAGTGGCGCTCCTTCGTAGGTAGGGTGGCGCGAGTGGGCAAGGCTCCTCTGTTAATATTCCAAAAGAAGCAAAGCGTTCCCCCATTTCCGGAGCCTCAACCCCTTCGGGGCGGCCTCACCATGGGCACGGAGCAACCCATTAACCTCACTCGAGCAAGTACAGCATATATATGTGTATATATGTATATTTATATATTTTATTTTTTTTGTTGTTAAAATCAGCAGATGGTGAATTATGTGGCATATGTGGAAAAAATCCATATTTATGCAGAAAGTGCTGCTGCCAAATCACATAGTTCCAGTGGCCATGGTTATGGTACATTATGTAAGGTAGTTATTTACCAAGAACAGTATTGTATCAGTGTATTGTATTATGTTTGTCAACCCCACACAAGACGCAGTGTGTGTGAGTATTAAAGGATATGAAAAAGGTTTTATAATTAAAAAATGACAATGGATTTCAGCAATAGTCGCAGAATGTGAAGCATTAGAGGTTTATTTAATTCTATCTGCTTTATATTAACACTTTTATTTAGCACATACCAAATGTGTTCAGGCGTCAGATAGCAGTACATGATGTAATTGAGGGAGGCAGGCTACAGGGACAGCAATTAAACAAAAGTCAGACATAATAATGCATTTTAAGAAATTAATCCTAACTTGGGCTTCTAAAATAGAAAAATATCTGAAAATATTGAGTAACTGCTGGGGGAAGCTTTTTTTAAAGAGACAAGTCTCACCTGCAAGAAGTAA
The DNA here is from genome assembly GCF_964204655.1 of Triturus cristatus. Lineage (NCBI taxonomy): Eukaryota > Metazoa > Chordata > Amphibia > Caudata > Salamandridae > Triturus > Triturus cristatus. Next base: position 358,336,283 of record NC_140580.1, read on the forward strand.
ATATGGGTTGTCGCAAGACAATACTGTAGAGAGAGCTCAGAATAGTCAAGTGGATGTACACATCAAGGCCTTATTTATGATGTTAGGTGCCATCCATAGGGATTATGTTGCGGTTTCTAGCTGGCCGAGGGGCTCCTTGAGTCCGTTGGTAGCCAGCCAGAAGGACCAGCCAGTTTGACTTCCTACCGCCTACATTGTAATTAGGCAGTTGGAAGTCAAACCAGGGATGTCTGTCGGAAAACCTCCAACCTGCGGTCTGAAGCTTTCCAACCGACATCCTAATGAGGCCCTAAATATGTATAACATATAGGACATGCATCCTGGCTATAAAATCTGTCTGGAAAGCTATAGAATGTGTTCTAGGTAAATGTTTCACATATTATAAATAAACAAACCCTTTCAGAACAGCGGAGGCTCCTCCACTAAGGTGGAGGAGCGTCGCCCAACTGCTTTGCAAGAAGTAATTAAAGGAAAACTAAAATGATAATAACCAATGTTATTATCGTTTTAGTTTTCCGTTTCCTGGTGCGGGGCGGGGCTAGGCACATAGAGCAGGGGCCAGGGGGAGGAGTGGTGAGCACACTCTAAAGTGCGCATGACAGTTTGGCCAGCCGTCTTGGGCCGGCCAAACCGTCATGTGCACTTTGCATGTTCCCCACCAGGCTGTAATACACAGCCTGGGGAGGAACATGCACAGGCTCCCACTCGCTCTCTAAGCGCCGAACAACAGTGGTCAGACCAATCACAACGCTGTTGTAAGGCAGCATCGTGACTGGCTAGGGAAGTCAGGGGCCTGGGTGCTTCCTGCTGTGGAAGAGCTAAAGAGGACAGAGAGGTGATGGCCTGGCGACCTGCAGGTAAGTGTTTTAAAACATTTTTTTTTTACCACCACCACCCCTCCACCCCCGTTAAATAGCGCTGCCACTGCTTCAGACATCCAGTCCCTGTCACTGCTGGTCTGGCTCTTTACAATGATTACTTACACATTCAAAGAAGTTGCCTACTGTATTCTTTTTATGCAGTACTTTTTAAGGACGTTTGAAAATAGTATAAAACAATATGCTCAACACAAGCTCTTACATAAGTAAACCTGGGCCCACTCAATGCTAGACACGACTCTGTAGCCTCAGAGCCAAACACATCAGTGTGACTTCATCCAGAGACTTCTGATCTTAGCCTCTTCAGTGCCCATGACGAGATAGTCTCGTCATGGAGCACGGTTGCGCTGTGCCCATGACAAGACTATCTCGTCATGAACCCCACCCACTAGTGCAACGCCCGGCACAGGAGGGGGAAAGGGCGTGGCACTGAAGGGGTTAAAGTCTCAATGGATCATCTCAGTATCTTAGCTCCTCTGCTTTGGTAATCTGCATTGGAGGACAGGACCCTTGATTTGCTGGAGGTAGTAAAAAGGTGTCACCGCAAACATCCAATCTGTCGATATTTTGGACTATTCGTGTCACTGCTTGGCACCTGGATATTCTGATAGCCATTCTCACTTTCACTGTGCCTCTAGATACTTCAGAAGATGTAAGTACATATCTTATGGTGGAGTGCACACAGGGAGTGATGTAGTCAGCATTTGAATAGTCCTTTGAAAAAGAGTGAATTAGGGACCATCTTTGAGGAAAGGGGGGGCTGTCGTTGGTAGCATCTTTCCAGTCAAAAAAAGCTCTGTGAAGCCTACTTTATCCAGAACATGGAATAAGGGTGTTTGGATTGTTGAACTGTTGGTTAAAAGAAGTTTGAAGTAATGGGGAAAATATAAGGAGAGAAGTATAAGTAAGGCAAGATGTTGGCGTGTGGCATTGGAATGAAGTATGTGAAGATGGTTCGAGTAGAAGAGAGAAGCAATGACAGTGGAATAACATGGGGGAACGTGATTAGAAGAAGCAAAAAAAAGTTAGAAACATTGAAAGTAAGAGCACGTTTGCTAAAAAGAGGTGAAATGAAACTAGAAGCGCAAGAGAAAAAGTCAGACAAGGACTGGAAGCGAGAGGATAATGATGATTCTACAAATTGATTATTGTCTACATTCAAGTAGAATCCTTTGCATGCAGAATTCTCCCTGATTGTTCCTCTCCAACAGTACATCCCAGACTGTTTCTCACACTCAAATCACAGACATTTCCACCACTGTCATGTCTGTTGTTTCACATACGCGTTGAAACTTGTGCCAAAAGTAGAACAATCCACGATATGTGTGTGGAAATTTGAATCGGCTCTCATTTATGATAACAATACAAAAGGTAAATCTACTGCAGATCCCCAGTTATAGTTAGCTACACAGCCATGACACTCCCATTGCACTGATTATCATCTCAAACAGGACAGGAAACAGATATATGATGTATCATGGGCAGGCGCAGGCCAAATTTAAAATACAGCAGCGTCATTTGGGTAATTTCAGGAATTTCATGTTACGCTTGTTATGCAAACTGGAGGAGGAGTGTGGCTCAATGGTTAGAGCGGCAGACCCTGAAGCAGAGTTCTGGCCAGGGACCAGGGTTCGATTCCCGCCTCAGCGGGGCTCGGGCTCAATTTCCTCGGACCTGTCTATTCTCGCCTCGGTGCCTATTCTAATCACAGGCCCCATGCTGCAACTCTGGGCAATAGCTTGCTTAGCCTCCACACCGGCCCCAACAGCGCTAAGGATGCCTGGGGGTGCCCAGGAGTGAACACTTCACAGGGAAAGCCAGGAGGGGTTCCACAGTGGTACGTATGAGTATCAGCGCCAGGAAACCGCAAAGGCGACACCGCAAGGTGGCCGTCTGGTGACAGTTCGCTCTATAAGGACATTTACATTTACATTTTCAAAATGCCTGAAATTATGCCATTTCGCCATGCCACATAATTACATGCCGTTCATTAAACAAATTTGCAGCATGCATGTGTTAATAGCACATAGGCTAGAACACGAGCAGTTGTTGTTTGTTTTGTTTTTTATGTTTTCTCATGCTATTAGTTTTACAGGAAAATGTACCGAAAATTGACACAAGAACTCAAGTTATGCTAAAATATAGCACTAAATAACGTATTTCAATTTTGAGCAATTTCAAGCAATTTTCCGGGTATTTTGGATAATTGCGTTAAAACAAATTAAACATAATATCCACACTGCTAATCATGATGCATTACTGTACATAGAGATGAAAGCCCATGCAGTGTTACTCACAGGTAATATATATTCATGCAGCATGAAACAGTTGTTAGGCTTCAGTAATGCAATCAACAGCTAGATGTCCTCAGAGACAATACCTGTAGAGGAGAAAGCTGTTGTTGTTTTGTACTGTTTTTTTCTTTACCTGCAGTTTTAAGGCTGAAGTTCCAATTTCAACTTCGATACAATGTCTTGTATATTAGACAGTGGAACAAAGTGGCGGTGGCCACAAAGAAATGGTGGTGGGGTGAGTCGAGGAAACACGGGAGGGGACGCGTGGGGGGAGTGCAGGGGAGGTGTGAATAATAGTATACAAAAGAGGAACTTAACCTAAGCTACCGGCCGCCTCTCCGTCACACCTACTGTGCTCTTCCTGGTCCCAGCAGCCCCTGAGACATACTCCCTGTGCAATCCCTGCGCTGCTCTCATGCTATGACGCTCCTCCGCCATTGTGGAGGAGCCGCGCTGGTGGAACATTCTGCTGCATCCCTTGGTATGCTCACAAATATGGAATGTAGTTACAAAGTTGCAGTTTTATTGTGAACTGCTGGTGGCTCGCGTACTTCATACATGTATTTAAAAGAAAGGCTACATACACACTCACAGGCAATGCACATCAGCATGCACATAAATGTAGGTGCGATATCACAGTTAGGTCAACAGCCTCTTGTCCTAAAAAAGAATATATTAAAAAAAGGAAGGCTTTTTTCCCCTACCAGCAATAATATGTAAAACAGTGCTAATTATTGTGACATGAGTGATGCTTTAGATGACATCATTAGTGATGCCTCAAATGTTGCCATTGACGAAATAATTTGTGACGTAATCTAGATAACGGGTGTGAGATCATGATACGTTCTTTGTGGAGCAATATTATGGTGTAATAGGATGAGTACCAGTGGGTGAAGTTGCTGAAATTTACTATATTGCATAATGAGAAGTTTGAGTGCTATAGGAGAGGAATGATGTCATTGTGTGGCAAACACTTCTTCTAGTGCCAGCTTATCTGACACCCAGTGTCAGCTGCAAGTGCTGAGAGAGCAAAGACAAAGCAGTGCTTGAACTCGCTTCCTCTCTTCATTTATCGTAACGCTAACACATGTGTAAATCAGGATATGTAATGCAGAAAATATTGGGACCCCCTTTGTACAAAGTACTTTTCCAAAAGGTCAGGGAGAAAAGGGGAAAAATGAAACAACTAATTGGGACAACTATTGAGATTTATGTGTAAGGGGTGTTTTGTATGTGGTTGTATGAATGAAGAGTATGATTGTGCAGTGTTCTTCTCCCTGGGTTTTGTTCTTGTCATGATTTGGAATAATATTTTTGTATCAATGAACCGATATGAATAATGTGTAAAATATAGTGATGATGTTATTAATGAAAATTGATTTATATGTAAAAAATTCTATTATGTTTATATAAAGAAAAAGGAAAATATAAAAATATAATAAACGGAAGTAAAAGATATAAATTGTTGTACTTTGTGTGCTAGCCCATGCTGACTAGGATCTTATGTAAAACAAATTTTTGATCATATATAGGAAATTAAAATAGAGGTCGAGAGGGAGCATTATTTGTTAGGTTAAATCAGGATATGTACCTTGGGGTATCTTGGCACTGCAAAATTACACATTCAAAGAATCTTTTGTCATATATAAAGCTGGGTTGTTGGTGCTTTTCGAATTTCATGAGTTTGGACTCTAGTAAAGTCAAAATGAGCAGTGTTCCAGAGTTTTGCCGCAGAACCAAAAAGGACTGGCTCTCAACTGAAAAGTTCCAGAAGAATGAAGTCTTGAGGGACATATAGCCACATGACTAAATATTTCCCACGGGATGACAGAATCCCACATTTCGTAATTGCAGGCACTTATATAGCTGCGCTCCAGGGTCAAGTGTATTAATCACTTCCATTCTCCATTTTTTTAACTCTTATTAAAAGTCATTGCTAGTCTTGGCTCAGGCAGCGGAACAGGGACGAATAAGTCTTCTCTTTGAGTAGTGTATATAGAAAACGTTGTGGAAAAAAATCTTCGAGTTAAAGTTAAGCACCTTTGCTTTCCAGATGATTGGTGTGAACAGTTGGAGATTAGTGAGCAGATGAAGACGGATACATCTTCCCCTGGCGTGTACGCATCCATTAATAGTCAAACGATGAGTCAGGCATAGCTAATGAGATAGCTTTTATCAATGACACGTCTTCCACTCAACATCTGCACTTTAATGTAGGCGAGGGTGCTTGTGGGTCTCCTGGAGAAACAAGTACTGAGGAGAGAGTTAGGGAAATGGCAGCCATTTTCTTTTTCGCTGGGCATATAGGAAAATGTCAATACTGTGCCTGCCCAAGAGAAACTTGTGTTGGCCAACGCAAGTCACAGACCGTACTCTAAAAGAGACGAACTTTCAGAATCAGAGAGGAGAAGATTTCTTATTCCAGGTTCTTACTTTTCATTGTGTCTAAATATTTTAAGTGGTCTCCCTTAATAGTCTACTCTGTGCCGTTTGAAGGACACGCTTGATTCCCCTGTATTCTAAACTATGAACACTTGAGGCAGTAAAACAAATCCGCTAAAATAGAGATATTTTATTTTTTATAACAAGCTAACAAGTGTCTCTATTCCTTCCTGTGTAACTGCATTAGGTGAGCAGACTACATTATACACTTTTAGCAATACATTTTTGTAAGGAAATTGTTTGATAAATATACATCTGTAGAACAAAAATGTTATTCTAGTATTTGCCTGCAACTTTATTCTGACATTAAGGCTTTGATTGTATTGTAAATGTATTTGTATAGCGCTTACCACCCCTGATGAGGCGTCGCAGTGCTTTTTGGGCGAGTAGCACGCTACTCCGGAACCCATAATGGAATAGTGGTGAATTATTATAGTGAAATATGAAAGCAATTTGACTTGTGGACATGTTCGTATGCTATTTGATTTGAAAAGGATAGTGGAGGGATAGAAGAGGAAAGGATTTAGACTTTGTTTTTTGTTTGTTTTGGAGATCATGACAAAAAAGAGTTTAGTTTTTTAAGCATGGTAATAAAAGTACATAGAATAATGAACAATGTATTGAGTATATTGCTGTAATGTGCAAATGAACTGTACATTGGCGATTAACACAACCTCTCAAATCTCCAACGAATGGAAAAGAGACTTTAGCATTAGGAATATCTAGTTGTGAAACTAGGACCCAACCCAGAAAGAAAAGCTGCATTTTCCGAGTATTTGTGACCTGCTGCCATCTGAGAGAATTGTCCGCATATAACCTTGATGCTCTCCAGATTGAGCCCGTTAAAGAGATCTTTTTGTTGCTCCCATTATAGGGTGATGTACGTGTTTCAGAGGTTTGTTCGGTCGTATCCCATTGTTTTTGATTGGGCACATAAAAATTGGATTCATTTTACAAACGTTATAGCACCTCTGTTTGCTGTCGCATTTTACCTCTGTGGCCATTAAAAGGCTGCTCACAACAACGGCGCCTCGTTGCCAAGAATCTTGTGCTGTCATGTTTCAAAATCCGGAGTTATGTACAAGGCTCATGGGAAACCTTTAAAGCTGTCTATTCATCTGCATGACTTCCAGAGGCCACCGCAGAGCTAAAATATTTAGATTGATTCTTTGGCTGTAAATAGAATCAATTTTTAGCCAAGGGTACAGCATTGTGGAAGCATTTCCGGGAAGAAAGTTGCATTTCCGGGTCAAGTATAATAGTATTGCAGAACATCTTTTAACTTCTCATCTAACAGATTTATTTAAGATGCAAGAGTGCTTATATACCTGTTGGGTCTTCTCCCAACAGGGACTCTGGAGAAAAAGTAAATTTTTTCTTCGTCTCAAGAGAAAACAGACTCCGTCCGTTAGCCCTGTTAGTCAGAAAGGAATCCATAATCTCAATGCGACAACCTAATTCCAGAAGTGACTCGAGTTTTATTTCATACAAACGCACAAAACATTGTTTTATTTATATAAGTCAAATCACAAAGTCCTGTGTGATACCAGTCCTAGGAATACAATGAAAAAAAAAACCAACCATAAAAAAAATTCCGCCAGAACTATAATTTTTAGACATTAAACAAAATGAGTCAGGGAATATCTAAATGTATGGGGTTTGTTACTAATTGGAGGGTACAGAAATAGAAAAAGGATGTACAGAGTGAGCCATGAATCCATGTATCCTTACATTGATGAAGAATATTATTACACATCACAAACATTTACTGGGTGTAAAGTACAGTAAAAGGTGAAGAGACACAAAAAACAACTCAAATAGATTAAGTATTTACAGACACCTGGAGAAATGGATGAAGAGGTACCATGCTCTAAGCAGTTTCTGTGTACTTTTAGTGCAGGGAGATAAAACCTAAATGTTAGCTATTCCCTACTTTTGGACATTATGCACCTGTACCTCATCGGTGTCAAAGCTCTTATAATGCCCCTAATAGGTTTTTATGCATGTCCCTAATGGTTTCCTCTGGCATGTGCTGCTGTGTTCAGAGCAGCTCAGAGCTCCTGGCTCAGACTGGAAGTCATGGTGGAAAACCCTTCATGTTAGTGCTGAGATTCTCAATGGAGCCATCATGAGACTTCTCACTTTTAAGCCACTGGTGCTATTTCTGCCCCACTTACCTGAAAGTGAAACAAGCCAATTGGGGTTAGCCAATAGTTAAACACATTTAGGGGCCGGGTGTGCTTTCATGCAGGCACAGAAACTGGGCATCGATAACTACTTTACGATAGGTGTACATTGAGTGCATTTTGGAAGGCTGAAAGATTGGATGGGTGCCTTATGTGCTCTGCCAAGGAATTTCAACATGCTGTTCTTAAGCAGAGAAGACTGCTTCTTTTGGACTTGGGTTTAAATGAAGGTTGGAGAGGTAAAGAGCATTTTATTTTATCTTGGCTATGAAGCTTTCTCACTGAAAGGTATGGAGAGATGACCTTTTTTTAGAATAGAGATGGTGGGGTGATTCTAGCTAGAGAGGTGTGGTTCATTGCAATGGAATCATTTTAATATCTAAATTGGCCAACAAAATTCTCCCAGCTTAATATGAGAATCTCAAACAAATGCATCCCTGTCCACCTAAACCGGTTGGCTAGCATGTACCTACACGCAGGAAATTTAGAGCTGTGAGTGGTCCAAGGAGGATAATGTAGCTGCCCGATTGGCAGACCTTGCTCTACTACTCGCTAAATGGGCAATAACGATGAAGTAGAAGACAAGGGCACCTTCCACACCAAGTGCATGGCGTCAGGCCACCTTAAAATTGTTCGCGGCTGAGAGCAAAGTTCTGAACACAGAAGAAGTCAGAGGCCTGCATAGGTGCCCCATAGCTAATGACTGGGTGTGACATGCTGCTTACCATGAAAGAGGTATCTAAAGAAGATACCATACTGTCATGATCCAGCAGACTGTTCCATGGGGACCTCTTAGCTTGTTATTCCGCTGAACTTGGGTTGGCGTTTGGGCCTGGTGTTACACACTTAACCATGAAACATCTGCTAGAGACTTTTAGAACCATGTCTTTGCCTAGCTCACACTGTAGTATCTAATCCCACTCGTCATCACTTTTCATTCATCTGGTTAGCTCAGGGCCTTAGATATACCCTTGTTAGCGCCAATTGACGGTAGTTAGGTTGCGCACCAGCCTTAGTGCTACCGAAAGCTGTCTGCTTCCCTCCAATGGGGAATAACGGCAGATGTCCGCAGTTCACTTTTCTACTGTTCGTTGTTTCATCCTCTATTTAGACCATATACGACTCTCACTTATGATGAGCGCCACCCTGCTTCCTCCAACTGCAGTGCACTGAGGCAAATGTGTGTGTAGCAACTTCCTAAAAAACTAGATTTAATGCTTCAACGTTCCCCAATTTAAGTCTGTCTTTATTGCAATAGCTTGTAATAAATATAATGTTTTGTACATTTCCTGTAATTTAATATATAAGCATGCTGTTTAATATGTCATGTTAACTGGGTTGTGAAGAGTGCCCTGAAGCTAATAAAAGGTAGAGTGTAGCGCAAAACAAACACCTAATAAACAAGACAGTATAAAACTACAGGCCTATAAAAATCTCTTTTTCAAAAACCTGACAGTGGCCTTCGCAAATCATTAGCAACTCCATGTGTTTCTGAAATTATCGTGCAGTCTTGTTGAGAAAAGGCTTGGGGTGAGAAAAGTTTTAATTTTGCCGAGACAGATTTGAGAAAAGGTAAAACTTTACAACTTTCTAAAGTTTCATAGTTGACGACTTATGAAACAACCAGGACCGGCTTTAGGGCAGTGCAATCGGTGCAACCACACTGGGTACTGATTTGGAGAGGGGGCACTGATCTCAGGGGGGGGGGGGCGCTGTGTTTTGCAATAACTTAAGATTTAAAAGTACCTGCTTCAGAGTTCCTTGAGCGTCCATCTTTCAGGCAGCAATAAAAATGTCAAGATAACTCTTGCGGTTAATGTCCATGCGAGGATGGGAGTTTTGTCTAGTGGCAGTTTTGACTCGCATAAAGTAGCGCCTATACGTGCTGCAAAGAACAGATCTGTATATTTTTTGGATAGCTGATTGGATTAGTAAAGACAGCCTTTACCAGTGCTTTAAAACAAATTAAATGTATGTGAGAGAGGGGCTATGGAGAGATGAGGGGCACCTTTGCAGGTGGTAGTGAGGGAATCAGAGGAAGAGGAGGTCATGGGGCTGAGGTGCCAGAATAGATTGTCGCACTTGGCGCCACCAGCGCTAAAGCCAGCCTTGGATACAACTGCCAGCGGGCAAAAAGTCCTGCATAAAATATTACAGACGATTTTTTTATGGAAACCTCATTGCTTTAAAATTATGCCACAAACATTGTGATTTTTGGAGCAAGAGACTGAAATTGCTACAAAACATATTTTGATGTGTCTCTAGAAAAATTGATTTTCCTGAAGTTTATGAGGTTTTAAAAAAAATCTTCAAAAATGTGTAGAAAAAATCTTAGATTGGCCACACAGCCAGTGGCGTAACGAAACAGGAGTGGCCCCCTGCAAGGTACATGGAGGAGCCCCACTCCAGACTCTATCAGGATCTCTCAGGCCCGGGTACTATGCTGAGGGTGCCCCCTGGAGCTTGCGCCCCCCGCACCACATGGGCTGCAGGGCCTATGTTACGCCACTGCACACACCTAACAAGGTGCACTCTTTGTTTTTCTACTTCCACAAACGCAGTTTCACTTTTTTCTTTGGCTGAGATAAGTAACATTTTATTAAACCTGATTAGCCTCAAGTATTTGAGAGTTCCAGTTTGGAAACCCAGATATGCCTTAAAGAATGCAAGTTTCCCAACTTCGAGACAACATTTTATTAATGAAAAAACGAGAGAATTGCTGTGTAAGAGATTCAGAACAGTAGTGCCTAAAGAAATTAATACTGTTAAGAGACGAGTAGTGTACATTTAGGGAGGGTGACCATTTTCATTATAGACAAAGCTTCTTGCTATGAAATTCTCTAATGTGAAATCGTGCCAAGATTAGAGTGATTTCATAGCTGACATATTTTCGCTTTGCCAAAAACAAGTTAAGCTCTTTCAAGGTGAATTGGTCTAATAACACTTGGGTGTCTTAGAACTAAAAGGAGGTTCTGTGGCAGCAAGTGTAAGATAATTAGTAATCAACGGGAGGATATGTAACATAATGAATGTGCTTGACTGAGTCAAGCAGTGAGCTTTAGATTAATCTGTGTGATTGATATTCTAGTAAATAAGCATGTCTGCTGTACCTAGGAATTTTGTGCCTTTTTCTTTTTTTTTTTTTCTTGATACTGGTTCTGTTTTCTGTTGAGCACAAAATTTCCCTTTGCAGTCGCACGTATCTGAAGGGCAGGCCGCAGGGCTGATGCTATTTCTCAACAAGCTTGTGACTTGAGGGCTTGTGGGGTGAACCAGAGAGGCGCAGTGCTTTATTTGTGCCGGTGCTTGCATGTGATGGGCACTGGCACTCATTTTTACGGATCAGTACTTCTGGTCAATAGAATTTGATGCAGGGCATGAGAGAGAGAAAGGCAGAAAAGAGAGGAGGAGGAGGAAGTGAAAGATAGAACAACTTTAACAAGGACAAACGGTGGGATGAAAAAGAGCCTGCATGAGTGAGATGAAGAAACAGGAGGTTTAGGAAGGTGGAAGAGGCAAGAGATGGAATCAAGATTTGCCAACCATTGTATTCCTGCTAGTTTCCTAATAAATACTAAATTGGGCCCCTGAACTTTATTTATTTTAAAAAATGAAGCAGTGGCTTAGGCTGGCAGTAGTTCAGTACTACAATGTTGAACTTAAAAGTGAGAAAAAGCTAGGGCCACATGTATGAAACCAGTTTGCATTCGCAAACGGTGCAAATCACTAAATTTGACAGTTTGCAAACTCAAAATAGCCTTACAAGATGTATGAAAGGCTTTGTAGTCACAATTTTAGATAATCAAAATTTTTTATGATTACCTAAAATAGCAAAGATAAATAGGGAATCGTAATTTGCAGTTCTCTAAGCACATGTACCAAGAATTTTCAAAATGAAAACTGTGCATTTAGGAAATGCTTTTACTATTGACTCCAAGTCGATGGCAACCATGAGCAATTTTTGAAAAATGCACAAAAACGTCCTTTTCAAAGTGCCATGTAGCACACACATACCCCTAGGGCATGTGTACTCTTTACATGTGCACATTTATTTTTTGGATGGTGCTGCATTGGGGCCTTACGCCCCCGGTACCCTCCGTATTGCATTACCTAATTTGCAGTTATCAACTAGGTAATTACAAATTAGCTAATGAAAAATCATTCACACCTACTAGCCATTAGGCCCATAGGAACAGATGGAGTAGCATTACCTAATGGTTATTACCGTATTGTGAAACTTTAAGAATCGCTATTAGGTAATCGCTATTTTCCTACATACCATTTTGTATTCCTTAACTAGCGATGACCTAAAATTCGCCATTTAAGGAATGCAAAATGGATTTTTAATACCTGTGGCCCTAGGTCACAGTACCTCTGAAACACCGTTGATTGAGCTGTCTAAAAGCTTCAACCGCAGAGGAAGATTTTGACGTATATTAACTGTTTGTTGTACATAGTACCGGAAACATGTTGACAGTGAAGCCTACTTACCATTTTTGGGTGTGTTTAGTTATACGCCTTGTAGGACTAGGCAAGTCTATGGAGCCTGAGTGTAAGTCTCTGTATCGCTAAGTGTCCTTCCAGAAAGCAAAGGACACCATCGCGATGGAAGACACGTTGGGTCACATTCAGGTTTATTTAGACAGTGAAAATCAAGAGCCTCATTGAGATGTAAGAAACCTGCTAAAAATGATTTCTTTTAAAATGACAATAAATTAATTTAGCATTATATGCCATATTTATTGCCATTTACTACTTCATTATCCGCACCGTAACTTTTACAGACATATCTGTTGCTGAGCTCCCAGCTTATGATTTAATAACTCCTAAAGGACCACATGAATAACACCGTATCTTTTATCGCATTAGAGCAGAGCCAGAGTAAAACAAGCATTGGCAGTGCTAGTGGGCTTGACCTCAATGTGCTTCACCCTGCATCCACGCAGCAAGACTCTTATCCTGTAGGCAGACTAGTGTGCTTCGTTTCCTGCATTTGTGCAGGCACACCTCTCATCCTGCTGTCAACCAGGCACACCTGAACTTACACAGGCACTAAAGGAACAATGGGACAGCATGACAGGAATTCATGGGGACCAGGGGTGGCAAGATGTGAGTCTGTGGGACACCCACAGGTGGAGAAGGGTGACCAAGTGTGGGAGTAGAGGAAAACAGGAGAAGACAGGAACAACGGGGCACGAAGACAGGAACAACGGGGCACCTTGACAGGAGTCCACTGGGTTCTAAGTAGTGGTGGTGGTAGTAGTGGTGGTGGTGGTGGTAGTGGTGGTGGTACTAGTGGTGGTGGTCAGAGACTCAAAAGAGGAACAAGGCACTGCAGAAGAGGACGGGGCAACCTTGTGCCACCAGGAGTGACCGCTGCCCCTTGAAGATCCTACCTAATATTCTTGATTAGCTTCTACCGCACCAGAGGCAGGGAGCAGACGGATGGCCTTGCCTACTTCAGTAGATAGAAATCGCTTCCACCATCACCTTCTGCACATGAATAGGTCGTCATAAACATGGAAGAACAAAAAACTAAGTAGACTGTGGCAGACATGCATAGACATAAACAAACGACGACCTCCAGCCCTGCTAATGTGTTGCAGAACTACCAAGGGTTTCCCCCTTGTACGTGTGCCTAAGTCATTAAGTACGAATGCCCAATTGAATACTGTACTCTAGAAAACCAACATGTGGGCGAAGCCCAGTGCCCTCTCTCATGCTGATGCACCATTACGTTTGAATACAGTGGCAACCTGAGTGCAGGGGAAACCCCTTAGGAGAATGGAGGAGGGCAGCAAATAGTCCTTTTATGGATGTGCTTCTTAAAACTCTTTTCCTCTTGTGGGATAACGTCCGACGAAAGCTGGTCTGACAAGACGGACCGACTTAACAAGCAGAGGTGCTTTTATCCGTTTGGCTGTTATAGCAATGCTCCCCTTAGAATGGACGGTAAAAAAAGATAGCGGAGAAACAGCATGACAGTTTCTCAAATATTTGATCAGCGTCATCACCAGTAATAACGCAGGAAAACTAAAACCACCATTATGTAAATCTGCTGAGACGTCCATCCATGATGATTGTCCCATAATTAGCACTTTCTTCCATTAGAGCTTGATCAATGCGAGCACTGTTTTTGTATGTTCTGGGATTTCAAGCCATTGGTTTAATATGGTGCATACATTGTGTGTAGTTAGTAGTGATTTGATAAATGTCGAGTTTACTAATTCCTGTGTGTAGATTAATGTGAAAGTAAAATGAGTTTGGTCTTGCTAAACCTTTTTATAGTCTGTTGTGTGCTTTCATGGATATGTCCAAGGACCTCTTTTTTATGTTGTGCAGAGTGGTCCATTATTGGTTGCCAAATCTATGCAGGATGATTTGCCAGATAAATTGATACGATTCTACAGTATTGTACACATGATGGTGTGATAGGCACACAGTGGTGGGGTAACCACAAATGGTTTAAACCAATAATATTGATTTAAAACCTGATGGAAACATGTACCAAAATGAAGCATGACAAATCTCTCTCTCTAAAAAGTACTTGTTGAATTAGTCCTGTTAAACACTGCGAAGAAGCATCCCGAAATCAGTCTTTTTAGTAACTCACACTTTTCTAAGCCTCTCCTACACACAAACATTCCCCCACTCATGTCTCATGCCTTACCACCCTTTTCTACACAGATAAAGAATACTTAACATGGATGACGTCTCTATCACTTGTCTTTTCTCTTCACACCTCTTAAAACTACCTTTCTCTTCAAACTCTGATTACAGACTATTCTCTCTGTCACATTACTCCAAACTCTGCTGTAAAGCACAGTCATCTCCTTTGAAGTACAAATAGATAAAATGGGCAGTGCCACATATTTTTTCAAAATTTTGCTATACATTTTGACTTCAGTTTTAGATTTTTTGTAATCTATTATTTAATTTAGGCCTAAGAATGATTAAAAGAAAAATAGCCCAATTTATGAATTTTTAATGCACACCCACTCCAGAATTCAATACTTGTGGCTCATAATTCATAATCACTTTAGATATAAATTTATCAATTTTCACGAACCGTACTTACGTGAATATGTTTCTTTTTGAAAAGTAAAACCCTGTAGCACAAAAATGATGACACAAAATATATGTTTATTTGGTTCCCACAGATTTAGTTCCATGGCTCTTGGATCTAAAAACAGTTTTATGATAACAGAATATTGCTGATATTTTGTACAATAAACTATGACTGTGTCCTGTACACAATATACATCAACGCGTTATAGTTAACTTTGAAAAGTTGGGCTTGGATCCACGTCCCATTTGAATCATATTATCCAGTCCAACTTTAAGAGAGACCAAAAAATATTAATCTAATGAGGAATGAAAGTATCTGTTCATTTTCTCTGGAACGTCATTGCAGACATGCTAGAAACCTGACAGTATTTCCTATTTTAGTAGAGTGATCAAGTCTGTCCAGAATGTAACGGAATTTGAAATGTTGTTGTGACATTTGGCCATTTGCGTATCAATTCATCACAGCCAGAGCAAATTTACATCTAACTATACTTTTCAATCAAATATTTGTATAGGGGTAGTCTCACATTGAATTTTTTATGAAATTGTATTCAATATTTGTGAACTGACACAGTGGTGGTTCACTGGTGGGTATGTCTATAGTTGTTTACACTGCCTCCTAAAAAAGAGCTTTATGACTTAGATCAACCGTTCCAGTTCAAGACATTCAGACTGAGATATTCAGTGGTCATCCTACTGCAGCAGAATTATGAGTGCAGCTACGACGGTCTCATGAGGGAATGCAATTCGACCTGCCTACTAGGCAGAGGCGCAACTAGAGCCAAATTTCGGGGGGGGCTGAGCAAAAATTTCGGGGGGGGGCTGAGCAAAAATTTCGGGGGGGGCTGAACTTTAAGCAGGCAGAGTGGAGCTGCAGGGGCTCTTAGAAGGAGTGAAACAACAGCGAGGCCTATTAACATGTAAATGGTCTTTTAAAGACCTGTGAAGTACTCGGGTGCGGCTGCTTTTTTGCCCGGGAAGGTGTCTCATCCCGGGCTGCCACACACGATGGGGGGGGGGGGGGGGGGCTGAAGCCCTGTGAGTCCAATGGGTGTTGCGCGCCTGCTACTAGGACAATTGCCCAATGAGCCCAAACAGAATTCCAGTGCTAACAGAGGCAGATATTCGACTTGAAGTTTATCCTTTTGTGGCATGGTTGATGAGAAACATTAATTTAATACCAAATTTAAATAGCTGACTAAAATAATGACACAAACTTTGTTCCATCAGGAAGACCTAAGTGTTTTGATTACACAGCTGTTAAACTCCCACTAGCTGTGATTAATCCATTTTTTTTTATTTTTATAAATCTGTTTATTGTTTTGCAAGTGTTACAGCTTATAGATAAGCACCAGGACTCAATTAACAGTGACCAAATCATACAGCAATAGGCTAAACCAGAGGAGCCGTATCATGGGGCATGAGGAGCTCTCGCTCAACAGTCAATGGATTTAACGACCAGGTGATAACGATACGGACCCCAGTATGATACACAATGTCATGCTTTGGTATGAGAGGACCAGCGGTATAATGCACATAGTCTACACAAATCCACCAGGATACTTGCAGGCACAGATAATGAGATATAACATGAACAGGAGGTGGAACGTCCAAAACCCCCATCAACCAAGAAGCAGCAGCAGAGGCCGACCTACAAAGGTATATTTCACAATACTTCACATTGGCCCCCCAGCCCCCCCCCCTCCCCAAGCACCCCCCAAACGAACAGTCCCACATTGGAAGCCTGACACCGACCACCCTGAGCATCAGTCATTGCACTGCTGACTAATTGGCAAATTAACTGACCACATGTACACGCTCAACCATTTCCGGGGACACCCCTCCCTCTTGGGCAGTGGTTCTCTCCGCAGCATCCCCCTCAATCTGCGCCAAGGCCGGTAGGAGACCGTCCCATTGTGTTGTGATATGATGAATCCAATTTTATGGTATTTAAGTCTACTGCAATGAAGATTGGTCCCCTTACTTTAGACAAATGTTTTTTCTTCTTGTGGGGTCAATTGCCCTTATTTGACACTTGCTGATCTCGGTATGGAATACCTCTCAGTGGCGTAGCAAGGGGGGCGGCCCGAGCTTTGGGGGCAGCGGCCTCCCTTCCCACTCTTCCATGCAAACGCAGGAATCACCAGCACCCCCCTCCCCCGCTCTTCCACGCGGGTGCCAGAAAGACAGGACGGCAAAGACAGGAACCGCCACGAGCGGCAATGTGTGTAGCTATGCCACTGATCCTGGAAGTTTGCCTTTATGGACTTTGTGGTTTGTCAACTGCATCTTCTTCACACTTTTTTTTTATAAACACCTATCTCGTCACAGGAACAAAAATATTGTTCCACCTTTTCATGCTTTAACAGACTCCACTCATGACGTGATGGTTCATTTACCGAAGGTAAAATGAAGGTGTTTATGCAAACATTCTTACTACACACTTATAAGTATGTGTGGAAAATCCCACTCAGATATTATTATTCAATAATCATACATTCCAGAGCTGACAATAATCATATGTAAATTGGTTTTCTTGATTCATGTCTGAATTACTCCACCTTTAATTCTTCAAAATCTCTTTTTATTGTGTTTATAGAGCAGTCCAACATTCAATTAAATTAAAAGCTTCCTGCCAACATGTGTTTTAATCCAGAATAATTCATCAGAACTTCCCCAGGTTCAAAAACAGTTTGTTGTGTAAAATGTACCAGAATTTTCCTATCTTAATGTAAAAGTCATCATGGAAAACACATCACAGGCTACA
This sequence comes from Triturus cristatus, assembly GCF_964204655.1. Lineage (NCBI taxonomy): Eukaryota > Metazoa > Chordata > Amphibia > Caudata > Salamandridae > Triturus > Triturus cristatus. Next base: position 358,353,918 of record NC_140580.1, read on the forward strand.
TATTATGGCCTTTAGATCAGAGCACCAAAACGTCATATGCCAATCAGGTCTGCACGGTTTGAATGAATCTTTATTGTTTGAAAGAGCTGTACTGCTTTTACAATTGTTTTATTGATTTTTTTCCAGAATGGTTGTGGGCTGTGTTTAAAACCAAATATAGCATTTGTATTTTAAAGTAAAAATTTCTATGAAATAGATCTGTGGTTGGCTGCTTTCCCATTATCCATTCCACCCAGGAAGTGCGAAGTTGTTGTCTTCAGCATAATTAGGGATAGGTGAGTAGAGGGAGGTGAAGTAGGTAATCTTAAATTATACCAATTTAATTAAGATTTTTTTTCAAACAAGTTGTGTTAACTTCATAACCTTTACGATGTTAAGACGTTTTTTCAAAATGTTGGTGAAAATTAGCTCAAAATGTGGTTTGTGGGAGATAATCTCTGCAAATCCTATTGTTAATGGGAGAAATGGTTTGCTAAATGTTAATATTTGTACAAAATTTCTCTTGCAAAAATGTTTTTGGTGGAAATCTGTAACCCCTAGCGTTAGTTGGGCAAGGTACAAAAACTGAAGTGCAAAAGATGTACACCCGTCGAAACTTTCTCCGAGAAGTAACACTGTCGCAAAACTCTTGTATTCAATGAATTGTTCAACACATAGGGAGGTTTTTCCATACGGTGACAAACAACTGCATGTTGTTGAAGTTAGCTTATTAATTTTTAAATATTTCTCCTATATTCTGGGTGGTGAGAGAAAAGGGATCATCGATTAAAAATTGAAATCCAAGATCATTAGACCCAATTCACAAAGGAAGTTATACATCCGCAACGGTCTATGCGTGGCAACACATTTACAACTTAATAAAATTCCAAAACCTTCCATCAAAATGTCTGGAAAGCTGTGACACTCAGAGGTTTCAAGGCTACTGCTGAAAAACCTTTATGAATTACTGTTTTTTCTCCCATGCTAGGCAACATCTTCGACTAAAGAAAGCAGTTTTCTAATATCAACCACCAGTTTTGAGAATTTTCTCTTCCCCTTCCCTCCACAGAAATTGATTTACTTCCGCTCTTTGCAGGAGAATTGTATCAGTTATTCCAGGAAGGGAAGGAGATGGAGCGGGGTTTTGCGGAAACCAACAACCTGAAGTTTTGTGGGTGTTCCCAAACTTTCTTGGGAAATCCTCACCCTAGAATACTCATGCCCCCACACATGGAGTAGAGCTTACTCAATCATGGTATTGCACCATTCTGAAGAAATACTGTGCTTTAAGGAAAAGGATTAGTGTGCGCAAGGTCGCCTTTTGTGAATTCCCTTGCATGTGCAAATCAGATTTACACTTGCAAATTAGAATTACACATAGAAATGACTTTTGAAATGGGCCAAATTGCATTTTTTTCTTATGGAAACATGCTTTATTCAGCATTGTGGCTGCTCTTTTTTAAGCTTTTTAAGCTTTTTCCTTTAGTTTGTAGTTGCAAAGCATAACATTCGGCTTTTTTCAAGGAGTACAGTACTGAGATTGATTTGCACATTCAGGAAATAGATATGTAGTGGTCCGTTATTTGGCATTGCTGGTCACCTCACCTCAAACTCCTTACCTGTATTGACTCAACCATTTTGAGTCATGCGTTAGTGTCTTTTCAAACTCATGTACATTACAATACTACGTTGTCACTCTGTTAGCCATTCCCTTTTCCATTTGTGCATATGGACTACACCTACCAGAATGCAGTCTGTTGCGAAATGAAATGCCAGACAGGTTATTGTGGCAATCTTACTGTTTAAGGCTATATTCAAACTATAATCTTTCAGGTTGCACTTTATTAGCTCATAATTTTCAGAATATTGCACTTTTCTTTTGAAGGTGGAAGGGGATAGGACCAACTAAGTATGGTATTTTTATTGGTCAGTAAAACTGAGTTTGTAACTTAATTCCTTTAACTTTATCTGAAGAAACATGCGTCACGGTCTCCTCAGCACAGCGGAGAATGAAAACTTACCTCAGCCATTCCAATTCTTCCTAATACAGTTAACCACTTTTCAAGCGCAGAACATCTTCATTTAATGATGATCATAAAATAAAGGTCTCTTTAGTAAGAACTATAAGTTCCAAGTTAATTTTACAGCTGAGTTCCAAGAGAGAATATCATTAAAATGAAGATATCGTTAAATCCATTACTTATTGTACCCAATCTGTACTGAGATTTTAGCTAGTAGCTCTTTCGGCCGCAGAACATGCTGTGTTGAAGATAGCACAACCCAAACATGTCTTAACTGTCTACTTTGCAGTTCTCCTCCGGCTGCTCTGAAGTTGCTGATTGGTCGAAAGTACCCTCACAACTAGAGGCAAATTGGAGTGTAGTGGAGAAGACATTTTTAATTGTTTTTCAAGAATTGCCGAGAACCTGAAGGACGATTGAGGGCCAATGCCATGCCTGCTGGGAGCCAAGTTCAAGCTAGTAAGGTTAGAGTCCGGTATATGGCAGTGACGGGGCCGACATAGTGGTTTGTCCTCAGCAGTTGTGGTGGCCTTTACTGCCCTTTAGAAGGTCACCGATAATTCAGGGATCCCATCAACGAGGGAACTCATTCACCTGTACTTGTGTTCAGTTCCCTAGTGGTCATGGGCACTCTTCAGCGATGTGTCGCACATACATTGGTTTGCTCAGAGAAGAAGTGGTGCACATACAAGAAAATGGCTTGATTCAGAGGAGGGATTAGGTGACGTCTCGTCAGATTAGCGTGAGCGTGGGTTGAGCATCGCGACTAAGGCACTGTATTTCATCAGCTGGCATGCAGGAGGTTAAGGGTGGTTCTTTTCTTAGGATAGGATTGACAGCTGTGGGTGGGTACTAGATGTGTAGGGATACAGAGGTCAGCTGGTGTGGAAAGATACAAGTGAGTGCATGCTTTCTCGAGGTCGACCATGAATTATTGTTCTGAGAATTGAGAGGACCATCATCGCCTGGTGATATAAATGAAGATCTGTTCACTGCCATTGGGTTTATTATTGGACATTATGGACACTGCCTCAGAAGCCACATGCCAAGTGGGCGCTTCCCTTCTATCGCATAAGCAAACCTTCATGAGAGCAAACATCCTATCCATGCATCTTTGACTGCATGCTATCTTTTCACAATGGTCCAGTGACTTCCAAATGCAATTCTATTTGTGTTGTATGCATCTGGATGGTGTAGGCATCTGGTTGTTCTGCTTGTTTGTATGTATATGGTTGTTGTAGGCAAGATTAGTAACTTGACATTTGCCTGACCTGCGCTCAGCTCTAGCCAAGACCAGCGAATAACTGAGACTGACTCTACTTCATGCTGACTAGCTTTTAGATGGACTGACTGGCCTATTGAAAAATCACCAGATTTACCTACAGACCTGTCTACCTCAGTATGTTTTTGTTGGATTTCGTGTGATTGCAAAAAACTGTAAGTCCTGTATATTTAATGGTGGAAAGTTATCATATGTAAGCCTGGGCAAAGCACTACGCTACGCTCGCGTAGTTTGTGAAGTTTGCGCTACTTCGCTCGAGTTGCACGTAGCACAGTGCAAACACGCATAGCGTAGCGTAGTGCAGCTCGCGGTCCTCAACATCAAGATGGCGACCGCGAGCAAGCCTAATGACATCCCGGCGAGACTTTTTCCTCGTTCACGATCAGCAACATCAAGTTGCCGATCGCGAGCTTGGAAAATAAACCACCCGGCGAGATTCTCAACGCGGGGAGGTCAGGTTTCTCATTGCGAGTGGTCGCGTGTGCTCGTGACCGCTCGCGATGAGAAACTACCAGTTTGCGTTGAGAAAGCTGCCACTCGAGTAAAAATCTACTCGAGCGGCAGAAAACTACACCTCGCACTGTGCAAGATGCCGTTTTTAATGATTGCACAGTGCCGGATGCTTGTCCGCACTGTGCAATCATTGAAAACGGCATCTTGCACAGTGCGAACAGGGTACTACGCATTCGCGAAGTGCTACGCGTAGCTCGCGTAGTGCACTTTGCGAAGCTACGCGTAGCGCTACTTCGCGAACTACGCCCAGGGTTAATCATACGTTCCTGCATGCATAAATAAGATTTAAAGTCACATATGACCACTTGGTGGTATATATTTAATAAATTAACCCCACAATAGACTGTTAATTTACAAAGTCTAGCACCTTTGGTTAAGTTGAGCCTATTGTTTCTTCCTGGTGCTGTCTAGTCATATGCACAGAAGGGGATGACTTTTGACCAGTGTTTCATACAGACAGATTGATCTCCGTATCCACTTCCGAAACACTGGCCGAAACAATGGCACTGAAAATGTGCCAGGAGTACACAATTATTTCAATCTGCTCTTCTCATTGCAATAATATTGATTGGCTTTACCCATAGCACAAACCATACATTGCTCAAAGTACAATAAAGTGTCACAGGGTATTATTGTTAGCTGTCTTAATTGGTACCCATTTTATCATCTTCGAATGGGTGCAGTGGTGGGTTCTGAATCTTTCCCTCTTGTTGCAAACAGATCAATTTAATGAGTGCTCATCCGACAGAGCTGCCCCACCGTCCAAGCTGTGATCATTCTTGGAAGCGAGTCTGAGTCCACTCCACACATGCTTCTTGTCTGTAGTATTCGATTGTGAATGAAATCCCTTTCTTCTTTCATCCCCACCATAACATTATTACCTCGTTTGAGTATATAGGTTTTAAGCTGTGTAAACAATTTGCACCCCTGATGTACCCGACAGGTTTGAGTAATAGAAGGAATACGGCCTAATGGCTAGAGCGGTCGATCTGAAAGCTAGGGAACGGGGTTCGAGTCTTGGCAGGGACGATCAACATCCTGCGATGCTGGGCAAATCACTTAATCTCCCCATCACTTACAAAATGAATGTGTTCGTCTGTAACACAACTGTTGCTCATGTAAAGCACTCTGACACTTTCGGGTCGAGCTCGTGCTATATAAAACTCCCCCCCCCCCCCCCAAAAAAAAGGTCTTCAGCTTGTGGTTCCAATACAAAAGCTGTCGGAATTTTGCACCCTCTTCCTTTCCAGAATCCCTCTACGGTGTCTCTGTGATGACAATCCAGAAATACACACAGTATCCTAATATGCAAGCTGTCATGATTGGTGCAGATGGCTCCTAATTCTTTGTGCACCTGACATTGCCTTGCACAGGATGGCCGCGTGCCAGCAAGTAACCAAATCGTCCTTCCCGCAGCCCACCGCGCATGCTCTCCGCCAACATCCTCCATCTCCCATCATGCCGTTCGAGCTTCCTCTCATGGTAGCTCTCGCCAGGATAATCCGCCTTCCTATGCCTGCGGCCCGATTCGTCACCGTCAAGCCTGCAAAGAGCAGGTGCGACACATGGTGTAGGTGGGACCCTTGGAGAACGGCCTGTAGCGGAGAGACATAATCCGATGAAACAACAATTGTTGCAGAACAGAATGCCATTACTCGTCGTAATTGCTGCAAACACATGTTGGGTGGAGGAAACAGCCTGCAGGAAGCATCGGAAGTTGTGGCGTCCCGCCCCCTTTTGAACACTAGTACGAATGGTTTATAACAATTTTGCGCGGGCGCCTCATGTTCTCTGGCAAGATAATCTTGGATCACAAGCTTTATGCGAGATTTATAAATATTTGCATTTTATAATTGTCTCCACAAAAGGCTGTGTGATCTGATACACTCCGCGCCAAGTGCCTCTCTTATGCCTTCATGAATGTTGAGTGGCATGCCTTCCTCTGGTTAGGAGCTGCACGTCGTCTTTTTTTATGGGTGAACATTGCTGAATTATCCTGCACTCCATCGTGCCCTCCCAATGAACTCGAGTGTGCCATTTTTTTTCTTCTCCCTATTAAAATCTGGCTTGTGTTTCAGTATCAGTACTAAAGCTATTTTCCTATTGTTTAATTGCGGCCCCAGAGAGAACTAGCATTTTTTTTATGCTGTAAACTATTTTAGGCTTCCAATGTGGCCCCTGGTATACTCACACTATATGCATGCATTATATCTCCAGACAATATTATTGCAACTGTTACGGCAACCTGACCACTACATGCCTACCTACCAGCGCTCACAGACAACAAATGCTCCACGTGCAGACAGAAAAGAATAACAGAACTGCAGATGACTTAATACTAATGAGACCCTTCCACACAGCACAAGCACAGTTCATCAGCCAAAGCAAAATGCTATACCAGTACCATCCATGAAACCACCAACAGAGGATTAACTCTTTTCAGGACAAACACCACTGCATCAATGTCCTGCCTGACCCATCTATACCATAATCCACTGATGCATGCATCAGCCAAAGCAAAATGCTATACCAGTACCATCCATGAAACCACCAACAGAGGATTAACTCTTTTCAGGACAAACACCACTGCATCAATGTCCTGCCTGACCCATCTATACCATAATCCACTGATGCATGCAATGCCATCAACCTTGTCTTCATGCACACAATTAAAAATATATGACAGCACATTGATAGCACCAAGCGTGCTTCTCCTCCTCCTACCTCACACATCATAGATGACACCCTCCATACTAGAGATGAAGATGGCTACTGCCTCCTGATTGGTCGATCTCTCAGCTGTCTGCAACACCATTGACCATCCAACCCGAATCCACACCCTGGAGTCTCGAATGGGATTCATTGTCCATGTCCGCCACTGGTTCTCCTTCTACCTTTCCAATCAACAACAGTTTGTTGACAAGGGTACCGCCATGTGTTATAAAATCTCAAAAGATTCCTATGACCTGAGGAGTCTCTCAGGGCTTCTTACTGTTGCCTGCCATCTTCAACCTCAACATGGAATCCACTGGGGCTTTACTCACAGAAACAGCATCGGGATTCACCAATATACCGATAATACACAGCTGTTACTGAAAGTCCCCTCTGTTGCAGATATTCAGAGCCTTAAACCCTGCCTGCATCCTCATCGAGACCTGGCTGTTCAGCGCCTACCTGAACCTCATCCCAGTGAAGACAGAATTCCTATGATTTGCCATGAACAACAAGCAAGAACTAGTACAAACCTTGGTTGATGCCCCAAACCTCAGCATCGTCAAGGCCCAACTTTCTCTGAATGCCAAGTCAACTGGATTCACCTTGGACACTAACCTCCCACTCAGAGAACTCATTGCCAAAAAAAGGACCACCTGGTACCAGCTCTTTCTTCTAAAGAAAGTGAATTTGTTCCTTCCATGCAACGACTTCAGACTCATACTCTTGCATTTAAAGGATGGTAATGCTCTGCTCCATGGCCTTCCAGACTCCAAATTGGCATCCCTAAAGTACATACTACAAGCTATAACGTGTCACATCCAGGGCTGGAAAATATATGATGACATCCCTCCACATCCTGATTGACTCCATTGGCTCCCCCTGCAGGCCCGCAGCATCTTCAGAATCAGCTGCATAATTTACAAAGCCTTCATGACCAGTACCCTTGCTTATCTTGCAGTAAAACCCCATCTGTGGTGGCTTTCCAGACATCTGCAGCCAGGACATCATCAGACTGGCAACTAAGAAGAGAGAAAGAAAAAGACAGTACGTCTTTTTCATCTATGCACCTAGGATCTAGAACAACATCCCCAATCGCAAAAAGGTTTGCACCGACTGCTGTCCCAATTTAGGAAATCATCAGACACACCTCTGAGGAAGACTACATTACAATGTAGTAACATTCCAAGAATTAGCTACCTCTCTTGTCACTCATTGACTGTATGCTTGCCTTTGAACTTGTAGATCACTCCACTACCTTTTTGCCTAGGTTCACAACTCACAAATACTACATACATACCTACATCCACCCCAAGGTAAGAATGATTGATAAATATAATAGTTAATAGGGAGAAGTAGATGAGATGGAGATAAAACCAGTAATATTATCCATACAGCAAGGATGTAGTGGTAGGCAATGCACTCAAAGCAATTTTGTTGTGGGTCAATATGATCGCCCTCAATGTATTATTCTACAATCTACCCTTTATTTGAGCTACACAAGTGGTCACTAACTGTGAAGGAGACAGACAGTAGCTCTAACAATATTATGCCAGGCTCCATTACTATGGTTAGCTTTGAAATAATGTTTCTTAGGCCCCCCTTATGAGTTCCGAACCCGTGTTGGCAGTCCACCCGCCGTATTAGGACTGTTGCGGTTGGACTGCCACGGGGCTGCTGCTGCCACCAGGGATGGATCTGTGGCAGTGGCACAGCGGTCTGAAGCCCTAAAATGCTGGCAGTGCCGCTGAAGTGCCGGCAAGCATATTAGTAGTTTTCTCACCCCCACACTTTTCATGGTGGTGCGACAACCCTGAATTGTGGTCGCACGTTTCATGGCCTCCTATTGCCTCTGCGCCATCGGGTGCATGCGGGGGGGGCACATGTTGTACCCCCCCTGTGTGCATGCACCCCCAGTTCCTGTAGAGCATGGACTTGACAGTCCATGCCCTGCAAGAACTGCTTTTGACGCTCCCATTGTGGTGCCTTTTTTAAAGGCACCACAGTGGGACTGCCAAAAACCGCCCACCAGAATAAAAATAAGTCGTACTCTGCTAGTCTGGCTTTAATGGCTTTGGCGGTCTCGGAGCGGGCGGTAGCATCACGGCCCTGCTCCGAGGCCACCACAGTCATAATAAGGCCCTTAATATCCTTCTATTAAAGTTGCATGCAATTAATTTAAATGAGAATCATTTCCACCATTACAGTTATGATGAAAATCTGGCATGGCTCTGCCACCCGTGGACCAAGGTTTGATTTCTCTGATATGTAAATCACTAGGGAAACACATATGAATGAGGTGCACATTTTCAACTATTTCCATTGTGCTTAAAATTTCTTAAATCATTGCATGAGCAATATCCTACATTTTTAGGATCTATAAACAATTACTTAGGAATATTATTTTAAGTTAGTACTCCTACAAGCTGCCTCTACAGAGTGCGAACCCCGCTATTTCCCCTCAAAAATATCTAAAAAGAAAATGTGCAACAGGAGTAGGTAGTGATAAAACAGAAAAGTACTTTTGTCACTGCAGTATGGAGAATAAGCGAGTTCTCTAAGTTGAGAAAGGGAGGCAATAGACCATTTTTGATACAAAATTCACTTGGTAAGTTGTTTCAAATGACTTTTCTACTTAGCCTGAATTTTCATAGCAGATTTGATTAATGATCGACACATTAGAGAATGGGTTTAGGCATGCAGGGATAATTTTCTTTCTTCAAGCCCTGTGGGTGCATTTGTTGGTACTTACTAAAATGACATGTCTGCTAGAAAAATAAAAATGTTACAAATAGACTCTTTGTTCTCCATTTCATTGTCAATATAAAACGAGTTTTGGTGAATTCTTAATGTTTACTTCAGTCTGTCATTGTCAATGATATGAATGTATGTATATATCACACAATCAAATCATATATATATATATATATATATATATATATATATATATATATATATATATATATATATATATATATATATATATATATATATATATATATATATATATATGTTTTCAATTTTGAACTAAGGCCACCGCTCACATTCCAGCTACATGCTGCTACCTCCAGTGGGGTGAACCTCAATTCGATCGTTTCAAAGTCCTTTGCTTCCACAAACTTCGTAGCGCACACTCTAGTTTAATTATATTCATTGTTTTAGCCACGGTTATTATTTGATTGTGTGACACAAAACTGATATAAAAAATGGTGCCTTCTTTGCAGTCATGCTACTATACAATGATACAACCTCACCTGCACGGCATGCCCCTTCTTGAGTGCATATTCCGTCATTTTCTTTTTTCATTTCTGTTTCTCGTCTTCTCCTGTGATGTGTCATGGTGTTATCGAGCTTGGTAAAATGGACTAAAACAATTTGGGGCCCCTTCACAGAGGCATTTGGGGGTACTTTAAGTTGTAACACAGGAGTACTCTTTTACATACTCATGCACGCTTTTGTTAATTAATCCAAAATTTCTAAAATGAGGAAAATGCAGGGAATATTCATGTACGGTTAGTACAAATAGAATCAATCAATCAATCAATCAATCAGAGTACTTGCAAAGCGTGCTACTTACCCGTGAGGGTCTCAAGGCGCTGAGGGGAGGGGGGGGTGCTGGGGGGTGCTGCTACTGTTCGAGGAGCCAGGTCTTGAGGAGTCTTCTGAAGGTGAGTAGGTCTTGGGTCTGCTGTATGTGGGTAGGGAGGGTGTTCCAGGTCTAGGCGGCGAGGTAGGAGAAGGATCTGTTGGCGGAGGTCGTTCGTCGGATGCGGGATACGGCGGCGAGGGCGAGGCTGGCGGAGCGGAGCTGGCGGGTGGGGGTGTGGATGCTGAGTCTGCTGTTCAGGTAGGCTGGTCCGGCGTTGTGGAATGCTTTGTGTGCGTGGGTGAGGAGCTTGAAGGTGATCCTCTTGTCGACGGGGAGCCAGTGTAGGTCTCTCAGGTGGGGGGTGATGTGGCTGCGGCGGGAGACGTTGACGATCAGTCGGGCGGAGGCGTTTTGGATGCGTTGTAGTCATCGTAGGTGTTTGGCTGGGATTCCTGCGTCGAGTGTGTTGCCGTTGTCCAGTCTGCTGCTGACGAGGGCCTGTGTCACCGTTCTTCTTGTTTCGGTCGGGATCCACTTGTAGATCCTGCGGATCATGCGGAGGGTGTTGTAGCAGGAGGAGACGGCGTTGACCTGTTTAGACATGGAGAGGGAGGAGTCGAGGATTAATCCTAGGTTGCGTGCATGGTCGGTGGGTGTTGGTGCTGTTCCTAGTGTGGTTGGCCACCAGGAGTCATCCCAGTCTGAGAGGGTGGGTCCGAGGATGAGGACCTCCGTCTTGTCCGAGTTCAGCTTCAGACGGCTGCTCCTCATCCAGTCGGCGACGGCTTTCATTCCCTTGTGGAGGTTGGTTTTGGTGGTGTGTGGGTCCTTGGTGAGGGAGAGGATGAGCTGGGTGTCGTCGGCGTAGGAGATGATGTTGAGGTTGTGATAGCAGGCCACCTGTGCGAGGGGGGCCATGTAGACGTTGAACAGCGTCGGGCTGAGGGATGAGCCTTGGGGGACGCCGCAGATGATGTCAGTGGCTTCGGATCAGAAGGGTGGGAGGCAGACACTCTGGGTTCTGCCGGAGAGGAAGGACGTGGTCCAGTCAAGGGCCTTCTCTTGGATTCCGGCTTCTAGGAGGCGTGTCTTTTGAGTGCGATGGCAGACCGTGTCGAAGGCGGCTGACAGGTCCAGGAGGATGAGGGCTGATGTTTCGCCGTTGTCTAGTTGGCACCTGATGTCGTCTGTGGCGGCAATGAGGGCTGTCTCGGTGCTGTGGTTACGTCTGAATCTGGACTGGGATGGGTCCAAGATGTTGTTGTCTTCCAGGTGGCGGGCCAGTTGTATGTTGACGATTTTCTCGATGACCTTTGCTGGGAACGGGAGCAGGGAGATGGGACGGAAGTTCTTGAGGTCCTTGGGGTCCGCTTTGGGCTTCTTGAGGAGGGCGTTGATTTCGGCGTGCTTCCAGCTTTCCGGGAATGTCGCTGTTTCAAAGGAGATGTTGATGACCTTCCGTAGTTGGGGTGCGATGGCTGCGTCTGCTTTGTTAATACGTGGTGTGGGCATGGGTCTGACGGAGATCCTGAGTGGATGGAGTTCATGACCTTGCTTGTCTTGTCGTCGTCGACGTTGGACCAGGAGGTCAGGCGGTTGGCGCTGGTGGTGCTCACAGGGGAGGTGGAGTCTGGCGTAGTCGGGGCGGTCGTGGTGTTGAAGCTGTTGTGGATGTCAGCGATCTTGCGATGGAAGAAGATGGCTAGTGAGTCGCACAGTTCTTGTGAGGGTGGGATGTCGTTGGCGTTGGCGCTGGGGTTGGAGAGTTCCTTTACGATGCTGAAGAGCTCTTTGCTGTCGTGTGCATTGTTATCCAAGCGGTCTTTGAAGGAGGATCTCTTGGCTAATCTGATGAGGTGGTGATGTCTGCGTGTGGCGTCCTTGTGGGCTGCGTGGTTGTCCGGTGTGCGTTCCTGGAGCCATATCTTCTCCAGTTTCCGGCATGCGCGTTTGGATTTCTGGAGCTCATCGGTGAACCAGGTGGTTCTCTTGCTGGCGTGGGTGTTGGGGGGGTTCTTTAGCGGGGCGAGGGTGTTGCCGCAGTCGTCGATCCACTGTCTGAGGTTGCGAGCTGCGGCGTCTGGGTTGGTGGGGTCGGTGGGTGGGTTCTGGGTGAGGGTGGTGATCAGCTGGCCTTCGGTGACTTTGCTCCAGCAGCGGCGAGGCAGCTGTTGGGTGTGGTGGTGCGTGGTTGATTTCTTGAAGGTGAAATGGATGCAGCGGTGGTCGGTCCAGTGGAGTTTGGTGGTGTTGTCGAAGGTGACGTGGGGGCCTGTGGAGAAGACGGGGTCCAGCGTGTGGCCGGTGGCGTGGGTGGGTGCGGTGACGAGTCTGCGGCCGAGGTTGGCGAGGTTGTCGATCAGGGTGTCGGAGTTGGCGTCGTTGTTGTTCTCGAGGTGGAAGTTCAGGTCCCCGAGGAGGATGTAGTCCGTGGAGGCGAGTGCGTGGGTGCTGGCGAGGTCGGTGATGGAGTCGCTGAACTGAGCCTGTGGTCCGGGGGGTCTGTAGGTGAGTGTTCCTCTGAGGGTGGTGTTGGGGTCGGTGTGGATCCGGAAGTGCAGGTGTTCGGCCGTGTTGAGGGTGTCGTCTGCATGGGTGGCAACCTTGAGGGTGGACTTGTGGACAATGGCAATTCCTCCTCCGATTCCGTTGTCACGATCCCTGCGGGTGATCTTGTAGCCGTCCGGGATGGCTATGGCGATGTCGGGCGCCGAGGAGTCGTTCCACCAGGTCTCGGTCAGGAAGGCCACGTCTGGGGCGGAGGTGTCGAGCAGATCCCAGAGCTCGACGGCGTGTTTGCGTGCGGAGCGGGTGTTGAGGAGTATGCAGCAGAGGTGGTTGGGTTCAGTCCTTGGCGGTTTGGTGGTTCTGTTGCAGGTGAAGCTGCGGGTGCGGCAGGAGAAGGGTCCGTGGGTCCGTTTTGGGGCTGCCTGGAAGCAGGTGTGGTTTTGGCCGGCGTTGAGTGCGTGGAGGGTGCTGGCGTCGTAGTGGATTCTGGTGTTGTGGTGTTTGCGGGGTCCAGGGGTTCTGGTGCTGGATGCGGTCCAGGCGCAGACGGGCGCAGACGGGCTTGCCTTAGGCGCGCCAGCGGCGTGCCCACTGCGCGCGTCCGCTGCACGGCTGCTTCGTGGTCTGCATAAGAGTGTTGATGGGAGGGAGGAGCAGCTGGGTGGCGGGAGCGGGTGGCGAATGGGCTGTCAGGGGGGCGGGGCCGCAGGGAGGCAGTGGCGGGAAGAGTGCGGCGAAGGTGACCGTCTCAGCAGCGGCTGGGACAGGGGGCAGGCAGAAGCAGCAAGCGGGCAGGCCAAGTCAGCTGGCAGCAGGAGACAGCAGCAGGAGACCAGGGTGAGCAGGCGGCAGCGTCGTGGCAGCGACCTAACCTGTAGGCAGGGTGAGAGGACTGTGCCTTTTTTGAACTGTTATTAATAAGAGTAGGACATTTCGGGGCTGATTCACAAAGGCATGTAAGAGTACCTAAAATAGTGTAGTGCTAATTCAAAGACTCATAGGTGCTTCTGTGAATTGGTTTAATGGCTTCATTCTAGTTCATGATCTCCTACAGAGTCTGGCAAAGGGAAATAAAAGAGGAACCTGGTCTTTCAATCACACTTCTTTACAGATATGTTCAGAGCAATGGCAATAGCACTACCCTACCACAAGGGCGACTGATCATTTATGAATATTTAAGGCAAAGGCAGTTTTATTTGTTTTGTTTGCTTAATGATAGCTCAAGGAAAGTAAGGATTTCAACTAAAAATCCAATAGCTTGAAATTTAAATTATTAATTAATTGCTCCTCTTTTCAAGAATACACTTTACTCCAAGGTTTTAGACATAGGTCATGAAATATTCCATCTGAAATAGCCTTTCTGAAGTCTGGCAATATATATATTTAAACTGCAAGAAGTCGTAGATTTATGAATAATAAATAAATAAATAATAATAAAAAAAAAATGCAACAGGAGAGCACCATTTGACTAAACTGCTCAGTGCGGGTAACTGGGGCTCCAGTACCATGAAATAAAAAGAGTTAATAGATTAAGGATTAGTTGCTGTACAAAGATACATGCAAAAAACACAAAAAAAGCATTCATGCATTTTATTTGATGTCACAAATTTTATGGATTCAAATGCACTTTTTCTTTGCACTTTATTAATTATTTGCACAGTTCGTAATTTGTTGGCACAATTAAGCAAAATATATTTACCAAATGTTTCCACCTGTATGATTAAATAATGTATTTCGCATCATTAGGTATTACAAACGAAATTGATATAGAAATTTTGGGTTCAAGCATTGAACGATAGGTTTTAAATTTTGTATTTAACTTTTATGACATGCTTTTATCTACAAAACCTAGACCTGCATAGTCTTTCGTTTGTATTTATAAATTGAAATGTCAGGTGTCAATGATTACACTTGTCACTTTAAAAAGCCTACGACAATGCCAAACTATGTCATGTGATCAAGGCCCGAGAAGGGGCTGAAACGCGTCATGGCTATATGCACCAGTAAAGATTAAAAAAACAGCACCTACCATTGTGGTCCTTATCCATTTTTGCCCTCAAAATTGTGTGGAGAGAAACGGGATCTGTGGATATATATATATTCTCAGTCAGCCGGTTACAGTCTGTCTACCATGTCAGTGCATGACTCACTACTGTTTATGTCATTTCTACCATTGGCAGCAAAGAGGTACTACAGCAAAAACGAACCACATATAGTAAAATGCCTTATCACTGCAACGAAAATGGAAAAAATACTGCCACTATCACCTGTATATATTGCACCATTTTCTTTAAGCGCGCTATGTGAACAAGGCCGCATGTCTGGCGGCCGAAACGCGTCATTTGGACAATTGATGTTTGAATAAAGACACTTCCCTGCATCTTTTTGCTGACAGAGTCTGTATCCTGTTGCTGCGCAGCATTGGATGGTCGCGCTGTGGAACGTGTTGTGGATATATATATATATATATATATATATATATATATTTATATAAATATATATATATATTTATACTGTAAGAAGGTACGTCTTTTTTTTGTGGTCTAGTGTGGGTTCAGGCATGGCAAACAGGCTTGGCTCAATGTGCTCTGTTCACTTGAAATGCTTTTGTCTTCTCTGTGTGTCTAGACAAGTCATGACTCTATGATGGCATCATGCTAGCACACAGGCCTGTTAGAAACTCGATATCTCTCTCTAAGGCAGTCATTTGTGACATTAGAAGGCAGCCTGTCCTACTCCGATGGGGTTAATTATAAGCATAAATGTCCATTTCAAATTAGCCCCAAAATCTCTTCCTTGTGTGTTAACCGGTATTCTTCTCTTAGAATTTATGAATACAATAACGCCAAGGTTGCATCCTAAATGTAATGTGGACTAAAACACCCAGATCTGTAATCATATTTGCCCTACCTATTTCTGTTTGATGATTTTGGTTTTGAGATATGAAATTTGTTGTGGATAATGAAACTTCAGTGTCCTAGTAAGATTGATGCTTGATTTAAGGCATTTTCAAACCTTTTACCTCCTCTGCCCGAAAAGTGCAATTCAACAGTATTCCTAAAACACATATGTACGCAAACCTCTAAAGAATCATTCAAATACAATGAACAAGAAAAGGGGAGTCAGGGTGACCCCAGTGCCCTGTCTGTACATTTGTTCATATAGATGATCAAAGTTAGATTCTTTTAAGAAGGCTTCCTGAGTGACTCAGAGTTCACTGTACAGCTCAGCTTCCTTAGAAAGTGTTGGTAGATGGTACTACATTTCCTTTGACTGGGCTTAATTGATAAGTGGTAAGGTGTGAAGCTGTGAGTTGGAGTCGGAGAAAAACTCTGATGGACCAAAGCTGTCCTGAACCATTTTGGGTTTTAACACAGAATTCACTTTGAGCTGCATAACATACATTTGCATTACAATGGATGAGCAAAAACAGAACAGAAGACTAAATGGAGTTGTATCAATCAAGGACACTTGTCCATCATCTTTTTAGCTGTATGCCATTAGCTATTAAAGAAAGATAAAATCCCATAGGAAGGAAAGCAACGAGGGGGCTATCTTCAGGGAATACTCAAGATATCGCCGATGTACACTTGACAATCCAAGGGTAGCCACGGCAAGCAGTCAAAGATCCAGATACTTCTAACTTTTATTGCTCATAGACCAGGAAAATGGTGCAATATAAGCCTTTGTTTGAATTTGTGAAGCATGTGATTCTATTTAACATGCAGTAGAATCAGGAACATCTTAAGGATTGTGGGGGCCCTGGGCCAAATGTATTTTTGGGGCCCCTGTCCAGGAGCAGCTTTGAATTTAGGATCCAAATTCTGCTCTTTCGTGCCCTCTTTGGCCAGGTCACTGGCAGTGAACAGGCACATCGGTCCAACGTCTAAGTGTGTTTACATCTAAAATTTAGGGATAGTGATGTGTGTTTTCAATATTGTAACACAGCTGGAGTGCGGTACTACTACTGCAAAATCTCTGTGATACCCTCTCATTTTTCCTATATAAGGCCCTGTTTTGGTCTAAAAGAAACTTTTTTATGAATATTACATTACATAAAAACAACATTTCTCTGCAAAATGGCTGTTATAGACTCTCACATATCAACTACATTCAAAATAAAATAAAGGAAACCGCATTTAAAACAATATTTAAAACAATCCATTTAAGAATTATTCAAGGTCATCAGGGCAAGACTCGCAGAACAGACCTGGCTCTATCAGGGGGCCCATTTAAAGGCTGGGGTGCTGGGCCAAAGAACACTTTGCCCATTCCTTAAAAAGTCTCTGAGTAAGATACACCCTAGTTATATAGGCCACGCCTCTTGTAGGTTTTTTTTGTTAGGTTTCTTAGGCCACGATCCTTTCAGAGACCCTGCCCTACCTTTTCTTTCCAACTTCAAAAACCAGACATGTGCAACGTAGTGCTCTGGTATACATCTTGATCTCGGTTACAATATAGCTCAACATTCATTTTTCTCTTAAAATTGGGTAGTATGATGCAAGGACACACACACACCATTGACAGGCTTAGGATGATCAACAATATGGCTGCCTTCTTGGCATCCAATAGGAAGAGGACGAATCGCAGACCACCCCTCCTCCATGCGATTGATGCTAATCCCAGATCACTGTTGTCTTCAAGTCTCCTTTGCGTCTCCTGTTATTTGCTCCAACAATAATGGAGTGCCTACTAATATAAATCTCCATACAAATACCTTTTCAGATTAATTGCTGTTAGTTTCGGATGACCTGAAACTGCTGCACATTATAAACAATATCATCACTGTGCAAATGCATGTACTAATTAAAGGAGACATCTTGTGTCTCTTTGGTAATAGATTTCTCTGATCAGACATGGAGTGTTGTCATCCTGTTATTCCAAGATGGCGTTATTGTAATAGATTGCAACAAAGACAGAAGGGGATAAGAGATTAAACCATAAGTCATTATGTGAGAGTTATATAATAACTCTGATGGAACCCTAAAATACGAACGACAGCTGTCAGATACTGGCAAGTGCAGCAGTGCTCATGCCAGATAAAGAAGGAAAATTGTACTTTACCATATATCTTGATGTTGGTATTAGAATCCAAGCGTCTTCTCCAATACTATTGGAATTGCTTATCTTCTGTTTAAATTGATGCGAAAGTATTTGTGTTTCTACATGTCATCCGATGAGTTGCTTGTGAGCTTCTCTCATTATTTTAAGCTTCTTGGGCATTATGTAAAGACTACCTTCTGTTGCTATTGGATGGAAGTCTTTTCAGTAGGCCTGTTTGAAATTTTAATTATGTTGGCATAATTTCGCAAATTTTGTGGGACGCTTGTTACATATAGTTGGCGAAGTTAAGCCATTATACCATCTCACGTACTGCCAAATTTTAGTGGGCCAAGACGGAAGGAAAGCAAATGACCAGCACGCTCTACTTGTGTTTTTGGCGCAACTTGTTTCACTCAAAATAAATGCAAGAAAGCATTTTGTGATAAAATACAGGCTTAAGTAACGTATTTGTAGTTTGAATAATTACATATAATTTTGCACAATTTTACCAAAAAGTTTCCAATTATGCGAAAGCAGATTACATGAATTTTAAACAACCTTACTTTTTTCTTATGTCTTTTTAAAGAGACAACACTGCATTTAAAGGTCTTGTTCTGCTCATTTAGAAAAAGAACAGAAAGTCCAGCCGTGCCCTGGAAGGCCTTTTGTTGACCTATGCAGGGGTTAGGAAATTAATACAAATGTCTCATTACCCATTCCTCCCTCTACAATAAAATATATGCTGAAATGATCAAAGTTTTGACTGGTTAATCAAGCTTGAAATACCCTGAAAAGTTGGGTTATGTCATCTGAACTAGCTTTCCAATTATATACAATATGGATTTTCTTTTTTAATTGATAATTTGGTATATTTTGCTGTTTCTGATCAGGTTTATTAAAAAAATAAAAAAGAGAACATGGCTTAAGTAATGGAAACTGGGGCATGAAAGTTCAATTGCCAGGGAGGAGGCGATAAAGCTATAATTGTAAGCTAGCAGTGTGTCAAGGGCAGGAGCTTTGCATCAACCAAGGGCACAGAATGTTGTTCTTGACTTTCACAGTGCCTTGTTTCTTATTTTTCTTTGAAAAAAGAAGTGGGTATGTATTAAAATTGATGTTTAAGAGAGAACCTCTTTACTTGCTGCTCTTTGTAGGGGCCCAGTTGGTTTAAAATGCTTATGTTTGAATATGTGCTTGCTAATGTGTTCTGGGGAATATTTGTCTACCCTTTAATAGAAACAAACACCGTGTAGGTCATATTTGCATATTTCTAAAAGAGAAATAGTCATTAGGGGACCTGACTAAAGGATTCAGCTCTAGAATAATGACTTTTTGGCAAAGAATAGCACTCGTGGCTTGCTCCTTCAGTAGTCCTTCACGCCTGGGGTTTTCAATGCTTTATGAAATAGTTTAAGCAGAAATGCTATGGTGAATATCAGTCACATAACATATGAATGCTTGTAAACTATGTGTTCGCCTTATGGGCTAGGTGCAGAATAGGATTGAGTAAAATTTGCATCATTTGCTTTTGCGCAATTTTGCAAAATTTTGGCAAACTCCGCTTTATTACGTAAAATCCAAATCTGTCATTTAGCAATATATTTTAGCGCAAAATGTGTCCTTGCATCAAGTTTGAATGCATTTCACTCATCTTATTGACCTCAGAATTAGTGAACTGAGGACTCATCAGAAATTCAACCAGTGGCAATAAAGACCAACACCGTTCTCTCTCTAATAATCATTATTCTACTGAGCTATGAGACCGTGCAGCATCTCTTGCCCTGTTATGGTGGCACATTAAACTATTTTACAACCCACACCGTCACATGTTGGGGCGTGGTCCCAAACCCCATATAAAGGCTACCAACAGAATACATGTTTATGATTGGACTGGTCCTGATTCCGATGTCGGTCGGTCCGCAACTGACAGGCCGTCGGTGGCAGGCCCACGGACATCCAGCATATCGGTACGACTGCCGTATTACAATGCGATTTGTCAGACCGCAGCGGACGGACTTACTGACAGACACATCCAACAGGCTTAAGAAGCCCGTCGGATCATCGGTTCGTCTGTAATCTCTACAATGGTGTGGTGCCTGCGGAGGCATCGCCGTAGGGATTACGATGTCCCTCTTCCCTCTGCCTTTACCTGGTGGTCCGACCGCCATCTAAAGGCAGATGGAATGGAACTTTGGGGGCCCCTAGCATGGCCCATCCCCCATGGGCCTCTGCTATGGGCCCAGGGGGACACATGTGGTGTGCCCCACAAACGTTCATGCACCATATGGTGCCTGGAACACAGTGCATGGATGTTTGAAAACTGCTCTTTTCAACTGCATCTTGTGCTGCGGCTCTTTTCTACGGTCTCAAAATAAGCCACTATGGAAAAGAGCAGGTTTCTGACAGCCTGCATGGCAGCGACATTGTAATCAGGCAAGTGGAACCACCGACATATAGTTGGTTGGGCACCTGCCCAATACGATGAGAGTTAGACGCTCGTCCAACCACAATTGTAATGAGGTCCTAAGAGGTTAAGACATAGATATATAATTATTTACACAGTTGGAGTTTTAAAGAGTGATTTTTTTTAAGGGGGTTGTGCTTTTGGCTTTTTGGGGATCTAAAAGGTGTTAATATAGTTTTCTGCATAAGAAGAAACTCAAATCATAGCCAAACTTACTACACACTTTAATGTGTCTAGTGTGGAGCAAATAGGCATTTCATGTCTTGAAGACTTCTTGGAATTAAACACTGTAACGTTTCTATGTGGCACCTGTCTGAGTGAGGATACAGTTGAGGATAATTTGAGAGCTATTTGGAATTGGGACACCAATCTCTGGTTACTTATCAATAAATGTTTATTTTCCTTCATCACTCTGGCTCTGAATCTAGTTAACACATGGCCCCATTTATGGCCGTGGACTTACATTTACAGTGAAAAATAACACTGTATATGACTTCCAGGTTTCCACAAAAGGATGGAAGGCAGGCACAAATGTTTTTACTACTGCATAATTGTTCACTATTACTGCCTGGAATTATGCTGTAGTCAACCCACAGGAAGGGGTTGGAGTAGCGTGGTCAGAGGCATAGCTTAGATAGTGTGGTTTTGGGGATGTGAATCTCAAATTTCCCAGCTAAAAAAGCAGTGAGCTGCAAAGTGGAGGGCTGAGATGACCAAGGTTCAGAAGGCACTGTTTGCACAAGGAGCAGGGTTAGTACTGATTTGCATTAGGTGGACCTCTGGTCTAGACTGGCACAATGGGTGCAAAACAATGGGGTAGAATGCTACCTCGAACAATTGCCACTGGTTCGACTATTTCCAAACATTCATCCCATCACCTTTTGGGGTGCTTGAGTGCCAGTCTTACACCTAAAAATGTGTGACTAGCAAAGCTTTCCAAACCTACTGCTGCCAATGTTTTTGAATTCTAAAAATGTGCAAATTTGCACCCATTCAAGAAGTACATCTATGTGTGCAGATTTACTATTTTTTGGTAAACCAGTCCCTATCTGGGCCTGATTCACGAAGGTAACTTACACTTTAGAGAAATTTACACTTTTGAATACGTTTACTACTTTTTGGCCAGACACAATATCTGAGTGCAAATTTACTCTAAAAAGTGTAATTTACATGTATCCACCGAATTAAAGGGCCTGGCAGCTATTCACAATCTGCATTTTGTAGTACATGTTGTACTACTACAAATGTACTACAAAATGCTACTCATAAACTGCACTTCGAAAGTACTACATTTACACTATTGGAGTAATTTTACACCCCGATTTTGTGAGTAGCCAAAAAGTAATAAACATAACCAAAAGACTAAATTATACAAACGTGTAAATTACAATCGTGAATCAGGCTGTATATATAAGTTTTCACTTCAAAAATGAACAATTTAAAAGCACTCTGTGAAATTAGAATGAGAGAAATTGCACTCCTCTTCATCACTGCTGTGAGAGCCCTTGATGGTAGAGTTGTCAAATCGCTGCATGCAGGCAGAGCTCTGAGGGGCATATTATCAAGAAATGACGTTAAAATTATCGCCGCGTTAGCGGCAGAAAACTGGTGATAATGGGCTTGATAATATGCCCTTGAGAATTCCCATAGAAGCCCATGTTCTGGTGTCAACATGGGCTTCTATTGGAATTCTCTGCGGCATATTATCAAGCCCATTATCGCCGCTTTAGCGGCAGTTTTCTGCCGCTAAAGCAGCGATAATTTTAACGCCGTGCTTGATAATATGCCCCCATGTTTCCCGCACTCTCCTGGTTCTAATCATTTTACCAACTGACTGATGGTTCCATGTACTAGGCCCGAGTCACAAATAGAGGTGAGCTTACCAGCAAATTAACAGGGTGAGCGAGTAAGAACCATGGCAAGGGTCTGTACACAGGCCAAGCCATTAAAAATGTTGCCATCTTGCAACAAACATAATGTAAAAATATGATAGTTCAAAATTCAAGAAAATGTTTTTCTTTATGATGAGAACATGTTTCATCTTAGTACATAAGATTGTATCACTGCATAGATAAACATTTATTAAAAGTTGCAACGTCATAATGTTTTTAAGTAATGCATAATGCAAGTTAAGTCCGACTGCAAGTTATTTAATAATTTATCAAGGTCTCCCTTTAAGTTGGCCTGAAGTAATTGAGTCTTTTAGTTCCCGACAACCCGAGCACAGGCCTCAATGCACACCCCAGATAGCCCGGTATCTCCATAAGTATGACAGGCCACTTTCTTTCCCTGGAACACAGATTCGGTGTAAAAATGGGAAAACGTTTAAATCAAAAACCATAAGAACACATATTTTTCCAAGTGAGCGCGTTTTTTTTTTTTTTGCCCTGTCTGGAAGGCGAAAGAACATTTCTGACACTTCATAGAAAATTAAAAAGGAAACTTTGGGGCTGCCCGCTCTTTCCCGCCCGATACAGTCGGCGAGATTAGTTTTGCAAGGCGTTTATCTTGTTCTGTTCATCAGGAGAAAAGGACAGGCCTGGTTAAGGACAGATCTTTCAAATCCTCTGCTGTCAGAGCAATCAATAAGCATTCATGAGGGCAGAAGTCTATGACCTGCTGACAGTAATTTCAGTCATTTTAAAGCGCGCGCTCCATCTTTCAAGCCGCGCGCGCTGCCTCGCTCCTTCCATCGCTGCGCCATGAATCACGGAGGCTTGGCAGAGCAATACAACGCCCGCAGACTGGCACAGAGGTTACACACTTCCACCATCTGTTTTTTTTAATTTCTTTTAGTGCTGATGAAACTTCTTGGAAGTATGTGCACATGGCAGTAGGCACGAGGCACTGCTACGGAAAATAATTCAACGTCATTTCAAGTTGAATAGTAGTTTCTAATTGAGGACAGAGGCGCTACTAGCGCCAAATTTCGGTGTTGGCTAATAATAAATTTGGGGGGAGGGGGAGTTAATTCTTCCAGCAATAGGCAGAGTGGAGGTGCAGGGGCTCTAAGAAGGGGTGAAAAAACAACAAAGCCTCATTAACAAGTACATGGTCTTTTAACCCGTTCCGTGCTCATGACGGAACCACTCCGTCATGAGCCACGGGCGCCGTGTGCTCACGACGGAGTGGTTCCGTCATGCTGCGGCCGTTGGCGGCCGCTCCTCCCACGCGGCGCTAATTCCCCGCCTGTGCGGGCGATTAGCGCAGTGGGCGGAGTCATGACGGAACCACTCCGTCATGAGCACAGCTCGCCCGTGACTCATGACGGAGTGGTTCTGTCATGAGCACAGCGGCGCCGCGCTGACCCCAAACCCCCCCAGCACCGCGGCGGAATTCGTGCCGCGGCGAAGGGGTTAAAGACCTGTGAAGTGCTGGGTGCGGCCGCGATAAGACAGACGCCAGACCAGCCAGCCTACAGCAGCTCAAAAACTGTGTGTGTGAGTGCCTGGGAAGCTGTGTCAGCCCGGGCTGACATACACGAAGGGGGAAGGGGAGGTGGCGCTGAAGCCCTTTGAGCCCTATGGGCTTTGCGCGCCTGATTGAGGACATGTAATACATTAGGTATTTTTAACCGCTTGCTGCCAATGTTGACTAATACCAAGGATGATTACTCTTCCTTCCATCTCATGACACTTTCTTCCGCCACCCCACACTTCATGTCTCTTTATCTCACTCTTGAAAGATTTTTTTCCATGCCTGGTTTTTCTCCTTTTGTCACTGCTTTCCTTTGTTCATTATTATTATTTTTTTTTACTATTTTAAATTGTGGGAAGTACATTATATTCTAAATGTACATATACGTTTACAATTGAAATAGAATCATTTTTAAATTATTTTTTCTCAATTGTCCAACTAGCGCAAAAAAATAATAGTGAATGAACCTCCATTTTGCAGAACATCAGTATACAACCTACATCTAGTCATGCATTTTACGGGTCATTAAATAGAGTATGTTGAATGCTGGAAATGTTGTGGTCACTGATACGAAGGTATTTGTTGCTACACTTTAAAGGACAAGGAACAATCCCCTATATCAGTCTTCCAAAGGTAAACTATATGGTAAACGAGTTATGGTATTGAGAATCACCTGGTGGTACGCTACAATTACTCTATATTTATTGATGATAGTTTTGTATTATTTTCGCTTCGAGCAGGCAGTAGCATGACTTCTCTTTGTCACAGATTCTGTCCACGGAAGGGCTCTGTGTGCCCTGTTGTAATCCTAATTTTTCTGGAAACAGGCGTTTCTGCCTGATTTATTATTTGGATTTGTGCGAAGGATGCTACCTGGCCCTTACTGCTTTTCCACACATTTTGCACCAAGTAAAACCCTGGAAAAGCAAGGAAAGAGGGCAGTGAGCCGAGATCTGTAACTCAACACATGCAGCTCTAAAGGATCATTCACCACTCTGAGCTTCTCAAAGCGTTATGGTGGAGTACCCAGGGGTATTGTTTTACCAGATAATGGCACTAGGACAGAGAAAACTGATGGCTCAGAACGAGACCCTCAATTCTCCTTTACAGCAATGGTTGAAACTGGACTCTTAGTCTTTTCGGACGTCTTTTGCCAGTTTACACGCCTGTAAGCACAGCTAGCTCTTCTATCTTCTTTTTCTCTCTTTCGTCTACATTTTCGTTCCCCTTCTTCTTCTCTCTTACACTTATCTTAATAGTTTTCTCTCTTACAGTCTCATTCTCTCTCTCCACTTACTTCAATTAATATATCTTTCTACCAGCCTCTTTCAATCTGAAAATGGGGAGAAAAAGCAGACTCTACCCTTAGAGTCATCTTACTGCACCATTTCTTCATCTGAATAGGTCCTCTTCTGGTGGCAATTCCTCTATTCACAATGTATTTTTCTCATCTTATCTGTACTGACAAGCAAGCTCAGTTATAGCAAACGGAAAACAGAATCTGAGCATATAAATGGCATCAAAGGAGCAGGAGGGCCCTCAATGGAGTATGAACACGCAAGGGCGGCTCCTCGGCTAAGGCGGAGGAGGGTCGCCCTCTGCTCTTTCAGCAGGAAAAATAAAATGATTACATAGTTATCATTTTATTTTCCGATCAAGGTCAGGCCAGGGTGAGGGCGGGGCAGGGCTGGAGGAACAGCGGAAGGAGTGATTTGTCCACTCCAAGTGTGCATGGCTGCTTGCCCTCCCGTCTTGGCCTGTCCAAACAGTCAAGCGCACTTTGCATGCTCCCAACCAGGCTACATTACACAGGCTATCTTGATTTTTCTCTCATTGCACTCTTAGTGTTGATTTGCTTGTGTTTATAAGAATAGTTGAATCTCCGATGCACAAACTCAGATAATGTGGATGTCACTCCGGTGGGATCCTCCCACTGAAAGAGCCTATACCCTTCTATGGCTGCCGCACACCCTGGCCTTCCCAAGAGAATCCCACCAGGCATAGCACAACTCAACCTGTCTCATGTTCCATTGTAGAACATGTGCAGATGGTGGTGGTGGGGGGGTTGAGTTAGCCTCCAGAGGAAGGGCAAATTGAGACAATCCACCCAAATAATGGAGAATGACTGATCCTCCCATAATGACAGACTGGCTACGTGCCAACTGAGCGCAAATAGTAAAAGATAGAATATTGTAGTGTGTGTCAGATGGAGGGGGCTTGTCAAAACAGATTATTCAAAGAGTAATGCATGCTTCGAGTCAAATGGTGTTATTTACCTTGGTTCACAGCCTTAAAAACGTTACGATACACAGTAAATCTGGTTGTACAAATTCCCAGCCATTTTGGTGTGGATTTCATTGGTCCCTTAAGTGTTTTAGGTGTTTTCCAGGCAGTTGAGCTTCTTAATAGGGCCATCTCAGTACTGCCATGCTCGCCCTTTACTGGGTTTGCCCTTTCAATCCTTTTATAATGTTCATCTCACCCTTTACGGACACCCTCTAAAGGATGTCTCGTCACCTCGACTAGACACCTTAGGTCTTCGACTTCTAAACTTTTAGCTGACCCCAAAATTAAAAGGGCATGGACAGATGGACTCAGCTTTCTGTCTCCGATCCCCTATTTTAGAATTCTCTTCCGTTGTTGTTTCGTCACATTTCATCACTCCCAACTCTCTGTAAATATCTTCTAACATGCCGCAGCTTGATCGGTGAGATTCAGGGGGTGTTAATCTTACACTTCCCAACTAAACAAGTGGGAAGACCCAACATAGGTGCAGCAGACCCGATTCTTTGACCACCAGACCCAACTACCAACCTAGCAATGCATTTATTTGGGGGGGGGGGGGGTCACACCCCAAACACGCCCCTGGTTAGTGTTGGTTAGGCTGCTTTCTTTACTCCAGCACCAATAAAACATTACAGGTGATAGAGGGCTTAACAAGAAGCCGATAACACAATATAACACATGCTGCCGAACTGACCCAAAGCTGAGGTTTAAGAAAAATGTGGAAAGAGCTCTCTGTGTGTCAAAAGCAGCACCAAGAAAATAGCATGTGCAAGAGTGAAAGGATTGAGGACGTTTTTATGTCCATGCTGCAGCCACATCTGTCAACCTGAAGTTGAAGTGATTGCAGCACATGGGTCCTTAATAGTCTCTGGGCGAAATTTCAGTTACGCAATTGTAATTTGTGTTATTTCAGAATTTCATATTATGCTGGTTATTTGAAATTCCCCAAATTATGCCATGTCTCATATTTATGCTGCCATTAGAGGAAAAATGATAGCGGAGGACCGAGGGAACAGATCAGAGAACCGGGCGGCTGCTGCTCGTGGCAATGGTGTTTTTGTGCTTTTTTAGGGCAAAATATGTTCTTGCAACAAAAATTGACACAAGGACTCAATCCACTCAAAAATTAAGCACCAAGTGACAGATTTTCATTCTGGTAAATTATTCTTAATTTCGTGTAATTTTATAGAAATTTTCCAAAGTTATGCTAAAGCAAATTACCTGTATTTCACTAAACCCTAGTCTTCAGTTCCACCTGCTCATCTGGTAACAGGCAATTGAAGTATCCAGGAGACGTCCCAGTCCTCATTACATCTTCAGAATACCTCCTTGGAGAATGTAGTAAGCAGGACTACTGGTAAGCGGCTGAGTGGGTATGGCGTTTCAGCCTTGCTTAAAGTACTATTGTGGCCTTCAGCTCGGGTGTCTTTGCAGAAACTGGATCCCATCTTTTGATGCATTTCCCCCAGAATGTCTTCTGCAACACCCTCTAAGACCTTACTGAAGCCAGTGCTATTGGGAGCAAGACCAGGAGTCAATATAATCGCTCTAAAGTTTAAGATTTCCATTTTTGACACAATGGATGTCCATGGATCTTGTTTTATTGTTTGTGTGCTGAATTCTATATATACATAACACAAATTGATATATTTAAGTCTTTATAATAGTGTTATCTCAATACTGAATGAGTGAATGAATCATTTGAGTGTCTGCTCACATTGCACCAATTTGAGCACATTTTAAAGTATCCCAGTCTCTGCAGGTGCTTTAATATAGTTATTCATCGATATGTCTGTTTTATACCTATGTATTTCAGGCATGATGCAAATTAAGATGCCCTAAATGTCATATGTTAGTCGTTAAAGGAATAATTGTTTGGGTTCAAGAGCACAACTGCAATGGAGATGTATAGATATACTAAAGATAATAGTGCCACTGTAAGGATACTCCAGAAAAGCGAAGAGAGAAATACAGCAAACTGGTCCGGCATATAAGAAGGCTTAAAAAAGTGCAAGATCGTATGAAACATGTCAGCATGGCTGTTGTATATTGATACCTATTTTAAGAGTTGTTTGACAAATACATTGATGTGTGGCAAGTGATTTAAAAGCGAGTTTGGTCTTGATCCGACTCAATAGCAAACGTTATATAGGTAGAGCACCAGCCCATCAATGCATCAACTCATGCATAGCGTTCAATATTGAGTCCATTCAAAGTTGAGGTCTACTACTCTGTTAGTGCTTGTTGGACAAGTCAAGGCTGTGCTTGAGTTCAGCTACTTTTTAGGTCTCGCCTGACTCAGCGCATTGAGAGGGCTTCAAAAAGTGCTACCAGGCCAGCCTAGAGCTACAGTGCATGTGCGCGGGCGTGCGCGCCCCGCTTTATCGCGATTACTTTCACTTTCGCGGCCGCTTGGCATATCCAATAGATCTCGCTTTTGGGACCTTATAAGTATTTAGTTATGCAACTGTTGCATGGCTAAACACTTATAAGGTCCCACAGGCGAGACCTATTGGCTATGCCAATGCTTGTTGTGCTTTGGTAGCATTAATGTTTTTCATGGTCAGGTTGGGTGTAAGGACATTTCAACGTGAAATGTTGACATGTTCATCTTCATAGGCGTGAAATTGATTTCAAACTGTACCTGAAAATAAGAAATAATTTCTAATGAGCACGCCAGAAAATGAGGGAAAATGCTTGTAGAAACTCCGAAGGCTGAATAAGAAAATGCGCTTGCTTTATCGACCAATAAACGCAGAGCATGCTGTGGTGAGTTGAAAGCAGAAATAACCAGGGGAGAGAAATCCCAGCAGCAAAACGGAGTAAGTCTCTGCTAAAGAAAGAGAAATCTCCCTTTAAAAAGGGCCCACTTATCATTTCCAAATCATCGGCTTTCCTTCGTTGTAAAAAAGCAGTACTTTAGCAACACTTTAAGTACAGCAGTCAGTGATTATTAATTCATTTGATATTCAATGTAATGGCATTAATCATAAAGGACTAATGCGGTACTGCATCACATTTGATATAACACATACTTCCAGTGGGATTTTGGAATAATTCCCCAATTAGTTAAGGTGTCAGTACTTTTAAGTGTTAGCAATATTTCTATTCATATCATTTGCGCTTTTTTTAGGATTTCAGTCGCGTCTCTGTTGGAATGAAGGCTCGCTGAGGGTCGGAGCCTGCAAGGGTTAGAGGTGTAATATAGAATCGTAGCCTGTTGCTGAGGGCCATACCAGTTGTTAAAGGTCCAGAACAAGAGTTATAGGCCCGGGCTGCTGGCGATAGCTTAGAACCATGGTGGTGGCCTTTAACAACCTGTACAGGATGAGGTAAAAGGGCTTTATTGCTATTAGAATAGCACTTCCACTGAGGGTAGAATGTTGTAGAATAAACAGGACGACATACATTGCAATGTTGACGCACATAGCGGCTTATTTACAAGCCCCCTGCACCGCCGGTGAGTCACTTTTATTGACGCACAGGGAGCGCAATGAGTCTCCGCATATTTCCAAGGCCATGTAAAGTCACGTTGCGTGACTTTTCATGGCCTTGTAAATGTGTTTCCCTTTCACGCATAACTCTGCATAAAAGGGGCTTCCCATGGGTGTTGGTATGTGTGTTCCCACGCAACATCCATGGAACTGGACGCATTCCCAGATTTGCAACATTTAGTAAACCTGGCAATGCGACAGAATCCTATGCCTCCCCAGGGGAGGCGTGGAAGTGGCGCAATGAGGAGAAATACTTTTATTTCTCCTTGTTTTTTCTTTATTCTATGCGCGCTATAGAATTCTGCAGCATGCATAGAAAGAGGAAAATAATATTTGTTGTCAGTAATGAATGTTGTGCTTCATGTAGAATGATCTTCATCTCGGTTTTCAATATAGGTATTCCGACTTCTTTTTTGAGGGATGTCAGTAATCTAATTCGGTGTAATGTGGTCCAGCTTCCATTTGCTGAATAAGGTAAAGTGATGCTCGCGACAAAATG
Organism: Triturus cristatus; assembly: GCF_964204655.1. Classification (NCBI taxonomy): domain Eukaryota; kingdom Metazoa; phylum Chordata; class Amphibia; order Caudata; family Salamandridae; genus Triturus; species Triturus cristatus. The sequence continues at coordinate 358,383,725 of NC_140580.1, forward strand.
AACCAATGCAATGTATGTGTTATGGCTACAAGAGCATTGCAGCAAGAGACTAGAACAATCACCATGATCACCTTGTGTCCGCATACGAAAAGACGAATGAGACGAAGACCACACATTATGTACATATAATGGTCACATGAGCACTGATGCAAGAGACTACAACTGTCCACAAAATGCTCATATTCTGACTTTATGTGAAATTATGACTGCAACAACAAGCAACACGATGAGCATGTTTTATGGCGACGTGTGTATCGATGCGAGGGACCACAACAACCACCCAATGCTCATGTCAAGGCTGCATGTGAAATAATGCATGAGAATGAGTTTTCATCTTTCGCCCCACTCTTTGTTGTTCTCTTCCTTTTTTTTTATTGATTTATTTCAACTTTAATTTTCTTGATTCCTCACCATGCTTATCTTCTACCACACTTCTCTTTTTGTCTCATTTACCTAGTTCTCAAGCTTCTATTTTATTCCTGCCTTTTTGTTTTTCTTTGTCTTCCTTCTTCTTTCTCTATTTTCTCTCTTTGTCCATATCTTGCTCGAGGTCAAAATCTGCACCTGCTGTGGCTGCATCAAAACCCCAGAGCTCTAATGCACTGAGTGCATTCAGTGTCCCATGAGCCAGTTCAGCGCCCCAGAAAAGGTCCCGCCCCTGTGACGTGATCACTGGGCTGTGCACGCAGTCTGCCTTCAGTGAATATCGGCATCCATAGTATAGTATGGGCAGGACACACTTATCCAAGCTTCAATACCTGATACACCTACTGAATCACCACCTCATGCCACTGTGGTGTATGAGCAGCAAGGCACAATCTCACTGCAAAACAGCTGCCAATAGACTGCAGCCGGCAAACGCCTGAACTGTCATTTGTATGTATGTATATGGTATTTATATAACTCAAACCTAAAAAGGTGGCTGAACACTGTACATGGTGAAAGGAAATCGTAAATGGGCAAGTAATACGAGAGGAAACATAGTTGTGGTTGGGTTAATGCAATGTGATGTAGTGTTCTTTAAAGAGCTGAGTTGTCAAGTCTTTACTAAATTGAAGCAGCATTGGGGTGGTCCTTGTGGATACAGAGATGTTGTTCCAGATCTGGGGTGCATAGATGAAAAAGGCCTGTTGTCTTGATTTGTTGTCTTTTTTACACTTCTTAGCCTGGAGGATGATAGTATCCTGGCTGCGGATGTGCTGAGAAACACCAGAGATGGTGAACTTGTCCGTTTGATAAGTAGGGGTGATAGCTTTGTAAATGACGCAGCAAGTATGGAAGATTTTGCAAGCTGGCAAGGGGAGGCAGTGGAGCTCCATTAAGATAGGGTGATGTGAACATAATTCTCAGGGCACTGAATGAGACATGCTGCAGCATGTAGGAAGCTCTAAGATGTGCCAATGTGGAGTTTAGGAGGCCATGGGTTACTGCATTACTACAACCCAGATGAGAGACTACAAAAGCTTGAACAGTGGTTCAGAAGTCTCTTTCTTGAAGAAACAATTATATATTTTATTTAGAAGAGGAAGCTGGTAACAGGCCATCGTTTTTTTGTGGCAATGCGTTTCCCGAGGGAGAGGTTGGTGTCCAGGGTGAATCCAAGTGATTTAGCATTTGTTGAGAGTTGGGGTTATATATCGTCAAGGTTCATGAAACGTTTGTACTGTCTGTTGCTGTTCTTGGCATTGATAGGCATTCTGTCTTGGTTAGTTGAGCCTCAGGTGGGTGTTAAACCTCATGTCTGGATGATGTGCAAGCAGTGTTCTAGGCATTGGATGTCTCAAGCAGAGGAGACTTTCAAGAGTTTTATATCATCATCATCTTGGTGAATCTTCATCCTGCTATCTGGGTGAGTAGAGCACCCAGAGGATCCATGTAAAGGCTCAAGATGACAGAAGTCAGTATGGAACCCTGGGGGACTCCACATGTGATAGGGATCTTTTGTGACCCGGTGGTGCCCATGTGATCAAATGGTGTCCGTTTGAGAGGCAGGAGGAGAACCAGTGAAAGACATTTCAAGTGAATCCTATTTGCGATTGAAGTGCGTGCACAATGGTGGGATAGATGAAAGAGTCAAAGGCAGCTGAGAGGTCCAGCAATATCAAGCAGCAAGAGTCATCTTCGTCTGTGATCAAAAGGGTATCATATAAAATGTGTAAGGTGGTGATCACCATTCTGCAGCATGATCTGAAGCCAAACTGGTAGTCTTGCAAGAAATCTTTACAGATTTTGAAATGAGGAGCCGTGGAGTGACAAGAGGCCCAGGCATTCACAATGTAGCACCAATAGAAACTGTTGGGAATAAGAGCTACCAGACCCAGCAGGCCGCCATGTCTTACATCAGCCTAAAGGAGTATGTGACAGGTAGCCAGCATTGTCTATGGCATTGTTGCTTAAGGGTGTGATACCCAGCAAGAGAGGAGCTTTTGGTTCATAGGACTGCTTTGTGTGATTGATAGCTCCAAGGCACATTCAAAAGAGAAACAGTAGTATGCATATTAATGTAGTATCCAAGAATTGCATGTGTTTGTTGTGTCCTCAGGTGTGAGCCCTTACAGTGTGAAATCAGGGGTGTGTGAAATTTACATAATTTGTTTAGGTGTAACTATACAAAATTTGAGAAAAATTACACAAAATGAAGCGCAATTACTTGAAATGCAAAATTAGGTGCTATATTTTACTGCAAAATGTATTCACTTTAAACTCTATATAAAATAATGCAAAAAAACAAAACCACCACGAACAACAGCTGCTCGTATTAGTGCAAATTTGGTAATCACTCTTGTTACGTGAACTTCCCGAAATTACGCTAACTATGCTGTAGTAGCAAAAGTTTTGCACACGCCTAAATCCATAGAGGCAGTGCAGCTGGAACCAGTTAGAATCTTCAGTCTGCAAAAATGCATTGCTCGTAAGGTACGGCCATCTAAAATGAGTCCTGGTGCTGAGCCCTAACAAACACAGGCCAGTATTTGAAACTAACGTTTATGACATTCACATGTTGTTCCCTGCCAGTGCTATATTTTTAATTGTTCTTTTCATAGCATATCCATATGACTGAATCTTTCATGGACATCATTCTGCATCCTCTATTTTCCATTGCCTCGCCTTCCTTCGGTATGTTAAATAGTGCTGCAGGTTATGGCAGAGTGTTTTCAGGCTGCAATACAAATACCTCTTCATGGAAAATTCCTGGAATATTTAGAATACTATCAGGAAAGCTTTACCTCCATTGTCAGGATATATCCTTCATAAGTAGCTGAAACACTAGTTACCTATTCTGGGTACCTTTTCAATGCTTGGTTTCATGTCCAAATGCCCGTGCTATACATTTGTTTAGTATGTGGACTCCAATTCATGTGGTTGTCTTCAACCATGTCTTCATACTGGATGCCCTCCAGTCTATCGATCTATTCAGAAGTATTTCCATAGAGCGTAGTTCGAAAGGGTGTAACAAAGCACTGTTTCATCAAGATTTGAGAAACATATAAATGATGATGTACCTTGTATTAGAACATTGGAATGTGGAGGACTCCATTGAAGACAATGGAGTGCTCTGTGCTTCTACGGGCTGGTAAAGGCCCGCAAAGCAACATTCCAATATTTTCACAAAGGCATCTCAGAGGGCTTCGAGAGTCCTTTGTTTTATTTGTTAGAACATTCTGCCCTCCAGTGGCAGAATGTTCTAATAGCATTATAGCCCTTCGTAGCTGGGCTATACAGGCTATTAAAGTCCCGCTCGCTTGTTAAAGTCCCTCGCCTTTAGCTCGGGCCTTTAATGCTGGAGCGGGTCTATAATAACCGGTATAATCTGCTACGGCGGGTTATAAGGCTATAGTATTAGGATGCAATGTACTGTATACACATACTGTTCCCAGTGCTTAATTTGTAAAGAAATAAGTGCCAGGGCCCTCCTCAGGAGGCCATTGCAGCTTGAACCACACATTTCCCCTACCAGCGCTGCCAATGACAGTGCCAACCATCATACTCCTAAAAGTGTGACATTTTAGACTTTTCCAGCCCCCCAAAGCTATGAGAATGGCTTGGGTGGCAGGAATTAGTCATGTTAAAGTAACCTGAATTAATAAACAGCTGTTGTTTTGTGCAGATCTCTATATTAGGCAAAAGGCACCACCTTGTGGCAGACTGTCATAAATGCCGGTGCTGACAATTTGGTACTGGTGCTGAGCACCGGAAACCACCAGCTCAAATTAATCTCTGACGGTTCCTACAAATATTGACTGCATTTTATAATGGCCTTGACTATCTTGAAGGCACGACAAACCGAATATTAAAAAGTTTTACCTTAATCGCATACCCACCTTGGAGTCAACTCTACTCATGCTGCTATTTCTCTGGATCAATCCCATGTCGGTTTTCCTGTACGTAAATGATTAGTCGATGCTACCTTCACTTTTGTGACATGCATTTGTGACCAGTGAGTGCAGTACGTCACCTAAACGCTGATCGAGTATGCAACTTTTTTATTTTTAATGCTAAATGTAGACGTCATGTATGTGTGCCCTCGATAGGTCCAGTGACATTTAGGAATCCTTCTAAACTGTGACATTCCTAAACACGGCAAATGATTGGGCTTCTGAAGAGAAACTGACAGGATCTTAGACTCTTTCATTTGTGTCCTGCTTCACTAGATGATCATCTCAGAAAATGTGTCTACCTATTATATATTTATGATTTCCAAGGACATGGTTGCCTTATTAAATGTTAAAGCTTAGCAATTTAGGTCACACATGGTTCTTGGTGAATTTTCTTCGGGCAGCAGCCTGGCACTGTGATGTGCCCCCGGCTGCTTGCAATGTTTATTAGATTCATTGCTGTCTCGTTTTGGAGCTGCGGAATTGTTGAAGAAATGTTCATATTGATTCTTACACTTTGCAACTTCTCCTTGTTTCTCCACTGCCTGGCCATGTGTGCACTTTACTTGAATTTTCAGCTATGACTGGTATAAGAATGTGGAGCCTTCATTTCAGTTTTGACCTTGACACAGGACTCCCCATTCCAAGTTATTTGAGTTGTAAAGTGTGCAATGGTTAACATTGTAAGCGGTCTTTCAATTCCCAGTTGGATTTATGTGGGATGCGTTCATCTGAGATGGGAGTGCCAGGGCCATCTTAATAGCATTAAAGACCCCCGGGCAAAGCAGTGCACTGGACTATGCCTACACAACCACTCACAGGAATAAAAATGTTTAAAAGAAAATTAGTGTTACCCTTTCGCCCCGCCCACTGATTGATTCTCCCGCACAGGCGGGGAATCAATCGCGCGTGGGCGGGCCGCGGCTGTTATGACGAGCCCAGCTCGTCATGAGCACAGCTCCACTGTGCCTCATGACGAGCTGGGCTCGTCATGAGCATGCAAGCGGTTAAATTCTGGTCTGCATGGGGCCCCTATGCTTGTGGGGCTCCAGGGCAACTGCTCAGAGTGCCCATGTCTTTAGACAGCACTGGGGAGTGCATGTATGTTTGGGAACTATTAATTTAGTCACAATTCATTTTGATTTAATTGTGAGTAATTGAGATCAGTGTTTCTCCACTCTATTCTACCTACGAGCAACAAGGCTTGCTGGTGCTATTCTGCTTGTGCGTGGTATGCTGATCATCAGACAATCCTGCATTAATTCTTGCCAGCGTGCTACATCATTCATTACACACAGTGTCTATCAAAGAACTGAAAACAGAAAATTAAACTGCACTGCTAAATTTAGAGCCAATGCGTTTCTCAGGCATAAAGGTCATTTTTTGCATTTAAAAGAACTTAAATTGCAGATATCTAACTCAGGGTGAAAGACCATCAACATTTGGCACAAAATATGCTCTTGCTTGAAAATGCTTCAATTTAACCACCGAAAAAGTTCAGAAATTCCAAAGTTTTCTCTTGAGTTAAACCACATTTATGAGTCATTGGGTTTGATTTCCAAACTTGAGCTGAACATAATTCACTTTTCATACACAGTAGGCTCTGCATTAAAATACTGAAAATGGAAATGCCTCAGTTGCACAGGTTTAAACTGTGAGGTAGAGAAAGGCGAGGCGGAGTGGGAGCTGGCAAATCTGGATTTGTGACATACTAAGACTGCCAATGAGGAAGACGGAGAAAGAGGAAGGCAAACGGTTACTAACAAAATGCAAAAATGTTGTGTTTGTAGAAAACTTTTGTTCCCTTTGCACTACTGCAGCGATCTAAGACAGGAACCGCTTGTGCCAATTTAAGTTAGTGCGACGTCTGTAATAATGGAAGCAGCGAATATTTGCATTATGAAATAAATTGGGCCTTTAGTGAGAGGGGTGGAAGCCCCACTTGGGCCACAACTACAGTCCATATCAGGGTGAACCACAAAAATCACTAAATTAGCTTGTACTTACCCGTCTGTTAGCTTGGCACAAACGCAGTTCTGCTTAACTTAGAGCTAATGTGTAAGGTATTTATGCAGCGCACAATCAGTAATAAAGTGAAAACACAACACAAGATAAATCCCACACCAATTTAGAAATATAGAGTAAATTTTAATAAATAAAATTATACAAGACTGACAAAAATTCGACCAGTAGAACCGGAGATATTGAATTTCATTGTTTTTAGTGACAAAAGCACCATGGAAAAGATAAGATCGGGGAAAGTCACACAAGTTCAGTTGACCTTAGTGGAATGTGGGTCAGATACAGGGAATGGATTAGTCCTACTAAAGTGTTACCTTCACAAGTACGGCATGAAGAGGTCCTGTTCGCATTGGAGGGTGATGCAAAGAGGAGGCTTTGGGCGCAAAAAAGCAAGTTGGGTATCATGACAGTCATTGCGTGGTGCCAAGAGTCAACCGTTGCTGGAGCTTCGCACTTGCAATCGCTAAGAGCTGTCGTTCTTGTAGTGGGAAGTGCAGTTCTCACATTGCCAGTCATCGTAATCAGCCTGAACAGGTCAGTTTGTGGTTGCCAAGAGACCAAACGTCTGGATTTTCACCTTCTTCTTGTGGAGGAGCTCACACAGATGCCAACCAAGGGTCCAGGACCTGGAGGGCACATCTTTGGGATCAGGACTCACTTCAGCAGAGTCCAACAGCAGGGCTCAGACAGCCCCGGCAGGTCTAGTAGGTGGCAATCACCTGGGCAGTTGAAGGGATCCCTCTGGAAGTTTGTTCTGTCCCCTTTGCTCACACAGGAGGTCAGCCAACTGACCCTTGGAGTAGCTCTGGGTAGCTTGAGATCAGGTCAAGCAGGTCCAATCTTCCTTCTTTAGTCAGGAAGGCAGTCCTTCCAGTAGCAGGACAGTCCTTCTGAATTTTTCACTGGTCCAGTAGTGTTCTGGCAAGTGGTTCTGAGAGCGCCATTTGTAGTAGGTGTCTGCTTTTTTGAGAGGTGTTCCCTGGCCTACCCCAAAATTGGTTTTGGCCAGTTCTTCTCCGTCTTCTGGTCCTGGCTCCAAACTGTCTATTCTGACAAAGGCCATGACAGGCCTGTTACGAGGTTCCTTTCTGTGTACTGAGGGAAGGTCCTTTGAAATGTAATCATGGCAAGGTACAGCTACTCCCCAGCCATCATGCCAGGATGACCCAACCCATTGCTCACTGTCTGGGCCCAATACGCATTTTTGATGGGGTAACCATTAACTACGACATGCAGGCCTCAGAAACCTGCGGGGAGGAAAGTTACAACTTTCTAAATTGGGAATTTTCATCTCATTTTCAAGTTTCGTTGAATAAAATAGTTTCAACATGAATGGCCAAGCCTCATAATCTGACATTGCAATATTTGCCATTTTCATGATTGGTGCATGGAGGATATTTTTAAGTGATCATTCACTCCCAGACTTTTCCAGCCTTTGAGTCAAGAGTGTAGCCATGTATAAAAATTCATAATAAATAGTAAATGAACAAGAACTGAGTGAGATGAATAAAAGACAGTAATTTCGCATGCTAGGACCATATCAATCAATAGGTTTCTCAGGCATTAAGGTAATAAGGTCATAAGAATATTAATGTTGAAAATGGAGGAAACCAGGGTACAGCATTTTTTAACCTCTGATTCTGCAGGTAAAAGGGGTTCCCTCAATTTAAACTTTGGGATTCTACGATCGAAAGTCTTCCTCTGAACTTGGCGGTGCTGTTCCAAGCTAGCCTGAATCATTTTTGTCAAAATGGGTTTCCCTCTGTGTTTGGACGGATAGTTTCCCTGTCTCCATTTGTGCTTCTGAACTCATGGGCTGTCAGCTGATAAAGTTGTTTTTTGGAAACACAAATGAAAGAGAAAATAAGAAGAAAATTGAGTTTTGAATCACTTCGAAGTTTGACCACTCAGAATGTTAGAAAGATGGTTAACGATGGTTCGCACTGGTGAAAAGTCTTTATTTTTTGTTCAGCAGCACCTTGGTAAATCCCGTGTATTTTCGCGTTCTGAATCTTCTACTATAAATATGAAATTGTAAAGTAGGAGAATTTGCGATGATTAAATACACACGATACTGTACATTTTGCTGTTATATATTTATTGTATAAACAAGGAAGAAAGGTGTTATTGCATACTTTTCCTTTTCGATGATACAAGACAATCGACATCAAATGGCTTAATCCCGCCACAGACAATACATTGAGAACTATCCGGGAAGTTACTCTTTGTGTTGATTTTCCTGTTATAGAGACAGAAAATTGTATAGCAGACCTGTTGTCAGATTGGTTAGAATTGAAACGTGCTATTTTACGTCACGTAGAAAGCGAGTTTGATTGTACCTCATTAGCATTAACATTTTTGGCTGTTGTTTGACTCATTGTTTAGCCACTTTCGTTTCCTAATTAGAACAGGCAGATATCAATGAGCTTCAAACATCATGAACACATTTGATGAAACATCCATTTCATATTAGCTGAATTGTGGCTTTCTGCTCTATGAGGACAATATGGTCGAGTCAGATGTGGATTTATATAGCGCAGCATATCACTTTGCGAGGGTATCCAGGCGCTTTCCATGGGCACGGGGAGATTAAGTGATCTTCCCAGAATCACAGAATGTTGCAACGAAGCAGAGACTCGAACCCGGATCCCTGGTTCCCGAGTCCACAACTCTGGCCGCTGCGCCACATCCACAGCATAGGTATGCTACTGGCGCACAATATGTCTTGCCAGTTTTTTGGTAGACTGACCATTGTGGAAATGTAAACATTGGCCTCACTGGTGCATTAGGATATTAAATAGGATTCCTAATACAAAAGGCCACGCTGATTAGAATACCGCCCCTCTCCCGCAACAGTGGAGTGGATCTTGTGCACAGAAAACATCCCCTGGAGACACACCGACCCATTCTGCTCACAGACATTGAGGTGCCATAAGGTTGCTGGCTTTTATTTCACTGCAAATAAATGGGTCTGTAGCCAAAAATGAAAAAAAAGCCATAAGCCAACAAGCCCAGCATAGTGTTTTGCCTCACAAGCACTTCATCTGGCTGTAAGTTGCATTATATACACTGTGAGACCAGTCGAACCAGTCTTTTCAATCAGGGTGGCAGTAAAATAAGATTGTACACCAAATGTTACCCTTGGTAATGGATAACTGCTGGTGATTAACAAAAGTGTCTCTAGAACACCTGAGACAGAAGATGCACCCCTGCCACTTCAATTGCCCAAAGGGGTAAGAGGTTACAGAATCCCAATCTAAGAGTTGCCCCCTGTCCTTTGTTTATTTATTCTAAAACAGGGTGAGTGAAAATAAATTACTTCCAATGATGAGGATGCAGATACTATAAACCAAAAACATTTCTCTATTAAAATGTGTACTTCCTTATGTCAGCCATTTGCAATTATCAGAAAAAAAGATGGCTGTGACATACTTTGAACAACTTCATATGTGCCGCTGGTCGTGGGTGGACTGGGATCCATTTGGTTTTAAATCTCTGGCACAGATTTTCTTTGAGGCCATGGGGTGTAGCTGCAAGGGGGATGTTACACCCCCCCTAAAACAGACAGTCTGGAATAAATTGTTGGGTACACGTGCCTTCCGTCAGGTTATGTAAAGTGTCTTAACGATTTCACCTGGGATTTTTACATGCTCACACTGACAAAACACACAGTCTCTCTCGTCTATGTATGAAAGGCCTTAAAAAATGTTGATTAGTTTGAAAGATATTGTGTTTTAAGTACCCCTAACAATCCTCGCTCCTCTCTCTTTCCACTGCCTTTTAAGCACCCCTCATGTCCGTCTTCTAATATAATGTCTTTTCTCTAGATGTCCCAGCATGATTGTTGGGAAATCTGAAGCTCCCACCCCCCCAGCCATACTGACCAAGCTACACCCCTGTTGAGGCCTCACTTTGAATGCAGAATCATACAAGAAATATCCCCATATATATTGGTTGAGCCCAAACACCACAGACCTTTGATGACTGAATCATCACCTCCCTACAAGCTGAATTGCAGTGACCCGAAAAGCCCACCATACTTTGACTGCTATTGCGTTTCCTCCCCCTCATCCCCTTAACAGAGGCAAACAGTACATAGACTGCTAAGAGCACAGTGACATATTTTACCATGAGTCCACATATCTGGTGATGGCATTATGTTGGATGCCCTGTCAAACGTCAAGCACCAAGGCCATGGCTGAGTGCTTTAGGAGGCCCCTGAATACACAATATTGTTGGTTACTTGTGGAAGTTACAACGAGTAAGGACTCTTGAGAGGAGAATGCATTTTGAAGTTCATATTTATTTCCCTGAGCATTCCTCTCTGATGCAGTGACTTTCCAATGGGTGTAGCTAATGTCTCTATAGGTCCACTCATTGGAATTGTTTGGTTATTTTGGGCCTGCAGCAGGCACCGAGTTTGTGTCCAGAAGTGAAGGCATTGGCATTTCTATGGTCTCTCTCCTCTCTTAGGACTGACTTTGCTTGGGTCCTCTCACTTGTAGTGCTGGGCAAATCTTACAGCATGTGCACAATGGCAGGTAGATTTGGAGACTTACTCACCGCCCGACTCATCCTTGACATCCCCCGACGCAGCCACATCTCCAGCCACCTGAAGGACCTGCACTGGCTCCCCGTCAACAAGAGGATCACCTTCAGGCTCCTCACCCACGCACACAAGTCTCTTCACGACCTGGGCCCTAAGTACCTCAACAACCGCCTAACCTTCCACACGCCTACCCGCCAACTACGATCCGCTAGCCTCGCCCTCGCCGCCGTACCACGCATCCGAAGAACCACCGCCGGAGGCAGATCCTTCTCCTACCTGGCGGCCAAGACCTGGAACTCCCTCCCCATCCACCTTCGGCTGACCCAAGACCACCTCGCCTTCAGGAGAAAACTCAAGACCTGGCTGTTCGAGCAGTAGCAGCCCCCTTCCCCCTAGCGCCTTGAGACCCTTCCGGGTGAGTAGCGCGCTTTACAAGTGCCTTTGATTGATTGATTGATTGATTGACTTGGTACGGAGCGAGGAAATCCACAAGTTTGCACTCTCTATGCTAGTAGTTAAAAATTATGAAGTAATTGAAGACTGACTTACCATCCAAAAAGATGGTCATCAGTCTACATTAAGTTGTTCAGTTGTGTTGCACAAGCCTCTACATTCCTCAATCTGAGGCACTAATTCAATCTCAGATATTCCTCCATGGGCCTTCGGGAGAGCGGACGTGCACGAGGAGGCCTCTGTGTACTGGGCATGACCATGGCATAGGCAAAGCATAAGCACAGTGCCTTTCCCAGCACTGGACAGCAGTGGAAAAGTTCTCATTGCCAAGCAGAGCACCATTTTTGGGCAGTTGTGTTTTTTATTTAACGCCGATTTTGCCAGCATCGTGCTAAGCCAAGTTGGTACAATTTTAAAACAAGTATTGGCAAAGCCAATCTGCTTTGAGTGGCCGAGCTACTCCTAAAAAGGAAATAGGGTAAGAGAGAGCAATGAAGCACATGATGTGCCCAGAACAAATAAACAAAGAGTTCATGCGGAAGGATACAACTTATACAGTAAGAATATTAGGGACCAAAATGCTTCTCAATTGGACAAGCACAAGAATAGGGAGGAAAGCCAGCGAATCATGATCAGACAACTGAAATAGACAACAAAAGCAGCCTACCAATCACGAGCAGGAGGCTGCCCATTGCCCAGTCTAAATATGTGTTGGAAACAAAAGGTCTGATAAAAAGCCGTCTGTAGCTGAGACAGTAAAAGGCTCCAACTTGGCACAGCCCTACTTTATTACCGCTCTCCCTATTGGATTCTATAAAGGTGCTAAAAAAAAAAATTTCTATTGGATTCTTTCGATTTTAGGCAGTGTTACTTTTCGATTTTAGGCAATGTTCTAATAGTAACACGTAGACAAGAGGTAGAATAAACCTAGCAGTGTTTGGTAAACACTCAAAATTGATATTTGCCGATGAACGAGAAGCTTGTTTCAGTTATTGAGGGAATCAGTTGATACTGACCACCGCATAGCTGCTAGTCATTCACCTGGATGAGTGTCTTCAGTCTTATTAACTCCTCCCATAAACATTGATCTGTGTCGCCCTCATCACTACTTTTCCTGCAGCCAATATGTCACCTCCCTTAGTCAATTGACTATTTGTCTGTGTATTAATTTGGACTAACTTGTGGTTCTGGTCAAACGTTTTGAAGCCACATGGTAATACATCGCACAACATCTTGAATTTGTAGAAAAATAATTGTAGTTTTTCCAGTTTTCTTGCAAACCCAAAACACCATTTAAATTCTGCACAAAACACCAGTCTCCAAGTCCCAGTCACTACCTACTTGATATTCTGCAGAAAAAAACTAAGTTTTAAGGCAGATAAAGATATTTTATGCAGCATTAAACAAATAATTTCAGTAGCAGAGGAGTCTGCGTGGCTTTAGGCAGGAATAATAAGCGCTTGTCTGGCCTAGAAAACCGCATAATTCGAAGTGCATTTGTGAAGATCTGGTTATGTCACCGCAGAACAGCGCGCGCTGAGGGGAAGGAAACAAGTACTTCCCTTTTCCAGCACAGAACATTGGCTTTCAGCTGTTCGAGCAAACCCTGAAACTTTTGATGTATTCACATCTGAAACTGTAATTAACACTTTTTGCAGGTCACCCCACAAGATTAATTTTCTGAACATAGATTGATGAAATTGCACGCCAAAGTCTTTGGAAATTTGTTCTCTATTAATCTCAATCAGATGCAGATTACTGCCAGGGTGGCTAATGAAGACGTCATGTTGGTCAGTAAAAGAATGCAAATCAAAACAGAATAAGAGCTTTTCTGAGGACATTGACGGAGATGATTGGCTGCCTCTTCTGTTTTTAACTAATCTTCTAAATGTCCGGATGAGCAGTAGGTTCAAATGATAGGAAAAATAGGCTGCTGTCCTCTAAAATTGGCGCCTTCCACTCCTACGCACGCGCTGCTATTTTGCAAACGCAAAAATAATACACTGATGATCAGAAAGAATCAACCAACATAAATGTATGTGTGTTTTGACTTAAGCTCTGACAGGACTTCACTGCAAGGTTCCAGGGAGCTAATGGTTCTCAGTCCAGAGAGGGGTTTGGAGCGGGTTCTAAGAGTACCCCTAGCCCCCTAGATCCCTCACCCACGGATGCATATGGGTTCAGCCCTTGTGTCAACTATCGAAATACTGAAATTCCATGGGCTGTGGCTGGAATACCTCAGGATCCCTGGCAATTGATTTCAAAGGGACAGGCCTTCCCATCGCCCGGAAGTCCGTGTCATGTGAAAAGGAGAGAAGACCAGTGCTTTAAATAGAACCATAGAGCACCTGTTTGCTCCTAAAAGTGCTAGTACTCAATCATTAAATGTATTGCAGCAGTGCTGAGAAGTGCCGGGACTCTCCCTTTCAAATTAAAGAAGTGCAGGTACTCAGTACTGGACAGTATCTGCCCATTTATAGCACAGGAGAAGACATCAATATGTCTGTGGAAAGTAGTGCCTGTCAATGCTGTGCTGTCCTCAGTTCAGGTGTAAGTTTGGCCTTCATTGGTGACAGAACGCAGTTTTGTTTCAATATGGCGCAGAGTCCATGTCTATACTGAGCGCCCCGGATGATGGTGCAACCACAGAAGATTAGGACAGAAAGAGCTAAAGGAAGGGGTAGAGAGCCAACTACAAGAGAGTGTAGATTAGGACTACAACTCTTTTCAAAGGATTTCTTGAATAACTTTCTAAGCCCTGTGTCTTCTCCAAAGTGGTGCTTTCAAGGGGGTTCACTAACAGTGTGCCATTTCCTATGCGGCCCACAGCCAATGTGGCTCTAGGTAGCCTGCTTGCCCCTCTAACTGTAATACTGTGTGGACTCAGGGGCCCAAGCATTCCCTCGTGTAAAGGAGGTCATGCCCTATACAAATGTGGAAACGCAACTTTGAGAATGTGCTAAGGCAAAATATGTGCCGGTGACCTTGATATCACCGAAGGGCACCCAAGTACCTGTGGTGCCGTCTGCACCAGGAATTGTCCCTGTTCATACAACAAACAGGATCGAACATCAATTGTACCTCTATCGACCCCAAGCTTCAACAATCCATTGGATTGGTGCTCCCTACTGTAGGCCCTGTCAAAACTAAATATGCAAATGTGAAAGCTCAATCAGTAACAATCCGGAGCGGCTACACGAATCTTGAATGATTTTTGGAAGTCATTCTGAGCAACTCTTGTATAGAGTGTTTGGACATCCAATTCTACTAACTAACAATGCCCACATTTTCTATCCACAGATTGTACTGATCAAAGATGTAGGCCATTACATTGTCATCTTGTTTCTGCGCTCTGAATTTTCCCCATTCAAAACTTTAAATAGTATGCCCTAGGTTTGAACCACCATTGGTGGCATAAATCCAATGTGATTAATTCATTTTATTTTACTGTAGAATATCATAAAATAGTGGCATAAAATGTCTATCTAAGTGGGCCTCTAAGTGGTGGAAACTTAGCAATCAAAGCTTTCCCTTTCTTTAATTCTAGAAGCATCTTTTGCAATGCATTTTCAATAACAGCCAATACAATTGCGATAGGCCAACAATATATAGAAAGAAAATGGTTGGGTAAGGAAAGAATCAAGCTAAATGACTCTTTAAGCTACATTTTCGAGCCAGGCCATTCACTTCGATCCCAACTCTCCACAAATGTTCTGGATGACAAAGAAATATGTTTATTAAAGGAGCACAGCCCTTTTCTAGAAGACACTCCATGTAATTAATCATCTAGATCCTCTGTATGGGGTGTCGGCTGAAGAACCCTGAGGGGATAAAAAGATAGTACAGCAATTTTCCAAAATTTGCCATTGGAAAGCTTCACCACTTGTTCATCACAGATTCTCCATTGCCTGGCTCTGATGAAATAACCGGATGCTCATGAAACATAAGAGGACCTGGAGTTGTTAACATGAGATAATCCTGGAAGCCTGTGGATTGAAAATATTAAATCGGAGTTGGCTTGGGGAAAGAAGTTTGAAATGTAAGCCTGTGATTGCTTACTAATGGTTGGGGTAGAACGTCTAACCAACTGACCATGACCAATGGGTCATGTGATGTATTGAGGGGAACAATTTAGCAATCTCATCTTTCCCAGAGCTTCTCAAAATAGAGAATATGGTATGGCCACGCTGAGAAATCGCTGCATGTACCATAATTTCTAATGACTTTTGGTGAGCCAGGCAAGGCCCATCATTATGTGTGTGTTTGTAGAGGGGATGATATTTTTTGCATCTGTTAAAGACTGATATCCTGGGGTTAATTATTTTCAAGGTGCATTAAATACCACCTATTGTGAGTTTGTGCAGGAAAATGTAGAATTGTGTGTGGAATCTGTGTTTTCCATACCAAATTCCACATTTATCAGATATCTCCTGCATGTGTTTTCTTAAGGAAGTCTGCCAGGTTTGAACTGTTGGAATCTGTCAGGAGAAAATTAAGAAAGTGTGGCATTTACCCCCAAACCCTGAATTTTATTCCTTATGCAAATTTGCATTTGTCAGGGATTAGAATTTTTCTCCACACTCATAATCAGGGCCTTCGTCACATCTTAAACCATCTACTAAAACAAATTTAAAACAATTCTTGAATTTAAAATTTTTAGAAAAACTCTTTTTTTTATTTTTTTTTATCAGGCCACTATACTATATTGCTTAAATACTTTGGTGGTGGCTTTACAGATGATTGGGAGAAACAGTGACCTATGGTTGAGTACAGAAGGCAAGGTGTAGAGTGAACCTTCCCGGTAAATAAAATATCACCGGTTGGCGCCATCTCGGGGGCGATCAAGGAGTATAACTCTTGTAAACCTGGGCAATGAGGACATTCAACAAAAAAACAAAAAAAGAGAAAAACTCTTTGTTGCAAATATGTAACTTTGAAAGTAGAAAGGCTGTTATGTGGTGTTATGAGTACAGCTGGGTGCTTTTAATCTAAAATGGTAAGAAGTAAGAACAAAACACAACTATGGGGCTGGCAAATCTTTGAAAGGTCAAAGATAAGGTCATAGCTACCATCCTCAGATTCATTGGCCTTAGTTCTGGCATATCTCTGAACGTTGAATATTGGGGCTTCAGTATTTTTCTTAATGTGCTTGGGTTGCCCAACACTGAAAACAATTTTTATGGAATTACACAAGGACTTTTCTAGCTTTTGTTTAATCCTCTAATGGTACAGAGAGGGTTCAGCAGTTCACTACAGCCATTGGAAAGCTGACCTATTGTCAACTGAAGTCACTACATCTATGGGAAGTCTCCCGTGGTCTGAGAGATGGAGACCTGATCACCACTCTCTGCGGTGAGATTGCGGTGATAGCCCCTGTCATCTGTCTAATTCCTCCTGGCGTTTCCAGGATGGAGAGTGGAGATGCTAGAAAGTGAGTGATTTGTTCAAACCTATACCATTGTTTTGCGAACAGGAGAAACGTGAACTACCACTCAGATCTTCTTGCTCCACAATTAACAATTTAAAATCTTGACCCTTTCTGTTGCCCTTTTAGTGAACGTGTTGGGTTGTGCAGCTCAGGAACGTCATCTGGGACATATTATTTTCAGCACTTAATAGTGATGTTCACTATTCATCCTCTCTTTGAGAGCTCTTGAGGCAGATAAAATGAAGTGGTTTGCCCAAGTTCACACAGATTTGGTCAAGTGTGGAAGCCAGGATTAGAGCCTAGACCATCTTTTTTCAATGTCTTCAACTTCGCCACTGAACACCATTTTCTACTTCTGACCCTCGTATTAATACTACTCAAAATGCACAAGATGGCGTCTCCCTTTGTCAGCAGAAAAAACAGGAGCTCTCTTCGGACACAGTGCACTGGGAAACTGCTTGTTGTAATTTATTGTGCCCTGTAAATATTTACATTGATAAATCTGTTCCATATACCTCGCCAGTCCGTGTCGATTCCATTATTGATGAGCAATAATATTATCCTTTTGACAGACTTCAGTGTCCCCATAAAATCGATCGGTCAGGAGGTCCCATAAACTTCCCTCCCGTCTGCAGCGTTTTATGTGCCCTCCATTTTAAAGAGCTCCTCTTGTCTCCCCTAACTGAGAGATTAGACATAAACTTTATATTGTAATGGGGGAGCCGGAGAAGGGTGATGGACGAGGCCGTGTTGCTCCATTCTCTGAAGATCCGCTTATGGATCGCAAATCAAAATTACGACCAAGGCATAGAATATTTTGGGATCTGCAACATTATTCGGAAAAATTGGGGTTGAGTGGGATGGGAGACGTCAACTGGCAACAAATAATTTGAGCTGAGAACAACTCCATAAGACCTACCTGGCCAGACCGAAGCGTGTAGCGTGCAATGCGCTTTGTTTTAGTTTATCCGTGAAATGCTGCTATGCTTTCTAGTCAAATATGTCATTTTAACTCCTGCATTCGTTGATAGCAATGGCATGATAAATGTGTGAATTTTTTTTTTGCAAGCACTGCCAGGTCTTTACAAAACTTTGCAACTTATATTGAGCAATGTGTTCAATAATTTATATTGAATATATCTTTGCCTAACGCTTTAAAAATGGTCCTGCCAAAGATATACTTTGCAGTTAGGTACCGGTAATCCAAAAAAGCGCTTTGACGCCTCGTCAGGGGTAGTCAGTGCTATATAAATGCAATTACAATACAATACAATACCCAAACTGTCCTTTGTACCCCAATAGGATTTGGTAAGTCAGGTGAAAACTGTGGCCCATGTGAGTGTTTGCCTGCATTATTTGAGGCATATAAACCCTGCTGCATATGGTGATGGCAAATAGTGCATTTCCATTTTCACACTTCAGGGTAACTGAAAATAGGCGCAATTAGCGCATTGTCCCTCTTTGCATTGTACGCAACTCCGATTTGTATGCTGATACCATTGTACATAGAAAGGCTCAATGGAATGCTCATTTAATGAGGAAAATTTGGAGTACATTTTCCAGCATTGAATTTTGTTGCATTTATGCAATTAGCGTTTTTCGAATACTGTGGCCAGTTTCTGTTTGCATGAAAACAAAATGAAAAACAAAGAAAACTTTGCATGAATGAAATAAAACCAGAAAACCTTCGCAACCTTCCAACACCCCTACTTATGCCCCAGCGAGGCCTTAAACCTAAATTCTATGGGTCTTATTTACAAGAATGTGATGCAGTGCGGCACCGCAAGCCATTTGGCTACACCGCACTGCGTCACTTTCAAAGCACAAGGATGCGTCATATTTACAACAATATGGTGCATCCCTGTGCTTTCCCCTGAGTTGGCGCACAATTGTCTGCCATGCGCCAACGCTGGCACCCTTGCGCCATGGTGCAAGGGTGTCTGCGTTTTAGGGGAGATTGTTTTTGTGCTGTAAGGGACACCTTCCTACTCAAAAACTATCATGTGAGGTGTTTTCCTCTTTCTATGTGCACTGCAGAAAGCAGCACGCATAGCAAGAGGAGAAAACGAGGAGTAATATAAGTATTTCTCCTTGTTGCGCCTCCTTATGCCTCCCTTGGGGAGGCGTAGGATTCTGACATATTCCCAAGTTTATGAAATGTTGTAAATCTGAGAATACGGCAGAATAAATGGGTGTCACGTGAGAACACCCACAGCAACACCCATGGCAAGTGCTGCGTGAAAAGGGGCTGTATTTACAAGGCCAGGAAAAGCCACAGAGGGTAGCTTTACGTGGCCTTGTAAATATGGGCCAGCACACTGCGCCGCCGGTGCGTCAACAAAGGTGACATCCCATGCAGCGCAAGGGGCTGGTAAATATGTCCCTATGTGTATAATAACAGCCAAAATATGTTGTGAAGTTTTTGAGACGCTCACACGGAGACATTGCAGGCCGGCCTCTATTGGTCCCAGGTCAGATGTGGGGTAACCCACCAGTGCTTTTCTTTTAGCAAACTTGGCTTCCAAGGACACTGTATTGTGAGACTTTTAATGATGTGGTGTTTATAGTGGAAAAAGAATCAATATGAAAGTCGTCACAGATTAAAAGCCAAGAATCTCTTACTAAGCATGGACACTTCTAAAAGCACCAAAGGACAATTTACAGAGAGCATTGGAGAAAACTTTGGTGTGCTGTGTTTGCTGTTAGCATACTAAGCAATTCAGATAGTAAGTTTTCCCTAATCCTTGAATTAAATGGTACTGAGTTTGTATTATTTTTCTGCTTGATTTATATATCGGTAATATATACAATGAGACCTTGGACTGGCTGGCGGGCAAAAAAAGAAAAGGTATCATGATAGAAGAAGCTCACCGAGGAACAAAATCTCCTACAAAATGGGAACAAAGGTTTTTTATGACACTTCTAAACTGTAATAGAGAAGGGCCTGTTACAGTAGTATTTTGCAGTTAGAAATGAAGGGCACACGAACCTTTGAAAGAGAGAAAGGCATAATTTAAAAGTAGTAAAAGCGACATGAAAGTGAGCAAAACTATTCAACATTCATTACAATACCCCATCGAGAAAACTTCCTCTGCAGCAGCTATCCAAAAAGGATGAGACAATTAAAATTACTCTGGCGTAATCTGCATAATTTTGGCTATTTCCAAAATTTGCCCACTGCACATAATTACTCACAATTTAAAAAAAATGTATTGCAAAAGCACAGGAACAACAGAACATCAGCGGCTGTTATTTACCATGCTTTTGCTTTCATGCACGTATTTGTGTGAGAAATATGTCCTCTTGTGAAAATTGATGAGAGGACGTATTTCACGTGAAAATATAATGCAAACAAAGTGGCATAATTGTGCAGAAGAAAATTTCACACTATTCTACTAACCAACTGACTAGCCCTGATGGTTCGAGTGGGCTAACATTTCTAGACTTGCTACTCCTAGACTTCCATGGGCAGCACATTTGCGCCTAGCATAGCGTGTCTGTTTATGAGCCACTTTGAAGCACAACATATCTGGCACAACAACCCGTTCTCTGACAAGATCGATCAGTGGTACAGGTACATAGACGACATCTTGATCGTCTGGAAAGGAGACCAGTCCAGCTTGACTAATTTCTCAGAATGGATTAACCAGCTCAATCCACACCTGCGATTTACTATGACTACTAACAGTGAGACAGTATTCTTACTTGACATAAACCTGACAGCAAGGCGAGGTACATTGGTTAGCTCTCTGTATACAAAACCCACAGACAGAAACAATCTGTTGCACTTTGACAGTGCACATCCACGCTCCCTGAAGGAAAACTTGCCAATTGGCCAGTTCCTCAGGATTTGCAGGAACTGTGCAGACTTAACTGATTACAAAAAAGAAGCTGAGGTACTGACCACCAAACTACAGAAAAAAGCCTATCCAAAAAAAGGCACAGAAAAGGTCACGTAATACCCCGAGAGCAGCTCTCTTGGAGACACACCAGAGGTCAGAGATAGACTCATTGATATGTGTTACCACATTTAATTCCTCCTCAAACGTTGTTAAGAAAATTATAAACAAGAAGTGGCCAATCTTAACATCTAATAAACATGATTGATAGACCTATGTTCTCATTTGAAAGGAACAAAAGTCTCAGAGATACATTGCTACACACAGACACATATAAAACCAAAAGTATCAACCAACTCACACTGTGGGATCAACCTCCAATAATGGGTCATTACCCATGTGGGTCATGTGTGGTATGTCCCCTCACAGAGCACACTAAACCAATTGACCTAGGTTTGGGATACCCATGGGAACAACAGGCACACACAAACTGCAACACTGACAACGTTGTATATCTGATTAGATACCCATGCCAATTGGTGTATATTGGTATGACCAGTAGAAAAATAAAAGTTTGGATAAGCGAACATCGCAGCACAATAAGGCGAGCCATAACTGCAACTAAACTAACGGCCCATTACCTTGAGAACGGCCACGGTGATAAAGATGTAAAGTGGACTATCATTGAAAAAATAAGGGGTACTGGCAATTTGACCAAGAGGCTGCTAGAGCGTGAACAACGTTGGGTCTATCGGCTGAAGACCCGCGAAAACAGGCTTAACGATTCAATTCCTTGGAATCAACTCAATCAGAAATACGTTCATTGTGCACATGGGTCTTTACATCTTCTATGTCGATCTTGCAACCCACTGAATCAGAAATATATCCACTAAACAAATGGGCTTTTCTTCTTTATTGTAAGATCAACATTGAGGTGCTTTTTCACCTACCCCCTAGGAACATTAGCTAAGCTTTACCATTTTAAGAAGCGCCTAAAGCGTAAGATAATGACCCCCTGGGAGCAAGCCAGTATAACGTTTTTAGTGCCCCTACAACCTTTAGAGTGAGTTATATGAGCCCGTTTACCTATATAATCCTGTAATTTCTGGTATGACATACAGCTTAATACTATGCCCCACAAAATCTTTTACATTTTTTTTAACCCCCCCCTGTGAGCTATGTAGTTGGTGACTGCCCCCACAACTTAAAGTACGTTTTATTCAGTTAGTCAGAGGGCGGGAATACACGGAACCGGTGTCCATGAAAAAGGTTGTTTATTTGCATTACAGCAAGCACATCGGCATACTAACCGGCAACATTAACGGTTTGTTGTTGGTTTCTTTGTTTTTCAGATGACACATTTCATTTAATATCACTATCTTTGTGAATTCTGACGTATATCGTCCCAACTTAAAACTCCAACTGTTGGTTGGGTTTGAACACAACACGCAGCCATGGGACTACATTTCCCATGTGCCCGGCACGTAGCGTCACTCGCAACGTCCCGTTCGAACGTACCCAGAATGCTAGACCCTCCCAGTGGGCGTGTCCACCACCGGCATTACCGCGGAAACGCCGTCCTTTTAAACACGGTCCTTCCAGTCCTCTGGGCGCAAGCTGGAGGACACAGACCCAATAGGTACTGCAACGGGGCAGGACCCTTGATGGCGTAAGTTAGAGCGAGCATACAGCGTAAACCTCTCAGGTATGTTCTAAAAATTCGGCACTGTGTTAAAATGTACTGATGGCATAAGCATTGCAGTCTTTCTGTTTTGTCTCCCTTTTCTGACTTTTGATCGGTCCACTTGGCAACACGAACAACAACAGGGTCCGACTAAAGGGCTACCCCACATACCCTGAAGTCCCCAGAGATGTACATACACTCCCAAAGTAGGTTAAGGGAGATTGGCATGTTTGAAATGAAAAGTATGAGTGTGACACTATGGCGATTGATGGTAGTATTGTATAGTTTGAAGAGAGTGACACGGTATGGTATTTTTACATGACTACACATGCACATTAGTGTGAATCGAGGCAGTATGCGCTAGATATCGCCACCTCACTATATACACCACCTAGCTGAACGCGGGATGTATATATAGTACTGGATATACATACCAAATTAGTATGTTTCATGATGGCTTCTACACACCCTTCCTGTCTGACAAGCATGGGTGTAACTGTTAGCATATCACTTATGGGAAGAGTTTGTATCGTAACAATATCTTTGCTCTATGATCTCCTTTTCTTCTCCTTTTTGAAATTCAGATGGAGTAAATAATTACAGAAACAGGATAATTAATCTGGTGCTATGTTCTAAGGAGCAGCTATCTGCCCTTATGATAACAAGTAGGTAGAGATTTTCCTATCCGTATGAACCATTCTGGTCAATGAAGGACTGAAACATGTCAGCACTAGGGTCAAAGGACCATAAAACGCCTAGTGATCCCACTTATTTTGTATTTTAATATCCCTGACAGTTCCACAAATAAAGGGATACTGGGATATGTCTGCGGATTTTTAATCTATAACTCCCCCCTGGTCATTACTCATCAAGAGCTCCCTGAAATACTGTCGAGCCCACCCTGACCTTTAGGAGTCAGGGTGACCTAATGATGAAGCATGACAATACTAGAGTATGTGTGGGTAATATAAACAAAAGGAATTGTTTCCTTCCCCACCCTCTAGTTGGTAATAACTGAAGTGCTTCAGTATAATCTTCCCATATCTAACTAACCAGGGTTAGCTTCTGGAACTTGTGAAGTTAGTTCATGAGAACGTGGGATACTTATTGAGGAACAACTCCTAGAAATCCCCATGTTTAAGACCATGTCAGTCCACAAACAATCCTTCTCTATGGCTGATGTGTCAGCACGGAAATTTCTACCACATGATCTGCAAAAGCTATCTCCTCTCACCACCTTCAGGAAGCATCTCCAGACCCACCTTTTCAAACAATATCTGGGTTATCCTCTTGTATTTTTTACTATTAATGTGTAACTTCTCATTCACCCATTGTCATGTCAAGCACCATTATATTAGAGCATAGGCATGGTGCGCTATAAAAATAAATGTTTTTAATACATTTTTGCCAAGCATCAATGACTCGGTTTATGAAAAGTGGAATAGGAAACGACTTCAGTAAGTTAAGCCTACATAGTGTCTTAAATTCATTTGGGTGGGGGTGTTCAATAAACACCCTTTCTGAAATAGGCGTTATTTATTCTGTGTGTATGGAATTCACTAAAAAAAGTGGCTTTAGTGGTGGGTGCTGTGTTTAAAAATAACTATGGGTTTAAAAGCATGGGATCATCTTTGTGGGTTCAGTAGTTTTCCAGCAACAACAAAAATGTCAATATAACTTTGCTGATTGATATTGTCACTGGTGTGAGATCAGAATTTTGTCTAGTGGCAGTTTTGACTCATCATGAAGTAGAGGGTTAATAGGCCTGTTGCAAAGATGGTGTACTATGCAGATCACAGAACTGAGCGTAAGTGAACGCTGAGTAGTGCTTTTTAAAAACATGAAATGTATGTCAGAGAGAGGCTATGGAGAGATGAGGTGCACTGTTGGAGAGTCGTAATGAGGGAATTCATGGAGAAGGAAGTCATAGGGGGGCGCCAACGAAAAACTGTTCTACTGGGCGCCACCTGCGCTAGCTGGCCTTGGCCGGGTACTAGGAAAAGTAGGAATGTGCATTTGGTGTTCATGAAAAGTTCTGGATCTGTTTTAGGTATTTTGTGTGTTTTTTAGCTTCAGGAAAGAAAACTGAAGTTTAGTTTACACTTAAATGTCTATCAAACACTAAACTCATGCCCTAGTCTCCCAGTGAACTCCTCATTTTGATGGTCATTTTTAGGCCTGGCTGTGAAATTACCCCCGTTCATGGAGTTTGCAGAATTTTCCCCACTCCATGCTCTGCGTAGGGTGTGGAGCTCCCAAAAACTCTGCGGAGTGGAGATTTTTTCACGCTTGCGCTCACCAGCGTTAAGTTTACGAGCAAGGAAAATATTACTCCAGACTACCTCCCATCGAGATTTTTCAAAGCGGGCAGTTGTGAATGGCCTCTACCACTCGCATTGAAAACCTTCCATTCACGTTGAGGTAGCTGATGCTCGAGTGCAACATCTACTCGAGCGGCAGAAAGAAGCAGCGCCCTCTTGAACTGCCCATGGTGCCGTTCGAGCTGATTTTCCAGTGTGGGACAAACACCCGGCGCAAATGTTAGCACGAACGGCACGACCTAACCACTCCGCTGCTTGCAGAACTCCATGTAGCGTGGCGGAAGGTTTTGGTCACTTCGCGAAGTACCGTATAACAGAACTCCGTGAAATCAGCCCAGGCCTAGTTATTTTGTAAAAGGAGAGGTGAAGGGGCCCAAAATTCTTTTTGGGTGTTTTGTTTAGGATCCTCTATCCAGCATTGTCGAGTGCTACAGTTGACAAATACCAAGTCTGACTAGTCCTGTTTCCACCTCATTCTTTTTTTCTCCCAACCCTTACACTTCTAGCTACTTTCTCTCGCACATGCTGGTTCTTTTTCGCCCCTACTTTCTCACATTGTCATTGTTTTTCTATCTTTCCCCCTCCTTCTTTTTTCTATCTTTTCTGCCTTTCCTCAATAAATGAGTGCCCATGTGCAGTGAGTGCCCCTGTCCACCACCTGCAACTACTGAATGAAGCACGAATGCTACCACACAGTTTTTAGACTTGACATCAATGAAATCCCAGGGATTAGCGACAAAATACCTGTGATAGTTATTATGTTTATATTTCTGGTACAGGGATGTCTAATCCAGAAACAAGCGCCAAAGAGGGGAGATGGTGTGAAAAATGAAACAGACAATAGAAAATTACTTTACCCTACTGCTAAGAGACAGACTAAACTTTCAAGCAATGATGGAGGGGAGGAATGCATGTTATTGAATTAACTCTCAGGAAATGGTCTGAGCCATTTCGTTAATGTCTGTCTGTACACCACATTGATTTAACTCTTTTTAAGTACATTTTTTGTCTGACCAGTCCTCAGAATAAATCGAACTGACTGGCTTTGAAAGGCTTCTGCAAATTGCAATACATTGTATCCACTGTCTTATTAGTATGAAATGCCTACAGAGGTTTCTCTCCATAGTTTACCTGTACACACAAATGCATGCACACACATACACACACACCCCATGAAGCGGTCCTCATTGTGGCCCATATAAAGCCCTTAACTTTCCGTCAGGTGTTCCAAAGACTTCTTAAACATCAACAAAATATTAGTATCAAATGTTGATGAAAATGTCATGACATTATTAGAAGTGGCCTGCATACAAGAGATTTCCCAAGATAGTAAGGAATTACCTTAAAATATTATAATTAACTTTGCCAATCCAAACCTCACACAAATAGTTTAGGATATAGGTAGGTGCATATGTCATTTGTATGTCTTCTAAGTAAAGAAACAAATGCTGTGGCCCTTATAGCAACCAAAATGGTATTCATCCATTAGTAGTAAACAGCAGTTTGAAATTTCTTGTGGGGAAGCATTTACCCCTACGCTAATCGCATATGTGCTCTCTGCCCATGTGTTACTTCAATACCTGAGCTGGTTGTCCGCGTATGGGCTGGTGAGGACCTTGTTGGCAAATCGTGTGAAAACATGATCTGTGCACTGGGGAACACATTCCAAGTTGTGTACCTCTGCAAATCCTCTTATTCCTTCACCAATAAGGGTAGGAGAAGCCCTGATTGGGTACCAGAGTTTTAGCGTTGCATATACAATGTAAATAAACAAGTACTCCACTTGAAATTCCTTGTGCCAGCCAACAACTTCCATTGGGTACACTTTGTAAAATTCTATTTATGAATCTACAGGCATTTCCTAAAGGCCACCAAGGTTGGCAATGGCAAAATGCACAACTTCAAAAGCTAGTGCCATTATTCAGGTTCAGCTCCCCCGTAAAATAGATTCCTATTCACAGAGCCAGTCTGGGACACAAGAGGCTTGCTCAGTTGTTTTACTGAAAAGTAGAAAAAAGCATCCAGTTGACCAATGTAGCCTTTTCCAAAACCCAACCAAGCACTTAAAATGGAACTAAATGAGGTTGCTGGTCATTAAATTAGATACTGAGTAGTCATAAAATAGCTTTGGCCACATAATAAATTGCCTCAAGCATTAGAAACACAGCCTGACATTTCTAGATATAGAATCAAAGCACAACACAAAACATTGTAATGTTGTTCTGTTAATACCTTCAGAATCTTCTAGTTGTGATGCCATAACACCATAAGTAAGTTAAGATATATGGGAACCTTAAATTCTTGTATAAAAGCCTGTCCCTATTTTACTTATTACAAGCGACTTCAGATGCACCAAGTTGCCTGTAATAAAGAAATGATCTGCTGCTCAATTGTAATAACTTATTACAGTTGAGTTCTGACATCGCAATGTAAGCTGCAGAGCTAACAGCCAAGGGATAAGGCAGATCACAGAGCATAATTTAAGGTGTATTAAAAAAACAGAAAGGTAGAGTTTCCTACAGCTCTTGTTGAACATTGTTGAACAGAAAGGAGATATTTATGGCAACATGTCTATTTTTCCATGCTGTGGGTAATAATAGGAAAGATGGAATCTCTCTGCATGTTTCTACCCATTTGCGCTACAGGGTTTTTTCTAACCTCACTTGTTTTAAACTGATTCTAATATCTTTCTGCAACAAATACATATCTGATTTTGGTGTGTTTAATCTTGCAGTTCAGATTGTTTTATTCTGTATGTTTATGAACATCCTATCTCTTTTCCCTGACATAGAAACACCAAGGATTTAAGCATTTTGTGGGTAGGGTGATGGTGAAGTCATATGTTATTAGGAATAAAGTACCCCTCTGCCATAAATTAATTGGATATTTCAAGTCACTGCAGAGCTCTTTGACCTAAAAGGAACTCAGCCTTCAGCCTCATTCTTCTGTAGGGTAATGAAACTCCTCAGTGACTTGCAATTATAATAAACAGTAGGGATTGCTTTATCCCATATATAATCTGGGAGTTCTCATGTTAACAATCACTTACTAGCAAGACTCAAGCTCACTGTGCATTCTTCGAAGACCCATCCTTAGAAAAAACACGTGCTTTTTAACATAGCAATCGTTTTCCTAACCTGAAGGCACCTACTTCTGACCTGCCAGTAAGACTGATTTGTAAATGGCTGGGTTCAAACTGGAATGGCATGGTGAGCAAAAAAACGAAGGATTTAAGCCCAGATCTCTGTACTGGGGTGAATGTATAACATTGTTCTGCATTCTGTCCATCAACTGTTGTTTTTGCATTTGTCACCCCGAGTGGGACGGGTATGCTCAGACATGAGTCCCGTGCTCTCCATGCCACTGGAATCAAGCTATCCTGGCTGAAGAGGGGTGAAACCCCGAAACAGGTCCTAGGATGCTTGTTTCCAGTCCAGGGAGGACCTGGCTTGGCAGTTCGGGCTGGACTGTTCCCATGAGGCACAGGGTCAAGACTGATTTGCATATGGCTCGGTTCAAACTAGAATGGCATGGTGAGCAAAAAAACGAAGGATTTAGGCCCAGATCTCTGTACTGGGGTGAATGTATGACATTGTATGACATTGTCAATCAACTGTTGTTTTTGCATCTGCCAGCAAGCGCATCACAAAATGTAGATGTTTTTTGTTCAAGGGGAGGATACTTATGTTTGCCAGTGGACCTGCACTGGAGAGCGAAATATTTCAAAACGTATAAAACAAACATTAAAAAATCCCCACTTTTGACTTGAAAAGCTTATTCTGTCTCCTGTAATGCCTTATTCTACATTGTGGCATATTGACAAATGCACTTTTGATAATGTAAATTAGTACTCCTATAGCACTTACACCTTTTCATACTCCTACATTATACTTTTGCTAGTAGAGAGTTGAATGTTTTGGGGACAATTCACAGTGGGATTGAAGAGTACTTTAAGAAGTATTCCTGTATTACTAACTTAATTGCTCAAACATTTTTTTGTGAATCCGGCTCATATTATTTTGGCAGATTTAAAATAAAACAAATTATAATGTTGCTATCAGAAAGATTAACGTGCCCCCTTTGAACACATTTTGAAATATAGAGATTGTGTTCGACAAATATGAAATTCTGGAAAAATCCACAAATTTCCTGAAAACTGTAAAGTTTTTTAATAAAACACTGTAGGAGAAATTACATCTGCAAATATTCGTTCTGAAGGAGAAGAAATCCCGCCGTATAAATGAGGCATCCTTTTGAACATTGTTCACTTACTTTTGCTGAAAAACTACTCAGAAAATGTATTATTTTGTGTCATTTTCCTCATCAAACTGGGGATGTCATTAGTGTTGTAATTGGACAAAAAAATCAGAATTTTTGGTGATTCAAGATCGGCATTATTATAAATCAAGTTTCTTGTTGCGGACAGAATGGTAATTTCACTTACTCCTACTTATTTTGAATCACAAATTGAGTCCTATTTTGGAATCTACCCGTTCTTTATAACTGTATTAGATTACAGTTGGAATCTGCAGCCAGTCTGGAAAAATGTTGTTTTCAAAATCTGAAGTATCCCATCAATGACCCAAACAAATGCTAAAGAAGACAGGGGAGATTTAATTTATCCCGCTTCCGGTTTGAGTCAGTCTTTCAAATTACTCAAGGTTCTGGCATGAACCATTTGAATGGCCTGTGGACCTTTGCAGGGGGAGGTGTAATAACGTAAAGCATCTAACCTAAAGCATCTCAAAGATAATGTCTTTGAGATAGACAAGGGAGTGGACCCAAGACGCCGTTGTTTTTCACATGACATAATACCTTGTGGTATCCCATAACCTCCAACATTTATTATCTACCATGACAATGAGCTTCCTAGAGTATGATAAAAAATAATGCAAGTATAAAGCCAACCCTTTTGCTGCCTAGTGAGTATTCTGTGAATGTAAAGAAAGCTCACCTATATTGGTTCTTAAAACCACAAGTACATTTAGCCATTATAATTTATTGAGCTTAATGCCAGAAGTGTTTGGGATTAGGGCACTCTGAAAGAATGTTTTTAATTTGATTTTGAGCTATATCAACTTGATATTTCTGTGACAGCTTGTCTAGGGTCGCATTCTTGAATACCCCATTTCTAAAATATCATCCTCTGCTAATAAGCTACCATGCTGATCCGTCGACCGTTAAATTCTATTTGGAATATTTAATGCTGCCCAGAGCAATGATTGGTGCTAAACAGCGTGAATTAAGTTTTAATGTGGATACCATTGGCTGAGTGTTTGGTGAATGTGTTCCCTGGATACCTCATCCGCCCTATTAGAAGTGCCATAGGCTATAATTCCCTTGTAATTTGGCGAACGGGACATATGGCATGGTTGTGACCAGAGGACCCTGTCCACCAAACTCCAAATTAGGCTCTAAACCTTGAAGGTTGTCATTCCGTGCTTATTAATTTTTATTCCTCTTGTAACATCCTAAGCCTAGTTTAAATAAACATAAAAGAACACCTGGGGCCCTATTATGTAAAGTGCCTCAGGGGCGCAACAGGTGTGTGTGCCCACTTTCTCATACCTTGGGCACCTTGAATAAATAAAAGGGTTTCACAGATGCTTGTGTGGCTCCTTCTGTAATACAGATAGTGTCTGTGCTATCCTACAGGGGCATCCCTCATTTTAATGGCGGGGTGGCCACATACAAATGAGGGGAACATTTTACCTATGCACCCATACCTTATTAAAGTCTTGTCCAATGCAGACTTGTTTAGACCTTAGTTTCAGCAAAATGTGGATGAAAAATTCACTCAAAAAGACCAAATCAATAAAACATAATGTCCTACCATCCAAAAACAAATTATCGATACAATAATTGGCATGTATGCTGTATGAAAACATTCAAGTGATCTGAAGAGTGGTGGCGGTCTGTGAGTATATATGTATCCAAGTCAATGGGGTATTAACCTCCATGATGAATGGGAGGTCATCTTCAGGACCTTGGAAATGTACAGAGCACAGTAATATTGGGCCGGAGCTAGAGATATCTAGTAGAAGGGATAGCAGTAAGATGTAGACCCACAAGGCGAAGGACTCAGTTGTGTCAGTCAAGTGGCATCTGAGTTGAACGATGGTCTAGGGGTTGAAGAAAGGTGAATGGAGTGTTTCCTAGAAGAGACCCCGGATAGATTTATTGTCCAAACAGGAGATGATCGTGCACTGCAGGCAAAGTGGGTTATGAGAATCGGAGGCAACGTGGACGCAGAAGAGGTCATCAGGACGTTCACTGGCTGTGTGCCACAAAGATGTGATTCACAATCTGTGTGCCCCCTGTGGGTGCCCCTCTGGAGGAGGGAAATAGGTGCCAAGGGCCCCCCGAAGACATTCACTTGCCAGCAGTGCAGACACTCACTACACCTGGCTGTAAGGGGATCTCTGTTTCCCTGGAAAGTGCAGGCTAGGCACAACCTGCACTGAGAAATATGGGCTGGCTGTTTCAAACAGTCTGCCTTTAGCTAGGTTCTACCTTCAGAGCAGCATGAGTTTGCGGCTGCCCTCGGGCAGCACATTATCAGTAAATGTGTGTACTGTCTCTTTTTGCACCTGGTCCACCTCGTTAAACGCGTGCCGCGGTGCCTGCAGGAACATTGCACCCATAATGTAACACAGCCCCCGGCCATTATGATGCTTCCATTCCTGCAATTTGCTTTTCCTAAACGTAAGTTCTTTCTGGTCTTATATAATGCGTCTAATTCCAGCTATTTGTTGTTGTTTATTTCCTATCACAACGACTAGTGCTTCCTAACTTACTAACTTGCCTTTCATGTTTGGATACTACGCATATATCTACCAATATAGTCCAATATACCCCCAGCTGAGAGGGCACTCTCACAAACTTGGCAAAGCAACTGGCCCCATTTTGTGTCACTGGGCTTTAAATTCCATGAAGGTCTCTAAGGAGAAGTGCTGTTCCCGTCTCTGTAACCCTCCACAGTTAAAAAGTTGCCTGAAAAAACAATAATATGTGAGATCATCGCTAAAGAGGGCTCATTCATAGTTGATTTAGTGATGTCAGAGAAAGTGGGAGCAGATGTGGCCTAACAGTCAGAGCTGCCGACTTTGGAGCTGGGAAACATCCTGTGATTCTGGGTAAATCACTTAATCTCCCTCTGCCTTCCAAAAATGAATGTGTCCTTGTGTAACGTAACTGGTGCTCATGTAAAGCGCTCTGATACCTTCGGGCCGAGTCCGTGCTATATAAAACTGAGGGGAAACAAGCAATTCTAATGCCCACACATTAGGCTTATTAGTAACTATTCTGTGATGCATTTGGCAGGAAGAGGGTTAGTGTAAGCAGCTGTGTCTTTCTGGAGCTCATTTCTGCTCTAAGCCACATTCCAGTTTCCATGGAAGATGTCCTTTTCTAATATAATAAGTGTGTGCCCATCACCTTCTCTGAGCAGCCCAGACAAAACCTCATCTCTCTGGATTTTCCCAGAATAAAAGGTCTGGCTATGGAAGGCTTGAAAGGCTCGAGCCAAGAGAACCTTCCCAGAGCTCAGCACTGTTTCATCTTTCACAGGGTCTGACAACTTAATGCGTAGCTGTTTCCAGGAAACGGCGTTCCAGCAGCAACTGTGTGTCCTTTCACTCGCCCGCCAGTTATTGAGTCACTGTAGAGGAATGTGTTATTGCTGTGCTCTGCAAAACCTTGTTACTGTCACATGATATTGTCAAACACTCCAACAGGTAAAACTCACTTATCCAAGCTTTTTACCAGTTTGTACGGTCTGGCAACCTGTAGACATTGTGGTCCAGATGTATCATTCTTTCACGCAACGCAACGCAGCAAGGCAACTAACTGTGTGGAAGGGAAAGGGCAGGAATGAGCCATATCTATTAAGATATGGCCTGTTCTCCACCTGAGCTGGCAGGCAATCTGCTGCCTGGTGCCAATGCAGGCATCCTTGAGCCGTGGTGCAAGGGTGCCTGCGTTCCAAGCAGAATTGTTTTTGTGCAGGTAAAGGCACGTTCCTGCACAAAAGAATCCCCTGATGCTTTTTTCTGTTTCTACGGGTGCTGCAGAACAGTGCACACTTAGAAAGAGGTAACAATGAGGAATATTTCTTCTCGTTGCACCTCCCTGGAATGCCATAGCATTTTGACGCATACCCAGGTATAACAGTCTTGGAAAATCTGTGAATGCACCAAATTCCATCCGTGGATGCATAAGCACACCAAGGCTTCACTCATGGAACGCCTTCCCAGGGCACAGTGGCCCAAGGCAGGGACTTGCACTGCTTTGCATTACTCCAGATTTACCATGCAATGCAAGGCCATGCAAGGTGGCCTTGTGTTGCTTGGTAAATCTAATTTCGATGTTGTGTTGCTCTTGTGACACGTACATTCAACGCAAAACCATGATAAATCGGCCCCATGTGTCTATATTGATTTTCAGCTCCCCCCCACATGTTTCAACTCATCACACTGTAACCACTGGCATGGCCACTTTGAAATGGTCTTGGTAAATGGAAGAAAATACCCCCCCCGTCGTTGTTTGAACCGTGAAATACGGCAATACAATAATCAAGGTTCAGTGGACCCCTTTGGGCCCCAGTACCACTGTAACTGCTGCACTAATAAAGCTATTCCCCACTTTTTACTCAAAGGGTGAGGGGCACCATCAAGTGAAGGTGTTCATGAGAATTCAGTGGGATCAGAGGTAGTCAGGTGTCTCCTCTTTTCTCTCCTTTCCTTTTAAGATTCCAACCAAGCACAAGGACATTGTGAGGAGCGTGTGTGGTTGCTGAGATGTGAAATGAGCCTGTGGCACTTGGGAAACAGTGTGAAGACGTGAGTTCAGACAGGCAGAGTGTGCGTATGGAGTGGGCGGCAAATGCCCAGAAGGTTGTAACAGCTTAGACCAGATATAGCTGGAGGTTGAGGAGTATGATAAATGTAGTGAGACCATCTAAGGAGCTTAGTGTGCACGAGAGCCTGAAGAACATAAGCAAAGTGAGGAGTGTGAGACACACAGACTCGATGAGGAGTCTATGGTACATGACCAGCCCATTTGAGATTCTCAGGTATGTGAACAGCCAGTGGGTAGAGCTTTGTACACAAAGAAAAGCACTGTAATGAACCAGCGGCACACAGGCGTGGAAAGCGATGTTGGGACATGGGCAGGAAGTGTGAAACCATAGGTGCATGAACAGAGAGTGACTTACGGCAGATTCATTGAGAGTGAAAGATATGGATGACAAACTGTTTGAGACTCATTGTACATATGGCAAGACACCCAGAAGAACTTACCATTCAGACAGTAGGTTTTGTGGACCTCACGGCACATTAATGGCAGGAGGCAATAACTCATGGCTCCTAGAAAGACTACGCGAGGATTTTTGGCCGCACTGACTTATTGTGTCATGAGCCTACAGAAGTGGGCCCGTACAGTGAGGTGCCCGGTGCTGAAACAGACCAGCGGCTACACAAATAGGTCACCCTTTACTGGCCTCTCAAAGAGTGTTTTGAAACGCGTCAGCTCATAGTGTGTGTTATTTGAAATGCAAAGTCTGTTCTGCTTTGATTGTAGTATTTATGCTGTAAAGTGCAGTGATGCTGCCAGCAAAAATGATCTATCTATCTATCTATCTATCTATCTATCTATCTATCTATCTATCTATCTATCTATCTATCTATCTATCTATCTATCTATCTATCTATCTATCTATCTATCTGTCTGTCTGTCTGTCTGTCTGTCTGTCTGTCTGTCTGTCTGTCTGTCTGTCTGTCTGTCTGTCTGTCTGTCTAAATTTCAGCAACTCCTTCGTACCATCCTGGGCATTGATTAAGGGTAGCTAGGAAAGTAACTACCAGTTGCCTGTTATCTTTGACTTTGCCTGAGGAACCTCTGATAAATTGAGTAATAAGCATGGAGAGATTCTGTAGGTGACTCAACGTAAATCAGTAAAAATTGTACACTAAAATGACTTCAATTGCCAGTGTGTGGCATCTTGGAGACGCAGTTTGTTAAAAAACCTGAAACTTCTCATAGCAACATGAAATGGAGTATATTCTGTTCTCAGTACTATAAAGGTTTAGCCTAGCTTTCTTGACATAATGGCTCACATATGTCACCCTTGCAAAGACAGTCTATTGGTCATGTTGGAAAGGCGCCTAATAACCCGATTATTGCATTCCAACAACTCTTGGTTCCTTTGCAGCAAATATTATAGATCATGGGAAAACTTGGGCCAATAAATTCCGGAAGCATACAGTTAGCTTCATTTTATTAAAGGAAGAAATCGACTCTGACGATGATGACTAAATTGGTATAATAAGCATTCACTAATAGACCCGCGATGTATATACGTTGTGATGTTCGACTATGGTTGAAAACTATACATAATGAACAGAAAACTGTCGCATTATTGTGTCATGTCGCAAATGTTGCTATTGCAAGTCCTATATCTAACAAATAAAAATAAATTACAAAGAAAGAAAGAAATTGACTCTAGCATACAGTCTGCTCTGTGAGGCATGATCTTCGAGTATATGAATTTGATTATTAGTAAAACAATGAGGGTCAGTTTTGCATCAAACACATGGTCACATATTCAGAATATGGATACCTGTGGCCAAGAGTGGGTTTATTTTAAAATCTGGCAAGTTGTATACCTTAATTGTGCATGGATCTGTAATTATTAACCGAGTATGAAATTCATAACCCCATCCTTGCACCTATAAAAATAATGTGCAAAAAGTGCATGCCATTTCCAGGTCAGAAATGCACAAATACCACAAGTGTGCTATTGGTCCACACTATTTGGTCCAGTTTCACCTGGAGAAAAACCCCGGACACGAGCAATTTGTAATACCAAATAGGACGCAAGTGTAATTTGTTGTTAGTGCACCTTCGCAAATTGGGCCTTGACGTTTTTGTTACTATCTGATAGCACTTAACCTGATTCAACAGTCAGTGATTGACCGCGAGCTATGTTCATCCCACTCCATACTGCACTGAGTGAGTGACTCCAAATAGAGGGTTTGGGAGTGGGGGAATTATACACGTTTGCTAGAAAGATGTGTGCGACCCATCGGGGAGCGAGGTTCTCAGACTGGATAGCTGACAATCCACCAGTGCTTAATTTGAGCCAGTGGTTTCCGATGCTCGGCACTAGCACTTAATTGCCACTTAATTGTCTTATGACAGTCTGCCACATGGTGGCACTCTTTCTGTTTTTCGAAATGAGTACATCAACAGTTGCTTATTAATGTAATATACATTAAAATGACTAATACCGGCCACCCAAGCCATTCTCATAACTTTGGGGTGCTGGAATAATCTGGAGTGCCAGACTTGAAGGAGTTTGATGTTCGTAGGTGTGTTTGTTCTGTCACCGGCAGCGCTGACCGGGGGAATAGGTGATGCAAGCTGCAGAGGCCTCCTGACGACAGCCCTGGCACTTTTTTTTTTTTTTTTACAAATTAAGCACTGACTATCCCTCATCCATCTACCCATAAAAGAAGACATACCCCTGGTCCTCAGCCTACCAGTGGCTTTTCCAGTGTCCCCCCTGACCAGTTCAGCCTTTTCACCATTTGTAAGCTATATCTTAGGGAGTCGACAGTCCACATTTATGACGTCATTTAAGAGGAAACCATATCTGAGTGCACATGGTACGTCATTTGCATAATTTATTTATCTCCGAATACATTAATCTTTCTCACGTTTATATCTACTACAAAGTGAGCTGATGCATTTTTAAGCTTTCTCAAAAATATTTAGTGTGATTCTACCAAAACATAATTCGAACAAGTCATAACTGCTGAGGTATTTGTTCTGATTTATTATGCCATCTTCATTTTTTTTATTTTTTATTTTAATGCAAGGATATTCACAGACATATGACAGCAAGATTATGATACAATCCAATGAAAAATAAACAAGATAGGATTGGTCAATCCCAAAAAATTATGCCATCTTCAGGTATTATTTCGTATGGAGTCCTCCGCAGCTGTACAGAACCATGATACACGGTTACACCTGCCTGCCTCGTGTGTGATTGTACATATATGTGAGTGCATATGTCGATAAAGTCCTTTCTGCTTAACGTATGAGCATAGGGTCGGGTGAATTTACTCAATCTGCATATATTGTATTTTTTCACTATCCCAAAAACTGTTCAAATGTTGAACCACAACCCTTGTATCTTTGTCAAGCAGGAAGGCTCGGCAAAAGAAAGTGTCTCCGTCACATTTTATGTGAGATGAGAAGTTTATTTTGGCATTGTAATAAGTAACTTGAGATCTCATTCTCAAAAGAGAGCTATTGCCATGGGGCAATGCTTCCTGGAGCAATACAGACTTCCACAGTTTTTTTTTGGCATGGTATCAATTTCTCGTTCCAAATTCTACAAGTCAGCTTTGGAGAAAATGGCCTAACCCCATACATTTCCTTCTGTTATGAGCTGAAAACTTTACCTGGTTGAATCTGCGCAGGGACAACCCTTAGACTCTGTTGGAAATTTGCAGACAACTTTCAATCCAGATTCAGGCACAAACACCCACATGTAATGAAGTTTTACAATGGGAATTTCACTTAGATTCCTACTGTGCCTTCGTCCCTGTTGCCTAAACCTGCAGATTACGGTTATATTAAATGGTGCTCCAAACATCAGACGCCATGGTAATCAAAACATTCAGGTGACATAAACCTATGCGATAATAGTTTGGCAGTAAAATCCCTCTGTTTTTCACCAGATCGCCAAGATGTGTTTGCATTTGTTAAAGAAATAGTAATTTTTAGGTCTTGCCAATAGGTAACTTTAGCTGGATCTAGCCCACCTTAATAGTTTCCAAAATTCAGGTACGTACATGGGCTTTCTGTCAGCCCCCTTTATGTATTGGTTTGTTCAAATAGCATTCCCATTTTGCTTCTCCCACCACATGTGCAGCACAGAGCAACAGGTCAGCGCACTTCATCCAGTGGTTCTCTTGCACTGTGAGTAATGCATTTTTTCCTGATCACATGTGCACAGCTGCCTGAAAAGGAGTGCACTTCAGTGCCAAGTCTTGTGTGCCTTACCTGCCGGTGCCATTCCTTTTTTTAATATACTTTTTATGTGTTTGTCTCATTCCTTTGTCATATTGCATATGTTTGGAAAATAAATACACTGTTGCCAATATCACAAGTAGGCCTGGGCGAAAATTTCGTTCCGTTCGCGGAAATTGCGATAATTTGACATTTTCGCGTTCCGCGGAGAGCGCGAAAATGTCAACATTTCCGCTTTCCGCAGCTTGGCGATAATTTGTTTCTTGCTCGCGCTGTAAAATAATACATTCTCGTGCGCGCACGATCGCCTTACCTGAATCCCTGCGTTCGCCGACAAGTTTTCTTGATCCGGTCGCGTTCTCCATGAGATGTTGGATTGTTTTTAGCCATTTGCGCTGTCTCGCGACAGTTCACGCCCGCAGTGACGTCATGCGTCGCGCGATCACGTCTTTCTTCTCGCGATCATGCACCGCGAGACAACTCAAAACAAGATGGCTGCGCCCGCGAGCAACCACATGGGTAAGTTGGCGACCCGCAACCATGCAGAAAATCTCGCGAACATGCGGGAAAAAAAATCCGCATCTTTGCGATATTTCCGCTTGTTTGCGATAATTTTAAACATTTTCGCGATAATTTGCGAAAGTGGATTTTGCAAATTCCGCCCACCCCTAATCACAAGGCAGAACTACTGGCTTAGCCAGGGTTTAACTGTCCTCGTTAGCTGGGCCAAGTACCACCCCTCTAGCTAATTTTCCACTATTGCTCCTTTGTTTCCCTTTGTCACTTGGTTGGTGCACAAAGCACCACAGCAGTGGGTACATCGCTGTTTCTTTTCAGAATAGACCAATACCGCCATTTGCTTGAGGTATGGAGACCCATTTTCTGAAATTTTGGATTTAGCTGTGAATTATTTTTGCACCCAGTAAGAGAGTTTGTCTCCAACAGCCTATCTTTGTGTGATATTCTTCTTGCAAGGGTTTGTGTTGCTGTGCTACTAAATCTCGGTATCAGTCCTGCATTTGAAATATTTTTTTTATTTGATTAGTCGGGGCAAGTTGGTGAGTTTAAGTGTTCCTGCAAGAAATAGGGTGAAGATAGAGACCGCAGTTCATGAAACGGACCAGAAATTGACACCTGCGGTTGTACACTCTTGTTTGGATAAAAATTCATGCACACGTTAAGGTGTTACTCATTTCTGGTGATGCATCCGGAAATCATCTATATAGTTCTGTGTGTTGTAGAGTCTGTCCTCCAGCATAACTGTATGGTTTGTACAATTAAACCTGCTGAAACACACGTCCCACATGTGAACAATGGCTGCAGGACATGATCTATTGTAGGGACACACTCAGTGCTTAATTTGTAAAATATTAAGTGCCAGGGCTCTGACCAGGAGGCCACTGCAGCTTGCACCACCCATCGCCCCTATCACCGCTGCCAAAACAACTTCTAACCATCTCTCGCACATCTAAATGCGACAGTTCAGATTATTCCGGGTCCCCAAAGCAAAAGAAATGGCTAGGGAGGCAGGTATTAGTTATTTATTTATTTATGTACATTGTTTTCCTAAACAACTGTTATACTGCTCATCTCTAAATTACATGAGCAGCGCCACCTTGTGGCAGACTGCCCTAAGTGTGGTGTTGAGAATTAGGTGCCGGTGCCAAGCACCGGAAACCAATTAAGTGCCGGTGCTCAGCACCGGAAAGCTCCGGCTCAAATTAAGCACTGGACACACTACAGACTTATGAGGAAGAACTTCCTACAGGATCTCAACCCAGGGACTATTGGGTGCCATTAACGACGTATTTACAAACTCATCCTAATGAAGCACTGAATACAAGTGTGTAAAGTGTGGTATCTTGTTTGTATAAAAATGAATCTGTACATTGTGTTGAACTAGACACATTTATCGTGGATGTAACTGTAAGGATAGCGAGTGCCTTTGCAAGCCTGTATGTTTTCTTTTTCTGTATGACTTTTTTGGTCAAATAAAAATCCTCAACAACAAAAAAACCTGCTGAAACACCATTGTTTTTTGTGTAACGGGGCACATTTACATTTGCTCTGTTTTCCTCTACAATAAATATTTTTCTCCATGGAGATAACCCTTCCTTTGCACCATCACTAATTTTGTATTCATGCTCATTGGCTGTTAGATCCCAGTGCAATTTCCTCTTAGAATTTAGTGATCTTGGTTTATGAACCTGTAACCCAATGCTTCATTTTTGCAGCTGCTCACAGGTGGAGCACACATGCATTCAATGTTGTGTTTGCACTTTAGCAGGCTTTGACACAGAGCAAGCAAGAGAAAGGCAGAAAATGGGGCAAAAAGGAGAAAAAAAGATAAGGAAAACAGTGACAAGGGGAGAAAGCAGGTATAAAAAAACTGTACAAAAGGGGGTGGTGATGGACAGAGCATCAGAACCAATCAAACACTCACCCCCAGTCAACAGATCTGGGTTTGATCCATCACCGTTCTTTAGCCCACTCTGCCACCCCAGTTCAGACATGGCCATATGCAAATCAGTCTGACCCTGTGCCTCATGGGAACAGTCCAGCCCGAACTGCCAAGCCATGCCTTCCCTGGACCGGAAACAAGCTTCCTAGGACCGGTTTCTGGCATTTCAGCCGTCTTCAGCCAGGCTTGCTTGAATCCTGTGGCAAAATAAAAAAACTTACAATAGTAAGAGAAAGAGACATGAAGTGTAGGGTGGTCGGAGAAAAGTTCATGTGGTGGAATCAAGAGTAAGACAGGCACCAGGCAGCTTTGGTATT
The DNA here is from genome assembly GCF_964204655.1 of Triturus cristatus. Classification (NCBI taxonomy): domain Eukaryota; kingdom Metazoa; phylum Chordata; class Amphibia; order Caudata; family Salamandridae; genus Triturus; species Triturus cristatus. The sequence goes on from NC_140580.1 coordinate 358,424,216, forward strand.
CAGCAACCCTTTAGTTCGGCAGTGACTCTGTCCTGTCCCTACGAAAATCCTTGGACCCTACAATTCCTTTTTTCTTATAAATTAAACACTGCTGCAACAAAGTTGAGCTTCGGAACATTCACGATTTTTATCGTCCCCAAGCCAATCCATCTTCAAATAGTAAACTAGACACAAAGGTCAGAATGCTAATTCCGAACATCTACGGAAAGCAACGTCACACTAACGCGTTTGGCCACTGTGCGGCACTTACATTCTGGAGGGTTTCCTTGGCCAGACACTTGGGGGCATATCAACAAGGGGCGGCGATAATATTATCGCCGCTTTAGAGCCCGTTTTCGGGCGAAAAGCGGCGCTAATATTATCGCATTATCAACATGGACACGCTAGCGCGTGTTTCCTTGCATAAGCGCCCCTTGTCAGCACGCCTCCCATCGCATCGCTAATGAGATGCAAAGGAGGCGTGCCTGACAAAACACCATGGGAAAATATCGCTAACCTAGCTTCGTCATATTAACAGGGTTAGCGATATTTGAAATCGTGTTAAGTATGCCTTAACGCAGGAATTTAACGTCTGTTAAATTCCTGACTAAGGCATAACTAACATGGGGGGTGGATTGTGTGGCTAAGACTACAGGTCCTATCACGTGGGATATCGCAGTTTTCCATAGAACATCGCTGGAAAACCAGCGATGTTCCATGGAAAACACCGCTATTACTGGAATAATTATCGCCATTGCGTTATGCGTTGTTGATACAGCGCTAGCTTGGTGATAATTTCCAGTGATAGCCGGTGATATAAATCCTCACGCTAAGAGCGGCCAGCGATAATTATCACTGCCGCTTGATAATATGCCCCTTGGTACTTTGTGTGTCGAACCCCACGCCAAGCACATTCAGTTATTGGATACAAAAGCATCTTTAACCCTTATGAGGGATATTTCTAAATTCAATTTCCTAAAAACCCTTGTCTCATCTCCTCTGCGGTTTTTCACTTCAGTTATGAATCACCGTTCAGTTCCTCTGTTGGGCTCTCTTCCGTTTTAAGTGGTTCTCACTGTGACGGATATCCGGTGTGAATTTAAGGAGGTCTTTCGAGGCTTAAGTAGTGTAAAACAACGGGGGCTGATGATATTCGGCCGCTGATTGTCTTGCTTGGTGACCAGCCGAGATGTCTGTCGGTGTCTGGCTTTCTGTGCGTCAGGTGGGCTGGCACGCGGCCTCACATATTTTGTAGTAAGAAATGGCTGCCCGTGGGGCTCGCTACGCAACAGACATTAGCAATAAATTTGTTTTCCGCTAGTGTTTGTGAGACGCAGCACACTATCGGAACATTTGAAGGACTTTGTGTCAGGGACAGGCAGCAAAATGACTGGCGTGCTGACGAAGCAAATCTGGTGAGGCGGTTTGCAGATGGGCGACGCTCGCGCTGTTTAAGAGGATGCAATTACTTTCGAACTTTGTGCGCGCGTGGAGCAATCTGATGGCTTGTGGGCGTCGTTAAAATCCAATAAATGTATTAGTGGATTTTCAAAACCTGTCTTTATTTTGAAACTAATGGCTGTGAAATCCTTTGAAGTGGATGCCGGCTTGTGCCCTCTGGCCGCGATTCGTCTTTGCATAGTCTCCAACGTGGCATCAATCCCCAAGCTATCACCCACCTGCATAGCAAAATCATCGCATGGGGATTGGTCAGAAAAACGTATGACGAAGCTGCTGTGACTCAAATGCCACAGCCTAACCTCCCTGAAGCTCGTTTTCTTTATAGCCAATAAGGGAGGAAGTTAGTCTGTATCTGTGATTAGCTGAATATCATCGGATACTGGTCTCAGAGCAACACATTCTTGGTATAGATCATCAGAAATCTGCCTCTTGAAATTATTGTTTTCCTATCCCGTATGTACTTTTACTGTGCTTAAATATGTGTATGTTATTGCCTCAGTTACTTGTAAAGCACTCTGATACCCACAAGGTTATTTCCGCGCTATATACAAATTTTTAAATAAATAAAATATATAAAAAAGGACACCGGCTGCACCACAGTCAAAAAATACAGCAAGAGGGAAAAAAAAGAAGTAAGGAAACGTAACAAGAAGCCAATGGGTTGGGTGCCTAGCATGGATGGAGACTGCTTACTAACCACCTGTGAGTAGCCTGGCAAGAAATAGTAACTGTGTAGTGTCAGAGTCGAGGCCCTCTAGATTTGTACTCAACGGCAGGCGTCTTGCATCCCTCAAGCAGAACGGAAGGATCTCAGAAATAGACACACTGAAGACATTTCAAACTTGCCACGGAGGGACTGATCTTCAAAGGTCTTGCTATGAATACCCTAGAAGGGTAAGGAAAAGAAAGAGTCTTCCACACAGCTGGAGAAGGACACGCAAAGCTCATCTCACAGCTTTATGTGCAGAGCAGAAGTATTAGTGACTCTATTCAAAGGTTAAACAAGTTAAAGCTGAAAGGAAATGCTTTGCCTGCCTACTGCCGAAAATTTGGAACAATTTTAGAAGCAGAATCCATAAGATTGACAACCATTCAATAACTCCAAAATCATCATCCTTGAACGGATGCAGCAGCAGTGTCCTATTTTAGTCGATGGGGCGGAGGCCCTGATTTATACAGACTACACCCTTGGCAGTCGAGCAGTAGCAAAGGTCCTTTATGAAGTTAAAGAGGAAGCTGTGAGAAATGCAGAGTCAAAAACTGATGACTTTTCCCTCACGTTGAAGGTCTCCAGGAGGAGAACCTTCTGCTTCCTGGGACTGTGCAGGAGCTCAGCAGATCAGACATGGTGCTCAGGCTGGGGGTTGTCACTGGCAGGAAAGAGGACACTGTACCCGGAAGTTGAGCCTGGAGGTCCCATATTCTGTGTGGGTGACAGAAGATCCTAGACTGATAAGCAGGGATTGTTCTGGTAGAAATTGCCCCACATACGTACAGTATCAGCCAAGACCAGTGACAGGGACAGCCACTCTGCTAAAATAGATTAAGGATCGGGTGACTCCATGGAGTAGAGGAAGAAAGGCCCAGCGGTCATGCCCATGAATGCAGATGCCATTGTGTGATTCACTGTGTGTGATATTGCTAATCTGCTGGCTCATTCTCTCCCAGGCATGAGGCTGAGAAAGTGTTGTCATTTGGTGTGGGAAATCTCTCTGGGGAGGTAGTTGCCTTCTTACACTTTTTTCACTCTCGGGTTACTTGATTTTCCCTCTGCCGTACTTTTGTCTTCTATTCGGTAACTGTTGAACTTTTGTACTACTGCTATACTCATATGCTGATGACATACATTTCCTGCTCATGTTTGCATAAGGGAAACTGAAGGATGACCCTGGCTCTCAGGTTTTGCCACCCACACAACTATTGCTCTTTATTCCTATCCTTGGTTTGTAATTATGCAAGATGCCTGAGACTGCAACACTTTTGTTCATGCTACAACTACTTGGTGGGTGGGAGGCCCGATAGGGCCATTGTTTTGCTGGCTTTCAATTTTGTACGTTTTGAATTGCTGGACGTTATGGTTGCATTGCTGGGGCAACAGACAGTTCACAGTTCGGGGAAGTTGAAGGTTTGAAGCTCACTCTGTAATTGATTGGGGAGTTGGGGTGAATGGTTTGGTGTTTGTTTATATGTCCCATTGTGAGGAGTGTTTGCTCATTTTGGGTGCTCTGTGTGCCCAGGAACTCTCTTATGGCTTGCTGGAATCATGAGCGATAAGATATGGGAGGTAGCTTTGCTCAAGATGATTATGACTTGGATTGTTAAGGTTTACATGATAAAGTTAAAGAGGAGCTGGTGTCCCTGTTCCTCCATAGATATAAGACCTCACTTGTCCTGATTCAGGAGATGCACCTACTGGGTTACAGATGTCATTTTATTTCTAGCATTAGGTACATATTCCCTACTAACCCTTGTAGGATAAATGAAGGGCTTAGTGGACGTAGCAAATTTTGTGTATAAAAACACTCAGTTCAGTATAATCTATCGCTCCTTGGCGCTTAAATGCCTTTTTGGATGTTCTTGAGGAGGAGGGCTTAGAAATCTAGTAGGCAGCTAAACTAACAGGATTACCCTGACAATCATTTTGTGTTGGATAAGTCACAGAAAGTGCCTTGCTAAACTTGTGACTTGAGATTCCAATAGAATTTTGAAAGTGTCCAATTGATGTGTTTTATACACTTTTCAGGGTACAGGCTGTGGCTAGAAAGCCAGGGACATGTGATTCCAATGCAATTACTATTCCAACTCCAGTGGGGCGTTACTTCGGGGAATGCATTGTAGCAGTTTTAGCACACATACTCCACCCAAGTACTTGACTCCAGCTTCTTGCAGTTTCTAAATTTCTGCCTATACTGCTCTGGGGTCAACCCATACCTGGCTATCAAGGCTTCCTTCATTGGGGCATAGGACATCTGATCCTCAGTTGGAAAGTTCAGCAAGGTTTCCCTTCCTTTACTGACAAAGCGGCCCCACACCCCCACTCCCCAAACTTTCTCAGGGTCCTGGTGGGACCTCATTGCTACCTCATAGGCCTTGAACCACTGACCAATGTCCTCATGCTTTTCATGAAATCCTTAATAACATCTTTGGGAATGTACACCTTTCCTTCTCCTGACACTGACAATGTTCTGCCAACAGAGGGATTGATCTCTAAACTCTTTGCTTTCAGATCCAACTCCCTAAACCCTCGCTCATGCTCTAAAAGCATCCTCTTTTCCTCCATGGCCAATTTCTGCTTTTCTACCTCTAACTTCTTATTTTCTATCTCATCCTCCTTCCCCAGCCTGAGCTTAGCAAGCTCCCTCTCATGCACCCTATCTCTCTCTCTGTCCTCCAACTCCACAGGAGACAGACCCTATGAGAAACACTGCTGCCATCCATGGAAGGTACCCTCCCTCCTGGCAAATTCAATTGCCCCTCCTATTGCTCATCCACATTCTCTGCCTCCACCAGAGACTCCTCATCCTGCCCACTGGCATTTCTGGATTCCAACCAGGCTCTCAGCGCCTTTTGGTATTCATCCTTCCTGGTGAGGCTTTTCACAGAGACTTTAAATGTCTTGCAGATGGCTTTCAGTTGAGACACAGTGTAGATTTCCACCGTATCTTCCTCAAATTCGATATCAATGGATGCTGGCTTGGTCATGATGACCACATTGGCAGTTCTTTACTTTGCAGAAAATCAATCCAAGGGAAAAGTTCAGTAAAAGTATGTGGTCACGTAATGGTCTGCACTATGCTAGTAGTGTAAACCAATCACTGTATGTAAATCACAAATGCAAGTCCAGGATCCTCATTGCTGACCACCAATGTTAGAAATGGGGGTCTCTAGTTGGCAGAGGTGGGTATCTTTGTCCAAATTGGGACCCTTGCTTCTAGTCAGGGTAAGTGGGATACACTTCCAAAATAACCCCTGCTCACCTCCTTGGTAGCTTGGCATGAGTAGACAGGCTTATCTCAGAGGCAGTGTGTAAAGCATTTGTGAACACATACAGTAATACAGTGAAAACACCACAAATGGACACTACACCAGTTTAGAAAAATAGTAAATCTTTATCTAAACCAACAAGACCAAATACGATAAAAATCCAACACACTATACTCTTGAAAAATAGTACTTGTGCAAAATAACCTTTAAATTGCAGGAAAATCAGTACAACACAGTTCCTCTGACTCGGTAGCTCCTCCTGGGCCTACCCGATACTGAATATGACAGAGTCTAACAATTCCAGCCAACCGCGTCGATACGGGCTAACTAAAGCATGCATTGGCGCTCCTGGATACATTTGCTGCTGGTGAGACAGAGGGTCTTGGATTTGATTTTGGGATTAATGAGACCTGGAATCTGATTTTATGGGGAAAGACATTAAATGCATTTTTTGACCATTTGCGAATCATATTAATGCTCTGGATCCATAGGAGATACGTGATTTTGTGTAATTTAATCAGGGGCCAATGGTGTTCGCACTCCTACAGGCAAGGAGGTGAAAGAGAAGATGCTTCAGAGTAGGAATAGGTAGCAATTGTATGTGAAGACCACTTAAAATGTTTAGTGGTTTTAAAGTAGTATATTGACTTCTATACTTTTAATTCTCATGTGGCTTTACTAGGATGAGTAGCAGCATTTTTATTGACTAGAAGTTCTGGAAACATCTTGAGATTCCTGGTAGGCCTATTGAACCTGACATTGGCTTTGCCTGTTTTCAACACAAAGGTTGGTTTGAGGGTCTTCGTTGTAGGGGTAGTAGATTAGGTCACCACTACCTGGGGTTTCAGGAGGAGGCAGAGATGGGTTTTGAAGATTATTGACAACAGGGATGGTCTTTTTGGGACTCCATTTAAGCCTTAATGGAAGATGGACAATAAGGAGCCCAGTTGGATGTGGTGACAGCAGCCACAGAGGACTGGACTGTGTGGCCTTTGGTGGCTGGACTCTAAAATTCATATATCACCATAGAGAGTTAGGAGAGGTGGATCTCATGGTCAACACTTTTGAAGGATGTGCAGCCATTTAGAGTAAAAGTAGACATGGTTAGCCAGGAGAGGTGGATCTCATGGTCAACACTTTTGAAGGATGTGCAGCCATTTAGATTAAAAATAGACATGGTTAGCCAACAATGTTTTTTTAAGGATTTCGGAAGAATTAAGGAGGTTCAGCATCGGATGGGGTTTATTGGAAGTATTCAAGTCAAGCAGGTTTCTTGATCAAAAGTGTGATGATGGTATGTTGTAATGCATAAGAAATGTTGTTACTTTGAAAAAGAGGTTTATGGAAAGAACAAATGGCAAGATTAACATGTCTAAATTATCTGTGTACTCTTTATTGATTCCATTTGGTTAGTGGTTTATTGGTGAGAACCTGTCATGTCACCTCCAGATAATGTCTTTGGTGTTTGTTTTACTAAAATTATGTGGTACTCAGTGATTGGAGATGGTTTTCTGCTTGGCATATTTTTCTGTTGATATTAATGGAAATTTGGGAAATCTTGTTGATGGTTAAAGTTGATCGGAACAGAAGTGTTGGAATTAGGAGAGGGTTAAACAGGTAGGGTTCATCCGATTGTTTAAGCCTGGTGCTAAGATCGTTACCTGCTATTTTCTGATAGTCCTAAGCCTACAGGAACTGCTCAGTTTATTGTGTTACTTGACTGATCATTTGAGCTTCTTGGATGGTGATGTGATGTAGCCTTTTCTCTGGCTCTCAGCAGGTTTTCCTTTCTCAGTAGTCTGATGATAGTTATATGTATCCCTAAACAGTTTTGCTTTCTGTTTTTTCCTGAATTCTTTTATTGTGGTCTCCATTTGGGTTTTAAAGGTAAGTACTTCCATGCCAAAAGAATCCGGTTCTCTATTGCTGCCCATTTTATGCACCTTGCAGATGAAACTGGAGTTTATTGATCGGATGACTCTGGCTGGTAGGTGTTAAGTGCATGTCTAGTGAAGTGTTTCAGAGCCAGACTGTAGGGGAAGTCCATTGTATTCAATATTACAACAGCGTAATCATACTACTACCACAGCACCTTGCAGGCAGTGAAAACTGTAGGATTTCTTGGTGCATACAAATTTGTAAGTTGAAACATTTGATTCCTTTCTCTATGTGTGGTGTGAAGGTGAGTGTAGATGATGCTTTAGAAACGTGGCAGCACTGCTGTTAAGGACTTTTGTAAGAAGCCGACAAACCAAATAATTCAACGAAGTTAGTCCTGGTATGGCTATAAAATTTAATTTTTTAAAGCAAATAGTCGTGGCATAGGATGATTGCCACAAATAAAAAGTCAGAGGTAAGAACTGGGTATTGAAACGTTATTGATCAAATGCCAGAGACTGACGCAATAAAAACTCAGTGGGCTTTTGAGGACGATTTGCAAATGTTTTTGGACAGGAGTACGAGCCCAATAAGACTCTTCTGAGAAACCTACTGGTGCAAACATACAGCTGCTTCTGAACCAGTCCTCTATGGTCAAGCAACTACCCTTTACCCTGTCTACATACATTTGTGGTGTGCGTAGTTTCCAAGTCGACGGGCTTGCAACTCCATGCATCCAACTCTCCCTGGCACCTCCTGGCGATTGCTGATGGATGCAGCCTGCTCCTGCACTATTTCTTGTTCCAAGATTTCCATGCCATTGATGGGTGCCATTGATGGGTGAAATTAAAAATCTTCACACAACATCATGAAGGCCAACTTTTTTATGGTCTGGCTTTACAGCGCAGCTGTTGCCAGTCAATTAAGTAAGCATCGCCAGAGAGGTGCTTTGACTTCATCCATGTGTTGGGAGTACATGTTTTTACTGGGCAGAAGTTGGGTGCTTCCACAAAGAAAGTGCTTGCCCTCTCCACTTGTGGGATCACTTTGTTTATTTACCTAGCTGCATAAGCTTGAGCCTTCAGGGGCACACACATGACACTGGAATGCTGTTTAAGTATCTTAGATATCTAGATTATTTATGTTGTTTTTTCTCTTGCAGCAGCCAGATTGGAGGAGGGAGGTCATTAACCTACATGGATTTTTAAGTCTGGCTTAGCAGTGCAACGGTCACCTCCCCTTTTTACCTACACCAATATAATTCTACCTATCTTTGGTCTACACAAATACATATTCATATTAATTCCCATACTATTTATTTGTAATACCTCATACTACCATCCAACACTCTTTTAAAACCAGACCTATTGACGTTGCCAATGCTTGTTGGAGCTTGCACGACCATGCTGGCTTGATTAAAAAAAAAAGTGTCTAAACACTCTTTTAAAACCAGACCTATTGACGTTGCCAATGCTTGTTGGAGCTTGCACGACCATGCTGGCTTGATTAAAAAAAAATGTGTCTAAACACTCTTTTAAAACCAGACCTATTGACGTTGCCAATGCTTGTTGGAGCTTGCACGACCATGCTGGCTTGATTAAAAAAAAATGTGTCTCAACCAAGCATGCGCATGTTCAGTTATATGGCTTGTGGCTACCATGTAACTCCGAAGTGCAAACTTTGCTTTATACACATGCAGGCTGTTTCATCCTCATTAGATAAAGTCACAGACAAGTATAGTCTCAAACAGACATTTGTTGCATTTCAACAATTGAAATGATTGTGTCTAGTTTCTGCAAAGTTTGAAAAGCAGCAATAGACACATATGATGCTAAATCTCCATGGACTAACAAGCTGAACTCAACAGGGACGTACGACACCGCCAGGTTTCTGACAATAAGCAGAGCAGACGTAAGGCGCGTATCTGCTACGTGTCTTAGAAACTACTTTCCCAGCCATCAAGTCGGTGCTCGTGAAATGAAAATTATAATAAAGATTTCACGTGCACTGTATTCTTCTTGCTTGCAGCTTATTTCGAGATTTCAATCTTGCTTTCGGCTGGCTGTTCATTAGCCGTCAGCAGTAAATTTTGATCTTGTTGTGAAATAATTTCCAATAATGGCCAACCTTGTCACTAGATGAATGCACTTTGCTTGAAGTGGTGTCACTGCCGCTTCAATTAAATATAATCAGTGATTCTTTTTCAGTGCAATTTCCTATACAGCCCGTTCTGCTGCAAACTAATGAAAGCTGGCATCATGTCTTTTTTTGTTGGTTTGACACCTTTGCAGGGACGTTCTCGAGAGCCCGGCTTAGGGCATATTTCCAGAATCTTTTATTTAGGCAAGCGAGATCACAGTTGTGTTTTGGAAAAAACACATTGTGGGTCGCAAATCAGCAACAGCAAGTCCTTAAAAATAAGGCTTTTCATCCAGTATTCTCTGTTGGAGGACTGCTATCCTGCCTTAGCTGTGGCAGCAGACCAAAACAAATGTAACCTGCCAAGTCTAATCTAAACCGGCCACTATCTATCTATCTATCTATCTATCTATCTATCTATCTATCTATCTATCTATCTATCTATCTATCTATCTATCTATCTATCTATCTATCTATCTATCTATCTATCTATCTATCTATCTATCTATCTATCTATCTATTTATCTATCTCTCTATCTATACACACACACGCAAACACGCACTTGCACACACACACCACACACACTCTCTCTCTCTCTCTGTTGTGACTATGAAAGCCATTCATTATAGAAATTTCTATATGCGTAGACTTCATGTGATGTTATTAGAACATACTTACCCTATCATATGGTTTTATTGTTATTAAAGATAATAATAATATATATATATATATATATATATTTTAGATACGTTTATTATTATTTGTAATCATAATAATAAAAACATATACATATATATATATATATGTATATATGTTTATTATTTTTAATAACAACAAACCATATGGTAGGGTAAGTATGTGTATATATATATATATATATATATATATATATATATATATATATATATATATATTTCTCTAATATAAAAACTCATTGTGCTAGCAATGCTCTGCCAGTGAAGGTATTATTTTGATTAACAAGTGAATCAATCAAGAAAATGTGGTCTCTTGTTACAACGTACAGCCTGGGAAAGGTAAACTGTCTTAGAGTTATTGAGTCAATCAAATTGAGAGGGATTGTGCTGTGGCAGAACTGGATCTCCTGTTTCAAAGACCCTGGTTCTGAAGCATTCTCTGGAACCGGCTGATTCATCAGAGTTCTGCCTCAATAGTCCTTTCTTGGTTCTTATGACATTGGGAAGGACCTCATAAACTCCTGCCTCTACTTGTATATCCCGGTGACAACCCAGTATGTCAGATTTACTGTTTTGCTCTCTTAGCCCTCTGGTACCATATCAGTGCCCTTTGTCGTGCCTTGGCAGAGCTAGGCCTCTCATCTGGAATGTGCATGACTCCGCCGCGTCAATACCAACTCATTAGAACTTCTTCTGCACACCAGTAACCAATAGACATCATACAAGCAACATCCATGTGCATATTTTATTGGTGGAACTGCTATATAGTTTTATCGACACAGGTCATGAATGTGTATAATGGCCGATCTAGTACTTTTACGAATGGAGAGGTCTATTACCCCATTTTTCCTAGAAGCACTTTTAAGAATCGTCCCCCAGTAACTGAAGACTTTTAGCCTTTAGCTCTCTGTTGCCCGGACCCATTATTTCCGGTATAAATTGAGTGGACTTTGGATCAGCCAATTGCTCATCATTAGATTACTTTGTTGTCTGGCTCAGTTGTCTCCTTGTGATTCAATGATTTTGTTCCCTGTTCTTGTGTTTGTTCCTCCGAGGAGCTGTTTGGTCTCACAGTATTCTGATTGACTGACTTCTATCCCTTCAAAGCTGACGTGGTTTCCAAATGCTTTTTTCTTTTTCTTTTGAGCGCTCCATAAGAGTGCATGTGTTTTCTTGCTGTCTTCTCATGTGATGCTTCTCCCTTCGCATTGTCCCCCGTTTGTTCTCAGTGCTGCTTCCATTGAACCTCTTCAGCGCATCATGTTTCTCCTTATTGCTTCTGTCAGCCATTCCCCAGCTCATCCATTGTTTTGCCTATGCCAAATCCCTTTTCATCTAATTTTAAATTCTGTCCCCTCCCCTGCTACTTTGTTGCTCCCTAACCCCTTCTATCGTTGATGCCCTCTTACATCACCCCTGTACCTCTTTTTATTTTCCTTGTTTTGCCTGCCACACTCTTGGCAGGCATCCATCTTAAAATGGGATTTAACCCATTTCAAAGTGACAGCTTGTGAGTGAGCATGCACACAGATGCACTGCAGGTGCCACACAGTGTGCTAGTATGTTTTAAAAAAAACACTTTGTCAAAGATTGACACCACGGATGTGCACACATATACTGTGGACATTATCTAGTCTTTCAGCACACCTATTTAAAGTAGGGATGGGCGATGAACTCCGCTCTGCCAGCGGAATTCGCAGAGTTGTTCCCGCTCTGTGCTCCGCTTGGAGCGCAGAGTTCGGCAAAAACTCAGCCAACCATCACATGGCGGAGTTTACCGGCACACCCATACCATCACATGACGGAGTTTACCGTCACACCAGGGCCGGACTGGGAACCAAAACCGGCCCTGGCAAAGTGCTCGGCCAGCCCCCCCAGGGTTTAGGGAGGCGGCCAAGCTCTTTGCCAGGGCCGGTTTTCGGCCGATTTTGTTACAGGGTCGATTTTGCAGCTATGCTGCAAAAACGGCCCTCTAACCCAAACGGCCCCCAGGGGCCCAAAACCGGCCCCCACCCATGCGGCGCACCGGGGGATTGCCCGGTGCCCGCTACGGCCAGTCCGGCCCTGCGGCACACCCCTCCCTACTGTTCTCCTGGGGCAGCTCACAGACATTCCAAAGTACACAGAGCAGCTGGGGGAAACTTAGCATTGGGCTCCCGGTATTTAAACACCAAAGAAACGATGAAACACAAGATATATTACACAAACACAATCCATTCTAAACAACGATGACTGTGTTTTTTTCTGCGGCCCGTGTGTTGCTTCCAGACTGTCCGCCAAGAGATGTTAGGAGATAATCTCGGGACATTTCGGCTCTACAGCCCCTTGGCTTTATCTGCCACGACCAACAGGCACTCATGTGATCCTGCTCGCATTGTGCTGGTGCAGTGACATTGTGTAAGGGCACACAGCTGCCCAGGCAGGCAGGGCTTCCCTGGAGAGAGAGGGTGAACACAGCTGGGGCATGCTGTCATCTCAGTGCCCAATATCCCTGCAGCTATACCGGGGACTGGAGAGCAGGGTGCACAGCACCGTGACAGTTTTCTGGCCTCCCTCTAGGCTGTCATCAAGTGCACCTCTAGTAACTCTCCAGTTTGGGACAGATGCCAGATCTTAGACACGGGATGATGCAGAAAATTGTCCAGGATCACACAATCTCTCGAATGTAGGATACCATGGGAACTTTGGTTTCAGGCTTCCAAGCTGACAATTTAATTGGGGAAGCGGTGATGTAGGAGGGGCACAGTGCCCCATGCAAGGGATGTGTCCTCAGCCCGTGAGCCTGGGAACGTCTCCATCCTCTCTCCAGCATCATTGTTGCGCTGTCCTGACCAGGTCAGTTTCATGGTGTATGTTGCTGGGTGCCAAGAGCTAGAGTGCCGGGGTGAGGAGCGAGGGGACACAGGAGGGATTCTGCAGGGCAGTGAGGGGTATTAACTGACCCAGGGGCGGTTGGAGTGGGTCATAGACACAGACCGGCAATAGCTCACGCCTCTCTTTACACTGGCAGTCGGGCATTCCTCTAATCCATGGTCTGTGATCTGGAGAATACTGGGGCCTCTGTCAACCGGGTACACCTCCCTCTGTCGTAGTAGCCACATGCACTTTGTTTCTGGTGCGGAGCCCAGTCCAGCTAGGGAGACAGTATGATAGCTGAGGCCGAGGACCAGTGCTGGCCATCTTCAGGGCTGCGGCCAGTGCGTAATCGCTGCTCAGGTTAGGGCTACTGCTGGACACGTGCCAGATGCCCACTGTTAGTAGCAGTCAAATAAGAGGCTACTAAGCTTGTTGTCGATGGTTGCCAGAGTTGGGTTTATAGAGAGGCCGGTGTAGGGAGAGTTCGGGTGTCGTGAGTGAGGTTAGCCTGGCTAGAGATAGCCTCAGAAAGCAAATATACCTTGGCACGGAAGGGAAACCGTTGAACTGAAAATGCATCACAAATTGGTCACCACATAAAAAAAATACAAAATGACGCACAAGTGGACACTGATGGGAGTGCTAAGCAATGGCAACTGTGCCACTGAATGGATAGCCAGGTCACGTTGCATGCAAAAAACAAAGAAATCCAATTGGTGAACAACAGGCATGTTGAGCCAGCTTGTTACCAGCTGGTGATACATACATACATGTACATTTGAGTTTGCTGTATTTTTGGTGATGTAATCCAGTGTGTGTGCATGATTGTGAGCTCTACTCGTGGTGCTGAAGTGCAGACTTACAGTTAGATCTTTAGGTGTTTGTGCATGGGTGCCCTTTCTGCGGTTCGTGGACATGAAAATAGAGGCACAAGCCACTGAAATGTAAACAACAGACACAGCAGTGTAACAATGTGTCTACGATCGTACATGTGTGTGACCGGGTGTGTGCGCAGCTTATTATCCTGAAGTGTAACATGTACCTGAAGATATCTGCGGGAGGGTTTGGCATGTCCATGATTCTTAAAGGTGAAAATGGAAAATGGATGGGCGGACCCTCTCCATGGTGCTGAAAAGTTGAGAGTAGCTTTTAAGCAGTTTAGATGTGTGGCTGCTCTTCTCGTGGAGCTGAAAAGGGTGTGAACAGGTGTTAGACATATTTAAAGTGTGCCCTTTGATGCTGAAGGTTGAGGGTGTAAAAAAAGCCGCCTAGAGACCCAGAGAGGCGCAGCGAATTGTCCAGGATCACACACTGCTCTTGAATGTGGGATACCAGGAGACTGAACACCAACTTTCTCGTGCACAAGACCGTTTACTCATAATAAAAAAAGTGTGCACTGCAAGAGGTTTGACAGACCGGAAATCCGTTCATCGCGGAACTCAGCGGAATCTCGCGTTATTCTGCGGAGTACAACTCCTCGAGTTCCACCCACCCCTAATTTGAAGACAGATGTGTGGATAAGCACACATTTGCAACAGCTATCAAAACAGAAGCCTTGGCAAAGCCAAAAGGGATAACAGGCAAGACCTATTGTCTTTGTCAGTGCTTGCTCCTAAAGTATTCTATTATCAACAGGGGGTTTGGTTCACTGTATCATCTTCTTTATTTAGGCTTATGTCCTCCACTATCAGAGATTGGCCGAATGGAGCTAATGAAATATCAAACAAAAGAGAAAGACTACCCTCAAAATTAGATTCTCAGCTGGAAATACTTTTACCACTGTAATTGTGGCATGGATCCCTTTTCTCACACTAAACAAAAATGACAAACTGCGGTTTGTTACTCTCTGTGGTTTGTGTACCTAACCATAACTGGTAAATTTCAGGGTTTTAGGTTTTATTTCATAACCACATTGAAACTTTAACTGAGCTTTTCAATTGGGTGTCAGATTTAGTTTAAAAAATAGTTGTGTTGTTAGGAGACAAAATGATAGCTTCTCTTTTAACAATGTTTTTCATCACATTTCTTGGGTTTTTGATGAACTACTACATTCTTCATCCACAAAAGCTCTGCCTTCAGCCCAGTGCAGCGGGGGTTGAATGCAGGGTCAGGCTTTAGGCCTTCTGTACAGCACTCCATGGGCAGCCAACCCTGCTATGCACTGTCTGCTGTGTGCAGTAGGGGTAGACTTCCGGGCTTTCCTATCTGTCGGTCACACGCCGAACCCTCTGCAGGTGGCCAATCCCCACCGAGCATGTCCTTTAGCCATGCAAAGTGGGGCTGTGCCCAGGGGCCTGGCCTTTGCCTAGGCCTTGTGCCCAGCCATCCATGAGCTGCCAACCCTGTTGTAAGGCCCCGAACATGCCCTTAGGAGCACTGCTTATAGTTTTTGATATGCATTGTTGTACTTTGGGACAAAACACCCTTGCTCTCCTTCAACAGTAGTAATGCATAGCATGTCAAACTCTTTTCATGTATGAGTCACAACCCAAAGTTACCAGGCCGCAAGTGTGAATGCATAGAGATAAAGTCACATAGGCCTCGTTAAAATTAGAAAAATATATATATATCTCTGGAAGTTATTGTAACGTGTAATCTTTAATGTTTGAGGCAATAAGCAATGTTTTCATATATTAGGTTATATATATATATTTAGCGCTCGCTTCTCACCACTGTGCGAAGCACTCTCGGGCGGGTGCTTCTATGCGGCGGTGAGCACCGTAAATTATTATCGAAAATTTGAAATATTCATGTAGTTTTAATTTACGTATAAAACAGAAAAGATCAATCCTTGTTTGTGTATATTCCAAGCGACTGCTTGGGCAAAATGTGAGTCCTAGAGTAAGTACCTTGGTCTCTGTTTCTGTTAGAATTCTAGGCGAGAGATCGACAACAGTCAGATTCATGGTTTCTACTGCCGTTTGTTGGATTTCCTGTTGCATTGCCCCCACCTGGGCACTTTGCCTCTTCCTGCCCCACCCTATACTTCGCGTTTTTCATTGGGTTTTTCCGGTGGTTTGTTCTTCCCCCCTCGTAGCCATGACTGATGGATTATTTGAAATTTGTCGTGAAAAGGGGTCATTGTCTTCCTGCTTTCCACTGATGTACCAGCATGCTCATCACTCGATTCATTTTTGGTCAAGTCAGATTCTGAAGTTTCTACTCTGGGATAGAAGATAGAAACATATCACGGTGTTCTGGTATTGCTCTGGCCGATATACGGTGAAATGTGGTGATATATAATATCAATATGTAGAGTGATCATTTGTTCTCCCAAGGAAAGAAATGTATTGTATGAAAAGAAAAAAGAAAATAAGGCTTATGGAAGCTTTGGTATATATCATAAGATGAATTTTGGGCAAATTACAATAATTGGTATGATAATCAATTGAAATCATCTAAAAAACGTGTAACACTGGTTTATATAATTCAGATATGATGAATTAAGACGCGATATGAAGAGTGTATGTAAATAAGACATTACAAAATGGTGCTTAACTTTACGCTTTAGCGTTTGTCCCTTTTCAATTATTATGCACGTAATGAAATGGTTTTAAATGGGGTCCCTTCCAGTGTGTCAGTAACACCGAAGAAGGCAGATCGCCGAAACGCATTTGTTGCTGGAGAAATAAAGTTCTTCAAACATCCCTTCAAGTGCTGATCTTCTTTCAACAAAAAGGAAAAGGAGCGATAATGTGTATATATATATATATATGTGTGTGTATATATATATATTCACTGAAAAAACCATAGGTTTCACACATGTTATAGTTAGCGGAAATTTTACTGATAAAAAACCAATGAAATTGCCCCGTTATAGTTAGTGCTGGCAACTATAACTCACGCGACCGCAATCCTCTGCTGATGCTAATACTGTATTTAGACACTTATTTGCCCATGTCTTCTTCCATACATTTTTAGCTATACATATATTACAAATATTTTTTTTTCATAAAGACACATATGTCATCAGCAGAAGATTGCGGTCGCGTGAGTTATAGTTGCCAGCACTAACTATAACGGGGCAATTTCATTGGTTTTTTATCAGTAAAATTTCCGCTAACTATAACATGTGTGAAACCTATGGTTTTTTCAGTGAATTTGCAAGGTTTTTTAAATGCTAATTCCTAACTATAACGTGTGTGAAACCTATGGTTTTTTCAGTGAATTTGTACGGTTTTTTAAATGCTAAGTGACTTTATGCCATTCGTGGCGTGCGCGCCCACTTAACGCAGTTCGTTCCGTGCGCACACGGTGCGCTTCGCGCACCGTGCGCGCACAGTGAGCACGCGGTGCGCTTCGCGCACCGCCCACCCACTTTACGCAGTTAGTGCCGTGCCCACGTTACGCTAGATGGGCCATGTACGCACGATGCGCTTCGCGCACCGTGCGCACATGGAGGACATATTATGCGCTTCCTTGTGATAGGTAATCTGTTGAAATTTTTTGGGAAATTTCTGTGCTCTGATAAGCCATGCACAAATGGTGGCCTTCGGCCACCATTTGCACAAGGGGTGGAGAAAGTGTGGATAGTGTTTTTTTTATTTTTATTTTTTTACCGTACGCTTACGGTAAGCGTACGGTAAGCGTACCCCGCGAAATTGCCGAAAAAAAAATAATGCCGTTTTTGCTCTTGGGGGATGTTTGGGGACTCCCTCAACATGACTATGTGAGAGGGAGTTGTCAAAACATCCCCGTAACATGTTTTTGGCCATCATGTTTGATACATAACACTCAGTGCGGTAGACAAAATGGCGGACGCCGCTTCCTGGTTTCTGCCGATTCGAATGTTTACTAAGATCTAAGAGCCAATCAGAATCGCGCTCGCGCACGCCACCGTACGCTTACCGTAAGCGTACGGTAAGCGTACCGTAAGCGGGCTCAGATATATATATTGATTTAAAGGCTATTTTCTCAGAATCTACTGAACAGATTTACACCAAACCTACAAAAGGCACTTCCTTGACCTAGGGACTACCTCTCTGCCAAATTTCTAGTAATTCTGTTCAGCCGTTCGGGCTGTAGCTCGTTCTAAAGGTCCTATGGAAAAATGCATGGGAAAAACGCGTTTTGGGACCCCCCTTTTATCTCAGCCCCCGCTTGACGAATCCCCCCGAGACTTTCAGGGTAGGAGCGGAGTGTAGCGCCCCACCTATTTTGAGAAATTCGCGAGGATTCGTCGACCGGCGCCAAAGTTATTCAAAATAGAATGTTGAGGTTTTCCTATGGAAACGTGGTCCTAACTATAACTACCTACTGGCGACCGCCAGTAGGTAATATATATCTATATATATGTGTAAACACTAAGGTAATAACTTCAATTGGACCATTTGAGGTGGATAATTTGAGTTAACAAAAAAAGTGCTGAGGCTCTCATCGGGAGGCAGCTTGCACCAGCCCATTTCTTCTGTTAGCGCCACCTAAAATAGAACTACTAACCATGAAAGTGTGAGGAGGATGTGGCGTAATGGCCAGAGCTGCTGACTTCGGGCTGGGGAGTTAGCTTAGAGTCGCGGCACCGGCTCAACATCCTGTGATTCTAGGCAAATCACTTAATCTCCCTGTGCCAATCTTAAATGAATGTGTCCTTAACTGGTGCTCATGGAAAGTGCCGGAGTTGATGATTAAGTGTCGCTGCTGAGCACCATAAGCCACCGGCTCAAATTAACCACTGAGTCCGTTGCTAAGGAATTGCTAAATCTGGGAATGCCTGTTTATTGTTGTAACATATGTTCCGAAACGTAAACTTTGGTCACGTTATTTTTTACTGGCATGGCCTCAACGCATGTCTTCATATGTGTCTGTGTCTCAATATTATGGATCCCCTAAAATGACATTCAGTTCTCCTGGAAGTGTGTGCATAATCGAATCCATTTCCAGAAACAAACCCACAGCATTTACTGTTGTCTGATTCCTTTCTCTTCACGGAATACTAAACCCCGGCTCCGCGCGCTAGCACAAATATTTATTGCATTCCTTCCAGCGGATGGCCTGTGACACGCGGCGCGCGCGTGGACAGGCAGCTGCCTCTCAGGCTGCCTCGCGCATCCCCCGGCGGGAATAAATGGCGGTGATTGCGCCAAAGCCACCACTTCCCTTTTCATTTTTCAGTCCCGAACTCTGTGACCTCGCAGTCTTCACCCTCCAACAAGAATTCCTGTGTGCCTGACGCAAACGGACAACCCGGACCACATGTATTATTTATTTGCTATTCCCAGGACCCTTGGAGTAAATCCGCTTTGTCTCTACTAGCCCCTTATTTACTGTACGTTTCGCTTCAGTGTCCTCCTCATTTTGTCATCCTGTGAATTTTTGCTCATGGACACATTAAGTTGTTTTTTGTTCTTCGGCATTATATATTTTCTTCATACCCCGCTCATGGACACATTCAGTTGTTTTTTGTTCTTTGGCATTATATATTTTCTTCATACCCCTTTAATGTACACCTTTCTAATGCTCTAACAGTTAAAAGGGAAATCAGATGTTTCCCTCTCAGTTTGAGTGAAAACAATTAGCGGCAGTCACTTCGACCGTCTTTCGGGCTGGGTGGTTATGCACGCGGGAGGTCTCTGACGCCAGGTGAGCGCTAGACATTTGGAAAGGCAATAAAGTGAGATTGTTTTTTTTTTTAAGCACCCCTTTAAAAATACTCGAGAAAAAATTGGGAACCGGAAGTTGGGGGCTTTTACTTGCTGTTTGACTGAAGAGATTTACTGCCGACCAGGCGGTGCAGCCGACACTAGAGGGAGGGCTGCTAACCCTCCCACCCTGTTGGCGGCAGGCAAAGTGCACAGCAGCAGCAGGGCACGAGAGGGTGCCAGGGATAGGGTCAGCGAATGACCAGGGGGGTTTGGGTTCAAAGGGCCCAATCAGGAAAAAAAGGGCGTGGTCAAAAGGCGCCCCGGAATTCAGTTTCCCGCTATGTCGCTGGAGTGACAGAAGTACAGCTGACACGGCAGTTGGAAGTGATTTATGACAACCCCAAAGAGATATCATGACTGTAAGGATGATGCATTGCATTTTGCGAGAAATGTGCATGCGTGGGCGCACGCGCATGTGCACTTCTATCAAGCAGTACCTGTATGGAGCGAGGAAAAGGAGGAGGGCAGCCCGGGGATGCCACGGTAAAGAGGTAAGTGTTTTTAACTTTTTTGTAAATTACTTTTAACTTATATAATTAATGGGGAGTGGAGGCGGGCGGCGTAGCGGAGCGCCACAGAGTTTGTTTCCAACTCTGTGGCCCTCCGCGTCACCCCGCTATGCACACTACACACAGGGCTAGATATGGGACCCTTGGACATGAAAACACAGAAACAAAGAGAGATTCCCAGAGGTAATAGGGGTCTCTGGAAGGAGGGTATCAGGACTATCAAGCAGGGCCAGCTTTTGGCGTGGACCAGGGGGCCAGTTTTTAGAGGGGACCCGAAGCTGTCTGCATTAAAGTCCAGCAAACAGCAGTGTCCCTTTTACTTGACACCAATAATTCAGAAAAAACTGCTTTTAATCCTTGCTACGTGCTGTAGGTGCCATTTTACACCCCAGTACTCCCTTCCTTTCTCTCCCATCTGCCTCTCAACCCCCTGCTGACACGCACCAACACCGCAATTTGCACCAGTGTCATCTTAAGGATTTTTGGGGCACCGGTCAAGAAATATTTTGGGCCCCCGTTTGGAACAACTTTAAATTTTATTAGGCATATTTTGCTAATTCAAGCACCGTGTTACCTAGCAATATTGAATTATGAGTTAAAGGTGAAGACACAAAAATACACAGAAGTGAGCTAGAGTGAAACTTCACCTTCACAGGGGGCCCTGGGCAATTGCTCAGTTTGCCCCTGCCTTAAAACGTCTCTTTTGCACCACCAACCTCTTGGCACTAGCGTGATCCAACTACGCTCTGAGTGAATCAGAATACTTGGGGGAGATGCAGAGAACTTAGTGCTTAGAGATCAGTTACTGCTTTTATGTGTGAGTGACCTATAAACACAAAATGGACCCCCTGTTACCTTATTTTATTTAGCAGTTGCTGGGAAGGCGCCAACTTTCTTTCCGCCCAGGGCGCTATGTGGGCCAGGGCCGGCTCTGCTCTCTAAGCAGGGAAGGCCAGAGGGCTTATAAGCCAAGTGGACCCCCATTCAGCTGTTTGTCTCTGCTCTCCTCAGCAGATAGACAATTCCAAACCCACCTGTCCCTTTTGATTCAGTCGTAATAGAGTTTTTTTTTTCAGGAACGGTGGACAATCCTACGCCACTTGCTTAGAAGTTAAAATTAGCATGAGCTGACAAAACATGAAATTGATGACAGTACCCCATACAAAAACTATACAATTTAGCATAACACAATGTAACACATTAAATACCATAATATATTAAAGTACAAAATACAATTTACCAGTCCCATTTTGATCATCTTCTGTTCAGTTGAACACCATTTATTATTTTTGTAGTTGTGCTTTCCGGAACACGGCTGAACCCAGTGTTTGCTCCCTATACTGTACCTTTCCAACTAGAAATAGCTTCTCTCCTGCTCCGGCGATTGATCCTAACCATGTTTGCCTTCTTAATTGCTTCTCAGCATTGTCTAGACATTTCGCGGAGGTGTTCATTATTATTCCGCGGGTTCCTTGCCAAACCTTGCTGCTCTCATTCCACCCCAGCCATTTTGTTCTTGTGTAGTACATATTTATAACTACTGGGTTTGTAATTGCCAGCATTACACCGTGCTTCCAATGTGCAGCGCCAGGCAGATTTATATCTGTTTGCAGCGCTGTTGATCTATGCTCCGCCACCCCGCTCGGCTCCCTGATTCCGGGTCGTCCTTGTGGGCAGGGCAGCAGCGGCTGGTGCTGGTAAGAGCGGTGGGACTGAGTGGGTGGGATTTCGGCAGACGACGATGAGAGAAAATTAATTATTTATTTAATTTCCCCCCAACCCGGCCCACCACTCTTACATGCACGGGCCGCTGCTGGGGCGGGGCCTTACTTTGCCATCCTTGTGGGAAGGTTCTTAAACTGCAGCGTTTTTTTTATTTACTTGCTCAGGAAAGGAATTCAACTCAAATGCTGTCCTAGGCTATGTCACATTCCGCCAAACTGTCACACAGTCAATAAATTAATGTCTCTCCATTAAACATTCTAGCCAAAGTGACCAGGCGAAGGCCTGGCGCTTCCATAAGGTGAGGTAAGACCGCAGCCTTAAAGTGGCAGCACAAAATTACTGCAAATGGCCCCCCAAAAATTGACGTTTACAAATGCATAGGAATGCTCTAGCAAAAAAACTTGCATTTTGTCTCCAGCTCTGAAACTCGTGTCATGATTCCTGTCAGGCCGGTATATATCAACGTTGCTTAACCTGTAGTCCGTGGACCCCTGGGGACAACGACACCTACTCAAGAGTCTGCATCTGCTTAGAAAATTAAATAATATTTCCAGATTAATGAAATATATGTAAATGAAAAATCAAAAAAAATTCAAACACTGCGTAATGTAATGGAATTTGAGAGTGGAAGCTAAAAATTAAGTGGGTGTCCTTGGCATGATTCGTGGGAGCAGCACACGTGCAGCAACCAATTGGTGGCCTCAGTTGAAGAACTGGTATGCGCCCCCAAAAAGAGGGCATCCATGTTGAGTAAAACAGAGAATGATATGGTAGCGTTTATTCCCTGTGCTACACCTTTCCAACTACAGAGGCCTGCTATATCGCTTCCTCTTTTAGAAATAAAAACTAATTTTGAAAAGCTCCAACCTTTCATTTAAAAATGTAAACATTCCATTGTGAACTAAGTCAAATATTTCATAATTTGTATAGTTTTTGATGTATTTTTTTTTTGTATTTTGGTGTCTTGTTTTGATGTTCAAATACTACAAATTGCTTAGTCTGGGGGCCACGGCTTCCGGAGGTGATTTAGTTGGGGTCCACAGAAGTCAAATGGTTAACAACCTCTGTATAGATATTTAATTTTTCAGTATTGTAAGTTTTTTCCATGATCTAAAAAAGTATATTTGTTTGGACCCAAGGCTGGGTCCAGAGCAGAATCTGTTACTCCTTGACAAGTTACATGATTCATGAGTGCATGGTACACATTTACTGATTGCCACGCTTGGGAGCACAAATTACAGATTGTGATATCACACAAGTACAGATTATATAGTTCAGTTAACAATAAAATGTAATCTGTTTTGAGCCTGTTAGCAGTATGATGCAGTGTGTTGAAGGTGAGTGGGTGGCGGAGAAAGTTCTTGAGTGGCTTGTGATGTGGTCATACCGGCTCAAGTGGAACTACTATGAGGGTATTGTAGTCAGCTGCATTGAAAGGCCACAAGAGGGAAACCAAATGGATTAAAGACCAACAAAAAAAAAATCTATCTTGTTATGTGAAAGCGAGCACTCAAACAGCAAAGTGTAATTTTGCCTCCCGAAATCCTTGCAGATGCAAAAATGTGATAGAGGTGTTAGCTTGACGAACTTTTAAGAAACAGTCTTCCAAAAGCAATGCACAGCTCCCCCATCGTTGCCTCTCTTCAATCTGAGGAAATACGACTCCTGGTTAAATGCTGAGACCCCACCACTTGTGTGATGTTGACTCTGGGCCTCAAGTCTGGTTGAGTGAATCCAAGTATGCATTTGAAGGGTGGCATCTGTTCTTGCACCGCACAAGTTAGAGCGAGGTTTCTTTGCCTATATTTATATGTTTCAAGGCACAATCTTTCCGCATTGGCTGTAAATTTTCCCGGTTCGTTTCTGTCCCTGGGATACTGAGCTAACAAGGAAATAACCTGATTTCCACCAGATCCCACCCGATTTATCATTGCAGTCAGATCAGATCATGTGTTTACCAATTAAATGCCTAGTTTTGCAACTAAGCTATATGACATGTTTGAAAACACAGTGCATGAAAAATGAGTGTGACCTTTTCACATCATCTTCTCTCTAACGACCTCGTATATTCCCACTCCAAATAGTCAATTTACAGAAGTGTTTGTTTTGGCAACTAGGTTCGGAAGGGTATCTGTTTGTGAAGGTATGCCTTGGGTTTATTAGGCCTCCATGTTTTATGGCATTTATTTTTTTCACACTTCCGTCTTTATATGTTGCTCATTTTAGCTGTCTTTATTCATATCTATTTTTGGTTTTGTTAAAAAATAAAGCTGACACGAGTATATTTTCCACATTTATTCCAACAATAAATGTACACATTCTTGAATGCCTGACATGTCTCAGTGATATAAATACCAAAAGATGATACAAAAAATACACAGGAATGTAAGAATCACTAAAGAAAACAAAACCACTTTCCATTTTTATCTACACTTAAAAATTAATATAGACAGGTAAATATATGTTTTCTGTCTGTTTTTAGGGGCAAAATCATAAGAACAGAAAACTGGGAGCCTTAATTATATTTTTATGTCATCGTGTGTGCTGTCTCTGACTGTTGACCATTAGGAATACCTATAGAGTGTACCTAAAATACGATTTTTAAAAAACCAAAACATGGATGGCTCCAGTGGCTTCCTCTTTAAATATGCACCCACCCACCCCCGTGACAGATGTTGAGGCCAACAGCAACATCAGG
Source organism: Triturus cristatus (assembly GCF_964204655.1). Lineage (NCBI taxonomy): Eukaryota > Metazoa > Chordata > Amphibia > Caudata > Salamandridae > Triturus > Triturus cristatus. Next base: position 358,448,782 of record NC_140580.1, read on the forward strand.
GGTGAGGTGAGCTCAGTGCTTAATTTGAGCCGATGGTTTCTGGAGCTCAGCACCGGCATTTAATCATCAACACCGGAACTTTTCCTGAGCACCAGTTATGAACACATTAATTTATGGGGAAATGGAGTGATTTTCCCAGAGTAACAGGATGTTGAGCCGACACCACAACTCAAACCTGGTTCCCCAGCTCCTAAGTCTGCAGCTCTGGCCATTAAGCCACATTGTTTCCCCACTTTTGTGGTTAGCAGTTAGTTCTGTTTTAGGCTGTGCTATCAGGAGAAACGGTCTGGTGCAAGCTGCCTCTTGACCAGAGTCCCGGGACTTAATTTTTACAAATTAACCACTGGGTGAGCTAATTAGGATTACAAGTCAATGATGTTGCCTTTGAGGATGAGGAATTAGTAATCCTATTACCTTGGTTACTCCTCAGCATTTCACTTGCAGCCAAAAGTGCTAGTTAAAATACACAGCATCTTCAGATTTAATGTGGACGTTGTAATCCCAATTGGGTTTGCACATTGTGGATGATCTCTGTGGACTACCTCCAGCCCCATCACAATCTCGCTGAATAAATCAGCAAAATAATCCATTTGTTTGACATGAATATGCCTCCTTATCCCGCATTCTTTTTTTCCGCAGGGAATCACAACGCGGCCGTTACAACGACCGCGTTGTGATTCCGCATACCATTACTCCGCAAGTCGGAACAACGACTTGCGGAGGCGGGGCGCTGGATGTTGGAATAGTATAATTTACTATTCCAACTCCAGTCTGTGTGGACAGTAGGGAAGGTGTTGGATTTTAAATCCAACACCTCGACCCCCCCCCCCCCGCAAGTCGTTGTTTCGACTTGCGGAGTAATGGTATGCGGAATCACAACGCGGTCGTTGTAACGACCGCATTGTGATTCCCTGCGGAAAAAAAGTTTTGTTGTAAACGTCGTTTACCGTTTGACATATGTTGTGATGACTGCATTGTTTTGTACATTACAAAAAAGAGGGGGGCCATGGAGCTATTAAAGGTCCAGTGTCCATGCTCCAATTGACTATATTCGTTAACACAAGGGGGGCACTGTTCCTATATGCGGGGTGCAAAAAGTCACCCATGCATGAGGGTGCAAATAGTCACCCGTGCAATGAAAAAAAGGGTGAAGAGATAGAAAGAAAAAGAGAAGATATCCTAGGTAAGGGGGCCCATAAGTGAATTAGAACAACCACTTGTTGTCCTCTGTTGCCCTCACACACCCCAAGAGGTGTCATGCTTCATCATCGGGCTGTTGCTCCTCGTGGGGCCGGCGCTGCAATTCCCCACGGGTCCCCCGAAGGGTCTCTTTATCGGAGATCTTTTTAAGGCCTGCCGGATGGTGCATGTGGGTGTGTGGGGTATGGGTCCAAATGAGGGTGATGAAGGTGCGTGCAAGGTAGTGAAAAAGTTAATAAAGGGTAAGCATGCAGCAATTGTATGGATTGCAAACCCTTGGCAGATGAACTGCTAAATTAAAAACTAGCCCCAGAGGCACACTATGTCCGGGTGTCAAGAGGTCATAGGTTGACATGTTTCGCGCCTTCGTCGCCTTAAGGGTCATTGGCGCTTCTTCAGGACCAGAGCAATGATATAAAAAGGTGCACGTGATAAAAATTATTACTAAACCCTCTAAATCAAAAAAGGGCGAGGCAGTAACCTGTATACCTATAGTATGGTAACAGCTGCATGATGAAAAGAGCGCTCCTGATGAAAACCTAGGAAAAAGGACAGATAAAAGCAAATAAGAGCATCAGTAACAACTTGATGCCTCATAACGTGCCACATCTGTATTCGCATCAATAATAAACGCAATAAACAAAGAACAGGCACAGGAGGCATATAAGTACATTCAATGGGGCAGTAGCCCAATGCGGGATTGCTGATACACCATGCCATATGATATATAGATATTGGTACCACTCGTAACCCTCCTAGATGGGGATTATGCCCAACAGTGGCAACAGCTGAAAAAATGATATGAATGTTGCCTCGCCTATTGACGGTACCGTGGGGTAATTAATTAAAAAGTGCTTACCTCATAATGTTATGAGGGTACCTCCACCGGCGAGAGCAAGGAATGCCCGCACATTACTGGGCTGTAAAAACAATGGAAATAGACACAAGGATGCAGGAGCAGAAACAAGGCACAGGATGTGCTGAGCAATCGCTCACCATGTCCGACTCTCTGCCGCAGGAATCTACTTACTATTTCTCCGGGGTGCTGCCTCCTCTACACCTACCCCTTCCAAGTATCTGCCGGGAGTAAAAAAGTGGCAGCAAATCATGGTGCTAATAAGGTAATGAGGTCAGGTGTGGGCGTTTACAATTTCCGGGTTGTCCTCACAAAATAACATGGAGCGTGCATGCGCATAGGCAGGGGTAAGCGGCGCATGTGCGTTACGGAGAAAATCTCTCCAGAGCATGCGCAAAGGCTTAATGGCTAACCGCATTCTAGAGTGGGTGAAATTTGATACTGCCATAGAGTTCACAGAAATGCCCACAAATCAAAGTGTCGGCACTCCATTGCCCTGCTAACTGGCGCTAAATATCCTGCCGCATGGACGCCGCTCCCACATTGTCGATACGGGACAACCCCGTACTAAACAGAGCAAGAAGAAGGGCTGTGTAGCTAGTGTCTATTCCTGGTTAATGAACCAACCAAGTCTCATAAGATTAAGACCGTAGGGGGGGTTTGAGAGGTGTCTGGGGGTAGTAACCCTAGTATACCCTCAAGACAACTATCTTCTCAGTATCATATTCAAAAGAGGGGGGGAGGGAGGGGTTATATAGGTTGAATCTTCATTCTGAAAAATAAAAAATAAAGACAAGACCCCAAAATTGGGTAGCAATGCCTCGTGTGCCTGTGGAAAGGAAAAAGGGAAAGCAGTCATAGTACTGGCCCTCGGCTGAACCGCCGTGCATAATTGAACATTACAAAAAAGAGGGGGGCCATGGAGCTATTAAAGGTCCAGTGTCCATGCTCCAATTGACTATATTCGTTAACACAAGGGGGGCACTGTTCCTATATGCGGGGTGCAAAAAGTCACCCATGCATGAGGGTGCAAATAGTCACCCGTGCAATGAAAAAAAGGGTGAAGAGATAGAAAGAAAAAGAGAAGATATCCTAGGTAAGGGGGCCCATAAGTGAATTAGAACAACCACTTGTTGTCCTCTGTTGCCCTCACACACCCCAAGAGGTGTCATGCTTCATCATCGGGCTGTTGCTCCTCGTGGGGCCGGCGCTGCAATTCCCCACGGGTCCCCCGAAGGGTCTCTTTATCGGAGATCTTTTTAAGGCCTGCCGGATGGTGCATGTGGGTGTGTGGGGTATGGGTCCAAATGAGGGTGATGAAGGTGCGTGCAAGGTAGTGAAAAAGTTAATAAAGGGTAAGCATGCAGCAATTGTATGGATTGCAAACCCTTGGCAGATGAACTGCTAAATTAAAAACTAGCCCCAGAGGCACACTATGTCCGGGTGTCAAGAGGTCATAGGTCGACATGTTTCGCGCCTTCGTCGCCTTAAGGGTCATTGGCGCTTCTTCAGGACCAGAGCAATGATATAAAAAGGTGCACGTGATAAAAATTATTACTAAACCCTCTAAATCAAAAAAGGGCGAGGCAGTAACCTGTATACCTATAGTATGGTAACAGATGCATGATGAAAAGAGCGCTCCTGATGAAAACCTAGGAAAAAGGACAGATAAAAGCAAATAAGAGCATCAGTACCCCCCTTGTGTTAACGTGCATTGTTTTGTAAACACTGTATTGTGGCTTTCAGTTGGAGATTAGTGGAGTGTGTAACACGTAATATGCTGTAAAGTAAATATGCTAAATTACAACAATATTGTGCTAGATTTCATGGAATTATGCAAGGAGTGTAACCAAGCATTTACCCATATTTTCTTAGTGCAAAATGCACCTTAGCATCCAAAATGGACCCAAGAATGCATTTAGTGCTAAGAAAATAGTGTTAAATGCAACCAAACATGAAAAGCGATGGTCGTTTGCTCTCGCTAAATTAATCGTTCCTATGTTCCTGCGGTAGAATTTTTATGCCAAATTACTCATAATGAAGCAACAGGCTTAATCGCATAATTTTCGATAATTTCATGTCAGAAGAGCCACACAAAATTACCAAAATTACCCTGATTACTCCGCCATAAATAACATTTCTCCCACAGCTACTTGAGATTTAAGCTGTTTTCAGCAGCTAAAGTCCCCAGGTGGAACTTGAAAACTCTGAATTCTGATGAGGTGGGTAATAAAATGTACACATGCGCCTATTTTTTTTTAAATATCCTGACATCAGGCACAGACCTTGATGTACTGATCTCTGAAAAAAAAGTGCATTCTTTGAAAATCTACATGGATGCCAGACAATGCTTATGAGCATCAAATTTCATTCTCAAAGGTAACATTTGCATCATTTCATAGTTTCAATATATTGCTTTTCTCTTAGCTTTTTTGTATAATTTCAGTTCCTTAGCAGGAATTGTGCGTCCTTCGTGGTTGCACGCCCGTTTTCCAAGTGTGAGACCGCTGTCAGGTGTATTTGTACCGCGGCACGATTTTCCCTTTTCTCTGATCAGCCTCCAGGGTCTTTTCTGTACTACTCAATTTGCTAACTGTACAGCAAGAGGATGCAATGAGATGGAACACAATGAAGTGCTTGATTAATTATTCACAGTGGAGACCTCTTTTAATGATTATTTTCCCTTTCTTAATTATAATTTATCTGTGTACCATCTACAGATAACAGGATTATAAGAACTCTAGTCTGTTTGTTATTCATCTAGAACCAAAAATGCATGGGGCGTAGCATGCAGTCTGAAATCCACAGAGCTGCCCTCTCTCATCTGCTATTTTAACCAGGAGCGAAGAGAAATTCATTTTTGCATCTCCAATTGTATGAAAACGGGGGCTGTATTGTGTGAGCAGTTAAAAAGGGTCTTTCTCCCTGATCATCTGCAGTTCTCACAGCAAGGAATTTTACTCCAGATCCAGTGTGATGCAAACTTTAAAGTGTTTATGCCACAAGGAGTGGCAGAATTTTACTCTTACAAATGGAATTTATGTATTCCAAAATTCTGTAAGTATTTAGAGAATTCCTTAGTTGCGAATTTAGGGTTAGTGGCGTGTTTGTGTGTATTCTAGGCGTGGGCGGTGAACTTCGCTCCGTTCGCGGAGTTTTCCACACTCCGCGGAGCACGCTAAGTTCCGAAAAACTCAGCTCCACTACACTCTGCATAGAAGAGCGGAATTTTTTCCGCGCTCACCCACATCAAGTGGGAGAGCGCATGCAAGGAAAATCCACCTCCCGGCGAGATTTCTCAACACGGGCGGTCAGATTTCTCTACGCGGGCGGTCACAGATGTTCGCAACTGCTCGCATTGAGAAACCTTCTGGTTGTGTTGAGAAAGCTGCCGCTTGGGTAGAAAATTTACTCCAGCGGATAGAAAAGAATCTGCGCCCTCCTGCGCTGTGCATGGCGCTATTCGTGCTAATTTTACAGCATGGAACAAACACCCGGCACTGAAAATCAATGTGAACGGCATGATCAAACGCACTCTGCCGCTTGCGGAACTCTGCGTAGCGTGGCAGAGTTTTTCGGTCACTTCGCTGAGTTCCGCGAATTTCTCCCAGGCCTAGTGTATTCCAGGGAGGCTTTGTCTGCAGGCTCTGGTGAGCCCCCCCGGGTCTCATAGATAGAATGCTATTTGCGTTCTCCATACCGGAAATGCACACACATTTACTCCTGCAAAGAGAAGGATTACATGTTTCTCCAGGATGCGAAGGAACATTTAATTTAGGTACCAAAGAAAGGTATTTCTCAATTGAAATTCAGACTTTGCCACCGTGCATTAACTTTGCAAGAGTAAAGATTACGTATGCGTAATGCATCAAAACCACAACAGCAACAGTTTTCCAGCAGCACTTGTACAATTCTCTGAGGAGTCTATGAACCTCAGAGACGTCCTCAAAATATGGAAGTTTTCCTATAGGGCCAAAGTCCAAACTTAATTTTCTACCTTTGAATTAGGCCTCATTGGACTCTTTCTTTTGAGGGAAGAAACTTAACCCAATTGGGTGCAGTTGGGCTGACAATAATTAGATGCACAGGAAGTCTGTACTTGAGGTGAGAGGCTTTTCTGTCAGTCTATAATCCATGGCTAGTGTACGGGGCAAATGAATGAAATGAAGCAGATCCCATGTCTAACTCACCCTTACGAGTGGTAGCCAGCAGGTGTTTAACCGTGACTTTCCGCCACAAGGATCTGCATTGGCTCCACATTCGGATGCGGTCTGTGTTTAAAGTATTTTTCAAAGTACAGAGTAAAGGAGCCCTGATATCTTTAGATTGCTTTTTAAATTCATTTCTGTTTCCTTTGTGGAATGTAGATGTCACCTCCAGAGAAAAAACATGTTTGTAAAATAAATCTGCTTCTAAAATCTTGGAAACCAATAGAGACTTTAATAGGAAACTTTAGAAACACAATAATTGTGCCCAACAAGGCTAGTATTGTACAGTGAAAGTCATTCTTTTGTACAAAATGAGGATGAAATTATACCTTGTATCAAGAGCAGTTACACTCCTTTTCTGCATCCTACCATTACTATAAACGAAATTCTCCAATATTAGACACTTTTTCATTTCCAGGCACCCGTCTTCTCAATTGAGGCTTTCCCCTCACTTTACAAGTTGGTAAGATTATAATACTTTTGGCCATGAAAGTTTAGATTTTTTTTCAAAGTTGCTTCCTATCAGATTCTTTGAGACTTTAAAAAGGCCCACACAGAAAAAAAAAATTACTATTGTGTTTGTCTTCAAAGAGGACATCTATCAATAAACTGGCTCAGATATCTGCATGGTCTTCAAATATTCAGTGATACCTGCTTTATTACATCCGATTGTATCCGTTTCACAGTGTAGTTCACGTCAGCAAATAAGTGCATAAAGAACAAATGCCACCTGAAAATGCTGAATTAATATTTCCAGCTGGGGTGTTTATATTGTTTATGCGATGCGACCCGTGTTAGGTTTGTAGAGAAGACGATGACTTATTTATTTATTTATAAAGTTTTATTTAGAACTATTGATCTGCGTTTAGTGTTCTGTTTAGACTGAACAAAAGCAAGTCATGAGCAGTGCACTAATAATAATGCACAGGTAAAAGGAGTCACTGAGATCATTGATCGAGGAGCCCACTCCGTGTCTTAATTTGTGCCCCCGCTGCCATGGACCTCTGAGGGTGGAGACAGAGATCATTGAAATCTTGGTTTTTGATAGGTGTGTTGTCTCCAGCATTCAACAGCTACTCTCGACATTCCATAATTCACATATAACAATAACAATGACAATTCTATCAATACAAAGGTCGGTCAAATCTGGTCAGTGGTTCCATGATTTATATTTAAAAATAGATCCTTGGCTTGTAAATAATTTCCATATGAAATCCATATCGATTCTTCATTGATCGCCATTTATAATCTCTCCTATTCAGTATTCAGACATTCCACCACCAAGGGCATTCAGCTCCATATTAGAGAAGATGCTTGTGGTTTTTTTGGTGGGGGGGTGGGTTATATAGCGCGAAATCGACCAAAAGGCATCAGAGCAATTTACATGAGAACCAGTTGCATTACAGATGGACACATTCATTTTCTTACGCATGGGGAGATTAAGTGATTTGCCCATAATCACAGGATGTTGAGTGTCCCTGCCAAGACTCGAACCCGGTTCCCATGCTTCAAGGTCGACCGCTTTAGCCGTTAGGCCACATCCGCCCTTCTCAGGTTCAATACCAGCTGAGCTTTCTCATGGCTCGCAGCAAATTCTGGAGTTCTCACCCGCACTTTATATATAAAATAAGAGAAATCCTTAGCTTCAAAAAAGCATTGAAGGCGGGGCCATCCTGCGGTAAGTTGTACCATGCTGGTTTCAACATCAAGAGGTCTTTATGGTGACCGTTGTGCATGCTACAAAATCATCAACTAGGAGTGTACATAATTTGCATAGTTGTGAAAATTTTTAGAACAATGATGTGAAGTTATACAAAATGCAAAAAGGCCATTTGGGGCTCTAATTTAGCGCCCTTGCATTCGTGAGGGAGCATTTGGCACTAAAAGAAGTGCAAAAAATACAGACAGGGCAAACAGCTGATGCATGCATTTTGGTCATCGACATTGTTCCCATGCGTTCACCCTAAGTTTTTGCTGCAAACGGCACGTAATTATTGCGATGTGGTTTAATAGCGTAATATTGGGACCTTTGCATATGATACATAATGCGAAATTAGTGAATATTCGTTCACGCTTAGTAATAACATGATCACTCTTCATATCTTTTCATGGTTATGAATGACGTTAGAGCTTTCACATTTCTGAGCTACTGAACACTGATAGTACATGGGCGTCCAGAGGGTTACACAGTCGTGCCGTGCTCTTGCCGGAATATAATGCAACTCACCGCAACACATACAATTTGCCCCACTCTCTCTAGTACAATTCTGAAGCTTTCCACATTCCAGGTCAGTTTCACTTCTCAGTATTGAACATCTCTGTAGTTCCCTATAGTTTTTCACCTGCCACTTCCATCAGTTGCCCTAGTCACAATAAAATAGTAACAGTCACAATGTATTTTAAGATATAGCCAATGCAGTCCTATATGAACAGTGTAGAGGCATTGAAAATATCATACTACTGGCATACTTGACTGCATGCATAATCCTGGTATAGACTGATGCCCACCTCTGTTGGGTACTTCTGGTGCAGACGGGCACAATTTACAAGATAACATAAAATAAGCACTCTTTCCAGCACATACTGTAATTTTCCAAGGTAGCTTATGCACTTGAGAGGGGACAGCATTAAAATACAGACAGTGGTTAATTTGTCAAATAAAAAGTGCCGGGGCTCTCCTCAAGGGGCAGCGCTCACAGGAGGAAACGTGCTGGTGCAAACTGCCTCCTGACTGGAGCCCAGCACTTATTAACCTGGAGATGTCTTGGCCTAATGGCTAGAGCTGACGATTTCAGAGCTGGGGAACCAGGTTTGAGTTTTGGCGTGGCTCAACATCCTGTGATTCTGGGCAAAATCGGGTGCTTTCCAAATGAGTGTGTCCTTAATTGGTGCTAAAAGTGCTGGTGCTGAGGATTAGGTGCAGGTGCTGAGCACCGGAAAGCTCCGGCTCAAATTAAGCACTGAATACAGAGTGTCGCTGAAACCACCCTCCATGTTCCACGGTGGTAGGAGCCTGTGCTGGCCTTAGACCACAGCAAGGATCTCCCACAAGTCACTGCTTTTGGCTGTGGAGAGTCCCATGGAAATCTCTGCGCCCCCTCCAAATGGTACTGTCATGTAAACTAGCGCACGCCTCTTTAATGCATTTCACAAAGTATGCACTAACGCAAGGTGAATGAGTGTCTGCAGCTCCTTCATAACATGGAAGAAAGAGTAGAAAAACTCTGCATGTTCATAATAGTGCCCCAGGTTTTTTTCTGCATTTCTCTTAGCGAAATCAGCCTAATTCCATTTGATCAAATCTAGAAGGGAGCTCGCTGGTACATAGATGTTTGCTGCAGGAGCGTTGACCCACTGTGCTATTTTATTTTTAGTAGCGCAATTAGTAAAATAACTGGACTCTTTTCCACCAATATACATTTTGGATTAGCATCTGTAAGTATCAAATGACAAAAGAAAGTGAAGTAAGATTGTGCGGTTTGTTGTGCTGCAACACAACGTTGAAAATATATCTATATATACAACCATAAACGCATCCACTCCTGCCCGGTATAATATGCGAGGCTCTAGCAGAGGCCGCCCCCAAAGGGGGCCTCGAGGGCCGGCACCATAACGGCCGCCCGTGCCCATAAGGAATGGATCCGGTTTGCGCTGGTCAGCGCCACCGGGAACCGCCGCGCCGCAAAAGCGCCCAAGGCCCTCTCCTCCCCCTCCCCAAGGACAAAGGGGAAAAAGGAAAGGAGGTGGGGGATATAAGGCAACACTCCACCTGGGCAGCTCACCTTTTACATCAGGGAGCGGGGACACTGGTATGGTACGGTTCCGGGAATGGGCGCAGTGCGGCTGTTATACATTTAAGAGAGCCGATTCTACTCACCTAAACACTTTCTGTTTACATAGGGTTATTTTCCAACAGAAACAGCATATATACTGTGAGCTAATTTCCATGCAATTGTATTAAAAGAGTTGTATTACTGCAATCCTCGAATGACATTTCAGTGCTTCCCCTACAGGACCAAATAACAGCTCAATAGTCTCCTGTTTCTCCGTCACAAAGGAGTTCATTCACTGCATTGCAAGCTTAGTTAATTAGCTCTTTGCAGCCAATTGTAGTTATACTGGGCATGCAGAGTTTTCACAGAGACCCCGAGTCACAGTTCTCTCATTCAATGTTCAAATGGTCCAACGCGTTCTCAAATAAGCTTAATTGCGAACAGGACTGCCTGATTTCTACATTTAATTAAGTGTTGCGTTTTCCTAGTCCCACCAGAAGATGAATCTCACAGCTTGTTTTTAGTCCCTCTTCCGTGTTACTTGTTTTTCTGACTTCAAAGGTTCATAAAGCTGCTTTTTGACCTCAAGCATGTGCATTTTGTCTACTTCCCCTGCAAAGGAGAGATACTACCCTTGAGCCTTCATCAGGACACACAGATGCTTCCAAAAGGAGTGAGTCTCTAATAACCAAGCACTTACTCAGTTCATGTCTGATGCCCCAGCGATGGGTGCCTGCAAATGTAAAGCTGAGCCTGAAGATCAGGTGAAGGCACCTTAAACTGGGGCAAAAGTAAGCACATCAGCCCTGTGGCTGATATTCGTCTTCTTCGAGTAGTGGCATGGGAATGTCAAAGGTAACATCATGTTGAAACTACCGGAGCTGTCATGACCCACATCATTTTTTTCTTTATAAAATGCCCCTTTCACTGATGTGATGTGCCGATTTCTGTGACGATGCCTCGAGAGCTCCGCAATGCTTGCTTACCCACACAATTATGACATCTATGCAAAGAAAAGTAGGCATACATGCTTAATGAAACAGTAATGGCCCCCACACCGGCATACTATAAGAAAAAGAGTAAGCGAAATAGCTGCATCATCCTTCTTTGAAAGACTCAGATGTGCAGTGATTTGCTTGGCATATAATTAATAGTAGAACATTGGAATGTTGAGCACTCCATTGAAAACGATAGAGTGCTCCGGGCTTCTAATGGCTGGTAGAAGCCAGGAGCATCAACATTCCAATGTTCAACAAAGACCTCATGGAGCCCAAGGGGGTTTAAATTGATGGAAATAATTAGTAGATTTATCAGTAGGTAGATCTAGAGTTGAGCTATAGAAGATGGATAAAGTAATAACATGCTGTGATTCACCCATTATACTAGGCAGTACAGTAGCTAAAGCAGACCTTTCTATGTACCTAACAGTATAGCTATTTTGATGTTAGATTCCATAAGTATATGGACTGCAAAAATGTAAATCAGCATGATTAGGATGGATTTCAATATATGTGTTGTCTTGTATTAGCGGAAGCAGTTCATGGGTTGAGATTCAGTCAGCATTGCTGATCAGGCACCCTACAAATAAGAAATCTAACCTCACCAATTACTTTTCAAAGCCACTGTACAGAAAATCGTTTTTATCAACCGTAAGATTATTTCGAAACAATGATTAATCTGTACCTAGTTAAGTTATCTATGTTTCTTTTATCAATTTTACAGTGGATGGAATCACATATAGATACTAGTTTATTTAGTTTAAATAAAAGTGGTAGTTATCCCTTGGTTTGAAATAAATGTAGTTATCTATTTTTATTTTATCAATTTTATAGTGGATACAATCACATATATTCCACTAGTTTATAAAGTTTAAATAAAAGTAGTTGTTACCCCTTAATTTGAAATCAATTTATTACAAGAAATGTGCTAAATCATTTAGTTAACCTGCACATTTCATTTAAATGTGTTTATTAGAGAGACGTAGAAGGGGTAGGGGGAAGATTTCTCAGTACCAAAATATTGTTTCAATATTTTTGCTGAATTATAACATTTAAAGTCAAATGGTTAGAATTACATTTTAACTGTATGGCGTTGTCAGAAAAGAGGCCCCAAGTCATGAGGCAAAGGAAAATGAAAAAAGAGTCCATTTGGAAGAGTGGAAAAATGCAGGAGAGAGTCAGATTAGTCTAGTGACAACTTAAAAGTGATTGAGAGGTAGATGTGGCCAAAGGTGGCGAGACAGCTTAGCCTTTCTGGGAAGTTATTTTTACTTGTGGGCAGCGCCTGAACATTGGAATGGGGTTATTTTGAAGGAGACTGAAAGCTGGAGTCAGGTCATCTTCCCCTTTGTATGGCTTGTAATGCTTGGAGGATGATACACTTTAGGTCTTCAAAGTCTGTCAGATTTATGCGTCAATTTATATTTGTACAAAATTCTGAGAACAATCAGGGATATTGTTTGCAATCCAGTCCATCATTACCCCACTTTCTGGTTTGAAGCTAGCATATGTTCCATAAAACCATCGCTTGACTTTTCCCTGATCTCTTCGGACAGCGGATACATAAATTCTCTAGCTGATACATGCATCTTTCCTGTCTGAGTGCTCTGCAGAGCACCTGAGTAATAAGACAATGGTGCTTATTTGTATGAAAGACACGGTGCTAATCCTAGGCGTCTCTGGCGGTTGTCCATTTGTATTATCTCTGACAAGCGATGAGTTTTCCCTTAACAGATTGGGAGTTCCATGCTCCCGACAAGACTGGCAAATATGGTTATGCATTTTCTGTAATGGATGGAAAAAGAGGCCTCTTAAATGCACCTTAAAGTTTTTTTCAACCTATATCCATCATGATCAAAGTGAGGTCTTATGAAGTGTTTTCACTTAGGCCTTGGTGATTAAGTACTTGAATTGATTAATCAAATTTCCTTTGATGAGAGCTACTGTCATTCATTAATCTGCGGTGGATTATAAATAAGGGATGGCAGATACTGAAGACAAACATGTTGACAGATAGACACCGGGTTTGCATACAAATCGCAGTATACCATCCAGTTTTTAGCTCTTGGCAGTCGAGGGACAGAGCTTCCCCAAAGATAAAATTAGGCTGGGATTTAAGTATCCCCATTTTAATAAAGAAATGTGCATTTCTGAACAGGCTGAAACTTAGGTGAGTGTGGTGGCTTGCATACCAAATATCTGACTCTCACTTCGAAGAAGAAAGATGTAGTGCCCTAGGAGATGTTCTGCCGCGATAGTCCACTGAGGGGCAACTAACAATAAGCACTGCTCGGTAGGGCCTCTGATTGGGTTGTTTGTTGAGTTGCTGTTTTGTTTGTGTTCTAGGGAATTATGTGAAATGTTTTTTTTTTTTTTTTTAGAAAAGTTTGATGTTTGCTATCCAGTTATTTATTCTCCTACTTTGGTTGTAGATTATGCAGTAGAAAAGATACAGTGGATGCAGTCACTCATTCATATCCATAATGGGGAATTTCAACCCAAAATGAAGAGATACCAAACACTTTTTGGTAGCCTCATTTTCACTCAAAAGGGTAATTCCTTTTCATCAATGGCACCAGACCAACGAAAAACTGGAACATCCCACACTACTCCTTATGCCTTGACCCTGCTTTGCAGTTCGTTGATTTTTCCTCCTGCATTACTGAGGGGTTTGTTTGCTCTCTGCTTCTCCTCTGCTCATCATTCGCGTATTCAGTGGTTGTTTCCGCTCTACATAATGTAACATTTCTAGAACCTCTGCCAATTTGACAGCTCACAAATCTCACTTTTAAATATCAATTGGCTAGGAACTAGTCTTTGCTTTTGTTACAACTGTCTCTTAATTAAGGCGCAAAAACATTTGTCCTCCATGCTTCATGCGCCTAGTAGGCCCAGACAGTTATAAAGTCCTGCAGAGCTGTTTGAAGGCTGTCATTATTATGATGAAATCCATATTTCACATTTCCTTAAAATATGTCCCATATTTTGTGGTTCACTGTGAAATATGTTTTTGTATATCACTGTATTTTATGCAATAAAAGCTCCCAAATGTGATGAGTAGATGGATGGGTGGATGGGTCATGAGTCCAAGGCTTTTCTTAAAAGGCCATCCCCAGTGCTGCTGAATTAATAGAGCTGCTAGTCTTGATACAGCCTCATGCCTCTTTCTTTCACTGCCCTACACTGTCTATTTATCTCACTCTTGCAGGTTCATTATGGTCTGGCTTGACAGCACAGCAGTCGCCAGACAATTATGTGAACATCACTAGAGAGGGGCTTTGACTCTGCCCACATGTTGGGAGCCCAGAGAACATGTTTTGACTGGGCAGAAGTTGTGTGCTGCAACAAAAAAAAGTGCTTGTTCATGTGATTATTTTAGTTGTCCAGTTACCTAAACATGAACTTTTTAGGGATACATATGACACAGGAATGCTAAAAAAGCATCTTAGATAACGAGATAATTTATGTTGTTTTTGTCTGGCAGCATACATTTGCGAGGTAGGTAGTCAAGAAGATTATTCTAAAGTTTGTTGCTTTCACACAACTATAGATCTTTTCCAATGCTATTTACTTTGGTTGTATGACTGAACATCGAATCCATTTGCAACGAATGCCTTTACCATGCATCCATTTCCACGCAATGCTTTTACCATGCATTGCATTTCCTTTACAACACAAGCCATTACCACACATATGACTTTACCACGAATTGCTTTAAAATGCAAGGTAACCATATATAAGATACGCAAAATCCATATACATATTATATATATAATTTTTAACATTTTTATGGTTTTTTTTTATTAGGTGGGATGTTTTAATTACCTTTACCATCCCATATCCCTTCCCTCCCCATATCCCTAAAAACACCCTTATCAACCTTTACCTCAACCGACCCCTAAACCATAAAAACACTCTTACCACCCTTACCCATCCCTAAACCCTAAAAACACACTTACCACCCTGTACCCTCACCCACCCATAGAACCTTAAAACAACCTAACCACCCTATTGCCTTACCCACCCTTTAACACTAAAAACACCCTTACCACCAATATCCTTAGCCACCCCAAACCTTAAAACACCCTTACAACCAATACTCTTAGCCACCCTAAAACCCTACCCACCCCAAAACCCTAATATATATATATATATATATATATATACATATATATATCAATCAAATTCCCATAAGTCCAACTGAAGTTTGATGGAACGCAAGTACAGGTACAGACCATAGCACGCTGGAAATAGTTTTTGGTGCAGGTTTATTCCATGTAGATCGGCATGACGCGTTTCGGCTGTGTTACCACAGCCTTGCTCACATATATATATATATATACACACACACATATATATATATATATATATATATATCAAACTGCTCCTCTCCTATCAAAAGAAGAAAGGGACACAGCGGGGTACTTTGGTGCGTTTATTAGAGAAGAATCGGCATGACCGGTTTCGGCGTTGAGCCTTCTTCAAATGCCGCAGTTCACCTCAGAAAGTCCCAGTAAGTCATTATAAAGAGCTCCTCCTACCCAGTGATGGAGGGCCCAGCTGGAGCTCGTTAGCATACAGGCACCGGAACAGCCTCTGCCACGGACTGCTGATACCATAATGCTCCTTGATGAATCATGACGAGCTGCAGTGGGAATATCTGGCGAAATTTCAGGGAATAAACGTCCTCGGGTCCCCTACTTCCAAGTCAGCTCATCATAGTGTTGCCAAGACTGGAGGCGCAAAGACAATGCAAGCGCCACTCCGGGAAGTCCCAGCCGACCGACTGGCAGCAGCTGCTTGAACAACCAAGGTGAGTAGACGGGCTGTGAAAATTCGATACCTCGAGTTTTGAAGAAAGACAGTTCCCTGTCAGCCAGTGCATTTCACAGCCACAAAAAGGAAGGGTCCCTTTAAAACGTGCCACAGGCTGCACGCGAAAACACCAAACTGCTCCTCTCCTATCAAAAGAAGAAAGGGACACAGCGGGGTACTTTGGTGCGTTTATTAGAGAAGAATCGGCATGACCGGTTTCGGCGTTGAGCCTTCTTCAAATGCCGCAGTTCACCTCAGAAAGTCCCAGTAAGTCATTATAAAGAGCATATATTTACCTTACATATACTTACCTTGAGATATAAAGGCATGCATTGTCAAGGCATATTCGTGGTAAACATTTGTGTTGTAAAGGATGCGTGCATAAAGGCTTGCACAGTAATGGATGGATGAGATGATAAAGGCATTACCTTTTAATACCCACATTGTAACAGCGGTTTCTCATTTACTTTTAATGCTTCACTTTACCATACAATATTCATTTAAAGCCAGACCCATTGTCGTTGCCAATGCTTGTTTTATACTTGCTTTCTCCCTATGCCTCTGACTTCCTTTCTTTTTCTTACTCATTTTTCTCCCCTCTGATGATGAAAAACAAGTCCCAGTGCTCACCACCTGCAACTACTGGCACCAGCTAAGTACTAGATACAGCTCATTCTACCAATAATATTCCATTAGATTAGGGTGGAATGTTGCACTTTTCACTTTCTGGGTGTCTTAGTGCCCTGTGAACGTTTCAACATAAAAACACCTCATTATGAGTTACCATAAAACGGCAGCTCCTAAACAACCATGTGTTTGCACAGGAGTTGCAATTATATGTGGAGTTTATCACACTTGGTGATTACTGGTAGGCCTGGGATAAATTTTAATTCCACCAGAGTAATCAGAATAATTTCAGTAATTATACATTACTCTTATGAGGCGAAATAACACAATTATGCCAGATTGAGTAATTAAGAGTATATTGGGACAAAAATCCTACTATAGGAGCACAGGAGCATAAAACTAAGATGAAGTGAGCAGTGGCTGGTGACTGCTGTTTGTATCCTGTAGCCTTTAATGCTATCTTCTTAGCACAGAATGCATCCTCTGGTCCATTTTGGATGCGAGGACGCATTTTGCACTAAGAAAATTGTGCTAAATGCTGGATCACGCTTGTGACAGAATTACGTACAATTTCAATTAATGTTGCTCCGATTGCGAGTGATTATGCTAGAGAGCATTATGCAAGTTACGCCCACCACTAATTACAGCGAGCAATAAATTCCAATTCTCTGAGTAAAAGTTTGGCAGATGGCATCTTCCAGAGTTTAACACTGCAAAAGGCCTGTTAGTTAACTTGGCGTTTGGTGTATAAAAAAATCTACATGTTATTTGCCATTATTGGGGAAAATCTTGTAGTTGATGTAAACAAAATTACATCTACCTCATTCTGCTCTTTTAGGCTTATAAAGAAGATCGAAAAATGTTTGCCACCCGAACTTTTGAAAACGGTAACCGTGGCATTGGTTCTTACAAAGATAATTATTGCAATAGTCTCTACCTTACTCTCGCATCGGGTCCCCTGAAGACGCTTCAGACATTGCAAAATTTGTCTGTTCCTTTCCTTTTTAAAATTCCTAAATACGAATCGGCTTGAGCAGCCATCAGGAAGTTACAATGGTTGCCAATCAGGCAACGCTGTAGATTCAAGGCTCTCTGGCTGGCTTATAAATCTTTGCACGGACTTGGGCCAGACCACTTTAAGAAGAATTTGAAATGGTATGTCCCAGCAAGGACGCTTCGCTCAGGCTCTGCTAAGAACCTTTTTGTCCCCCAATTCAGGAGGGCTACCTGGGGTGGAAAGGGTTTTTTCAGGACCACTGCTGTGCTTTGGAACAGTCTGCCATTGACACTAAAAACTGCCCCTTCCTTACTTACCTTCAGAGAAGCCTTAAAGACTTGGCTTTTCACACAGGACTAGAAGGCATTTGCGTACCTGCTTGACCCGTCGCTGACATTGCTGTAAACAAAATCAGTTTTCTATAGCGCCAAGACGCCCTTTGGCATGTTTTGTGATTTATAAATTACATTTACATTACATTATATATCGCATCCAATAAATAACAATCCCCCAGATAATATTTATCAATTGCACCAATCATTCTAATATAGATGGTGGATTTGTTTTAAAGAATTTACATCATTTTTATAAGGTTGCTAGTCTACAACGGAATGGACGGCTTAGCTGTTTATAATAAATTGAACTGCACTTACATACCCAGTGGCCAATCCTGTTCTCATTGTGTAAAAAGTATAATACCGTGGTGTACCCCCGGTAGTATTCTGAGCTTGTTCCAGTTCCTGAAATTGAAGTACAGTAACTATTTGTTCACTCTCTAAAAAAAAAAAAAACACATTTATGAGCGAGTTTGTTTTTGGAAGTGGCAAACTCAGCAACCAAGAGCAATATTAAAGCTATTATTTCTCGTTGAACTGGCCCTATCCCTTCTTTTGTTAAATATTTAAAGAGCCCTTATTAAAAGAATTACAGTTATAAAAATTTGAGCCTTTGATAAATCACATCTTAAACTCTCCAGTACTAAATTTTCGCCTTTTGTTTGAAAAAAGGCCTCCTCTTGACGGAGGAAGAACGGAATAAACACGGTATTCCCATAGACAGAATAAGAGTTGTTTTTCCTCAAAGCGCTTTACCAACAATTTGCTGATCTTCTAAGGTGGCTCTCTAAAAGAGGAACACATATGGTGCAGGTCGCTGGCTACCATTCTATGATACAAAAACAATTATAAAATGCAAAATTATCTGACCTTTGTTAGCAGGTATATTATGCAGAAGTGCACCATTTATTTTAGCTCTATTACTATGGAGTATATTATTTAAAACATGGCTGCAGATTTTGCTGGTTTTCCTCTTCCGCACTGCTACCCATAAAAGAGGAATCAATATTTCTGGAGGATGTTGGGGGTACAAATACCATGGGATCATAAGGCGACACCTCAGTGTCCCCTGAGAAATGAGAAGTTGCCTGGGGAATCAGGAAGAATGCACCTGGTTCCTATGGAAACCGGTCCCAGGATTCCGGTCCATGAAAGACCCTGCTTGGCAGCTTGGGCTGGACTGTTCCCAGGAGAAACAGGGTCAAGACTGATTTGCATATGGCTGGGTCTGAACTGGGGTGGCAAAGTGTGCTAAAGAATGATGATAGATTCAACCCAGATCTGTGACTGTGAGTGTCTGAAAAGTTTCAGCGCTCCGTCCATCATCTCCTTGTGTTTGCTAATTTTATATTACCGCCAGAATTTCACTGGACATTTCAGGTGCTTTAAGCAAGTGAAGTGTCTGGCGAAAAACATCAGACCTGAGATGTTTCTAAGGAGCTCGTAATACAATGCCACTTGAGCCAGTAGCTCCTCCTATTCGGACTTCTAATGAGGCCCAAATACTCCGAAGTTGTTTTATAAATTACATTACCATTAAAGGACTTCCCTGAGCATATTATCTTGAGGTACTTGCCTTTTAAACTTGTTGTAAACTGTCATCTTTAGTCTGGGATTCATAAGTTGGGTGAAGGAAACTTACACTGAAAGTCCCACAGTGTCAGAACATAGACCACACACAAAGTAAGCTTTAAAATTGTTGGGAAATCAAAGTACGTTATAAGAATTTTGAATTTAAAAAAAAGTAAAAAAGGAAAGCATTTTTGTTGATTCGTTTTTTGAAATTATAACAAAAAAGAGGTTACAAGTAAGACCAACATGCAGTAACATAGTTTAATTATCGGCGCCAATTTAATTGTTTCTTTTTGGGTAAAATGCTGCTCATTTTTTATTTTTTACTTTTTGCAATAGTTTAGCACCACTAGGTGAAAATCGTTGGAGTATATCTATCATGCAATGGACTAGTCAGGATAAGTAATAGAATCATCACACCTTGTTTGGCAGGAGTGTGAACCTTCACCTGTTGCCATGAGCCGGCTCGACTCATCCTCCACCAGAAGTACCATGAAGTAATTGAAGGCGAAACAGTCCTATTGATGACTGCTGCCATTCTCTATTGCCATAAATTGAAGTCATTAAAGGCCTTACTGCATGGTATAGTGCCAAGAACCTGTCCAAAATGTTTTGCACATGCTGTTATTTGAGATTCAAACCAGTTGCTACTCCTAATTTACTTCAAGACACGCCACCGGTGGTCCCTCCCAAATGCTCACAGCCACATGCTTAGCAAGAAACATATTCTGTTAGTGGTAGGAAGGTGTTACGCCTTAGATTGATTGTGGGAAAAGAAGTTTGGATTGGTTGGAGAAATAATGGCACTTGTTCAATGGCTGGTGGGAAAAGGTAGTAACTGTTTATTGAGCCAGTTTTCCTGAGTGAGTTTGGTGTTTTCGTACCTCGTAAAGCTGGGAGTGTCAAGTGATCCGTGTGAATGGGTTAGTGGTGGTGAGTGTACTGCTCCCAAAGTGGGTATCCATTCCACCATCCGTCATAATACTTGAGCAGTGAGAAGGGGGAAGGAAAGCATGTTGTATGGTGTGGGCTGAAAATCTCTGGAGCATGCTATTTGTGAATTGATTGTGATCTGCAGGAGAGGAATCCTCCATTGCTTGCGTTGACTACACCTTCTTGCCTCGCACCCAACTTCCACCTGTTTTGTGCCTGTGTGACAATTTTCCTACAGCTCCTTTCTCTGTACCTATTTGGTGGATATGTGTACGAAGCTTACACTGATGCTACCTGTGCTGTAC
This sequence comes from Triturus cristatus, assembly GCF_964204655.1. NCBI lineage: Eukaryota > Metazoa > Chordata > Amphibia > Caudata > Salamandridae > Triturus > Triturus cristatus. The sequence goes on from NC_140580.1 coordinate 358,469,401, forward strand.
CGGTTGGTCATGGGTAACGGAAACTGCCAATACCAGTGCCTGCGTGCCACCTGCTGGTAAGCTTATAATTTGATAGCAATGTTGCATTTTGGTATGAAACATTTGTTTTTATTGACTGTAAAATAAAGATCTTCTCCTAAATCTGGGTGGTCTACTTAACCATAGATGTCTAGGCACTTAATTGATTATAAAAAATATACATGACACCCATTTGCTTCTTGTTATTTAAGCCTAGGAAATCTTTAAAAAAATATCCGTAGATTAAATCTTTATTCTTTATACCTTTATTATGAATATATTAACTCAATCAAGTAGATATATAAATTCAATTAGAAAAAATATTGTTAGAAAAACAATCATCTAGAAAAAAATACAGCAAACAAAAACATTGAAAAACGAACCAAGCAGAACCAACATTCTTCTTTAAAAATTAAAAACTTGAAAGTGCGTGTCAATTATAACATGTGGGGTACAGGTTTTACACTGCTCCTAAACACATAAAAGATTATATCTTTCAAACTCTTCTCTTATAGCCTCTACCTTTGTACTTTACTCCTCATGGTATTTGTACAATATTGAGATACACAAGATGCTGTAATATGAATAAAATCACAAAAATGTGTTTGATCCTGATGAAGGCCTGATGAAGGCCTACAATTATGTGGCCGAAACTATGGACTCCTAGTCCATGTATAATTTGTAATTAAGTGGCAATAAGAGTAGAGTCTGACAGATATAAACTTTATTAGGTCCAGACAGTGTTACCGAGTTTAAAAAGGAAGAAATAATGAAGTAATACTAATACAAAATGTGTGCATTATGCTGCATAATTTGCCTTTTCCCTTTAACCTGCCACATCATTTGGCACTCTCCTGCCGAATAATTCCAGTGGCCCGACTATACCTGCTCTGTCTGCGAGGGGAAATCCTAAACTGCTGGTACCCACCTAGTGCGCATTATGTGTGCATGGGAAGGTTGCCCTGCTTCTGCATTTGATACACTTACTGTGAATGAGTGGAGGTTCCAGTGCTGCCAAATTTACTGTAACCTTTTGTGTATGTGATTGAAGCTTGCTCTATTGCACAGGCTGTGCCTGTTCTGGGAGATGAACTTTGCCCTGCTGCTCATTATGCAGTACCTGTCCCATGTGTGAGGAAACCTTGCATCGTTCTGGCCTGTTTTATACGTTTTGTGAATTTGTGGAAGCTTTGACTGCAGCACTACTGAGTGAATCGGTTCTCAGAGGAAAAATCGTACTCCTGTGTGTGTGAGAGAGAAGGGTGTGGACTTGTAATGTTGCTCCCAGTTGTGTTACTGTTCTGTGTATTTGAGGGCAGTCTTCACTGGGGATGCCAATGCCATCCAGGAAGCTTGAGAAAACACAAAAGCAAAAAATGTTGGTATTGACAGTGCTTGTTTAAATATTATCTTGGTAGTGAATCCCACGTGCTGTCATTAGACTGTGAGTGTTCCAAGTCTGTCTCAATAATTAAAATATAAGATTAGGCTCGTTGCCTGCACACAGTAAAGGAAGCAGGGAGGAAAATTAAACAGACTGACAGATTGTGTTCGTGCAAAATACTGAAAATTGAGACAACAACATTCATTCTCATGCTGTGTCTGTGCCCAGAGTTTTTAAATAAAGGTCTCGCAATGTGTCTCGAGGGCATCGATCATTTTATGAGCAAGAATGAAATCTGACTCTGGATAGTAAGGGGAATATCTTCTGATGAAAAATGCTAATATGTTGTGCAAGTTGATTTCTCCTTGTTTTTAAAGATTTTAATGGAAACCCAGTCATAACTTTTTATTTATGCTTTTAGTTTTACAAGGACCCTACATAGGAATATTTTTACTTGAAGACCCTCTCACAATTGATATATTGGTGCTATGGGAGTGACGTCACTGCTGAAGCCGTGGCAGTGCCAGGCACTTTTGAACGAAGTCCTCAATTCTTTATGTTTTTTTAAATCATTTTTATTGATTTTGATGTTTTATAAGTTTGAAAACAATAAACAAATGTAACATTTTGCAAAGTACCATTAAGGTCCCATGACTCTCCCATGCCTTAAAATCGTAGCGTTCAACCATCAGAAGCCATATTTCTTGATTACGTAACACATCAAACATGGAAACCCATTCTAAATGCGCTATGAGATGTTTTTGTCAGTGCACAAAATTCTAGGGCTGTGGTCAGACCCGAGTTGTCCTGCAGGAATTTCTTGGAGTCGGGAAGCACTGACAGGACCCCAATATGGTCCGGAGAAGACCAAGGGGCAGAGCCTTGTAACATTGATAGTGCTGAGCTATTAGCTCATACCAGTGGGGTAACAAAAGATTAAGGGGCCCCCCTGCCGTCTACACGGAGGGGCCCCCACTCCGGATTCAATACGAAGCGCTCAGGCCTTAGTACTGTGCGGAGGGGGCCCCCTGCAGGTCGGGCCCCCCCCCGCACCGCGGGGGATGCGGGGGCCTGTGTTACGCCCCTGGCTCATACTTTTGGGGCATTTCTGAGAGGGCCGACACTGTCAGCCCCGCCCCCCCCGACTTATTGGGGGTTGCGCTCACTGTCAGGGCATTTTTGTGATTGGACATAGTACACAGTACTGTAGGAAAAATGTGAATTGCCTTTTATTTTGATTCTCAAACCCATTGAAAGTGTACATTTTATTTCAAATTACGGGAGAGGTATGGCACATCGGGCAGAGCAGCTGGATCACGGTTCGATCGCCGGCTGCGGCTCAGCTCAGGATCATGTGACTCTGGGCAATAGCTCACTTAATCTCCCCGACAGCCCCCAGCGCCTGGATACCCTTAGGGGGTGATACATCGCACTTTTCCAATCTGTAATTATTATTATTAATAATATACACACATTGTTTATCATTCATCATTTATCAACAATTCTACCTGCCTGCATGGAGTGAAGTTTGAGGTGCAGTTGAGCCTGTGAGAGATTCTTTGCCTCGCCTTAGCCTGCAGTATCATTAATTTGTGGGGTTTTCCCATAAGTGCTTTCTATTGAGCAACATATGGGAGCTAACCCTTGCTCACCTACTGCACATAAAAAAAGTAGGTATTCCACCTAATATATTAAGGAATTCATATGTTGGTCTGTATTATTGGAACTGCCTCCTGTTCCCGCCCCCCATTTCTCCTATAATTCCATAAATGACAGAACTTTACACACTCTGCTCCACTACCCCCTACTTTGATTCAGACTATCTGAGCATCCATACCATGAACAAGACCTCCTGAAACAAGTGATGAGATGTCCTTAGGGTTCATATCACGGGTGCAGCGGCAACTCTGTTTGCACTGACACCTAATTACGAAAATACAAATGACTTGAGCGGAGCAGTGTGCTTGTGAATGGTGGTGATGGGAGAGGGGGATCCCGCGGTGCCGCAGCAAGTGCAGTCTATAATATGCCCCTTCCCTACTGGTTCCCTGTACCCTTACCCCCAGCCATAGGTTTCCTATGCTGCCCGCTACCCAGGGGCGGCTCCCCCACTATGGCGGAGGAGTGTTGCCCCACCTGCCAGCAGCCAAAAAAATGAAAAATAAAACTATAACAAACCCTTGTTTATTGTCGTTTTATTTTTTCTCCCGGAGCGTAGGCTTGGGGGCGGGGCGAGGGGGGGATGACAGGCTGATGGAGGAGTGGTTGCACTGCTATTCCGTCCACATGACGTTTTGGCCAGCCGTCATGCGCACTGAAACTCTCTCCAACCAGAGCTGGGTTGCCAGGTTGGAGAAAGCAGGCACAGGTTCCCAGTACAACTGGGAGTGCAAATCATTGGTGCTCAGGCGAGTCCTGACGCTGCTTTCAGCAGCATGAAAGCAGCATCAGGATTGACGGCAGTGGGTCGCGGTGCCTGCAATGGAAAGGAGGGCGAAGCGGCAGGAAAGTGTTTTTTTTTTTCATTTGGCTCGTCGTCCATCCGTCCTCCCCGCCACTCTATCGATACACCAACTGCTACTGCAGCTACTCCCACTCTTTTAGGTCAGCCCCACAGCATCCCCCAGCACGAATGTTCTCCCCAGGCCTAAAGAGCAGGATTTGTGCTTTCCTGTTTTTCTTTCTTTCTTAATGGCTGTCACTGCCAATTCCCATTGCATGCTTACCTTATTGCGCCCTGCACTAGACAGCTGACTCCCCTGGTCTAACAAAATTTGTAAACAAGTCACCCACAGGAGATTCAATGCCAGGAGCACCTGGGTGAGCCATTTTATTTTTTCAGACAATACCCTCGGATTTGGCATCGAAGGGACCTTCGTTCACAACAGCAGATGGACGGCCCTTTTCTAAACAGCTCTGCTCTTTTCGGTATTCTGTGCTTCCCAGGGTAATGCACGGTAGCTGCCTCTCAAACTTGTCTTGTTTTTCCATGCTTTATTAGTAGTCCACCCCTACCCTGCATTTAGTTACTTCCAACCACAGTGGATTGTACCACTTTTTTTTCTTTTTGTATACAATAAATGACCTGTTCACACGGTGAAAACACAGCTCATACACCTATTCGAGTTGTCATATATTTTTAGACAATCTATAAAGCAAGTGGTTACACCATCTATACTGCTATAGGTATGAATCACCAATAAAGGAAAGAAGAAGGAATTTCATACGAAGTGAAAACTATCTCTGTAGCCCCTGGCCTGTGTCTCTAACACCCTGATGTGATGAAAGAAATTGTAGTGAAAAAATTGTGAGAGTGGAGTGCTGGTGCCTCACGGTAGCAACACCAGGGAGGATAAAGCAGGAAGGTACTCGCCTGCTACCTCAAGATCTCATCATCAGCTACCACCACTCCAAAGAAAGAGGTGTGTTGAAGAAAATAAATGGGTTAAGACCCAAAAGACAAAGTGCTAGGGTGTGTAATAGGGAATAACTGTGCAATGATTCGATTCCACTTTTTTTTCTGCCAAACAACAGATAGAATTTTGTAGCAGCCCACAAAGTGTTGAAGGAAAGAGTTGTGTTATTTGTAAATCCTTGAAAAGTTGCCTTGCACACGCCTGTTTTTGCGGAGTTGCCAACTATTTACTTTTCCTACACCTATACAATTAGGGATTTTTCTCTTACATGAGTCAATTGGCATTTGTTACTTCATGTATATAAGAGCATAACTTGATTACATTTTCCAATTTGTCACTCAAAGAAAAGAAATACCACTTGTGTAAAAAAATAATTTATGAAAATCCAGTTGATTGCAGAACGAGTTGAACTTGTGTGGTTTTTATAGTTTTTGCTAGAATTACCCATACTGCACTAGTAAAAAAAACACCAAAACAACTGGATATTTGCCATACAAAGTAATTAGGGGCATATTATCAAGAACGGCGTTAAAATTATCGCCGCTTTAGCGGCAGGAAACTGCTGCTAAAGCAGCGATAATGGGCTTGATAATATGCCCTTGAGAATTCCCATAGAAGCACATGTTCTGGTGTCAACATGGGCTTCTATGGGAATTCGCAAGGGCATATTATCAAGCCCTTTATTGCCGCTTTAGCGGCAGTTTCCTGCCGCTAAAGCGGCGATAATTTTAAAGCTGTTCTTGATAATATGCCCCTAAGAGTCGGTAAGTTTGTTTTTTTGTTGGTGGCATGGTCTGCTCAATAGTGACTGTATAACATACCTGCCTTCTTTTGTCTCTGATGTTCTGCTTTGCTTAAATATTGCTGCCCTTTAGTACCTGAGCAGCTAATGTTGAGATCTAAGAGATGCATATGTTGAAAGCAAGCGACATTCTGTTTTATACAAATGACTAAGTTACTATCAACCCATTTATTGGCAACGCTAGTCAGAAGCTTCTCTCGGGTGCTTTGCCTGCAGCAAAACATTTTAAATAAGTCCCAGGGCCAATAATGTGTCTGACAGCCAAAGCCATCATGGAAGTAGAAAAACAAGCAAGACATTTTGATGGATGAATTTCCCTCTACTTGATGTGCATGTAAAAAAGGAGAACTGTTTTCTTAGCTAGACTTCTTAGTCTGCATCTGTTTAAGATATCACCTAATATGTAATGATTTAGAGAATTAAGTCTGCGGTGTCAGAGGGTGCGCTAAACCACACTTCTTTGCAACATTTCAGGCAGATTGTCTAAAATGTGCCTAAATTGTTGTTTGATGTTATCTCAGTTGAAAAGGTCCTGCAAGGGAGTATATTGCATTAAAAAGTTAAATGAGCTACCAGCAGGGCATTGTTTGAAGCAGAATATGCCTCCTGAGCCAGAAATGTTACACCTGAAGTAGTCTCTTGCTGCCCCCATAATGTGAAATTTTGTGTAATGAGAAATTTGAAAATTTCAAAGGCATAATTAAAATGTCACACGTCTTATCTATCTATCTATCTATCTATCTATCTATCTATCTATCTATCTATCTATCTATCTATCTATCTATCTATCTATCTATCTCTCTCTCTCTCTCTCTCTCTCTCTCTCTCTCTCTCTCTCTCTCTCTCTCTCTCTCTGTCTATCTATCTATCTATCTATCTATCTATCTATCTATCTATCTATCTATCTATCTATCTATCTATCTATCTATCTATCTATCTATCTATCTATCTATCTATCTGTCAAACACACCAGGGGAGTCGCCATTCAAAAACACAAGGTGACGATCAAAGAGGTGAAGTCAAGGAGATTTTTCGGTTCAGCACCTGAGTCGAAACACGTCATGTGGTGGCTCAAATAAACTCCTTGACTAAACCACACTTCTTTGCAACATTTCAGGCAGATTGTCTAAAATGTGCCTAAATTGTTGTTTGATGTTATCTCAGTTGAAAAGGTCCTGCAAGGGAGTATATTGCATTAAAAAGTTAAATGAGCTACCAGCAGGGCATTGTTTGAAGCAGAATATGCCTCCTGAGCCAGAAATGTTACACCTGAAGTAGTCTCTTGCTGCCCCCATAATGTTAAATTTTGTGTAATGAGAAATTTGAAAATTTGAAAGGCATAATTAAAATGTCACACATGTCTTATCTATCTATCTATCTATCTATCTATCTATCTATCTATCTATCTATCTATCTATCTATCTATCTATCTATCTATCTATCTATCTATCTATCTATCTATCTATCTCTCTCTCTGTCTGTCTATCTATCTATCTATCTGTCTGTCTGTCTGTCTGTCTGTCTGTCTGTCTGTCTGTCTGTCTGTCTGTCTGTCTGTCTGTCTGTCTCTCTCTCTCTCTCTCTCTCTCTGTCTATCTATCTATCTATCTATCTATCTATCTATCTATCTATCTATCTATCTATCTATCTATCTATCTATCTATCTATCTATCTATCTATCTATCTATCTGTCTGTCAAACACACCAGGGGAGTCGCCATTCAAAAACACAAGGTGACGATCAAAGAGGTGAAGTCAAGGAGATTTTTCGGGTCAGCACCTGAGTCGAAACACGTCATGTGGTGGCTCAAATAAACTCCTTGACTACATCACTTTAATTGTCACCTTGTTTTTATGATCGGAAATCCTCCGGTGTGTTTGCTATTTGCATACTACGTTCCCTCAGCTGCCGTTCCACATCCCATGAGGTCGGGTATATCGCTAGGAGCTTCGGACTGTGAAATTATCTATCTGTCTGTCTGTCTGTCTGTCTGTCTGTCTGTCTATCTATCTATCTATGTATTTCGATAACTGTTGGAGATTTGCCCTTTCCGCAGGGTCACCTCTGATCTTTCCTTCCTTTTGGGGAACCAATTTTTGCAGGCCCTGGGACTCTGTACATTTTTACACCTGCACGCCACAGGTAAAGTGTTTGTGCTGGCCCTTTTAAACATAGGTAAATAGGCATGCACCTAATTGGCACATGTCATTTACAAGTTTCCACAACCTGTAAACTAAATACTACTACTGGTTGGTTGCAGCACTCATTGTGCCCCCCACTAAAGTAGCAATGTATAACATGTCTTAGACCTTCCATGGCAGCCTGTAGTGCAGTTAAAACCGATATTTCGACCTGACAAAATAAACGCAAACTAACCCATCTTTGTTTAATATTTATTCAAATATGTATACATAATATAATAATTGTAATTAACTAAAGTGTTAAAGTTTAATTTCATTTTTAGATAGATAGATAGATAGATAGATAGATAGATAGATAGATAGATAGATAGATAGATAGATAGATAGATAGATAGATAGATAGATAGATAGATAGATAGATAATTGTAACTTTGTTTGCCTTTGGGTGTTTTTAAGTCCCAGCCTCTGTTATTTTCAACGGATGTATGCTGCAGTACCTGTGAGTGGCCATGTAGCGTGTTTGACATACTCCAAGCCTGGGCTGCTGTACAATTGTTGCTATTTGTCACCTTTAAGGCTTTAGTAGTGTTAGAAGGGTATTTTGTGAATAGCATTAAGCTTACTCCTATGTAAGTGGGTGTAGCCTGTCTCTCCTGAAACCCCTCCTTACTTTTACTAAACCCTTCCCATTTTTCAGTACTTATTACACATTATTAGCCACCCCCCTTGTTTTTCCTCTTTTACTACTAAAACATTTGCTGACAAGCAGGGCCGGACTGGGAACCAAAACTGGCCCTGGCAAAGAGCTCGGCCAGCCCCCCTGGGAGCGGCCGAGCTGTTTTCCAGGGCCGGTTTCGGCCGATTTTGTTACAGGGGCCGATTTTGCAGCTATGCTGCAAAAACGGCCCTGTAACAGAAACGGCCCCTAGGGGCCCAAAATCGGCCCCCACCCTGCAGCCCACCGGGGGAATGCCTGGTGCCCGCTATGGCCAGTCCGGCCCTGCTGACAAGTAAGCAACTCTCTGAAAAGAAAATATAGAAGAGGTGGAGTTGGAGGTCTCCGTCCTTTGGCTAATAAATTGTATATTGCATCCATGAGTATGCTACTGTAGTTCTACTTCACATACTACAAAATGAAGTCTGTAAACCAATCAATCAATCAGGATTTATAAAGTGCGGCTAATCACCCAATAGGGTATCCAGGCACTTGCAGGCCACAGAGGCTTATTCGAACAGCCAGGTCTTGAGGGCTATTCTAAATTCTGGAAGTGAGGTGATGGTCCGGAGGTGTGTGGGGGGCTTTTCCAGGTCTTTGCTGTGATGTGGGAGAACGAGCGTCCTCCACCTCTGTTTCGGTAGATGCGGGGAGTATGGGCAAGTGAAAGGGAGGCAGAGCATAGTCTTCTCGATGGTTGGTGGAAGTTCAGGCGGTGGTTAATGGAGGCAGGTCCTTGGTTATATACAGCCTTGTGTGTGTGGGTCAACAACTTGAATTGGCATCTCTTTTGTAAGGGAGCCAGTAGAGTGTGTATACCCCAAATATGTCTGTGTGTATGTATAATGTATATATAATAGTGCTGCTCTTGTCATAACTATGATAACAGCACCGTTGCAATGTCATAACTTAACCATTATTAGTGTGCCTGACCCAAATCAGAGAAAGCCATTTTGGTACTATTTTGATTATCACATTTGCTTTGTTTCACTTATTTAGTGGATGTGTATTGTCCTGCTTGTGAAATAGCTTTGCACTTTGTGCAGTGCTGGCTTTGAGTGGTCGCAGACCATTCGGAAATCTGCTACAGTATTTTTAAAGGGAAGTGTATTTTCCAAACTAATGTTGATGGCAATATATCTACATAAAATGTAATGGAAGTGAAGTTCTATTTTAGTGTTACTTATTTTTTCTCTTGCTACTTTGTAGTCCTTAGTTGTTTTTGCAAGAGAGGGGCGGTATCTGAATTTTAAATTCCTAAATTGTAAATGCAAAAAGTCATAAATAGCATTTCATATGACTATGCTGGAAAGAGAAATTGACGTGTAATGATACATAATAACTAATCCCCTGTATAGGGCAAATGGACTAAACTCTCAAATAACTATTATAATTGTGCGATTGCCACTCTCACTTGCAGTAAAGCTGGGAAGGAAAGCAGTCGACATCTGAGCCGGTTAAAAAATAATCGCGTCTAGAATAAAGTTGTCTAAACTCTAGACAGTCCATGTAATATTTTAAAGAGTCAGTTGTCATTTATCGGGCCCCATGGCCAAGTTTTAAAAATAAGGAGTATTTTTCCTAATTTTTCTTGGCCAATTTAATGCAACCACTGATGTCATAAACAATGTTGCCCTGGGAATTAATATAATGGGCTTAAAGCTCCATGGTCTATTCAGCCATAAGTGTTCATAGTTATCATTTGTTCTGTTCAACGAAATGCATTTTTATATATAAAAATAACATTTATTGAGCAGAAAAATAAAAGAAACAAACAAACATAAATTACCAGTATTATATGCATGCACACTACACGCTGTATCACACGAGTGTCCTTTGGTTGTAAATCCCACAGAAAATGACAGTTCTGCTCAGTGTCCCACCAAATGGCTAAAATTATTTTAAAAATTCACAACTAAGGGATACGCAATATTTCTCTGTATACATCAAAGTCAGCAGTCTATAAACCCTCAGACATGGTACTTTGCACAAGGTCAGGTCTCAGGAGTGTTGCGGTGCCATCCAAAATGTCTGGTTTGCTGACACAGCACGTGCCGCAAAGTGAACAGCCGGCACACGCAACTGATGAGAAGGACAAAAATATCCCAGGCGTACCAACGGTGTTAATGGTCCACGGTATGAGCTGCTGGCCATCCCACCTGGCTCTGAGCAATGGGTCTACCATTCGACAAGAGCGCGACCCTCGAGGGGAATTTAATTTCATACTCCAACTCAAGTCTCAATGGACGGAAATGGGAATGAATATTGTTTTATGACAATTGTTTTATGACACATGAATGTTTCTTTTACAATCCCAGCACTTTCAAATGAATCAATCTATGCACGTGACGGCGGCAGAAAATAAATTAGATTTGACGAGCATACCTTAATGTTCGTCATACAAATGATAGATTTAATGACATCTTATAGGCCCTAGAATTTAAAGAGATTTTGTTTTCCACATGCAAAAGCACCAGACATTCTGATCCCAAAATCAACTTCTGTTCCATCTTTGACCAATCACCACATGCATTACTATCCAGTTTGGCCTCAGACTCTTCTTTCTGCTATTTTAACTTGCCCTAATAATTTCCAAGAATTTGAAAGTTCTAATGAGGCATACCTCTGGAGGTACCTCCTCAAACAGTAAAAGGCAAGACAACATTGATGGGTGTGATACTATTGTAGCCCTGGAGGGACTTGGAGTCAAGTGTGGGCATCCGAGCCAACACATATCAAAGTGTGGGAGCTCTTAATTCACCTTCTCCAGTGTTGGTAGAAGCTTCTTCTAAGTGGACTGGTTCCTGGAGATCCAAGTGCAACTGGTAACTGGAATAACCTGCACTTGATGTGACCTAGCTGATGCTTGATGGCAACATTCCTACTGACTTTCCTTATCGTAGTGTGCCTTGTTCATTTGTGCTTTTTGTCTATTTTGAGTTCTGTTTCTTGTGTCTTGCCTTAGAACATTGCATGAATACCTGGTGTTCATCTGACAAGATCAACCCATTATGAAATTCCTCTAATTTTTTTATAGACAGAATAATTTTGCATGCAGCTGAAATCTGCACAAAACCAGAGTTACCACCAGCACACGAGTGAATGCTTACCATCACTTCTGAGGACTAATGAACAATGTGTGCAAGTTCCTTGAGGCATGCCCTCCTAAACTTGCAGAACGAGTCACTGTTCACGACTAAGGGCCTGATTATGAGTCTGGCAGTCCTAGGACCGGCAGACTTGCAAGAGCGCGGTGGTGGGTATCTCACCACAGCCCTATTTTAAGATGGGTGGTGGGACCACCACATGCCTGCCACAGCTGCCAGGGAATCGACATTCCCTGGCGGTGTTGCTGCAATCAGGAGGCATCCATGTGCTCGGCTGATTGGGCATATTAAGAGTTTCCTCTCTGCCAGGGTTTACATGGTAGTTCCTCCTCCATGTAAACCCTGGTGGAGAGAAAACAAAGGGGGCCCTACAGTTCCTCCTGTGCCTCTGTGACCTGGGGATGCACACAGGGGGGCACAAGATGTGTCCCGTTGTGTGCCTGCACACCAGTTTCTGCAGAGCATGGACTTTTCAGTTCATGCTGCGAAGGAACTGTTTTTGACATTCCCATTGAGGTATCTGTTTTTAAAGGCACCGCCATGGGAACTCCAAAACATAGCCTGCTTGACACGAATTACACTCGTAATCAAGCGGAGGGCCTCACCACAGGTTTGGCGGTGAGGGGTCAGACCCAGCACCGCACCGGCAAACTTTTAATCAGGCCCTAATAGTGTACTCTGCGCTCATGTCTGCTTTCTAGGCCCCAGAATCACATTCCTGGATTTTCATACACATGTACGATAGAGGTCTGTTATTTATTGATGGTTCTAGGGGAAGGGGGAGGGATGGCCCCTCCATTAACTCCTTCGTCGCGGCGCTAATACCGCCGCGGTGCTGGGGGGTGCGGGGTGAGCGCAGCGCCGCCATGCTCGTGACGGAACTACGCCGTCATGAGTCACGGGCGAGTTGTGCTCATGACGGGGTGGTTCCGTCACGACTCCGCCCACTCGTTATTTCGCCCGCACAGGCGGGGAATCAGTGCCGCGTGGGGGGAGCAGCCACAGCATGACGGAACCACGCCGTCATGAGCACACGCGCCCGTGGCTCATGACGGCGTGGTTCCGTCATGCGCATGGAAGGGGTTAAGAACACTTACATTTAATTAAAACTTTTCATTGGCGAACTGGTGTCAAGAGAGATCTGATCTCTCCTGCATGGGTCCTTGTATGGGTTCCATAAAGGACTTAAAGCTCAATAACTCATGGTAGAAACTGAGAAATTGTGACTGTTGCCAAAACCTCTTCCTGTGGAACCACGTACTTCCAGAATAATTTCCTTGGGCAGTGAAATAGGCATCTCTTTTGTTTTATATTAGATTCATTTCCCACACACTAAACAATTGTAAGGCCACTTCGAGATGAATTAAAGCTTTCCATCCATCACTTTTTTGTATACTTTCATGTGTTACCCTAAGTGGGACTGGTATGCCCAGGTGTGTGTGCCATGCACACTGTTCCACTGGAACCAAGTTATAAATAGCTGATGAGTCCTAACTAGGGTGAAACCAGTCCTAGGTAGCCTGTCCCAGTTCAGGGAGGACCTGTCCTAGCAGTGCAGGCTGGACTGTCTCCACTGTAGCAGGGTCAAGCGTGATTTTCATATGGCTGGGTCCAAACTGAGGTGGCATGGTGTGTAAAATAATGATGGACTGGGATGCGGCCCCGGGTAATTACCAGTGCTTGATATTAATTTGAGCATTGCATCCATCATTTTTTTTGTATACTTCAAGCTGTGCAGCATAACTCATTGACTGAAACACAAATATTAGTAGGACATGGACTATGTGCGTTCAAAACGGAATCATCTGTAGAGCTTTCCTAAAATTGTGGTTATGCTTTTGTCACTTGGAAAGTTAGATGCCCATTTTGATCACTTAAATCTGTTTATCCACTTGATCTTACTCTACTAATCTGTGGAAGGTTCAAACTGACATCATCCTTGGTCGGATCTAATTTTCAGATTATATGGTTCACATATTAAGTTTCGTCAAATGATGCCTTTTAGGACATTCTGGGCCTCACATAGTTACTAACAACCTCTTAGGGTCATTGAGTTCAGAATAAGAGCAGAGACTTTCTGGTGACCTAGCTGTTGAGATAATTTGTATAACAAGATGGGGTCTGTGTGTGTGTGTCTGTGTGTGTGTATCATTTCTCCCAGGCACCGTCTTTGCTGAGCAAAGGAATAATTCCTCTGGGAGACTTTTTTTGCCTATATGAAATAATATGATGGATGCTAGTAGATTCTCTTGGTATCGAGTTACTTTTGACTTAAGGGATTTGGTAGTCCCTTATAAATTAAAACAGAGAAAGGCCGCTGTAGCAACAGAAGAGGAAAGAAACCTAATTGTCCCTGGTACACAAAGTTGCCTGCCCATGAAAAAAGTGGATAAGCACATTATTTGTAAATGTTCATGAACTGCAATATGTGCTCTTCACCAGGATCTGCTTATTGCTTGCAGACTTGTACTTACCTTTCTAGTTGATAATTTCATCAACTCACAGACAATGCTACTATGTGTGTGCACAATTTGCAAAATGTATTTTTGGGGAACTATATTTCCTCGGTATCTCTTGCACAAAAAAAAACGTTTTTCAAAATACCAGCAAGGCAGTGGCTCCAGGAGAAAAAGTATCATGTCAGGAGAAATTGTCTCTTACTTGACATTTTCTACTTGAACAGATCTCGCATATGACAAAAAAACTGAACATTTCAAGTTATTTGAAATGGCAAAAAAATTGCACATTTTCTATAATGTGGAATTCTGAAATTATGGAAGATTACGCCAGTGTAGCACACATTTTGCACAGACAAGACGAGCTACCCATATAAGAGTAAGATATTTGCAGCCGTGGCCCGTGCAGGTAAGAGCGGTGGGGGGGGGATTCGACAGACGACCAGGAGGGAAAATTGAATAAATAATTTCCCTCGTCGTCTTTCGAAATCCCCCCCACACTCACACACACACAACCCAGCCCCACCGCTCTTACCTGAATGGGCTGCGGCTGGATATTGGGCTAATATAGAAAATAACAAATTGCTTAGTTTTGAATATTTAGAATGGTAAGGATTCATAATTAAATCTGCAAATTTGATGGGCATAAACGTCACCTGGGCCTGGATAGGCCAACTACATTGTGCCTTAGGTTAAGTCAGGCCAATCTAGGAATCTGCCTAGATTCGCAGAGGGTAAAGGTTCCCAACATCTTCCTACTTTGTAAGTAAAGTGTACAGTTTAGCCAAGAGCAGATGACAGTCAAAAAGAACATTTTAGAGTTCCCTTTCCATTTAGATATTACTGTATTCTCATATTTCATTCCACTGGGTTCAATACAGCTCCCAAAGGCCCCGTTTAATGGAAAACGGGGCAGTTTATACCCACGATTTCCATAGACGTCAGCAATTTAGTGGGTTGACAAAGATGTCCAAGATTTCTCCAATGGATCTATACAAGTGATAGATTTCTGAGACTACTTACATATGCCAGCAGTAACAAAAAACAGTGCACCTGCACAGTCTTCTTTTTCCCCACCATTTTTCCTTTGATGCAGAAAAAGGTTTTTTTGCATGTGGAGACATTTTCCACTGTTGAGACTTTTTTCCCAGGGCGAGTCCCTTCTCCTAGAATCCGCCTGAACGTATGGCGGTGTTGGGCTACTTCCAGGTCCAGGTGGCTCACATTCTCCTGTGTTATTCAGCAATAAATATATGTGGGCACAGTTGCTGTAAGAAGTCTTCTGAAATGCCTGTGACTAGCCAAAAGGTCAGGATTTTGTGGGTGTTCACATGAAACATTGTCACCCCCACCCGCTCCCCTAGGAGTACAACCCATGTTCTCACCCTTAACCCTAAACTCACCATGACTATAGAAAGTCTACCATGCTTGGCGGGTTTTTCCACAGGGGTCATACTCTACCTGCAAGCATAGGTGTGCTAACCCTGTAGTTCATAAGTCGAGATCTGTCTTTTGCAAGTGCACACAACACTTTTTGCACATAAAAACATGCTATGTGTGCAGAGAATGTTTGAGGTTATTAAATGGAAGGTTATGTTGAACATAGTACCGTTGGGGAAAATACGGGCATGCGGTAACCCTAGGTGATGAATATTGACTATGTATGAGCTAGTCACCATTCACCTTAAAAAATAATCTTTTGAGCCAGTTCACATCTGCTACTGTAAAGATATAGTGCTACAGCATGTTTATCATGGTTTCCGGACTTGTGTTTGCCCCAAGGATTAAATACAAATGTGGAGGGAAACTTCTCAATCTCAGGATGTGTGAATTAAACTACAACTACACAAAGAGGTCCAAGGTCTGAGCCTGCAAGTCAAAGGTTCACATGACTGTGGGGCTACGTGTGTCTTTCATCCTTCCGAAGTGATGAGTAGCCTGGGATATTGGGTCATTAGCAGATGAAGGCTGAGTAAGCGCGTGAGCAGTGGTTGCACAAACACCCTTGTGGGAATTGTATCTCATGAAGTGGCCTTTATTAATGAGCTGCTGCTCTCTGCTCAGGGTGTTAACAGCTGGTAAACGCCTTCTGCTGAGCATATTACCCACTATTGACTTCGCAACCCACTATTACAGGCCTGTGCCTAAGATTGGGCCCCTATTTGGAACCTACATTTTGCTCCATTTTTTTGCTATGTAAATACATAAAGGAGCAAGCAGAGACTATCCCAGATTTAGTCACACGGCTTCTGCTGACTTTACATTTTTTTGCAAAGTCCATTTAGTCTAAATTTGATGAACAAATTTGTTTCAAAATTATTTTGTTCGGAGATCAAACCTTATATTATGCCTGCTATAAAAAAGTAAATAGAGCTTTTGTTTCTGTGAGCGGCTATCACAATCGCTCAGGCTGTAAGCAATTGGGGCTATTTTTCGCATCTATTTGTACCAAGAGTATCACTTGGTTATCATCACCACCTACCTCCAGGTCTCCGACAGCTTTCATTGTAACCTGGTATTCCTAGTCCAATGAGTTTCATTATAGAAGCAAGACTTCACACTTAACTAGGAAGGTTAAAGCTAGAATAATTGACTGCAGTCGGTGACTCTCATTTTTGCTGGAAGATTTTTAACTTTTTTGGGGGAACACCCACCCACCAAGACTAATGTTATGTAACAAGAGAAAAATATTGGTAAGTTTGTTTACTTTTCATTCAGTATTCACAAAAATCAAGAAATGACCATGTGGACCCTCTGCATTGCCCCTCTTGCTCGGTTTCACCGCGCTCTTCGTGTTTCGGCTTGGTGGGACATCCCGTCCACTTCCAACTCTCTGCCCCACCCAGTGGTGAAGTCCGGCACCGGTTTGTTTGTGGATCCCTGGACCCTCTCCAGTTTTGTTCAACTTGTCTTCTGACTTTTGGTATCCACGGAATTTCTCTTCTCCATTGCCGGTCGTCCTGACTTGCTATGTACTCTTAACCCTTCATTTGGACCCCTCTACCATCCTTGCTCCTTGGACCTGTTTCTATTTTATTCTTATGCTCTAGTAACGGATGTATTTTTGTAATAATGTCTTTCTCCATGCTATGTTTTTATTCTAGGAAATGATGTAACTATGTAACAATATTCTGTTATGACCACTTCCTTATGTAAAGCGCTCTGATACCTCCGGGTCTAGCCAGCGCTATATAAAACGCTTCAAATAAATAAATAAATAAAGGTACCGTCTCTGCCTCAATTCAGGAAGGACCTCAAGACCGGTCTCTTCGAATTAACTATAGATCCCCCACCCCGCCCCCTACTCAGCGCCTTGAGACCCTAACGGGTGAGTTGTCGCTCTTTACAAGAATCCTGATTGATTGATTGATTTGCCTGGAAATTGAACCCCGTTCTTTATGTCAATAAGCCCAAAAACAATGTCATACTCACATTACACGTTAGGGAGTGCAGTTTTCTTTTTTATTTCACTTTTGCTTGAGTTAATACATCTGTGCTGTGAAACAGTAATTATTAACTGACATTTTAGGTCACAATTTTCACTCCTCTAGGATAGGGACACACTGCAAGTGCCATAATGCCAAGCGACATGAACTGCTCTGTACCTTTCGGTCATCTGCCTGAACAACTTCTAGCTGTCATAGGACAACTTACCCACGTAGGCTTCTGGTATTAGAAGTTATTGATTTATAACAGCAATATCAAAACAAACGAAAGAGCATGAAAGCAAAATGAAGACAAGATGGGCTTCTCACGCCCATCTTAGGGAAACGTAAGGCCTCGGTGGTCTTAACAAGATGAAGTGTACTTTAGGGGGCTCTTTGCGGAGTGATGGCGCTGGCAGGCTGTTAATTATCATTATTGACAAACAGCCCCGTAATTAAAAAGCAGGTGCCCGGTTTTCACACAAAAACGTCTGGGCCGGTTCTACACCGCAGATGAGGCCCTGCAGGTCGCCTCTTGGGCGGAACCACCATCTGGGCAAAATAATAAAACAACAGAACCAGAGAACAACGATAGAAGCGGGGAAAAAATGTCTCTTCCGGTGTTGAGGGAAGCGAACTATGATTGATGGCGCTGGAGTCCCAGCGCGTGAGCCTGGCGTCCAGTCCGGGGATTGCACCGGAGCACACCGGCTTTCCTCACTGAATGTTGATTAATGGGGCAGGCTGGAACTGCTGATGTCTCCCGGCTACTTTAGCTGACAAGAACGAAAGTAATCTGATGTTTAAATGGCTTTTGAACGTGTCTGTGGTTTTAGACTCGGTCTCCTGGAGGAAAGACCATCTGCTGCGCCGATGCCCTGTTCTCGGAGGGCACTCGTCTCATATCTGTTTGGCAAAAGGCACTTGACACCACTATCAGAATTTTTATAAAGGAAAAAAAAAAAACCAGAGACACGCAAATGAAAAAAACATAAGATTGGTGACCGCTTTTGAAGATGGGCAGCCCGGATGAAATCCTTTACTGTCAGATTGTTTCATACATGCCTTGTAATAGACGCCACACTTTATTGAAAGCCTTAAAGGGAATTTTCATATTGCGCTTTCGTGGCGCAGATGGAAAATGGCTCCCAGGTATGAAACAATAACTTTCCGACAAAGAGCCGGGACCCCGCGGGGTATGCTGATAATGATGGCGTATAGATGTCTGCGCTCTCAGATTTAATAAATGCTGCTGCACAGACTGCGTCTACCTAGTGGAAACAGCGCCTAACAGCCTCTGAGAATATACGGACCGGAGTCTGTGACGTAGTTCTCTCAAAAGCTGTACTGTGATTGAAGGACATTGTGATGTGATTGGCCGTCTGATCGAAGAAGCAAACATTGTTGAATAGGATGATGGAGAAAGGGTGGCTTTGTGATCACTTTTTTGTTTTTATGAATATAACCCAAGGGTTTCTTAATCTCAAGCATGTTAGCGACATCAGTCTGATGGGAGACACGTAGGGCACGGCTATAGATGTCTGAACATCCTTGTCACTTTTTTAGGTCTCGCCTAGGCAATGCTTGCACTGTCTCTTCGAGACGTGCTGTATGTAGGATATGGGCTTGAAAAAATTGCCCTTTTTTAATTGGTTCCTGTTGCTGTCCTTTAGAAATGCTGTTTTTAATTGGTGGATACAATTAGTAGTCCCTCCTTTTGGAATTTTGTATCCTGCCATGAGGACTGCCCCCTCTTACATGTGCTCTTACTGTTCAGGTTATTGATACTTAGAGGGAACTCTGTTTTAAGTTGGCCTGACTCTTTGCTCCCTAACTGTTCTGTTAACTCGTGCAATGAAGCTTCTGTCGTATCATTTGCTTGCCACCGCTTTATCTCCCCGTGCCTCCCCCTCACCCCACCTCCCACAACACTGCTCTGGTTGCTCAGTTCCCTTAATCTCCCTTTGCCTCCGCCTCACCCCTCCTGCAACACTTCTCGGAGGCCCTCACCATCCCTCCGAGGCCACTGCTGTTTTGCCTGTTTTTTGTCACTTTTCAGGCTTTTATTTATATAGCGCACCTAGCCATGGGCTCGGGGAAATTAAACAACCAGCCCATTATCACGGGATGTTTAGCCTTACAGCAGACTCGAACATGGATCCCCAGCTCACCAGTCAGCAGATCTCACCAATGCACCATATCCTTTGCCTAGCCATGTTGCAAGGTGCAGTACCATATGTACTATATGCCCAGGCGTGGGCCCCTTGCTCACTTTGCCACTGGATTCAAGCTAGCCTGGCTGATGAGGAGTGTTACCCCGAAACCGGTCCCAGAATGCTTGTTTCCTGTCCAGGGAGGACCAGGCTTGGCAGTTCGGGCTGGACTGTTCCCACGAGGCACAGGTTCAAGACTGATTTGCATATAGCTGGGTCTGAACTGGGGTGGCAAAGTAAGCTAAAGAATGATGATGGATTCAACCCAGATCTGTGACTAGGGGTGAGTGCCTGAAAAGTTTCAGCACTCCAACAATCATCTCTTTGTGTTTGCAGTACCATATGTGGCCACAAGAGGTCCCAAGCGACACCTAATGACAGCATGTGGTACTGCACCTTCACAACACTGCTTGTTTAATGTGGAGTCGGAATTGCCATTTTCACTCCCAGTGCTACAGCACCATTGCAGGTATACTAATTTATTTAATAAAATGGGGAGGGCATATAGGTAAAAAACATTGACATTTATAATGCCAATGGTTCCAACAAATGCAAGACCTATTGCATTTCCAATGCTTGTTTTATCTTTAGCAGACAATGTCACAGATTGGAACTGCGTTCTGATCAGGATGGCATGATCAGCCTCTGACATGCAACATCTGAAGCTAAAAATTAGTGTTTTTGCTTCTGCCTGTGCCTTGATTCCAGAGTAAAATACCTTCAACTAGCAGCGCTATGTGGGAGATTATTACAGGGGTGACTTTTCTGTTGGTTCTGTTAGACCGTTATTATTGGTGATGTATATGTCCATGTGAATTTTAAATTACGCTGGCGTGATTCGCATTACTTTTAAAATCTCATGCTACGCTTTTTAACAAAAATTTCCAGAATTAAGCCATTAGGTTGTGCAATTACACTGCGGCTCACAGCAAAATTACAGCACGGGCACCCCACAAACAATCAGAACATGAGTGGCTGTTTATGGCAATTGTACAATACAGTGGATTTAGTAGACGGAGGCTTATGTGGGACGGTTTTCTACATATTTTACAACTTCGCATATTATTTCTAGGTTAAGATGTGCAAAGTTTTCATTTCGTGAGCAAAGGTTTGCAAAGTTTCTAATTTTTGGGCTTCATATAGTACAAAGTTTCATAATCATTTCATGTAAGCCCTCTTGTACTCCTTTCCTGCACAACCGGCGACTCATCCATAAGTGCATATCTTGTGCGGTTTCCTTTGGGGTTACATGGCACTCGCACAGGGAAGGAGCAGAAAAATTACACTTCTGTACAAAATAGTGACATTTTGAATGTAACAATTTTAGAAGCTTTGTAAAAGACACCATTTTTCACTTGAAAGTCCGCTCGCGTGGAATCTTGACAAGTTTGCCATTTTTCATAGTTCATGCAAGCAATAAATGGGGTTGTAAGAAGAACGGTGCTTCTGTAAGTACAGTGTGTACTATCACACTCTGTACTTATAGGAGCCCAGTATACTGGGAAAGAGGTAGCGCTGGGCAAAATTGAACAACTATTACGTGAAATTTGCCCAATTTGCTCACTAATTATATATGTTATGCAAAATGCATTTTCCACGTCTACTTAAAAACTGAACAAGATGATGATTGTATACTTCAGATCGAAAAGTCACACGAGATAATTGCAGGAGACCTTTCAGGTAGAAATTGTCTCTCAAGCGTGACACACATAAACCTTACAATTCTTGTAAGACACTTTTGCCCCAAATAGGTCTCCGTGGGGTGCGAATTGAGTGTACATGATGGAGAAAAATCATGCAAACCATATGTAACCCAAAGACAAAATTCCCATGAGCTTTTGCATCTGCTGCTACATTTCACAAAGGCCTAGAAATGAGGGCCAGGGTTTGTTTTTGGGAATATTAATTCAGCAAGCCGCCATTATATTATTTTCTCCAATATGTGTAACTTAAGAAACAATCTCCCAGTTTGGCCGGTGTCGGTCTGCCAGTTTCTGCCTTTGTTGTGTTTGGCCAAACCAGATAGAGTGCAAAATGATTTGAATAAGGAATTTATTTGGCTTGAACACTGCTTCTGGGTTAAAACAGTATTCCCAAACCTCCACGCGGGAGCCTTCAACATTTCCCATCGCAGTTTTATAGTCATAATTAAAAGCATATATTTGCTAAACAAGATGAGCCTTGTAGAATAAAGACCCTATTGTACCTCTCCATCCATATTATTAGAGTAATATATAGAATGACCACCATGCTATTAGAGATACCCACTCCAGTCCTGGGCTTTTGTATGTTAGTATGTGCCTTCTTGGTGTTATAGTCTTGGTTTGCTTCTATTGAACTAATTAGATCAACAAACCTGAGAGCAATAATTTGTAGGTGATCAGCGCACCGGGACTGGAAGCCTTGCGATGGACCTGGAGTGGGGTGGTCACCCTAATGATGTGTCTTGGCCTGCAGCCTGGACCTGCTTGTATGACTGGGGAATTAGTTGCGTCATGTGGATACTTGAAGAGGGTTTCACGCCCAATGAAATTACAAGCAGTACTCTGGTTACATGGTAAATTTAGGGATGTGCGCGGGTTCTTGTACTCCTGAAGTTCCTTATTTTTGACCGTTTCTTAGGTAATTGGCCTTAAGTAACTCCCATAGATAGATCACTTATTGATATAATCACTATGGGCCCTATGCATGAACACATTTCCCCATAGACACAGACTGGGTAAAACCCTTTGATGCATCTGGCCCTATATGTTTCTTCTGCTTTAATTTTCCCCTTTACAAAAACAAAATAACATTTTTTAATAGAAAAAAGATGGTCCATGTGTTGAGGTACCAATTCATGAGCATGTAAACTACTGACTGAGGCTAACAGATAGATTGTATTGCCTCAAAAAGTAGCTTTGTGGCAAATCTTGAGGACTCTGGCAAGGATGAAGAAAAACACTTAAAACCATCATACTCTGGCAAGTGTCCACTTATGGTATAGTACAGCAGCCCGGCAGGCCTTCATTGGCGGCCCGCGGACCTTGCCTTGCAGTTTCTAAGTTTCAATTAAGGCCGGCAGTAAACACAGAAGATGACCGCAGGATCATATGTTGTGAGTACGTATTAAATAGGTATTCCCTACTTATGCTCCTGCGGTCATCTTCTGTGTTTACTGCCGGCCTTTGTGAGGTCATGGCACCGTCGGAAAGCTTCCCAAAAGGTCCTTTAAAAGTCAGCTGTAAGCGCTTTCACAGCTGACTTTTAAAGGTCCTTTTGGGAAGCTTCCTGTTTGGACACAAAGACAGTGACACACAGACACACGGACCGAGACACAGAGACACACAGATGGAGACACACAGACAGAGACAGAGACACAAAGACAGAGACACAAAGACAGAGACACACAGACAGAGACACACAGACAAACAGACAGAGACACACAGGCAGACAGACACAGACAGACAAAGACAGACAGACAGAGACAGACAGACAGAGACACACAGACAGAGACATACAGACACACAGACATAGACACACAACTCGGTACAACCGGGAAGACGGTCCGGGGTAACGACGGACAGAGCGTTGCCTCACGCCCTGAGTTGTAACCAGGAGTGTAGGTCGCATCCCCGACTTATTGCGGGTGATTAAGTTACATTCCTACGGTGCCACATATCTACAGATAAGTAGGTACTTTGGTAGGTTGTATTGTTCCTTTTTTCACTTATCACTTACTCACATTTTTGCAGTAGTGTTACCTTATGGTCCTGACGAAAGCCACTGTCATTTGGTAGACACAGGTTGGCTGAAACATGTTGACCCACGAGGACGTGTCCCTATAACATTTGTGGACGCGTTCCCTTCACGATTTCTGCTGTTTTTAGCTTGATGCCATTGGATACTGAATAAAATAATTTTCCAATGCTAATCAATTTTAAATCACTTTCCTATTTCACACACTGCATTTAGACTCACCACACTTATGGCAGCCTTTCTCACCCTGAGATAATTTATCCTCCCAACCATAGGAATCAAAACATCCCTGAGCTCCTCCTTTTTACAGTAATTTAGGGAGTTGTAGCTCTATAACTACACCAGGTGTGGTTATGGGAGGTCCCAGATGATGAAGCATGCCACTTCGGTGGGTGATGGGACTTGGCCCTCTTTATGAGGACTTTTCTGTTTGAACGTGCTGATGTGTCACTTCTGTTCTTTTGATAGACTAGTTTAGACCCGCAGATTCTACTTGTTGTGTTAGTTCAAGTGATTTGGGGATTTGTCTGCGCAGGTCTTTAAAATTCCCTGAGACCCTATAACCAATTGTTTTGTCTTGACACAGACACACACACAGAGACACACAGAGACACACAGACAGTGACACACAGACACACAGACAGATACACACAGACAGAGACACACAGACAAACATACAGAGACACACAGACACACAGACACACAGGCAGAGACACACAGACACACAGGCAGAGACACACAGGCAGAGACACACAGACAGAGACACACATACAGAGACACACATACAGAGACACACAGAGACACACAGACAGAGACACACACAGACCGAGACATACAGACACACAGACAGAGACACAGAGAGAGAGAGAGACACACAGATAGACAGACAGACAGACGGTCAGACAGACAGACAGACAGACAGACAGACAGACAGACGTGTGTATGCCAGGTCTGGTGGCTCAGTGGACTCATTCTTCCGCTGCAGGGGCCTGTGTTCAACCTCTTGGTCACCGTTTTTTTGCTCTAGCCCCCCCACTGACGCTGCCCCCACCGGTGCGGCACTCGGCCACAAACCACACTGTAAATTTCACCCCCGAGAGAAAGTTTGTGACCACCCACGGTATAGTCAATTCCTGTCTAATGTGTTAGAGGTTCCATGTCCAAGCAGACGCAACCCATCTCCAATTTACAGCATTAGTTATTGCCTATGTAAATGTGTTAAACTCATATTTGTTATACCTTATGTGGAAATTGTGTTTAATCCTGCCATGGATCAAGCCCACCTACACATATGGTTAATGTATCAATGGTCTAAAGAATTGCAAGGGTTAAGTGCTCTACTGTACCACTGGTTGATGGTGTGCAACATTTCTCATGATGAGACTAACTGTTGAATTTTCTTGGCTGGGACAAGATAGCAACACTGGTGTTTCTTGGACGACTGAGATCTTTCTTTCCAGAAGTTAAGTGTAATAACTAGCTCTAGCTAATAATTCTGCAGAATATAGGTTTTCCCAATAAATGATAGAGTGTGGATGGTGCTTTCTCAGAGTCCTATGATCGGCAGGACTAGGTAACACCACATTACCCATAGACTCTGGTAAGGTCTTCTACCCCTTCACTTTAACCCACAGTATCTAAATAAGGTTGGTTTCAACCAGAAGACATTAACTCTTCTCCTTGAGCATGGTGTTCTGTAGGGGTTTGCAAAATCAATAGTACGCAGGCAACATTTTTCATAGTCTCTGATAATTGGTCTTCATGTAGCTTAGGTAATGTTCCACTTTCCTTTGGCATATACCAGACTTTAGTTTCATCTTTCAACTAGCAGCTGTTGAAAAGGGAAGCATATTTGTCTTGTGAGTACTGTGAAACTGTGTTGCTCCAGTAATTCTCAAGCATTTTGCAAAGGATTGAATACCTTGCATTGTTTTCTTTATGAGTGAGTGAACACTTGCAAGGAAGAGGCTCCTCCCAGTTATACTCATACTAAAGCAAAGAGTCAGTGCCAATTTTCAATACAATAAGGTTGCAGAAAGATATTCCCTTCTTTGCACATCCTGGCTGCGGTAGGGTGATCTTGGGAGATCAGGTCAATTTGCATTTAGTCCTGAAAATAATGTCAGAAAAAGCCCGTTAATGGTCATCTACTGCAATGCCGTGTGTTGTAATGACCAGTTTGTATATTGGAGCCTACTTAATGAGTATAATTTATGTTTCTCTATGTATTCTTATGTTTATATACCCCCTTGCTATTTCCCTATGTTCCCCCTTCCCTTCTCCTTGTAATGACCCTTGTGGAATGTTGTAACGCAGGCCGACTGTTTGGCAGTTGCTGCGACTTGAGGTTGTGTAAAGGTGTTTATAAAACCACTCTCAATCTTCTCCTATTGGATGTTGTTAATTACATTACCGAGCTTCACTAATAGTGCAAAGGAAAAAAAACGTTATCACTTAGAAGGAATGATGAACTATTGAAAGTTCAAGTAGATTTGGTTCATATTTCCAGTATGAAGTATCTTTCTAGGTAATAAGAATATGGACCAGGTGCAATTTGTAAACTCCGAAATGTATCCATTAGTCATTCATCATCGCAAGGGCCAGGCCTCAAGGTGGATGAAAATTCATAAGATGTATTAGGCAGGAAGTGGGGCTCTAGTAGTGTGATGACCCATACTGTAGGGAAATGCCTCATTTTGCATGATACCCCCATCATTTGGACTGACGCTGCTGGCTTTTTGACTCTGAAAGTGCACTGAGTCCTGCTAATCAGTCTTCACCACCAGTGCTCTGACCCTTAAGTGATTGTGTAATTGGCGTATCCCCAATATGCTTAAGTTGACTTACTTATAAGTCTCTAGTATATGGCACCAAGGAAACCGTAGGGCCTGTAAGTTAATTGTCCCCGTTGGACAGTAGCGTTGATATTGCCGCCACAAGAGTGACAAAGCAAAGCATGAATCCAGTCTGCTATTTCAGATTGGTAGGGCAGTTTTTAAACTGCTACCTTGACTGTGCCATTCTCTTCAGCTGCAAAGCCCAAAACGTCCATTTAAATATACATAAGATAGCCTGAGCCAGGGTGCACTATAAAAGAAAGCAGGACATGTGTTTTTATATGTCCTGACAGTAAAAACCCCACACTGTTGTTTTTACTGTAGAAAGGCCAGTAGTCCAATTAGCAAGTATGGAGTTACACGTTGACAACCCAGCAGTACTAAGATCCAAATGGGACTACTGAATATGGCACTTCAAGACATAAAACAAATAGTTTCATTTAATGTATCTTGTTGCTCGAGTTTAATTTAATGTAACTGTTTCATTAATGGCGACTTGACAAAGTTACCACTTTGTTACCCGGGGTTGTCCAGTAGCCGCTGTCAAGTTGCACACAGCTGCTGTCCTCGGGACAGCTTACTGCCCTCCTGCGGAGGAGGTGTGAATGGCTCTCAGTAAGAGGAACATCGAACCTGCCAAGTGAAGAGGTGTGAACTCCTCCTGGCAGGATGGCCCGGGCAGAGTGGGTGTAAGCCCAAAATGCGAGCTTCTAAGTGGAAGGCGCAATTGAATGGCAAATGGTAGTCACATATGGAAGGGGCTGCTCTTTTGTTTTAGCAAACAGGCTGGTATCTTGGGGATCGCGGGAAAAGCTAATGCTAAACAGTTTTTGAAGGGAGTGTAGCCCTGAGATAGCCATACATCTGGGTTGAGTTAGGGAGCTCCACACACCAGAAGCAGGGTTCTGCCATGTTGGGAGTTGGCACAGTAGTGCACCCTGAGTTAGCTACATACTACACTTCACAGGACGTTATCATCAGGTAGGAGGGGACCTGCTAGCCAATTGGCTAGTTAGACGCCACATCCCCAAGGCTCGTAGTATGCATAAAAGTGGCACCCGTGTACCCAGACCTCAGATAACATCGGATCGGATCGAAGGAGGATTGCCCAGCTTGTCCCTGGACCCAGCAAAGGGAGACTGGACCTGCGTTGCCCCACTCGTGGAAACATTGCCCAAAAGTGCTAGACAGAGAAGGTGTCTCCACGGGTCAAGTGGTTGACTCTCTGTTACAGCCACAGGGCCATAAAAGCTGAAAAACTTGCACCCTTGAGAGCCCAGCACCACGAAGCCTGATTGCTGCTAGATGCTGAGGTGCCGCCTGAGAGACTGAGTCCTAATTCATCAGTGTGCAGTTTGGTCACCCAGCATGGAAGTTATTGCAAGTTAAAGAGAACCACTGATTTTGCTTTAACTGGAGAACAGTAGACCAGTGGCAACTGTTTTTGTGTTGGAATTAATTGGGACTTAAAGGGAAGTCAACACTTGAGGCCAAATTTGTTGACATACCTCCTGCTCAAGGACCAAGGAGTGGCC
This sequence comes from Triturus cristatus, assembly GCF_964204655.1. NCBI lineage: Eukaryota > Metazoa > Chordata > Amphibia > Caudata > Salamandridae > Triturus > Triturus cristatus. Next base: position 358,497,188 of record NC_140580.1, read on the forward strand.
ACAGGAAAACCCCTGACCCTGGCTCAGCATTTTCAGCATCCTTGAGTATTATCTTATCACTTGCTTCTGGACCACTCCATTGACTACAATGGTGGTTTGCCAATAGGATTCAGAACTGTATTGGAGACTGTTTAAACTTACAGGTAACTGTCCTCCTGGACCTAACTGGTCCCTGTGATTGGTTACCTTTCAGAGCTGGCGTGTCAAAGAGTGTCCGTATAGTTGTTTTCAAGTTGCTTGTATTGGCTAACCCTAAACCGCGATCTTGATAGATGACAAAGATGTATTGCATTTATTGAAAACAAGTGATTTTTTGTTTCTTTCAAAATTCATATCTGTGGAACCCTCTAGTGAATTGTTGTCATTGAGGTGTCTATTTAAATTTAAAATACAATGTATTGTTTTAAATTAGTGGTTGATTTTTATTGTTTTGCATATCCTTCTTACTTAACTGTTTTTGTACTTCTTAATGCTTTGCACTTTTCCTTTGATAACGTCTGACTGCTCTGAATCATAGCTACCTAGGACAGAACTCAGGTTTTACAAACAAACTTGACTGGACCTAATATGGGTTTGTGTCATTATTACATGATGTGGTCACACAACCACGTCATATAATCTACATTCCATCATGTACACACACAAACGTATGCCAGTGTTGACCCATGTTACTCAAATTTCAATGTACACACATACCTAACGATAAGGTAGAAACACCATTATGGCTGCTAACTGAAGGAGGAGAAACCAGACCCGGAATTACCATCTCCAGGTCTGCATCTCTTCCCAAGTTACCAGACTTCATTAGTTCTCAGGTCTGGAATGGGCAATAAAATGCTAGACTAGTAATTACCTGATTAAATACCGCATGTGATTCCTGATTATGGGAAAATGTGCATGAAATCACATTGGATCTCAATTGGTGCATTCCTGCTAGAGTCTATTACAGCCATTTTGCAGAGAAATGATGTGTTAATTTTTCTTGCAACATCCATAAAAAAAGTTTCCGTTAGGTCAGATAGGACCTCACATATGAGAAAATGGGAGGGGGTCACAGATATTATTTGCAGGAATATTTGTGAGCTGCTGCTGTGGTACAATATTGAAAACACATGTCACTATAGCAGAATATTAGATGTAGGCACATTTAGAATTTGAAGTGACCTGTTCAAAGAGGGCATGAAAGAGCTGAAATAGAATCATAAATTCGAAGCTATTCGGAACAGGGGTCCCTAAAATATGTTTGGCCCAGGGCCCCCAAAATCCTTAAGATGCCCCTGATTCCTGCATCATTAAAACTGGGAATTGGGTGGGACAATATGTCCCAGGGACATATCGTTCCACCCAACTCAAAATCAGGCTCTAAGAAGGGACAATACCACAACTTCCCGATTCTTAAGGAAATTATGCAAAATAATGAAGCAATACTGACCACTGTACTATCAGACTGTTAAATGCCCCCGGAAACAACTATTATACAATCCAAGAGGTACCCAAACCTTATGCCAAAGGATTGAGTGCCAACATGCAGGTAGATCTCAAGAAAATTAAATAATACTTATGTTAACTTCCTGTCTGCAAGCCTCCAGTGCAAACAAGCTCAGTAATTAGCAAACTGCCACCCCTGCTAGCAATGACTCCCCTTGAATTCAGTAGAGTATTATTCCCTTAAACTGCGCAGACATTAGCCTGGGTGCTCCTTGCTGTCTCACACATATCCACAACTCACTACATACCTCCAGGGAGCATCTGCAGTAAAGAACATCTTTTAAGGGCCTTGAGATCTCATCAGCAAAGATTGAACAAGGTAATTACATTTTCTGCATAAGTATAATTGGTTTCAAGGGAGACTTGTACAAAATCATTCAGCTGAGAACAATAGAACTTAAGTGGATAACTCATAGTTTGCTACTATTGACTGAGCACACCCACAGAGGTGTCCTATGTTAACCTGAACAAGGAAAGACAGGGGGTCTTGATCATCATTTCTAAAGACAACAGAGGCCTTCTCAGGGGGCAGAAAAAGGGAATGGAAAATTAAAACATTCCGTAATATGAAAAGACAGCGCATTTCTGAATCACTGACAGAATATCAGAACCAAAAATATCTTGTGGACAGACTATTGTGTCAAAAATATCGAGGACCAAAATATCGAGAAGGTAAGTGCAAATAGGTAAGTATAGATGTACTATTCTTAACTCCACATTTTCGTACCTTGAAGATATATATATCATCCAGGTATAGTGGAGTCATATATAGTAAAGCTTTTCTTATGTGTGGAAACGTACCATCACAATATTTTTGTCTTCCATATTCTTGACACAATATTTTGTCCCACAATATTGTTGGTTCTGATATTCTGTCTAAACCCTGAATTTCGCAAACACAAGGAGATGATGGACGGAGCGCTGAAACCTTTCAGTCGCAGATCTGGGTTGAATCCATCATCGTTCTTTAGCTCACTTCGCCACCCCAGTTCAGACACAGCCATATGCAAATCAGTCTTGACCCTGTGCCTCATGGGAACAGTCCAGCTCGAATTGCCAAGCCATGTCTTCCCTGGACCGGAAACAAGCAAGCTAAGACCGGTTTCGGGGTAACACCCCACATCAGCCAGGCTAGCTTGAATCCAGTGGCAAAGGGAGCAAGGGGTCCACGTCTGGGCATACCCTGCCAACTTGGGACGAACAAAGCAAACACAAGGAGATGATGAACGGAACGCTGAAACTTTTCAGACACTCACCCAACAGCTTGTAAACACTACTTTGTGTTCAGTATTGTTAAAACAAATGATATCAAGCAATTTTACCATCATAGACCAAGTGGTGGTGCTGATCAGATACATATCTCTATTGAACTACAGTAGATGGATGGTGTGCGACTTGAAATTGAACCCTATATTTAAACGTAGCCTATGTGTGCCTCTTTGGCATCCATACATTTTCTATAAGTTTGCAATGTCTATAGTTATGATACCATTTTTACAGTCATATTATTTTTATCCATTGTTTTAATGATTGTACAATATAATATATATGGTGTCTGCAATGCCTGAATTTATATGACTATTCTTTCACATACATTTTATTTTTAGTATTTTGAAATGTTTATAATGTCATGTGGAGGGTGTATGCAATTTCTAAAATTAAATGACCATTTGATTTTCTTGTTTTAATTTTGTTGTTTTTAGGTATTGGTTTTTGGGGAAGCAGGACTATTTTCTGTCTCCATAGATGTTTATGTGATTCCTTAACAATACCAATGAGTGGCCATTCGAGGTGTGTGGCTTACTCCAATGCTTGGCTACAGTATATTTGACAATTTGGTTTGTAGCACCACTGGAGTATATATGGATGCAACTTTACTGAATTGCAGCTGACTTACCTTTTAGTAAGGCTATTTATGGTTTTTCCATGCCTCCGCAGGGCCCAAATTAAATTTTCCTTTCTTCCGTCCACTTTGTCTAGATAATTTTCCATTTTTCATTCGCGTTCCCTGCCACACCCACATGTAAATCTAAAATCTGGGTTCAGTTATATGCACTCTTGGCAGAGAACATTGTACATAAGAGAGAGGACCGGCGTTGGCGTAGACCTATGTGAATTGCATTACTGAGTACATGTTATGTTATGTTATCTGGTGTTTTATTGAGCGCTCAGCTACTCAAGCAGAGTGTCCCAGCTCTGTGTACTGCTGGGGAACCCATCCTGGCTTTCCCTGTGAGATGGTCCCTTACTGGGCATCTCCAAGGTGAAGACCAAGCATCCCCGGTGCTGATGGGGCCGTTAGTGGAGATTAAGCAAGCTATTGCCCAGAGTTGCTGAGTGTGATCCATGATTAGAGTAGGCACCGAGGCAAGAATTATCGAGTCCGCTGACCTTGGCCCAAGACCCTGCCGCGTTGGGAATCGAACCCTGGTCCCTGACCGACCTCTGCTTCCGGGTCTGCCGCCTCTAACCAGTGAGCCACACCACTCCACATAGTCTTCTACTGGTTGACTACAAATGAATACACTCCTAAATGCCTTTTGTGAGCTTCAGATTCTGTCTTGTTGATCATCTTGAATTAAATTGGCAGGTACATGAGTTTGTTGTCTGGCTCCTACTTGTTTTTTCTATCTTTCAGCATTCTGTAACGCATTACGATGCAGATCGTTGCACACTGCATTAGATGTATGACTAGTTATTAGCAGTGCTTAATTTAAGATGATGACTGCCGGTGGTGGTCACCGGCACTCATTTTTGGGAACAGCACTTATTTTTCTGTATTATATGTTTACAGAGAGCCAGAGGGGGAAATACACACAGATAGGAAAGACGGAGGACGGTTTTCCATCTGGAGATGGGAAAACCATCAAAGACAGAAAGCAGGGGTATCCAAAAGTGATATAAAGGGGCAGCGAGTGTCTGATAGTGGATTAAAGAGGTATGAGGTGGATTTAAGACTACCAGCTTTGGTATTCAGAGCGCCGACGTTTAATTGCACTGGCCGTGGGCTTCTGAACAAAGTTTCGGGCACTCTTTCTTTTGCAAATTAAGCACTGGTTATCAACTTTAATGTCACTTAAATTCAGAAGATGTTCAATTTCTGCAGTGTTAAAGACACCAAAATAACTTCTATTTTATAAAAAGCATATGACAGGAGAGATTAAAATGCAGGTGAAAGGCCGTCAAAGTAAGAATAAGAAAATACAGTTCTGGCAGTATGCGAATCAGTATTTAACACTGCGCTTAAATTCCTTTATAACGGTCAAGATAACCAAAATTAGATGGGTGTGACAGACGTACTCTTCTCTACAGGATTGATGTCATATAATATAGACAGACCGAAAGCTTCAAGAGTGTACCTTCATCAAAACTGTTTGAAAACTGATAATGAAAATGTGTGGTCACTGATTATGGGCATCCATTTTAAGGTGCTTTCTCCAAAAGCCTACTACCCTTTTAAGGAGTGAAACTAAAAGCTGAACTCATTCATAGCACCCATCAGGCATCAACTTTCTGGTGCTCAGGTTTACCTTCGAATAACTGCCCCTAAACCAGGGAACTATACCAGTGGGTTATCTATTCCTGCTAAACCAAACCCTCTGAGGTACAGCTATAAATCCCCCGAATTTAAGGTTGAAGCCCCTACCACCTTAAAGAAGTTACCTCTCACTAATTCCAAAATGTGAGTGATAAAGCCTCCTAAATAGAAATAGCAGCGGGTGACTAGAAAGTATGGTTACACCCAGTGGCGTAACTAAACTTGAGGGGTGCCCCGGCAAAGTTCATGCAGGTGGTCCCAACGCTTTGGATCCAGTACGGAGCTGTCAGGCAGGGACCTGCTTGTGCCGGAGGGAGCTCCCCAGAGCTTGGGGGGGGGGGGGCCCTGCACCAGGGGCTTTTGTTACGCCACTGGTTACACCACCACTATATTGCATTCATTCTAACCCATGAAAGTTATATCTCATCCACTCCATTGTCATATCCGTACATCAAAGCAGCGGTATCGTTGTCGGTACTGGATTCAATATAGTTGTAGATCAAAATTCTAGACCTTGACATAGTGTCATACAATCACAAGCATTGATAACTACTTGGATATCATTAGCTCAATAGTTTTGTGTACTAGATATGCTGAACAGGAATCACCTTTGTTACACTATGCACATGTACAAGTGCAGCGTGTCAAATAACACACACATTTGCGAACACAATCTATTGACTGGCAAAATATGTCATATGCAAGCCTTTGAGTTGGTCTATTGTTCAAGCCCCGGAATTATTCTGAACTCCAGGGCTGCCTCCAAATATAATTCAGTGATGAAATAGTGTTTAATGATGAATTAAAGGTGGTGAAACTCTTAGTGGAAGTTCCACTGGTGAAGTTCACCTTCCGTTTGTCTTCTAGTATAGATAAAGTTTCATAAATTCAAGCGGCAGGCTTGCCAGCATCGCCCTTACTAACCTGATCCATTTGAATGAAAGTCATCATTCAGAAGGGGGCAACAAGGTCTTTTTTTAGATAGTCTCAACGTACCCTACTCATCTTACACAAAGGTGTACCTTTCGCCTCTCAGGAATCTACGCACCTAGCTTCTTAACCCACAGGACAGTCCAAGGGAAAACTGGATGAATTCACGCCTTAGTCGTCTAAAAGAGAAATTATGAAGCAATTTTCAGAAATGACACCAATTTATGAAAAAGACAAATTCCAGATATATGAAAAAAATTGAATCTCAGCATAAAAATCCTTAAAAGTCAATTGTTCAAGCGCAGTAATTCGTTTAAAACAAAAAAAAACTGAGTTGTGAAAGAAATTTGAAACGTCATTTTAAAACTGGTAGATCAACCTCCCATAGTCAACCTCTCATAGTTTTGTGGATATAATCCCCGAGTTGCAATTCGGTTACAGAAATCGGTTCAGCGCCTTGAGACCCTCTCGGGTATGTAGCGCGCTTTACAAATACAGTGATTGATTGATTGATTGAAATATGCCCCCATCCTACATTTGTCAATGTACTTCTGACCTAAGTTAGAGGTTAGAACAGTTCTACATCTGAGTATAAATTGTATTTGATCACTTATTTTTAGCAAATCACACAGAAAACAGCACAAAGTATTAACATGTCTAAATGGGATGAAATTGATAAATGTATGGTATTTTACAATCTTCAACTCACTAAAATGCAGCTAATATCCAGCACAATTACAGTTTATTCCTTGGAATTGGGCTTCATATTTCCATACGCGCCTTCATGTGTCTCTGTGCTGTTTTAGACAGAGGTTGAGACCAGTGGTTAATTTGTGAAAAAATAACTGCCAGGGCTCTCGTTAGGAGGCAGCTTGCACCAGCCCATCTCTCCTGTTCGCCTGCAACAGAACCAACTACCAACCATGAAAGTGGGGGGATAGTGTAGCATAATGGCCAGAGCTGCCAACTTTGGAGCTGGGGAACCAGGTTTGAGCCTTGGAGTCAGCTCAACATCCTGTGAGTCTGGGCAAATCACTTAATCTCCCGAGTCTACAATAAATGAATATGCTGTTTACTGGTGCTCATGAAAATCGCCGGTGTTGATGCTTAAGTGCCGGTGCTGAGCACCGGAAACCACCTGCACGAATTAAGCACTGATTAAGACTCTGCAGAGGCCTCTTCCTCCTCCAGTGGCACTTGCGCGGTCTCCATAATGCCTTAATTCCAGAGCAAAATGTTGGCGGACGTGCCTTTAAAAACAAAATGGCGTACAGCATAGCCAATTGCTAAAATATTAATATGCCTTACCTAAGCACATGAGGATAAGCAACATGTAAAATGGCTGACCACTAGAATGGCGTCAGCCATCCTGGGGCAAATGAAACACACGCAAAACCTCAATCAGAGTGCTAAGATTATAACCTCTTCAAGTACCTAAACACAGACACTAACCGCAGGCAAAAAGGAACTGCAGCCAGCCTGCATTGATTTACCCCACAATTTAATGCTAATAACATCGCAGAAGACGCTGCCGAAGCTTTGTACTCATAATTAGGGGTGAGACAACAGCTTGTTTGCATTCATTATATAGCCTTCAATGGCTCTGTTGAAACTTTGCTGTTGTGTAATCAGAAATTTCGCAGCACAGATAAAAATGTTGGCAAACAAGCTGCAAATGTACACAAACACAGTCAGCTGATCCCAAAGGCGGGAAACGCCGGGGAGCTCCGAGTAGTTTTTTGCATTTCTTAATCGCCTGCCTGAGCTAGACGGCGTTTATGTAAAAAAGTAATCCTCCTGGCTGTGAGTTCCACCACAACACCACCCAAAAAAACATTTTAACTTTGTGATATCCTCATGAGGAAATGCATTTTTAAGAAATATGTGACGTGCACGGAAAGCTTCAAATCCGCCAATAGTCCCGGACTGGAATAATAAGGCACAATGATGTTTATGCTTGCACGATTTATGAAACCTATACATATATGTAAATTACAAGCAGTTACTTCACCCATCTCAACTTTTCTTTGTTTACTATCTACTCTATTTCTGTGTGATATCACCAGGACCGGACTGGCCGTAGCGGGCACCAGGCGTTTCCCTGGTGGGCCGGAAGAGTGGGGTCAGTTTTTTTGTTACTGGGGGCCGGTTCCCCCCCCACCCAACCCCACCGGTCGGACGTAATTGCCATGGCTGGTTTCCAATCCCTGTACGGCCCTGGATATCACTGGCATCCCAACTGGACACACATTTCTTAATTCAGACTGCTCCTCATTCCCGAATGCTATAGGTTTTTGTATTATTTCTAAATGCCAGCTAGTTTACAGAGGATGCCAAGTTTCATGGCTGCTTGATCGATCCTCCTATGAGTGCCAGTCACCAAGCGTGCTCTGTCCTTGCCCATTACAGGCTGGGACATTGCATGGTCAGCAACATCCATCTGATTTCCTCCGCGAGGTCAGTCACCCACAGATGCCGCTTGTCCCTGATTCAATTTTGCCTCTGGCCATCCTCCACGTTGTGCATCAGTCAGTGAGATCTGAAATTAAATTCCCCATTCACGATATTGTGCTAGAAATAGTTGCTCTGGACTTATTTAAGCGTATTACCAGTACCTGAGAGTCATTAAACTGTGTTCTTTCTTATGATCAGGAGTGGATGTTTTTTATTTGTTTTCTTAATTTTATTACAGAAGCTTGTTGTTAGACTTGGCATCCTTGGCGTAGTTTCCCCTGTATTTTTGCCTCTACTTCCTGCATTTTTTGACTGTGTGCCGGATTTCGTTTTTGCTGGTTTAGGTACTCTGGGCACTTTGCCTCTGCTGATCAGTGCCAAAGTGCGAGTGTTCCCTGTGTATATTGTAATTCTAATTGGTTCTCCATAATTGGCACATTTGACTTATTAGAAAGTCCCTAGTAAAGTGCACTGTGTGTGCCCCAGGCCGGTAAATCAAATGTTACTAGTGGGCCTGCAGCACTGATTATGCCACCCACACAATTAGCCTTTCAAATGTGTCTCAGACCTGCCACTGCACCCTTGCATTTAAAACAAGCATTTACAATGCAATGGTCTCGGCATTGGTAAAGTTAGAGCTATTGGCATTGCTCATGACATTATTTTTGTTTATGTTTTTGTTTTGAAAACATTTAACCTCTTCAGCGCTGCGCGGATTCCCGCGCAGTGCTGAAAGATCTGAGCGCGGGCGGGGCCATGACGGAACGGTTCTGTCATAAGCACAGCCCAACCGGCGTGCATGACGGAACCGTTCCGTCATCGGCATCGAAGAGGTTAACCCCTTCGCCGCGGCGGGAATTCCGCCGCGGCGCTGGGGGGTGCGGGGGTGCAGCGCGGTGGCGCTGTGCTCATGACGGAGCCGCTCCGTCATGAGCCACGGTTGAGCTGTGCTCATGACGGAACGGTTCCGTCATGACTCCGCCCAGTTGCGTTGTCCCCCCGCACAGGCGGGGAAACAGCGCCGCGTGGGCGGAGCGGCCGCCAACGGTCGTGGCATGACGGAACCGTTCCGTCATGAGCACACGGCAACCGTGGCTCATGACGGAACGGTTCCGTCATGAGCGGGGAAGGGGTTAAAGAAACGGCATTGTTATTTACAATGTCAATAGCTTAATCACTCTCAAATGCGAGACCTATTGCATTTGCACCCACACACAGAGCCACCTACACACACACTGATTAAGCTATTGACATTGTAAATAACAATGCCGTTTCTTTACATGTTTTAAAAACAAAAACATAAACAAAAATAATGTCATGAGCAATTCCAATAGCTCTAACTTTAACAATGCCGAGACCGTTGCATTGTAAATGCTTGTTTTAAGGGGGCCTCGAACGGGTCTCTATCGGCTAAGTCTTGATTTCACCTCATGCGTCTTTTATCCACCTTCAGACAGTCCCTATCCCTTTATCTAATTTTGTCGTTCTCCCCTGTCTTCTCTCTATGTCACAGATTTTTTTACGTCTTTCTCTTCCTCCTTTTCCCCCCTTTTGTATTGTTTCTTTGTTGCTCTGGGTCAAAGTTTGATAAGTTAATATAAGGGCTTTCCCCCAAAATGAGTGCTGGTGGCCTCCACCGGCAACCACCGGCTCAAATTAAGCATTGTCTAAGAGCCATAGGAAAATGTACTCCCCGACCACAACGAACCAGAATTTGTGGTGAAAGGATGTAATCGCTTTGCATTGCATGCGCAAATGGCGTGCAGCAAGCAATGATCTGTCCTGACGCGTTCCAGTAGTGAGACCGACCCTGTAGCCGGACACATTGGGAGTTACGATTTGTTTGGTGTGAATTAGATTGCCAATTCATGTATGGACAATATCTGGGAGTTGGAGCATAAACCTGAGCCGAATAAATAAAGAGGTCACAAACCAAAAATATTTTCAGTCACATTTTAGCGTTGGCTGAGTGGGCGTGACTGAAGTGCCAGTGCACTGTGCCGAGAGATGTGCTGCAAATTTTATATTTTTGTAGAACATCTATTTGAGAGGTCCAGCGTGCGCCTCACAGCGTATTCGGAGAGTGGAGGCGGACACATGGGTTATTGTCACCTCTAATCACAGATGGCTGCTGGGCCGCTTTTTACTGCGCACATTGTAACTAGCCTTTGGTCTGATGGGGGTGGCGGGGCGGTGGCGCCAACTCGCGCAGATAGTCGCAGCCACCGACTGTAGTGTTTACTCGCCCACAGTGGAGGGCCCGGAGTTGGAGAGCGCGCAGTCGGAAAGTCCACTTCCTAGCACAGCCTGCTTCCCCAGATTAATTCCAGGGTGCCTCTTTCAATGAGGGCTTGACAGGCCTGTTTGCTTTGTATGCTCACTGGCACCTAACTGTGAAGTCAGCTTTCATTTGCATGGGGTTTTCTTTTCTTTCCCCCTTTCCTGTGCTGCATTGAATGACATTGTTCGCGGATCTGCCGTTCCACAGACCATCGCTGCTGAATGTAATCTGGCCTTTTCATTTCCCTGCTCCTATTCAAGGGAGGCCCCCATAGCAAGAGAGGGAAACGGCCCAGCGAGCGAAGGGGGCCTGACGAAGGGCGGGGGGCAGTTCTAGAAAACAGGGGAGCTGTTTGACCAAGAACACGAACGACCTCGGCTTAAAACAACGTTAAGAAGTTCAATGCACGCAGCCAGCCTACGGTGTCGTGTGTCAGTTTTGGTATGCAGCTTTCTAGTAAACACAACTCTACATTTTACTCAGTGCGGTCCGAGGCTGCCGATAAAGAGGCGCCTTATCACGGCAGGCTCGGAAAGCAGGGACATGTTTTCTAGTCAGTCTCAGATAAGAGGCAGCACTGCTGCTCTTCCCGCGTTTCTTTTTGCCTGGGAACATTGCCTCTAAATGACCACATAAACAAGCCGAGGGCACCGGAAGACACCACCGCCTTTCTCCGAGGCAGAGCAGAAATGCCTCGGAGAAACGCAGCGTCCTTTTCGGATTCGGGGGCGTGTTTTGCTGTTATCTCCTCCAGCCATTGGCTGGAGGAGAGAATGAGACTTTCTGCAAAAAACACGCCCCCGATCCGAAAAGGACGGGGCCTGATCGGAGTGACGGGACCTCTTCTCCAATGGCTGGCCAGCATTGAAGAGGCCAGCCAATGGAGGACAGGGGAGAAGAGGGGCGGGTTCAAGCCCCTCTTCTCCAAAACATTAAATCTCTCGACTTCCGGTTCTGCCTTCGGCAGACCGGATGGTCCCGAGACCTAAAAACTTCTAGGGGTGGGCAGAATACATGAAGTTTCACTCTGGAATTCCATGGAGTTACATAAAAACTCTGCAAGATTCCGTGGAATTGTGCGAGTAGGTGGAATTCGGCACGTCACACTGCTTGTGCTGATTTTTAGCGCAGCGAACTTGTTCCGCACTGTAAAATCAGCGCAAATGGCACGACGCAGCGCACCAGAGGGCTGCTTCCTTCTCAAGCTCGAATAGATTTTCTACTCGAGCGGTAGCTTTCTCAAAGTGAACGGTCTCGGCCTGCCTGCCCGCTTTGAGAAATCTCGTTGGGATGAGTTCTAGCGTCGAAAATCACGCTAGAGGACGCAGATTCTCTCTTGCACTCACCAACTTAACGTAGGCGAGCAATGCAGTAGAAAAAACTCTAACACGTGGCGGTTGGCAGTGTTTTGCCAGAACTCTGCGCTCCAGGCAGAATACGAAGTGGGCAAAATCTGCCGGCGGAGCAAAATTTATCACCAAACCCTAATATTTACATTATTGGCATAGGCAGATTAAATGATTTACCTAGAATTAGGATATCATTCGGTGACCGAGGCCAGGTTTCAAATCCAAGCAACAAAGTTTTCAGCCTTCCGCTAGATCACATGTCCCCATTTTTTTGTTCCAAGTTGCAGAGTCATAACCCCTGTTTTTCCTGTTGATAAATAAATCAATTGTTCACTCCTTTCCACAGAAAAAGCTGTCATTAGACCACATCATATCACCGTCTGAAGCGAGTCTTAAAACTTAGTGCCATATTTAGAGTTTGGCGAATGGGATTCTCTATCAAAAAGTGACGGATATCCCATCCACTGTTTTACAAGTGCCATAGGTTATACTGCACTTGTAATATGATTCACTGAACATTGCCAAGTTTGTGACAGAGTGTCATATTCACCAAATTCTAAACAAGGCCATTTAAGCTGTCTTTCCAAATCATTTATACATAATCCTTTATTCAGGGTTTGTAAGATGGAACAGTAGATGCTACAAAAACCTCTAGCCTGTAAGTATATGCTTTGAACCTCATGAGACAGTTCTCTCACCTGGGCTAATCTAGAGACTTTTCTGTGGGGTACAGGGCCTCTGTGGTCACTTCCAAAAATATCTCTTCCCCATACAGAGATGTCAGTCACTCACCATGCCATCTTTATTTGGTCGAGCTGGATAGGGAAGGGAATGCACAAAGATTGGGCTTTGCCGATTTGCGAACAGTTCACAGTGTGGCAAACACCGACTCACTCTCGACGCCGGTGTTTGCCCCGCAGTGAGTTCAATTTTCTTTTTATAACCGGGGGTGGTGCCCGGGCGCCAATACCCTTGATGCCCTACCCAACCTGCTCACAAGCATTTCCCCACCTGCAACTGCAGCCCTATTTAATTAGGTGCTGCAGTACAAGTGGCAAACTGTCCATCGGCAGGAACAAAGCGGGCCATAGCCTGCATTGTGGCTCTGCCTAGACACATAGGAGTGTTAATATGTCACCTCATGCTGCTAACAATTTGGTGTATCATACTACCTTTGAGAAAGTGCTAGCATTGGAATGCATGAGGGACTATTTTACATCTGAAAAGTACGTACAATCATTGCATAGTTTATCACATTCATTTTTTTAAATCTCCTACTTGCATTCTGGAAAGACGGAACATTTTATTTAGACTTTTTCACAGCATCGACTGTTTTTCAAAATGGTGAAAAGTTCTCCATTTCCCTTTAGCTTCTGCCATTGTATTGGTTAAGCTTATTGATACACATTATCTATCTATCTATCTATCTATCTATCTATCTATCTATCTATCTATCTATCTATCTATCTATCTATCTATCTATCTATCTATCTATCTATCTATCTATCTATCTATCTATCTATCTATCTATCCATCCAAAATGCAGTGGTATGAAACCCTTTCACAGAGAACTATGCAACGCAAAACGTAATTGAGATTTATAAAGCCACACAAGGCCACCTTGGATGGCACCCAGCCATGGATTTTGACACATTCCCAGATTTACCAACATTGGTAGACCTGGGGATACGAATATGTCAGAATTGCACACTGCCCCACCAGAAGCATAATGAGGAGAGATATCTTTATTTCTCCTTGTTGTTTACTCTTTGTAAGTGTGCTGGATTCTGCCTACTACACAGGCATCCTTGCAACACAGTGAATTAGTGCTTGTACTGACACTAGGCAGCAGTTTGTGTGAGAGCGCAGGCAGAGAGCAAGAATAATGTTAACATGTATAATGTTAAATCGGTGCATTCCTGCCTCCTCCCATTCGCGCAGCTTAGCAAGGTAATTTGCTGTGTTGCATGAAATATTGATAACTATGGGCCTCAATTTCATCATCGTGATAGTCACCAAACCACTTTGATGAGCCACAGAGACAGAGCTACAAGGACTAGGCAACACAGAGGACCAAATTATGCAGCAGGGTTAACAATACTATATGGAAAAAACAAAATTATATGTCATATTCTCTTGCCCTATTATTTTCATTTTTTTGTGTGACATCTGCAAATTATGCTAATTATGTAGCACGCAATATGGCAAATGCAGTAAATTCATAATTCATAACTATGTTGGCAATGCTGTTGCCACAGATTGACAGAAATCCACTGGTCCGCACCACTGGCCATTGTTTTATCAACAATTTATTCACGAAAAGTAAAGAAAATCTAAACATGCTAATTATTATTTATAATTATATTGTGCTCAATATATATATATTTGTGTGAAATCTGCAAATTATGCTAATTATGTAGCACGCAATATGGCAAATGCAGTAAATTCATAATTATGTTGTCAATGTTGTAGCCACAGATTGACAGAAATCCACTGGCCTTTACCACTGGCCATTGTTTATTCACGAAAAGTAAATAAAATCTAAACATTCTAATTATTATTTATGTTTGGGCAGTGTGAAATTTTGATTAATTGTCTTAGTAATTTCCTATCAATCTTTGGACTCAAAATTAGGGGTGGGCAGAATTTGCGGAATTAACCTTCGCAAATTATCGCGAGAATGTTTAAAATTATCGCAAACAAGCAGAAATATCGCGAAGATGCGGAAGTTTTTTTCCGGCATGTTCGCGCGATTTTCTGCATGGTTGCGGGTCGCCAACTTACCCATGTGGCTGCTTGCGGGCGCGGCCATCTTGTTTTGAGTTGTTCTCGCGGTGCATGATCGCGAGAAGAAAGACGTGATCGCGCGACGCATGACGTCACTGCGGGCGCGAACTGTCGCGAGACAGCGCAAATGGCTAAAAACAATACAACATCTCATGGAGAACGCGACCGGATCAAGAAAACTTGTCGGCGAACGCAGGGATTCAGGTAAGGCGATCGCGCGCGCGCGAGAATGTATCATTTTACAGCGCGAGCAAGAAACAAATTATCGCCAAGCTGCGGAAACCGGAATTTTTGACATTTTCGCGCTCTCCGCGGAACGCAAAAATGTCAAATTATCGCAATTTCCGCGAACGGAACGAAATTTTTGCCCAGGCCTACTCAAAATTGCCAAAATTACGCCTGTATGCGTAATTATGAGTAATTTGGACTAAAAACCCTGCGACAGGAACAATGAACTTAGCAAGCAGCAGCTGCTGTTTGCGTTCTGCTGCATATAGCGCTACTTTCTTAGTACTAAATGCATCTAAAGATCCATTTTAGATAAGAGGGGCGCATTTTGCTGTAAGAAAATTTAGCTAAAGACTGGGTAATGAGCCTCTAGTGATCTTGTGTAATTTTTCTGAAATTTGAATTAATTATGATACAGCAAATTACCCACATACATTTTTATGTAATTACGCATAATTATGCTACAGCACATTAACCAAATTGTGCCCACCCTATATATATATATATATATATATATATATATATATATATATATATATATATATATATATATATATATATATATATATATATATATATATACTATATGGAAAAAGCAACATTATATGTCATATATATATATACCTCGTTCCTTTGCCTCTCCCGCCTTCCCTACGTATCTCTATATTTTTAAATTCCTCTGTGTATTTCTCTAACCATCTTCTTTTCTCTCTCGCACTTAATATCTTTCTCTCCTCAGTTTTCTGTAAGTCACAGAGCCACTTCCTTTCCTTGCAACTGCTTAGATTTGTTGCTCTGCTAGCCTCCATTGGCAACACATTCAATACGTTTATCACCCAATGCATTAAAAATAAATTCGCTGCTATTTCTTTGCTCTCGCGTTTTGAATTTATGCCTCTCAGTTTCCAGTATTTTATGAGTATAATTGCACAACTTACTTTAACCATTCCTTTCAGCAACTTAATCAATGTGCTCACCTTCCCCAAAAGTCCTCTTTTTGGTAAGAATAAACACAGCATTTCTATGTATATTTATCAGTGAGAACCATGTTCTTTATAAGGTTCCTGAAAGTCTGTTATTGTGCCTCCAATGGAAAGGTACGCTTGAAAGAGTGCTTTTAATGTTTCCATACATCCAAAAATGACGATCCACCAGCATCTAATTCCTCTAGTTGATTACCTTTCTGCCAGGGCCAAACTGGCCATAACAGCTCACAGGCGTTTCCCATGAGGCAGGAAGGACGGAGGCCGGTTTTGTTCCTGGGGTCTGTTTTTGCAGCGACACGGCAATATCGGCCCCCAGTAACGAAAGCATCAGTGCTGGGTGGGCAGTTTTGCAGGTGCTGCAATACCAGCCCCAGTAACAAAAGCAGCAGGGGGATAAAGTCAGATGTCCTATTCCTGAATTCCGAACCTCACTGCATGGCTACTCGAGTAGCTCACCCACTGTCCTGCAACCTGCTCTAGTGAGAGGTAAGACACTGTGGAAATGCTCAAACGACCACCAGAAAATGGAGAAAGGAGTGGTGCTCGTAGGGCAATGTTGGACTTGGCCCTTTTTGCAGGGTTATCCCCAAACTTTTTTCTTCTTCCTCCTATTTTTTCCTGACCTGTTGTTGTTGGATATAGGATTCTGGGCACGTTACCACTGCTAATCAGTGCTAAAGTGCATATGCTCTCTGTGTAAATTACACTTATGGATTGGTGTTTCCATGATTGGCATATTTGATTTACTGGTAAGTCCCTAGTAAAGTGCACTGAAGTGTGCCAGGGCCTGTAAATCAAATGCTACTTGTGCTACCCACATGTGTAGCCCTGAAAAGGTCTCTCAGACGTGCCACTACCGTGTCTGTGCGCAGTTGTTAACTGCCTTGTCGACTTGGCAAGTGCACCCACTTTCCGGGCCCTAATCTTCCATTTTCTTACATGTAAGGCACCCCTATGGTATGCCCAATGTACCCCCCTGGGCAGAGTGCAGTGTAAGTAAAAGGTAGGCCATGTACTGGTGTGTGTGACATGTCCTGATAGTGAAATACTGCCAATTTCGTTTTTCACTATTAAAAGGCTGTCTTGCCCCGTAGGATAGAATGGGAAACAGTTTGTAACATCTTACAAGTATAACTTCCCATTGGGACAAGATAGAGAAATGAAGTGTAGGCTCTCTGAACTCAGAATTTAATAACATATCTTTTATTAAAGATGGTTTTTAAATTGATGTGTTCGAAAATGCAACTTTTAGAAAGTTGGCATTTTCTTGTTTAACCATTCTGTGTATCTCTGCCTATTTGTATATTGACTGTCTGGTTTTGGAGTGACAGGGGCTGGGATGGGCATTCACTGTAGACAGCCAATGGGGGGGTTGAGGTGTGCCTGGCTCTTCCTGGATGACCCAGAGCTGAACTGAATGGGGCTTATAGAGTAGTGGAAGGAGATTCCCTTGTACCTGAATAGAGCCTTGCCTCCCTTGCACAATGCTGTCTCCACCCTCTGTGGTCATACTGCACCAGTGAGGACAGAACTGGTTTGGACTGAACTCAGAGACCCTTGCACCAAGAGAACAAAGACATTTTGGGGTATAAGTATTAGGCCTAAAACCCCAGAGTTTTAGACTACTTCTGGAATCAAGAGGAACCTTTGCCAAGGAGAAGAGCTGGAGAAACTGGAGGAAGAGTACTGCCCCTTTGCCGTGTGCCATCTGGGGTTGGCCTGCAGTAGCTGTTTCTGCCAAGGAAAGGATAAGGAATTTGCTGTGTGCTGTGTCCCCCTGCTTGAGGAAGATCTCCAAGGGCTTGAGTAGAGCTTGCCTCCGGTTCTAAAGTCTCAAGGACACAAATACTTCACTCCCCAGCTCCCCTGAACGTCCTTGCTGGGAGTTCTAACCTGCCAAGAGGTGCCTGTGCCTGTGTTAGGCCTCTGCAGGTTGTTCCTTCTGTTGGGACCTGGAAAAGCAATGCAACTACAAGGAAACTGATGCATCGCTCTTTTTGCGGCAGTTTTTTGGACGATGTGCAAGAAGAATCTCCACACATCGCCGCAGCGCTGCTGAAACTGACACAGCACCTATCGCCGTTGCAAGAACCAACGCATCGAGGGATCGCAGCTGAAGAAACCGATGCAGCGCTGCTCGCCGCAGCCGCATCGATCGCCGCCGCATCCCGGATTTCCACGCATCATACCTGTGACCAGAACCGTCTCGGAATCGACGCATCACTTCCCCCTACAGACTGGATTCGACGCATCACTTCTCCTCCGTGCAGTAGAACTGTCGCATTGGCTCCCCATGGTCTCAGGAACTGATGCATCGCTTTATTTTTGGCGCTTCCCATCTCTGCGGCTGTTCGGCCTTGTGAATTTTGTTGCAACTACAGGTGCTTTGAGAGAAATCACGCATCCATAGTTTTCTATGGGCCAAGTAGTTTGAAACCTTGTTAAAGTCATATTCTTATTACTTGTATAATGGATTTTTGTCGTTTTGGTCTTGTTGAGTTTAGATAAAGATACTTTATTTTTCTAAACAGGTGTGGTGTCCATTTGTGGTGATATCGCTGTATTACTGTGTGTTTTGAGTACAAATACTTTTCACATTGCCTTTGGGATAAGTCTGTCTGCTCGTGCCAAGCTAACCAGGGGGTGAGCAGGGGTTATCTAAAGTCTGTATCCCCCTTACCGTGACTAGAAGCAAGGGTCCCTATTTGGACAAAGGTATCTACCTCTGCCAAATAGAACCCCCGTTTCTAACAGGCAACAACCGTTTTTCTTCACAGCGCAATCTGTATAGAGCTGATAAACAAACTTTGTAGTTTAAACTGAGTTTCTCAGAGGGCTGTGTGCCTGCTATGGATGCATTGTCATTTCTAGAAGACAGCTCAACCCTATCTTTCATCATCTCCATCAGGATTAAATGGTTATATCATTTACATATCAAAGACATGAAAAAACTTTGCTTCAGCCGGAATTGGTTCGTTAGCACTGAGATATTCCCAATTAAATACACTTAGAAGCTATCATAGTACTGAAGGTTAATTCTTGAAAATAGCATGTACCAGACCCACCGCTTGGCCCAAAACAAAAACCCTACACTTATGTGACGTGCAGGTAAAAAAGACTAATAGCTGTAGTCAGCCGCTGCCTGTGTGGGTAAGAGCGGTGGGCCGGGTGGGGGGGGGAGGGGATTTCGACAGATGATGAAGAGGGAAAAAGAAATAAATAATTTTCCATTGTCGTCGTCCATCGAAATCCGCCCCACCGCTCTTACCTGCACGGGCCATGGCTGGCTGTAGTCTTATAGAAATTGCTTCTTTAGAGTTTGACTCAGAGGGCATTTTGGGGATGTGATATGCTAGCAGGTGTTTTTATGCGTTTTTGGTCATGCTGCCAAACTATGCATAATACAAAGATTTATTGGTGATCTTAAAGTATTTTTTGTTTTTATATTGAGTTGATAGCTAATCAAACTGCTTACAGGTAGGAGAGCAAACCAGATATTTGGGAGTCAGCTCTTTAGAAGATTATAGCTCTCATAGACAGCATGTGCTGGCAAAAAGATGGGCCTCCATCACTCGGCAGTGTGTTCGGAATTCCGAAGTCTGACTCATTGCGTATAAGAGAATTTCCCACCAAATCTTTTCTGCCTAGCCAGTGGGGTAGCTAGTTCAATCAATCAATCAATCAGGGGGTTTATATAGTGCGCTACTCACCCGTGAGGGTCTCAAGGCGCTGGACTCACCCATGAGGGTCTCAAGGTGCTGGCAGTTGTACACTGAAAACTGTTGTACACTGTTTGTTGTCCAATGTTTTTCTGTTCCTCCTAGGTTACCAAATTCCAAGATTGACTAATTTTGTTTCTGCCTTCGGCCTGTTCCACTCCCCTACACTTCCTGCCACTTTACATGGGCCTTGCCGGTGATGTTTCATCATCCCTGCTTTCTCCCTTTACCACTCTTGTACTATCTTTCTCTTCCTCCTTCTTTCTCCCCTTCTCTCTTGCTCTTGGCCAAAGTCTGATGATGAAAATTAAGCGCCAGTCCCTAAAACGAAGTCGCACCACCTTCAACCACCACCAAAAATTGAGCACTCATTGTCACAGAGTTGGGACACCCATGACAGATTTCCAGCACCTCCAAGTAAGAGAGTCCTCCATTTTACAAACACCTTCTGCTTAAATTTAAATTAATCCTTCTAAAAAGTTCTACCCAGTCACCAGTTGTATTTCATTCGCTTATCAACAAAATAGAAGTGGTTTTATCATTACACTAAAAGGGAAACGTTCTTTTCAAAGATTTGCAGGGGTGTAGCTTCAGGCGAGAGGTGTTTGGGATGTCACACCAGCATAACAAATGTATTTTCTGATAAATAGTTGGGTACAGGTGCTTTCAGTTAGGTATTGTGAGATGACAGTTGGATTGCAGCAGGATTTCTTTTACATACGCAGACAAAAACGCACACACACTCTCTCCCTCTCTGTTTTCAAAGTTCTCAAAAATATTGGTTAATTTACAAAATATTGTGTTTTTTCAATAAGTACTCCTACCAATCCGCACTCCTCTCCCTTTCCACTGCCCCTTAGCCCTCTCATGCACCCTACTTGTCATTTAATGTATTTAAACATTACATGGTAGCCTGATTGTCCGAAAAGTGAATATTGCACCCCTCCAATCTTACTGACCAAGTTATGTACCTGAACATTTGATGCTATCTAAGGGGCGAATCCTATTCCTAACAATAAGACATAACTATTAAAAATGTTAGAAGCTTGGATTCTGCCACAGATACTCTGGAAGTGACTACAGGGTGGCTGCCGCGGTGTGCATAATATGAAGTGCCTCAGGAAAAGCAATCCATCATGTGTGCTACCTTTCAGCTTGTAACTCCTACACACCTAGGAAGTTCACTCTGCTGATCTGCTTGTGTGGGGCTAAATTTGTTTAAAACACGAAAAAAGACTAGGACAAATATTTTATATTTACAAGGAGACAGCTGGATATGCGCTTTGGTAATTAAGTTTAAGTATTTGGCTCTACATTGTGTTTCGGGGCTTTAGGTATTGGTACTTCCACAGGAAATAAAAAAAACATTTTTTTTTCAAAATGATTAACCATTCCTGTTCGGTGACAACTATAAACTGCAGATTTATTTGAGACTTTTGATTTAGTTAACTGGGAGATCACTGCCATGAGACATTTTGGGACATATTTACAAGCCCCTATCGCCATCACAACGCCACTTTTTCAGACGTTGTGGTGACGATAGGGGCTTCGCCTTATGTACAAGGCAGCGCTGAGCCACTTAACGTGTAAATAAGACACCCTTTCACGCTGTACTTAGCGTGAAAGGGGGGGCAATGGGTGCTACGGTGGGCGATCCACCGCAAAACCCATTGATTTTGACGCTGCCTCCTATTTACAAGGGTGGTGTAAATAGGAGGCAGCTCCAAAATTAGACCAGGTAAAACCTGGTCTTAAACTGCTGAAATGAGGAGAAATGCTTTATTTCTCCTAATTTTTGCTTTTTCCATGTGTGCTGCATTGTGTAGCACACATAGAAACAGCAAATTGGCATTGATTGTTTATGTGCAAGTAGGTCACCCTTCCTGCACATAAACAATCAAGAAAAAAAAACTTCTATGTGTGCTGCATTAACCCCTTCGATGCGTATGACGGAGCGGTTCCGTCATGCACGTCGGTCGCGCTGTGCGCATGACGGAACCGCTCCGTCATGGCTCCGCCCACGCACGGAACCTTCAGCACAGCGCGGTAATCCGCGCCGCGCTGAAGGGGTTAAGCAGCACACCTAAAAAGTTACAAAACACCATATAAAGATTGTTTATGTGCAGGAAGGGAGAACCTTCCTGCACATAAACAATCTTCCCCTCAACACAGAAACCCCTGCACTATGGTGCAAGGGTGGCTACGTTGGCGATAGGCTGCTAAATTTAGCTCTAGCACAGGGGGAAATGGAGGGCTGCACCATGTTGTTGTAAATATGATGCAGTCCTGTGTTTCTGACGTGGCAGAGCGTGGCTTTAAGCCAAGGAGGCTAACGCCGCGCTCCGCCACTTTGTTGTATATTTGCTCTTTTGTCCTGCTTAGATCTGTACAAAGCGATTCGAACAATTAACTTAAAATTGCATAAACGACTATATTCACAATTAGACAAAAGATTGGCTTTATGTTCTTCTGGCGAGAGTAGGAGGTCTGCCAGACGAATCCTTCTATGGTACTAGCTCGATTCATTGATGTCCGAATGACAGTTGGTTTTGTGCTTTTGCTATGGAAGAGTAGATACTTTGAATAAATGAACTCAAATTTGCGATTTGCTGATTCAATTTCTGATTTCCATTAAATGTGTTAGTCGGCAGGGGCTATGGGAGGAAACTTCTATACCTATCAAACCCTAACCACTCACCCATGAACATATCCTATCCCTGGGTACTGGCTTCCAGGTACCACCCTCCTTTACTATAGCACTTGTAATGAGGGGGCAGGATATCTGTCATGTCTTTCAATAACAGCTAAATCAAGCCCATGCTTTTAAACGAATGCCGCCCAATTCTTTGTGCACTTAGTCTAATTATTTCTCAAAAGCATTGGTTTGAGAACTAATTTATTGAAACTAAGTGCCACATTTGCAACACTTGACGAAGTAAATTCAGATATTTACATTCATTGGTGTACGCCTATGCATATGCATGGAATGGATTTCTGATTTATTAGAATCTTTCAATTAATTCTTAGAATACTCTTGAAAATCCTGGAAATCTGGCATTATCAGATTCCCAGGATTACATATGTAATATATAACTCATATGGAAAGGCAGTGAGTTTACATATCCCCAGAGAGGGAGTTGTATGCAAATGTGCATTTTTATTTCACAATTTTGTTTTCTCCGTGGGGAGTATGTATAGTTTTGTGTAAAAACCTGTTCCTCTTGACCACCTTCATTTTAGGGTGTGTGGGTGGTCTTCCCTCCCTATTGTGATTGCGAAAATGCACCATGACAAAAGTGAATGCACACGGATTTTTAGGCGTAAAAATACCTGCAAAAGTTAGGTGGATAACCAACCACAGGGACCAAAATAATATTCAGGGTTTGTGAAGAAGTAGGATACACTGATGGTATCTTCTTTATTCAAGATATATGTAATATAAGGTCCCATCCACAGGACATCAAGCATCAACTAACTCCTAGTGCTCATCAAAACAATAGCAGCCTGACATCACATTCTGGATTGTACAACCAACATTCCAATGTAAGAGAGAACTTTAAGAACTTTACTATTTATAACCAGAATGGAAGGATACCACACACCTTCCCCCGACCTAAAACAAAGAACAGTAATACAAAACAGAACAATAATAAAACAAGAACTAAAAGCACAGTCACTTTAACACATAATCGTGCAGAGCCGCTGGGACTCTGGCTACACGAGAGCTCCTACACAGAGGAGCATTATCAACAGGTTGACTAGACCGATTTGCTGAGTTAAAGGAATTATCATTACATTTGGGTACAGTAACAGGAATGGGTGCAATCCTATTTAAATTCCATATGCGCCCATCATTCAGTTTAACTGCATTTCTAAAAAGTTTAACAACCTTCAAAGGAGAAGAGAACTTCGAACCAGAGGATTTGTGAGGAAGGCGTACTCTAACACGATCTCCAATGAGCACACTTGTGTGGGCAACAGCATGTCTAGCATCAAAATACATTTTTCTTTGAGTAGACTTGACATGCTGCTTGGTCAACAACTGCGCATCACCAGGATTTATGGTCTCAACACCTTTTTCCCTCATCCAAGACTGAAACATGTAGGTGTTCCGAGTGCGGCCTCTAAGCAGCTCAAAGGGAATCCCACCAGTGGTAGAGTGAGGTGTGACTCTGTAGACCATGACTCTCTCATGTATTTCGGCTATCCAGTCTTTACCCTGTTCTTTAGCTAACTGGATAGATTCCTTTAGCACGCGGTCCCATCCACAGGACATCAAGCATCAACTGACTCCTAGTGCTCATCCAAACAATAGCAGCCTGACATCACATTCTGGATTGTACAACCAACATTCCAATGTAAGAGAGAACTTTAAGAACTTTACTATGTATAACCAGAATGGAAGGATATCACACAGTTCTAAGTGTTCTCCACCTTATACCATAACCACAAACAGAACTAGGAGAAGAAATGGCCTCATATGAAAAGTCTACCATAACAGCAGGATTTCTGCTTATTAGGGCAAAGTACCACCTGTCGGCTTTTGCAGAAGTAATGTGGTTTTGCGCACTCAATCAATTTATTTTAGCACACAAGCTGGACTTTGGTGCCCAAAGAGCTTTATAAAACAGCTAGCAGTGCACTTTGCATAACTGAATTCAAAATAAATGGTTGCTGCTTTCCTGTGCATATAGTTTATTAAATATGTGTCTTTTGGACCGGGGCCTTTCTGCAGTGTCACCCCAGATTTTTGTTTCCTTTGCTGAACCAGTTTCTGTTGGCTTCTAGGGCACTGTGCATTTTATCCCTGCTAATCAGTGATAAAGTGCTCATGCTCGCCCTCCTAAACATAGTAAAATTGGCCTGCACCTGATTGGATTATTTAATTTATTTATAAGGCCCAAGTATATGGTCTTGTATGTACCCAGGGCTTGTAAATTAAATTCTAATGGTGAGCCGCAGCACCCATACTACTCACTAAATTAGATTTGTAAAACATGCCCGAGGCCCACCACTGCCTCCTGCAGTGCAGTTTTAAACTGGCATTTCAACCTGGCTGTAAGGAAGTAACTTTTTTGACATGGTCACCACCACTTTTTGCCTGGTACATGATGTGATTTCGACTGAAAATGCACTGGGTTCCTGCTAACCTCTAGCAGCCTCTATAGGTCCCTAATAATTGGTACTCTGGAACCTAGGGCCTGATGTGCTAAAGAGCAGCACACATTTGTGCCACCCTAAGGAAGCCCTCACGAACCATGTATAACTGCCATTGCAGGCTGCATGTCTTGGTGCAGACAAAAATAAAAACACAACATGTCACCCATCCCTGTGTGCCATGTCCCCCAACACTGCATATGATATTTATAAGTCACCCCTACTAAAGGCTGACAGCCCTAAGGCAGGGTGCTTAATTTTATATGTGAGGGCATGCCTGCATGAGCAGATAAAACCCTGTGCTGGTCAGTTCGATTACTGCAAGTGCAAGTGAACAGGGATCCCATTTTAAAACGTGCTGGGCACTGGTCAAAACGAGTTCTCCAGCTACATGATGGCTTCACTGAAAATAGGGATGTTTGGTATCAAACATCTCGTATTGAACCCACACAGATTTCAGTGTTAAATGTATCAATGCATGCACCAGAGTGCACCTCAGAGGTGCCCCCTGAAACTGTACCAACTGCTGGTGGGCTGACTGACTGTTTTTAGCCAGCAGCCTGCGATACTAAAGGGGATGATGGACGGAGCGTTTGAGCAAATCAAACACTCACCCCCAGGTCACTGATCTGGGTTTAATCCATATCATTCTTTAGCAGATCAGTTGACTGGGTGTGTGTGTTTGATTCGCTCAAACGCTCTGTCCATCATCCCCTTTGGTATCGCTTTGTTCGCCCTAAGTTGGCAGGGTATGCCCAGACGGGGGTCCCTTGCTCACTTTGCCACTGGATTCAAGATAGCCTGGCTGATGAGGGTTATGAACCCAAAACCAGTCCCAGGATGCTTGTTTCCGGTCCAGGGAAGACATGGCTCGGCAGGTCGGGCTGGACTGTTCCCATGAGGCACAGGGTCAGACTGATTTGCATATGGCCATGTCTGAACTGGGGTGGTGGAGTGAGCTAAAGAATGATGATCGATTAAACCCAGATAAGTTGACTGGGGGTGTGTATTTGATTTGCTCAAACGCTCCGTCCATCATCCCCTTTGGTATCGCTTCCTGATTTCCAAAGCATCAAAAACTTATCATGAGAGGCTGCAGCAGTATCACCACTGGATCTTCCTTAAACTTTTCAGAGAAAAGTCCTGACAATTTGGCTGTCAGCCTGTTAGAAAGTCAAGAGTTGTGGTTGTGAAAGGACAATGAGTAAGAGGTTTCCCTATGTTGTTTTTCATTCTCTCTCCTCATGCATACTCATTGTCCTGCTGCCCATCACAAATGTCTTAAATTGCTTCTTTCCATATCTCTGATTCCAACTCTTCTGTGAGTCCTTTAGCCACTTCCTATTTCCTTTCCACTTCACAATGATGCACGATTACCCCTAGCCCCGTCTCATTCACTGAGTATTCCTTGTTTTATTGTACTTACCGCATATGGGCTATATTCAACTTCCACTTCCTCTCATTTCTATTTTCCTGTCCCAATTGTAGCATTTCCTTCTGAAGTTGCACGCAGTACAAGATTTCCTTCAGCCCTCATCGCCAAGCCTCCTGTGCTCTTCTTTCCTCCCCATGTTCCTTAACCCCTTCGCCGCGGCAGGAATTCCGCCGCGGCGCTGGGGGGGGGTTTGGGGGCAGCGCGGTGGTGATGTGCTCGTGACGGAACCGCTCCGTCATGAGCCACGGTTGAGCTGTGCTCATTACGGAGTGGTTCCGTCACGTCTCCGCCCACTGCGCTAATCGCCCGCACAGGCGGGGAATTAGCGCTGCGTGGGCGGAGCGGCCGCCAACGGCCGTAGCATGACGGAACCACTCCGTCATGAGCACAGCGCAACCGTGGCTCATGACGGAGTGGTTCCGTCATGAGCGGGGAAGGGGTTAATACTTTCCTTCTCCTGTAAAACACTGTCTCCTCATCCCTTCTCTTTCTGCTTCTATCCCACACCATGTCTGATTGTGAATGATTCCTTGCACAGCCAGTATTTATAAGGTGTCAGAGCGCTGTACACTAGAACCAGTTACGTTACATGAGAGAAATGTTACAAAATAGAACGTACAAAAATAGCAGGACACAGAATTAAACATAGCAGGCAAGAGGAACACAATATCAAACACAGCAAGCAAGGAATGTACAAAAAATAAATAAATATAACAAATTTACAATGACTAACGAACTACCTGTCTAGGGCCAGCTCAACTGTAAGTGTAGGGTGGTCCTCCTTACGTCACTTCTAATTTGGTTCATGCAAATTGCCACATCAAAAGTAGCTGCAACTTGATAATAAGCGTTGGCAAACCCAATAGGCCTGTCTGAGGCAAGCGTGTGTGTTTGCTTGCAAATATATGCAAACAAAAAGAATGCATTCAAGTAAGGGAGTGGGAGCTGGCTGCCCTGTAGCACCAACCCTGGGACTGACGTTAATTCCTTTTCAGGGGGTTGGGCAGGCAAAATGCTGTGTCTCTCACAGTCCAACAAGTCAAAAGTAGAAATAGACTGACCCAGTGTGCCATGATGTAGGTTCTCGTAGGTAGCAGTTAATTTTGAATGAGAGTTGAACACACCCATGGGTTAAAAGGACTGGTAGAAAGTCACTGAATGTGATTATATTTGTAAGTGTTTTTATTATGCATTGTTTGGAAATGTTGAGGTTGGTGGTACTGCTAAAGCTGCTATGTCAGACCTTAAAATTTTAAACTTCCGGGTTGCCTTGCAGCAGCTATTGTGGGGTTTGTTTCGTGAATGTAGGTGAGTCCAGTTTCTTCCACTTGTTTATTCATGACAAGTGTTACAAATTGCGAGGGCTATCATCAGAATAAATAGGCTATCATTACAGTAGTCAAAATAGTCATTTTACAAAGCATGTTTTTGATTTATGATGCCCTCCGTATGGCTACTTGACCTGCAGATATAGGGGCAAACACGCTTCACTGACCCTTGCGTGGTTGAGTCATACACTGCCCTCACAGGACAATAAGCACTTTCAAATGGAGAAGGCTGTGTTCCAAAATCCAATAAATTCGCTTTATGCTTTCAAATGTATTGTTTTCTTTGGTTAGAGAGTCTTTTCGGAGGGAATTCTGCACCTGCTGTGTTGACAAATTAAGGCAAAACCAATTTATCCATTTCACATTTTTATTGGTTTAGCTTTTCTGGAAATCATATATCATTATTTGGCGCATTTTTTATTTAGCAGATTTATTTTTATCAGATCTTTATTTGTTTACATGTCTGTGCATGAATATTACACGGTGTAGACTGAGCTCAGTGAGAAATACAAGTGTTCCCTTTATACCAATTTATTCTTCTTCTGTGCTTGCGAAGGCTCGTGCCAGCAGCATGGCTCAGTGCAATACTGAGCATTGTAGGGCATGCAAGTCGCAGGTTCGAATCCGAGCAGGTTGTCAGAGCTCAGTGGGTAATTTGTAAAAAAATCTCTCTCATCAGGAGGCAGCTTGCACCAGCCCATTTCTCCTGTTAGCGCCGCCTAAAACAGAACCAACTACTAACCATGAAGTGAGGAAAGGATGTGACAAAATGGCCAGAGCTGCAGACTTCGGCCCTGCTGAACCAGGTTCGAGTCTCCGGGTTGGCTCAACATGCCCAATCACTTAATCTCCCTGCCTATCAAAAATGAGTATGTTATTGAAACAATAGCAGCGGTGTTGATGATTCATTGCTGGTTCTGTGCACCGGAAACCACTGGCTCAAATTAAGCACTGAATGAGCTCCCTGTTTTCAACTGTTGATTAAAGGTTGCACGTCAAAATATCGAGGTCAAGAACATTGACATCCAGATATATCATGTCCACTATTCTAACTCTCCATCTACTTACCTTGACAATACCTTTGTAGTAAATACTGTGATATAAGTGCAGGGCATTTTAAATTTCTTTATTTTGGGAGAACACCTGATAAAATAAGTACAACAGCTTGAGGAGACAATAACAAGCCATCTGTACTTTGTGGTTCAGAAGCTTGATTACTTATTAGACCATCAGCTAACATTTTGATTGCTCTGTTTTGGTGGAGGTAAAATTGATGAGTCATAGATCTTCAGCTGAGCACTGCTTTTTTGATATCTAAATGTAGTCTGACAGTGAACACAGTGTGTCAATTTTATGATATTCTTAGACTAAGATCTTTTTGCCATAATTATTTTAGGAGCTAGGGGCCATATGTAGGTGGCATACACTTTACCGATTCTTAAATACCGAATCTTACCGATTCGGTATCTAAGAATCGGTAAGGTGTATGTAGGTAAAAATTCGGTAAATGTTACCGAATCGGAGTAAGTCGGTAATTACCGAATCGGTATTTACCGATTCAGTAATGAGGCATACCTTCCCATTGATTGAATCAATGGGAAGGTATGCCTCATTACCGAATCGGTAAATACCGATTCGGTAATGGGGGGAGCACATTCAAGGGTGGCAGAGTGTCACATTGACACCCTGTTGCACCCCTGATTCTTCCATGTGTGCACATGTGGCGCACATACATGCCCTAGGGGCATGTATGTCTGCCACATTGCACACTTCACAGTGGACAAAAATGCATTATCACACCTATTCGTCATTTACCACCAACTATTAGTTGGTGGTAAATAACGAATCCCCACACCCACCACACAGTCCCCCTACATCTCATTACTGTATTCAGTATTTACCGAATCGGTAAAATTACCGATTCGGTAATTTTACCGATTCGGTAAATTACCGAATACAGAAAAAAGCCCCCTACATGTCAACAGCCTAAATACCGGTCGGTAACGCTATAATTACCGAAAATCGTCCGTTACCGACCGGTTTTGGGCTACGTACATGAGGCCCTAAATATCTTGGTGCTCTTTTCACTTTTCATGATCCTACAGGTTAAATAATGGCAGCTCTGATTCAAGTCGGCTTTGTCACCGTCCCAAACACCCAGCCATACTTGCATTAGTGCCGGGTCCATATTTGGCTGATAAAGTTGTGTATAAAGATTCTCATTGTTTCAAAAACAGGCTTGAACCGAATTTGTTGTTTCCGGGTGTATAGTTTCTCTAAAAGTCCCCGCATGTGTATGGGACGGAAACAAAATGCCGTCAGGGATAGCAAGAGCTTGACATTTGATCTAAATATGTTGTGGCTTTCAGAATTTGCATAAATATCTGATTAAAACATATGTGTTGAACACAATATGTGCCAAACGATGATATGGGATTTCCAGTCACCTTTTCCCCAGCCAGTTCACCAAATACCCACTTCTATGGCTACCATCTCAAGATTTAGCCTGCTCCCGTCTCAGCCAATGTTTGGATTCCTCCAATTTAATGCCGACTAGCCACAGCCTTAGCAACCACTGGCCCCAATGTCACAGTTGTTTCTCCCCTCTCGAGTTTCTGTCCATCGCTGTACCTAAGGTACCCCTTGAGGGGCAATGCATTGTCCACACATAGATGCCCAGCACAGGTGCCTCTTTCGGTGGGACACCCACGGTAGCAAATTGTCACTTAGTCATTCTACTGTGCCGAACAACATTGCACCCACCCAGCCACAGACCTAAAATGGACAAATCCCCTTCCTTTAGGTTTTCTGTGACATCTATTGCCCCATAGGTATGACACAGTGTTTATGGTGGATTGACTCAAATGGAATATAGGTCAATTCTATTCTGCCGCATTCTACAAAATCAGGACCTTTCCACAAAACGGGCACATGTGGTTGTCTTCACTTTTTATGTCTGGGATAATGATTATTCTCTCTTGGCTAGCCAATAGCACTAGTCTGACAGGTCTGTTTATGCATCGATGGTCTACCATCTGATATAACTTATACACCTTCTCTCAGTGTGTTTGTGCATATCCTTAAAAGGTTAACTTAATGATACGGGGCAAAAATCATAAAATGTTGCTTGTGATTTTCACAAGCAATGTCTAGTAAGGAAAATGTTCTTCCTTTGGTTACAGACTAAGAACTTGGAAAGAAATATACGCTAAACATCTTTACAGTCTGTTGCATACATAAATGTTAAAGAATCAAACCTTTTATTATAAAAATGAGGATCTCACATGTGCAACTTAACTTGATAAAGACATGTGCGAGGTAATGTGAATGTTAACACTCAAAGATCCTTCTAAATCTTCACCCACATATATGACACTAGATATACTATCCAATGTGACACCATAATGTAAAACTGTATTTGCATGGGGAAGAGTGTTGTGGAGGGCCTTCGCCACATACTCCAAGACTCAAAGGATATCCACAGTGGTTCTTGCTTGTGGTTTCCAGTTTAACCATTTAGAGATATGTCCAAGTGCCGCATGGTTCTGACAAAGCTCGGTGCCGTGCTCCTGCATTGAGGCTCACTAATGCTAGGATTAATCTTTAATAATTGCATTAAAATCTAGATAATCACCATTTAGTACTGCCAGCCTCAGAATTCTTCAATATTGGGTTATGGATATCAATTGTCTATCTAAAAAGACGAATGTGCCAATATTTGCAGATGACAACCTCAGTGTTGGGTCCATCCTGCAAATACCTGTTGCCTTTTTAAGACTCCAAATGTTTCTCATGGGCACACGGAAATGTGTTTAAAAGCAGTTTGTGGTTGGGCAGAACCCTACAGAGAGTTTTTCAATTGTTTGCAGCAATATACACACAGTGGAAAGGTTACAGTAGACTTCCTACTATGTTTAACATGATGCTGGAAGATGGTCCGGGACAATTGCCCGTGGCTATCTCCGCAGCACAGTGTGACGTTAAGGGTTGCCTATGTACAATCCAGCAGAGGCCTGTCCTCTCTCAGAAGACATTTGGACAGGTCATATTTTATTTTATTATTGTTGTTGTTATTATTAGTATTAGTATTTTAACAAAAGTCCAGCAAACACTTCCCTATGATTCTATCAATAACTCCAAAATTTGGTAATTTGGAATTCGGACTAAACGGTTCGCCTGGACATGAGACCTGGCTACAGAGCAACATCCAGGAAAGATGATTATCTACCTCAGTCCAGATATAGGCACTGATTTTGCCAATGACTGGCAGAGATGGAGTGTCTTATCATTACTAAGCACTCCCAAAAGGAGGTGGGTGTGAACATCTAGTTGACAATGATGCACCAAGTGGATGCTATCATTCATGGTCGTTCCTTCTACATAGTCTCAATGACATAAACTTGAACTTACTGCTGAATCACTTCACAAGGTGGTATGTTTCTTTCCTGTGAACCAGCATTGGATACAGCAATTCACAGGCATTTTTTCAGCATGCTAAAACTCATGTTCTTTAGAAACAACCAGACTTAACCTCTTCGCTGCGGCGCAAATTCCGCCGCAGCGTGCTAAACATTCCAATCGCGGGCGTGGTCATGACGGCTCCCGGCCGTCGTCCACACACGCCCACCGTGACTCATGACGGCCGGGAGCCGTCATGAGCATGGAAGAGGTTAAGATTCGGCAAATAACTTAGAAATGGTGAGTCTTCATTGTTTTCTGTGCGGAAGTGGCTAGAATTAGTACACAAAGGGAGTGGGGTAAAGTCCTAGCCACTCCTTTTTTAATTGCCAGTTGATCTACAGTGGGAAGAAAGAGATCAAACCGTCTTGCATGAAACTATTAGGGAAGCACCTGAAATAAGGGCATTGGCTGAAGCAGGGCACACTGGGCTTCATGTAGGAAGCCTAATACCGGTCGGTAACGGCCGATTTTTGGTAATTATACCGTTACCGACCGGTATTTAGGCTTTTGAGATGTAGGGGGATCATTTCTGCATTCGGTAATTTACCGAATCGGTAAAATTACCGAATCGGTAATTTTACCGATTCGGTAAATACCGAATACAGAAATGAGATGTAGGGGGAGTGTGTGGGTATTGTCTGGAGTCGGTATTTACCACCAACTAATAGTTGGTGGTAAATGAAGAATGGATGTGTAAATGCATATTAAAGCACTAAGAAGTCTGCAATGTGGCAGACATACATGCCCTTAGGGCATGTATGTGTGCCACATGTGCACACATGCAGGAATCAGGGGTGCAACAGGGTGTCAATGTGACACCCTGCCACCCTTGATTGTGCTCCCCTCATTACCGAATCGGTAATTACCGATTCGGGAAGCCAGTTACCATTACCGAATCGGTAATTACCGATTCTTAAATACCGACCCATTCCGATTCGGTAATTATTACCGACGGATTACCTACATAGCATTTACCACTTCATAAATACCGAATCGGTATGATTCGGTATTTATGAAGTGGTAAATGTTAGCCTACCTACATGAGGCCCACTGTGAGCTGAATCGCTGTGGTGCTTATGTGAATTTAAGGTGTGCTGTCTATGCTCATGAATGTGCCGATATGAAAACTCCGCAGGTATTCACAGAAATTGGAGTTTGGTCGCTCTAAGTCCTAGTACCTGCCCACGCAGATTGGAAGACCACCTTCCTTTTTGGAAAATGTAAAAACTTGAATTTTCAACCTCTATGGGATATCTAATGAGCCTTCAAGAGAACACTAATTAACTATGAAACTAGTTAACAACAGTGGAAAACAGGATCATGCATGTACCAGCAAGATCACAACTACTTTCGGGTAAAATTTGCTGGAAGAAGCTGAATCTATCTCTTTCACATACTCTTCAAAGAAATCTATCACTTTCACACACACATCTCACATACTCCCTCCACCCCTGACCATTAACATTGCCAGCACGTCAAGCACCTCACCCAAGTCTTTTCTCATATGTCCTTCTACAACCACCCACTTTTGCAACTAAACATGCAGAGCTGCATGTAATTGCTCCAGATAAAGTCCCCTAATCCTACACTGGTGGGGTGATACTTATGCTACATTATCTGGCACTTCTATAGTGCACAACAGCAATGCAATCTTGCTCGCCATCCCTTCGTTCATACTCCAGACATGCAGATGTTGAAATGAGTTCAGATTTTTTTGGAGTGGGAAATGCTTCCTAACTCACCAACAGATGTATATTTTCAAATTATAGCCTATAATACGATGTAATGTTATCCTATTTATGACATAGTGCTAATTTATTTTTAATTGTATCCAGCTTTTTAATAATTATAATTACAAATGCATTACTATCTTGCAAAATGCAGAAAAAGAAGCAGATGTGTGAGAGCTCAAACCATCATATGAGAGGAATACTAAAACGGGGTTACACGCGAACATAAGAAGAAAACATTTTGCATTAATGTGGTCATGGATCAGGGTCCTATTTTAGATCATAAGCAATAGGCTGCAAGTGTATCATACAAGACATTACTTATGTAGCTTGCTAATTGTTAGAAATAACCATTTATGTGAGCTACGACTACGCTTGTCCTTCCCTATGCCCAGAGGCGTAGCAAGGCCTTGTGCGTTTGCCGCCCGCAGTGGCCGAATTTAAGAGTGCGGGGGGGTTGCTGGCGATTTCCCCACGATGGCCACA
Organism: Triturus cristatus; assembly: GCF_964204655.1. NCBI lineage: Eukaryota > Metazoa > Chordata > Amphibia > Caudata > Salamandridae > Triturus > Triturus cristatus. The sequence continues at coordinate 358,531,545 of NC_140580.1, forward strand.
GATAAGAGCGGAAGGAGGAGGCCGCCACCCCCAAAACTTGTGGTGCCCACGGCGGACCGCCTCTCTTGCTACGCCACTACCTATGCCAAATAGACTCTACAGGAAGGGTCTAGCTTTTGATCAGCTCACATGGTGACTATAGTGATGCTCTCAACAATCACTGGTGTTAACAGAAATGTCATCAGTTGTGTAATGTCATCTGTGACGTCATATGTAAAATCATGCACGGTGCATTAGTGGAATAACTGATCCGGAGCTCGCCATAACTAATTTCAGTGGAGTTTGGAGTTTTAAAGCCCTATGTACTAAAACACTTTTGCCATAGGCACAAAATGGGTAAAACCCTTTGACACACCTGGCCCTTATATCATGACTGTAACGTCACAGGAATTTAACTTTTTATGGCAATTTATGTATAGTTATACCAGCGTGTGTGTGCATATCTGTGTGCGTTTTACTTGAAAAAGAGATTCTCCACAATATTAGACATAATGATAGAATACGTCATCATGGTGCCATCTTACAGTTGATAAGGTCATCTATTTGATTTTTTTTTCTTTACCCTTGATGATGTAACACATACTTTCAGATTACATTCAAAGTGTGTGTGATTGTAATATAAGATTTCACGTTGATGATCCTGCCCAAGCCATTAAGAGATTACAGGAAGAGCAGGGGGTGCAAATGCCCCAGGCTGAACGGTGCCCTGTTTTCTGTGGACAGCACAAGGTGACTGTAACATAAAAAAACATCCACAGAGTCATATGAGGATAAAAATAAACTGGCCAGCAAATTACAAATTAAAGGTAGTTGGTAAAATAGCTCAGCGGATTAATGAATTAACCTCAACAATGTCATACGCTGTAGATATAACTCTCTTCACAACAGGCATTTTGTTTCACCTAATACATAACATTGTCACCAATGATAAAAAATAATGTGTAGCATAATGTTTAATGAAATAAGCAATATCCTATGGTATTAGTCATTCTGATGGTTCTCTAGGACAATAACTTGACACTGTGCATCATTATTCGTAGAGACACAAATATCACAGATTGCTTGCTTCGCCATGCATTGATTCATGCCCAAAACCTGCTCAAAGCTTTCCCTTTCTGAAGAACGAACAAACTGATTAACATTTATTCTCAGTGGCGGCTCCACCTCTAAGGCGGAGGAGCATCGCCCCACTGCTCAAAAGTAAAAATAAAGTGATAATAGCATATCGTTAGTATAATTGTATTTTTCCTATTGCAGTCAATGGCGGGGCAGGGCTAGCCAGAACAGGGGGAGGAGTGGTTTGCACTCCCTAAGTTCACATTACTGTTTTGCCGGCCATCGTGGGACGCCAAACATTCATGGGTGGCTTGCATGGTCCCCACCAGGCTGCATTACACAGTCTGGTGAGGAACATGCACAGGCTCCCTGTCCCCGTCTGAGCGCCGATCCACGGCGCTCAGACCAATCACAATGCTGCACTGCAGCATTGTGATTGGCTAAGGGGAGCCTGGGTGCTTCCAGCTGTCAGCCGGGACTGGAGACAGGAAGAGGGCAGGAGAGCCAGTGGCCAGCCATTCCAGGTAAGTCCTTTTTTCCTAATTTTTTTTTATTCCCCCTGGTTCAGCAGCCTCGTCTAGTAGCAGTTGCTACTGTTAATTCCTTCATATTTAAAACTTTCTGCTTCAACAACTTTGACATTGTTTGTTTGAGGTGCAGACCAATTTATAAATAAAATAAGCTAGGAAGTGGAATTATTAGTTTCCTAGACATTATTTATTTTTAATACTAGCTAGTGTACTTTTTTGTTGGCGCTTTTGAATTACAGTATCTATTCATATGATCTTTAACTGCCAAAAGAAGTATGCTCTTTCTACAAAAGTAACTTCTCCAACCTAATTGGTTAATGTGAGAAATTGGGTTCTTGGTTAAGGGGGGGGACTCTGCTCATGCAACAGCTTATCAGGACGAAACACACAAAAACACAAAATTAATCTGTTTTTTAATTCTCTGGTAGCTTGCCACAAAAGCAGTCAGGCTTAACTTCGAGGCTATCTGTAACGTATTTATGCACACACAAACAGTAATAAAGTGAAAACACCACATAAGACACACGCCACACCACTTTAGTAAAACAGAGTGAAATCTAATAAATAATTTGACACCAAAATAACAAAAATCCAATCAGTAGATGTGTAGATATGGAATTTCATAGATTTAAGGTAAATATAGCACCTGAAAGCACCAACTGTGGGTATCTGGTCATGCTGGGGCTGATGTAAATTGCTCCCATACCTTTATATCAGGTTTGTGCTATATAAAACTGCAGAAAATAATACATAATAACAAATAAATTGTATTGTACTGCATTTTTGTTTATTTAATAATAAATGTAGACCAACTATCAAACCTTTCAAAATGCTATTGCTATCCATAAAACAATAGCAAATAGTAGAGTAAATAACATACAGCAGATGAAGACTAAAAAAGTAAAAAGCTTCCCCGTATATCATCCTCTCTTTTCGTTCTTAAATTTCAAAGAACAGGGAGTTTCTCTAAACTCTTACATAAACCCACTATCTGGATAGATCCATGCTCTAAAAGGAGCTCATTCCCTAGTTCTTTTGAGTTATTTTATCTTAAGTACATTCTTCTTCCATCCAATTTCAAGCATTGACCTTTGGTGCAAAGTGTTCAGGTATCATGAAAAGAAAGCCATTTGCAATGCTCCATTACTGAGAAGGCAAAGCTTTGCAGATATGTCAGCCTTTCTTGTGCATATTGAAGGCTTTGAGCACCAAATCCACCCGAATCAATGGCTATGATTTAGAGGAGGGTGGTCATGGAGAATCCATCAAGGAATGGCAGACTCCCAGTCCACTCTACCGTCTCCAACTTATCACAATGTAGAATAGGCCTGGGCGAAAATTTCGTTCCGTTCGCGGAAATTGCGATAATTTGACATTTCCGCTTTCCGCAGCTTGGCGATAATTTGTTTCTTGCTCGCGCTGTAAAATAATACATTCTCGCGCGCGCGCGATCGCCTTACCTGAATCCCTGCGTTCGCCGACAAGTTTTCTTGATCCGGTCGCGTTCTCCATGAGATGTTATATTGTTTTTAGCTATTTGCGCTGTCTCGCGACAGTTCGCGCCCGCAGTGACGTCATGCGTCGCGCGATCACGTCTTTCTTCTCGCGATCATGCACCGCGAGACAACTCAAAACAAGATGGCCGCGCCCGCGAGCAACCACATGGGTAAGTTGGCGACCCGCAACCATGCAGAAAATCTCGCGAACATGCGGGAAAAAAAATTCCGCAGCTTCGCGATATTTCCGCTTGTTTGCGATAATTTTAAACATTTTCGCGATAATTTGCGAAAGTGGATTTCGCAAATTCTGCCCACCCCTAATGTAGAACTGTTTTGGATGAGTTCCTCCATCTTTTCTCTCATGGTCTTGTGACGTAGGAGAACGCCACTGTCCTCAGAAGTTTGATATTAGGTAAAAGTCAGAAGTGCTAATTGAGGAGTCAAGAGATCTACAGCAGGTCTGTGCTTCTGAAAGGCTAATAAGCACTGGGGCAGATGTATTCATATTTCAGGCATGACTGACATCCAAATGCTCCTGTCCCAGCCATACATGTCTTGAAGGAAAGGCTGCCTATTGCCAACTTTTCCGACTGGTCTATACGCGACAAGTGTATCTCTAGGCAGGACATGTCATTTTAAGGTCAGTCAAATTAGAGTAGATCCCTACATATATGTAATTTTCTATATAGTGTTGATGACCAACAGCATGTATCTAAGTGCATAATCTAGCACAAATAAATTCTGAGGTCTTTACTAATAGAATAAATAGTCTCTGTGTCCTAGGAATCCTGGCATGTGGTGGTCTGTCCCTTGGAACTTTCATTTCATTTCATTAATCGGAGTTAATAAAGCTCTCCTCGTCAAAATGCAGGTTTTGCAGAATTCAGCTGCCCGCTTGCTATTTAAACTCCCAAAATATGCTTTATATGTATTAGTTGCGCTATATAAATAAATAAATAAATAAATAAATAAAAATTCACAGGCCCTGGCAAGGAGCAAAGTCCCTCCATTCTCGTGTATGCAAAGCTCTTCTACATCAACTAGAAAGTGCACAGTAGATCGCTACTGATAATCAGCACTTCACACTGTCATTAGTATGGCACTGCAGCACTTTTCTTTGCCGGGAGAAAACTTCACACACCTATTCGTCACACACCTTGGTGTGGTTAGGTGTGTGGTTAGTGTTGCTTTTCGCGTGTTTGAGACGGATGACAGATTTTCACAGCAGTTGCCTTTTCATATTGGTGGCAAGAAATAACAAAAGTCACCTGCTTGTTGTCTGCCTCTTAGTGAAGATTTGTGTTTGTTCATCCCTTATTCTCTCGATATTTAAGGTTCGCCGTTCTCAAAGACTCGCTTGACCCTCTGTTCCTCCGCGTGAGCTATTGCTGGCAGAACTGGGACAGCAGAGGAGCTCGGCTTCCCAATGCGTTGCAGAGTGCCAGCCAAAACTAGGAAAACTGCACAGCCACAAAGTCAGCACAAAAATCAATCTTTTTGTTGCTTTGCCTACCGTGGAGAGCAGATATTTTAAGGATTAGCTGGACACAACATCGGTCAATGTGGTGAATTATGCAGAGAATTGATGGCCACCCAGCTAAGAATGGATCCCTCCCTCCCTGTCCCTAATTATTATTCGGAGTTCCTTTCAGAATTGCTTTGATGGTTTACTCTGACCTTCTACCCCATGTCCATTCTTCACTGAGACTCCAGAGATGCAAAATCACCTGGAGGGCGGGCTTCAGCCAAGCACTTAGCTGGATTCATATAATCTAAGTTCTGCACAGAGGTGTCTCAAGGCGCTGTTCCATGTTAACCCTCCTTCATGCCTCACTTACCTGCTCCATTTTTTCTTTAACCACACCTACTCCATCACCTGCCTTGCTACTTTAGTCCCTCTATTGATATCTCTCATTCTCCCCTTCTTCTTTAGCCTTTAGAAATACACTCTTTCTTTTTACATCCTTCCCCACTACATCTCCTATCATCATTCTTCAAATAATAGCTTTGTTCCTTTTGTCTCCAATTCCTCTCTTATTTTTTTCTTCCTTTGTTCCTCCCTCTTTCCTTACTACCTTCATTTTCTACTGGCTTTTATTCACCATCCTCAAATATATATTTTTTTTCTGCCATCCTTTCTATAGCCTATCTTCCCCACTTTCTTTCTTCAGTCATTCAGTTAATCTCTCCCATACGCCCATCCTTCCTTATTGCACCCTCCCTTGTGCCTCCCTCACTTCCTTCCTGGTCCCTCACTCTCTCCCTTTGTTCCATCCCTCTTCTCACTAATCCTTCTTTGCTCTCTCCATTCCAATTGTCTTTCCTCCGTCTATACTCCCTTGTTTAATCCTGCCTACTTCATTACTCCCTTATTTCTTTCTATAACTTTATTCCTTCCTTTCATCCAAACATTCTTCACTGCTCCGTTTACAGCTTCCTTCCTTTCTTCCTTCCTCCCTTGCCTCCTTTTTACACCCACAACCCAGTGTACATCTTAGATTTTCTCCATCAATTCCTTTCACGGATCATCTTTTCCTCATTCACTTTAGCTGCATCCTTATTTTATTCTTTTTGTTCTTTTGTTCATTTTTTCACCCTTCCTCTTGTTTTAGTCTTCTCACTTGCTTCTTTTGTTCTCTTATGCCTTCCCCTACCTCCTTTCTTTTCTTTGCTGTTATTATTCTCCTTCGTCAATTCTTTGTTTCATGCTTCATCCTTCCCCTCCATTATCCTTTCTTCTTGTCTTTATTTCAGCTTTTCTTGCCTGATTCTTTCCATCTTATTATTTTCATTCTTTTATACTAAGTTGTTTCTCAATGTGTTCTTACCTCTAGTTTCACTTGTTTGCTTATTCACATTACTTTTTTATGTACATTCTTATGTGTTTAAGCAGGGGATATAGCATTGGAGTGTGTATAATGGCTCAGGAGAGTTCACAAGAGAGAGGATTTAAGTTACTGGCTTTAAACGTACGGTTCTGGCTGTCTCTTCACATGGAGGTTAAAATGGTCGATGTAATCAAAAAAATCCTTGATCTATAAAGGCTGAGACACTGGAAAGAACAAGCAGCAATACAGTAGACAGGTAGTGCTAATCAGGAGTTAAAAAAATGTTTTTATAGTAATGTGCGCATGTGTAAATTAATCTTGTTTAACAAAAGAAATTAGCGTAATTTGAATGCATACGTGTGGGCTGCATGTGAATTCTGAATACCTTCAAAAAAGTGGTTTTACACTAAAGAGCATCTAGAAGTCATTTATGATGTGAAATTGAAGAAGTCCTGAATATCTGAAAAATTATGAGTTTCCTATCCCTATGCATGCATAAAGTGCATATTGCATACATTACACACATGTAGGGTGTAGAATCGGAAAGGTCCTAAAAACCAGATTCGTTGTTCAAATCATTTTTCACTAATACGTATTTGAAGATGGTAGGCTGCCTCTTTTTACATTTAAATTGTATATGATTCAAAAACATAATGTTTATCTAACATACAAACCACATCTTTTTAAGTCAACTAACTACAAAGTATTTTTTAAAAATCTTAACCATTGCAGATTTTAAATAAATCCCAGTGCCAATGCTTTCCCCCCTAAATTTGATGTCTTCAGTATAAAATGTAATGATTCTGATCACAATTTATAACATTTTCCCTCTTTTCTTCAAATTTAGGAGCTAAAATAATTACTCTTTCCCCTCCATCGAAGACCTGGTTCTGAAATTATATAGTGTTATTGATATAAATAACTTTATTTCGGTATGCATGCCTTAAAAGTTTTCACATCTTCATTATCCATAAAATGATAAAACACATAACAATTTTAAAAAAGTGAGAGCATAAATCATAAATGTAAGTTTTAAAAAACACAACTTTAAGAACATACCCTAAAAGTAGAAAAGCAGGAGGTAGTTTAAACAGATAAGGGGCTGAGATATACAATGAATGGACATGTAATAAAATCAGAACATTCCACACTTTTGCGCATCACTCCTAGTACCCCACATGCATCCCAGGAGTTTGTCAACGGCACAAGCAAACAAGGTAGCAGCACGTATCCTGGTTAAAAAAAAATTGAAAAGAGACATAGTATTGGAATCATATCTTTAAAGTAGATAAGTACTATGCCAACTAAAGAATAAAGTGCAGTGATATGCAATTAATAGACATGTGATGAAATTACTTTGCATACTCCAGACATTTCAGCTTTTCTCCTGATGCTCCACAATATGTCCAAGAAATTTGGCAACAGCACAAGCGTCAGGGGTCTAGCATCTGATCTTAAGATTCGCTGGGCTTCTTCATGGTTACGGGTTCCTAGCTGCTTGCAGATGGGCCTTAGCCAATTCGCTCTTGGAAGTGCATATGCAGGACAAGCAAACATTATGTGGGCAACAGATTCTATTGGTGCCTTTCAGCCAAAACAAGTCTGATATGTCAATAAGTTACAATGCTAGCCACCTCTGAATATGTTCAAGGGTAGTGTACCAAACCTAACCTGAATATGACGTTTCCTATCATTTGGTACCTGTATAATATCTAGGCAATTCTCCAGGGAAATATCCAGTTTGTGGTTTATAAACTCAGTTGTGAACCTCCCCCGAGACATGTTGCTAAGCTCAGCATGCGCTGCCGAATCCCAATACCGTGATTTCACTTGACCCTTTGAGGGGAATAATAAGGGGTCAATATGTTCCCAAGTTCCCTGTAACAATATGTCGAATAATAATCTTGTCACATTGTTCAACCAACTTATTTAATTAAATGTGTCAAGGCGGCTGACTTCCATGAGAGTTTGGGCATAGGGGAGCAGTTCTCAAGTGGACCTATTTCTCCTCCAAAATAACAATGGGTGGAGCTTTGCTTTATCAACAATAGATCGCCTGCCCATGTCCAACTTTAGACGGTGTAGTAGGGTACTCTGGGGCAAACACACCAAATCGCTTGAAAAATGTATGCTCAGATCCGGAGAAGTCATCCATTCTATCAAATCCCCACAATTCAGCCCCATAAAGTGCAGAGCTCACTGCTTTGGAGCCAGTTGATGTGAGGTGTTCCTTTCCCAGAACTCCAACTATTTGCTTGTGCTTCAAAATCATCTTAGTCACATGTAGTTTCCAGGACATGATTTCAGATAGTTTTATGCCTGAATAATCGAAAGTACTAACCCTCTTGAGCGGGAACCCATCCAAAAAATTATATAGCTCATAGTGGTCGGCCCCATATCTCTAGGATTCTTCTGTCTCTGATAGTATTGTTTTTGGATCTGGTCTGTCAAAGTCCTTCTTTTTTACTTTATTACATTTAATTCTCTGTGTGGTCAACTCTGAGTGACAGGGGATCCCACACTTAGCAGCAGCCTGTGATGGTACAGCAACTCTGCTTGAAAACTGCACTCGAGGCTGTGCGGAAGCACTCTGTTAACACCTGTCAGAGACGATTCAACTGCACTCAGTGTATCCAACTTTTGCTCCTGAAAGGACAGGGACAGGGTTCCCTCCTGCACAGTCAGGTACGCTTTTCTGGCAGCCTTGGTTGGCTCATCTCCAGGTTCCTCAAGCCTGCCTTTGGAAGACAGGCATCCCGGGCTAGAAAAATATGTACACATGGACGACATCCATTGGGGAGCCTCTGAAGGTACCTATGGTACTGTTTAGTTCCTCTAAATTACCCCAGCCACGTGTCCAGGGGTGAAATGAGTAGAACATGACATTCTATGCATCAAGGTGGTGTCTGCATCCACGATACGCAAAAGTGTCTATTCTCTAATTTTACCGAGACATGCTCTCTGCACCTAAAGAAAGCCATACTTTTAATGGTCAGGTGCAGAGACAATGCCTGTTCATTAAATATTACAGGAGGGGTCTTCTAGCTACTGTTGTAGCATTACTCTGGGTCCATAATTTTATCAACTTTACTA